>NC_053041.3:134651817-135851817 GCF_002575655.3 Aegilops tauschii subsp. strangulata
CGTGTGCTGAACTCGGAGGTGCCGTGCATTCGGTACTTGGATCGGTCAGATCTTGAAGACGTATGACTACATCAACCGTGTTCTCATAACGCTTCTGCTTACGGTGTGCGAGGGTACGTGGACGACACTCTCCCCTCTCGTTGCTATGCATCACCATGATCTTGCGTGTGCGTAGGAAATTTTTTGAAATTACTACGTTCCCCAACACCTACCTCCACCGCCCCACCGCAACTGCCTCCCTCCTCCACTACCTGGTCTCGAATGTCTGGTGCCGACTAGCAGCAGTAGCACGCCCCTGTGGTAGCCGCTCCTTGCCCCTCCCCCCGGCCAGGTAGCAAACCCCTCCTTCCTCCCTCTGCACATGACAAAAGGGTTCGTTATGCATTAGTGCACTTCTCTTCATTTCATGCACCTCCCAAAGGTATAACATAATAAAAAATGTCATCATTCATTATATTCTTATTTGTGATGCTAGCTTGGTGTTTATTTTTAGGAAAATACTATCTTGTGGACTCTAGGTATTAAAACTGCGTTGGATACCTTCCTACTTTTAAGGGGAGTACATACCATATACCAAAATTTTGCTTTCATCGTCATCGTCCATCGTAACTTTAATAAAGGTTCACTAATTTTCAAAAATATTCAAAGAAATCAAATCGAAAAATATTCACAAATATTTGCATATTTAAAATATATTTACAAAATATACAAAATTATAATGTTTTTAAAACAATCATGAATGGTTTTTACAAGGTTCGTAAAATTTAGAATGTTCATGAACTTTAGAAATAACAAAAGATAAATTGGAAATAAATAAAAATAAAATGGTAAAAACCAAAAGAAAGAGAGAATAAAAAAATTGACGCCCAAAAGAAAAAATATAAAAGGAAAAAATTTAAGAAAGAAAGACTAAAAAATGCTCTTGAACCCTATGTATTTGTATGAGGGATCGATGGAATGGCTTTGAATTAACATCATGTATGTGTCTGATTGCTACGGAGTTGTCTCGTGTCTCTTTCTCGTTCTACGACCCCACATGTACACAAGATCTCAAAGTTTGATCAAGGAGGACGTGAGGAGCAAGGAGTACGCATATCGCTATTCTGAACACCAATGAAAGGAATGTTTAGTACGGTAGCATAAAGCCAATCCTTGGGGATTTATAAGGTGTAGTCATTAGACATTCAATGCTTTCATCTGAATTATATTCTTAATAACTGAGGTAACCCGGGGAGACGGTAAGGGTATGCGTTTAGACAACTGACTCCTGATGTAGGTCGCACATCGACCAAGATGTAATTTGGACAGATCCCTCACTTCATCACGTTGCAAGCACATCTTAATGGGAGTCTTCTAGAGCACATATTAAGATCATGGTGATCCCTAGCGCAAATGTATGGTTGTAAAGATCAATACCTCATATCCAAGCATGTTTTAATTCTAGTGTTTACATCCCCAAGGTTGTTAAGGCCCGGTTACAAAAACTAGAATTTAATTCTCTCACAAAGACTTGGTAGAGCCTTTGACGTAGTGCACATCCTCTCGTGGGTTCGATAAACTAGGGTCACTCCTTGGGGGAAAAGACAGGAAAACATTCGCTGTCCAAACCAGCTCTCAAAGAGAATCAACCACCTTGCAATAGTTCCTTCACATATCGGCGAAACACACTAGTGGAAGTTACAAAAAGAGAGAATAAAACTGATTATATGCTATAATTGACGTCCTTGATTAAATTTTAGAAAGCCATGAGCTAATTGGCTAGGAGATTGAGTTTAAAAATCATTTAGTTGAACAAATTGCTAGACTTTAGCGTATGGAAGAATTGAAGTGTTATCAAAAATAGAATACCCCTCACACTCACCCTGTAATGAGGGTACTCTTCAGATCATTCATATATGAGATCCAGAAACCACCCCTTCTCTTAAATGACTCGGTTGATCTCAGCTTACTTGCGAGATTGAGGGAATGTAAGAGGAAGTAGATTCAAGTGAGATTTGATATCTTTCCTTGCCCAAGAAGATTGAGTTCTTCTCCAAGAACTCATCATGCTAATTTCTCTTCGAGTTTGGAGACTCCTAGGTTATGGGAGTCCGCCGGGAACGTCGAAGTTGTAAATTTTTCACTGAGCTTCTAAAGACTAAAGATCTGAAAAACATCTACACACTGAGTGTGATTTGGTGATAATAACAAGTGACTAGGGTGCTCCTCAATGGAAAGTAGAATTTCAGTGGATATTTGAACTTCAAGAAATATATCGGTAATTTCTCTTTGCATTAGGATCTGCAGTTTGTACTTACTACTCCCTCCGTTCCTAAATATAAGTCTTTCTAAAGATTCCAATATGGACTATATACAGAGCAAAATGAGTGAATCTACACTCTATACGTCTATATACATCCGTGTGTAGTCCATATTGAAATATCTAGAAAGACTTATATTTAGGAACAGAGGGAGTATTATTTATACATTGAATGGAGTTTGAACTCCTTGCTAGTTCCTTTTATCATTGAGCTTAACTTATTTTAGGATTTGTGTTTGAAAAGTACCAGACTACTTTAATTACGCATTATGATAAAATAGAATCCATAATTGTTTAAATCATCAATATATTCACTCCTCCTATACGTGATATCTAGTTCCTTTTTAGCTATGATGATCAATAAGGTGCAGTGATAAAAATTCTTTTTATGTGTCACGTCTTATTGATATTAGACTTGCTATATTTAGTCAATAGAGCTTATAAGGACAAGGGGTTGACACTTGATTCTCTCCTTTTTTGGGGATTTGTCTAGATCAAGTGCTAGAGCTTATGTCTGGGTTTCGATTCTTGAGTCACTTTTTTTTTTACTTTTAGAAGAAAAAATATATAATTTTTAAATAAATTGTTAAATAGTTTTAGAAAATGTTCCTTAATTTTTTTAAATGCTCACAAATTTTAATGATGTTTGTATATTTAAAAAATCAACATGGCACCCGCCGGGTTCGGGTGCGGGTAATGGTCGCCCAAACCCTTACTCGTCTTTTTTTTTTGCCTAAACCCATACCCGCACCTCGGGTTTCAAATTGTTCCCATACCCGTTCCCGTTCGGGTGCGGGTAATACCCGCGGGTAAACATACCCATTTCGGCCACCTTACCTAATTCACACTTCATCATGTATTTTTTTTAGCATTTTCGCATATATACACAAAATTTCAGCATGTATACTTCAAAACTTCAACAAATATATACCACATTTTAACATTTCAGCACATACATATCATGATTTTTTGTGCGATGGAATCAAAATGGTATTAATTTACAAAAGCGGGTAGCAATAAGCAGGAACTAGATGATACCAAACAATGTAAAATTAGATTCATGGATGAGTAGCCTATAAGTGAACTTCTTAGAGAAACATTCACATATGTTCTTTCTTCTTTTTTTCAATTACAAGACAAAAAAAGGGACACATTTTTCTATAATTTTCTTTTATTGAAGTTACGTCTGCAGCCCCTACATTAAAATGATTAAATGAAGGAGACTATAATAAGATCAATAAAATCAGAGACAAAATTATGAGTTCACAAAACAAGATCAGCACATTTAAATAAGATCATGCACATGGGTACGGGGAGGGGATTTTGGGTCAAGGCTAGCGGTTACATTTTCATACGCGAGTATGTGGGTACGGGTATTGCCTTCCTGTATCCATACCCGGCTTACCCAATGGGTACAATTTTTTCTCATTTATAAACTCATGAGTATTTATTTTTCCCAAACCCTTACCCTAATAGGGTTTTTACCCGTCGGTTCACGGGTTGCGGGTAGCCATTGCCATGTTGAAAAAAAATTATCAATTTGATTTTTTTTAATTATAATATCTTATACTTTTTAGAATCCTTTTGATCTGGGAAGATGGTCACAAATTTTAAAATATTCAAAAATTTAACAAATCTTCACCATTTTAATAATGGTTCTCAATTTTTCTTAAAATATTATATAATGTGAATTTAAAAACATTCACAAATATTTGCACATTTTAAAATTAATGAAAATTTCAAAAAAATAATTTTTAAAAATAGTCATGAGTGTTTCTAAAACAGGGTTGTGAAATTTAAAAAAAAACATGAATTTATAAAATAACTAAAAAATAAATTCCAATTAAAAATAAAAAGGGTAAAAACCGAAAGAAAAACAGAAGAAAATATTAGAAAAAGGAAGAAAGAAAGACTAAAAAATTGATGCCCGCCTCGTCCTGGGCTGGTCCAATATCCCGCGGGGTTCGCGTTTAGTCAGTATCCAATGACTTAGGCGAGGAATAGGATTCCGTGGACAAGGGTGACGGCTATTGAATTGGAGTGTAAAGAAAACTTGTTTCCTTGGTAGTAATTGTGGCATAAGTAACGAGGGTGTAGGATTTTGAGGACCTCTTTGATTTGCAGGCATTTTAAAATGTAGGAATAGGGGAAAAAATAATTGATTGACATGTCCACTTTAATTCTATAGAATAGCAAACCCCATGAATTTAGACTATATAGTGCTTGATGCCACATGCGGTTTGATGGTTAGGAGGACAGTGGTATCCTTAGTCCATATGAGTTTAAGTCCTAAACTTGACATTAGTGCTCGCATAGACGTTCTGGTCGATTATGAAGGCGTATGTGGTTACTTCATCAATTTGAAGATGATGTACCAGCCGAGTCTCTCGGAGATGCTCATACGGGTAGTGTGTGCATGCGTGCGTGTATAGGGATTTGTGTATATGCATATGCATGAGCATGTACGTCTGCACCGTGTTTAAAAAAATGTAAAGAAAAGGTTTGAGTGAAATGGAATTTTCCATCAAAATAAAGTGTAAACCAATTCTTTGAATTTTTTTCTAAGCATTCCAATCCTAACGAATCAAGAGGATATGTAGGACCTAAAGATCCAAATCCTTTATAAATTCTATTATGAAATGTCCCGAATCAAAGCAGCTCACTAGGTCTTCTAGAAGGCACGGGTCCAGTTTTCGCGAAAAATATATATTATTTTAAGCACAAAGGAAGGAGGGCTACGCTGAAAAAGATCCCCCCTCTTGATGCCCACAATGATCGGCACCGACCGCTTGTATGGGGGCATCTCCACTCTCGCCAACACTGCTCTGCTCTGCCGCGCACCAAACCATCAAAAAGTGCCGTATCGCCATTTTTGCCACCTCACCTACCGTTCGCTCCACCAATATCTGGCATCCACCGTTCTTCCACCACTCCACTACATACTGCCGGCGATCGAGACCCGAGAGCGAAGCCTCGAAGCGACGGCACGAGCGAGCTAGCCCACGAACGACCGAATACGCGACGCGACCAGAAGAGCTCAGCTAGCTCGTCCCAATGGCGGCGACGGGCGGCTCGGACGAGGAGGTGTACTTCGACTTCTTCCCGCTCGTCCGCCAGTACAAGAGCGGCCGCGTGGAGCGCTTCTTCAACTTCCCCCCGATCCCGGCCGGCGTCGACCCCGCCACGGGCGTCACCTCCAAGGACGTCGTCATCGACCCGGCCAACGGCCTCTGGGCGCGCGTCTTCCTCCCGCCCGGCGCCGCCGGCAGGCTCCCTGTCCTCGTCTACTTCCACGGCGGCGCCTACGTCATCGGCTCCGCGTCCGACCCCATGACGCACAACTACCTCAACGGCCTCGTCGCCGCGGCCAACGTCCTCGCGGTGGCGCTGGAGTACCGCCTCGCGCCGGAGCACCCGCTCCCCGCGGCCTACGACGACTCCTGGGAGGGGCTCAAGTGGGTGGCGTCCCACGCCGCGGGCGGCGGAGCCGCCGCCGAGCCGTGGCTGGTCGACCACGGCGACTTCTCCCGCGTGTTCCTGGCGGGCGGCAGCGCCGGGGGCACCATCGCGCACGTCATGGCCGTGCGCGCCGGCGAGCAGGGCGCCCTCCCCGGCGGGGTCGGCATCAAGGGGACCATCGTGGTGCACCCCTACTTCAGCGGCGCGGCGGAGATCGGCAAAGAGGCGACCACGGGGAAGGCGGAGAAGGCCAAGGCCGACGCCTTCTGGCGGTTCCTCTACCCGGGCTCGCCGGGGCTGGACGACCCGCTGTCCAACCCGTTCTCCGAGGCGGCCGGCGGCAGCGCGGCGCGCATCGCCGGCGACCGCGTGCTCGTCTGCGTCGCCGAGAAGGACGGCCTCCGGGACAGGGGCGTCTGGTACTACGAGAGCCTCAAGGCGTGCGGCTACGGCGGCGAGGTGGAGCTGCTCGAGTCCATGGACGAGGACCACGTCTTCTACTGCATGAAGCCGCGGTCCGAGAAAGCGATCGAGTTGCAGGACCGCATCCTCGGATTCCTCCGCAAATGAGCCGCTTCCGCGCACGCCGGCGAGTGAAGGGAAGGGAAGGTTCCCGTGATGGAATGAATAATTTTACCGCCACTGATTTTCCTATGTTTGAGCTTGAGAGATCTCCCTTTATTTGTTGTTCCTCGGTTATGGTCTCGCCGATGCAGCCGACCGATGTTTATCTCAATACCATGGCGAAGAGAGCTAGTGGGTTTCTTGACAATTTGTGCTCAACTTGTTGTTTCAATCATCTTTCCTGTCGGTTCAAAAAAAAAATCATCTTTCCTGTAGAGGCCGAAAGCAATAAAGGTCTTTCAATTTTTTTAATTCTACTAGTACAAATGCTCGTGCGTTGCAACGGGCGTAGAAACTCATAAGACATGATTCATGTGCCATTATGCTCCAATAACACGAATAATCCGTGAATCAAAAGTAGTGGTTGATGGAACAATCTATGAATCATTTTATTTCTTGCCTTTCGGATTAGTGTAAACTTTTATTTATTTTAAGAAAAGTGAAAGCTTTATTAAAATTGCATTTTTTGAAGGAGAACTTTCTTTTTAATTAAATATGAATATTTTTACTTTTTGTGAACATTTCTGGATGCATTTTTTGTTGGAAATTTGTAACACCTTTTGGGAATTTTGACCAGTTTCTAAAGAGTGTTTATACATATATAATACTGTTTACATCTTTAAAACTATTTTTACCATGTTATTATTTTCGATAAAGTTTGTTGTTTGGTTGGGAAGAGTTATTATGTGTTTTTCCATTATTTGTGATTGGCCCAAACAAAGCACTTCGTGTACACATATAACACGCAATCTCTTCATGTACAAATATGGCCCAAACAAAGGGGCACTCATGAATTCATCTCCCTTCTCGTTCCCCATTCTTTCCATCCGTTCCGAACCATCCTCCAGCACAGCCACTGATCCGCTGCCGGCGACAATCGCCATGGCCCGCGCTGCTTCTCCTCCATCCATTCCTCTTTGTGGTTCTTGTCGCACTCGCTGCCCTCTCATCTCTCTGTTTTCCACCACAGATCAACGCCATGGATGTTGAGCCGATGCTCACCTCCGCCTCACGCTTCCGGTGGCTGCACCGTTGTGCCCTCCACCCTGGCCGCCGTATCAATGGGGCCTTGCATGGCTCCCTCTTTGTCTCGTTTCCCTCGCACGCCTCCTCGCGTAGGATCCAACCGTGGTGATCGGGGGGCAAGTAGCCGTCGTGTGGTGCCCTTGCCGTCGTGTTTAACATGCGCACCAAGGCCCGTAGCAGCTGCATTTGGAGTTGATCCAACTGTGATTGGTGTTGGTGATGTTGTTTGTATCGATACAACAGTGAAGGCCACATATCTTTTTGAGATTACTATTAATTAGGTATACTTCCTTTCTAAAATGTGCATATAGAGTATATAGTTTTTTTGGTTTGTTTATCTTTAGCTCTGAAATTGATATGTACTTTTACAAAATTGGTCATATTTCAGGTTTGGGGGGAGGTAGAGAATGTTTAGAAAAATCAGGGCAGCAGCAAAATTGGTAATTATTATTTTTTAGTCAATTCTCGAAGGAGCACTCCAGCAGCCGACGCCCCACGCTGCCTCCTCCAACCACGCCGGGAGGAACTTCTCTTTGGCCCGAACCACCTCGGGGAGCAGGCCAGCTGCTGCCCCTCTCCTCCTCTTTCTTGGCTTTTCCTCTCCTTCTCTATCTAATAATCTCTGTTGTCTCAGGGAAGGGAGTCACCATGAAACAACCCGCAGCACCCCCCGCCGCCTGCCACATCCGGATCTCTCTCTGTTAACTCTCTCCTCCTCTAGCCGTAGATGATGAATGGGGCTCTCGTAGGCCTTTCTTTTTTTTCCATCTCTGTAGTAGTATATCATTCTTTTCTGTTGTTGTCTCGGCTTGTTTGATTGCAAACCAATATCGAATATAAGTTGGTAGGATTTTATTTCAAGGAGCAAGGTGGGACTATTAATTACTTATTAATTACAAAAGAAAATACAAATATGCATAAGGACCAACCTTTTAGCGGCCCATAACAATAATTCAAATTCTGGCCCATGTCCCTTCCGAAGCTGAAGACGATGTACGAAACCGGACGTACCAAACTCGAGCCAGGTGGACGGACGAAAACAGGCGGAATTTTGATGGTAAGAAGCAATAGCTCTTTTATTATTTCTAGCACACATGCCCGTGCGTTGCAGCGGGAGAGAGATTTTGTGTGTCCATATAAACATTCATCAATGTAACACACCAGAATCCGTAATGTGCCACCCAAAGACGACATAGAGACGAATGCCAAGGTCAAAAGGTATATTGACAAAAACTTCGCCGCTCCAACGTAGAGTCGCACAGTGTGTACCTGTTTGGTGATAATAAATTAGGACCAAAAGTCATATTGTAAGTATGACACATTGTTGGGCATTTATTGGACTATGAAGACTATTGAGCCACCGATGCTTTATCTTCATTTTGTTAATTACATAAATTGTACTTCATTGCCATTGCCAGATCCAACGCAAAGCTCGCCCCTTTGATTCTCTTCACCCGGCCATTGTTCCTCTTCCTCCCATTGATTAGTGCCGAAAAATTAATAGGAGGTTAGATTGTGCACAAAATAGATTATGTGCACAAAAACAAAATAGTCATTTTTTGGCTATAATTCCTCGTAAATCATTTTACTCATAATAGCATCACGTGCAAGAAGAGGAAGATGAACGTGGCTTGAGTTTCTAAATGAAGCGAGATTTATCTCATAACTTGTTAGTTTGTCGCTCGAATTTTTTTTTAAGGAGTGAAAATAGTTTTTGAAATTTGTGGAATTAGATTTCGAATTCTACATAAGAATAGAAAACCACTCGTACAAATAAAATGGCACTAATAGAAAACCACGTCTTCTACTACATGAAGCCGCGGTCCGAGAAAGCAATCGAGTTGCAGGAACGCATCCTCGGCTTCCTCCGCAAGTGAGCGGCTACGCGCGCCGGCGAGTGGCGATCCCGACGACAACAAGGTGGGCGGGGTGCCTACACGCCTGAAGCACCTATTCTCGACATCACCATCGATGTATGTGTCGTAGAAGGAGGTCGTGGCGGCTCGACGAGGGTGCTCTCTTGAAAGGGCAAAGTCAAGATGGGAACGGGCCGGGTCGACCCGCTGGGTCACTGACCCGGCCCGAAATTTCAAGGCCAATGGGCCAAATGGGTCGGCCTCAAATGATATATGGGTCAGTGGAGCCGGCATCGTGCGACCCGATGGGTCAGATGGGTCGACCCAGTCGAATCGCTAGGCCCTAGTCACTGCTGGCCGACCATGTTCGAGACGCCCCTGGACACATCTACGGTATATGAACTCGATCGATTCTGTTGGAGATGCGTTGTACACAAGAAGCAGACAGAGAGACAGGTGGATTGATTGTTACGTCAACTATTAGTACATGCACGTAGAAAAACCAGCGTGCGTTCGTGTCTTGGTCACCGTCGAGCTCGCCATCCCGATCACTGTACTATTCCTCTCTAACTTGTACAGCTCGTTGTCCCAATGACCTTCCCAGTCTTCAGATTGTGATCATTGGATTCATGGATTTTTCATCTTAATCTTGGATCGGCCTCATATACCCAATGGGTCAGTGAGGCCATAAATTTTTGATGAAATGGGTTGACCCATGGCCTCACATATTGACCTTGGGGCCACGGGGCCAGGTCCAAGGCCAAGTCCAGGCCGGCCCATTCCCATCTTGAGGGCAAAGGAATTATCTGAGGCTCTGACAACCACTAGCAAAACACAAAACATGAGAGCATCCAGCTGGAACAAATGAGACCCGTACAGGAGGCTCCAGATCTGCAAAGCTCGTTCAGGGCCTCCAGATCTGCACATTTCCTTTCAGAATCATCTCAGTCCAAATCGCTGTGAAGAACATCCATCGCTAAGGCCACATCATCTGTAAGCTAGAAAAGCCCAAAGGCCTCCAACAGCCCAAGCCAATGCGGTACAAGCAAACTGGCCTGGAAGGCTAAGACATTCGTAGGTTGCCTTCCCAAAAACTAGCCTGAAGCCGGGCAAGCTGCCCAATTGTCGCCTAAATCAATGGATTCTGACCTAGACGGATGGATTTTGCCAATTTTTACCTAAATTTGGGTCAGTTTTAGGCAAATCCTGGGAATGCCTGGCTTTGCATGCCTGAAACATGGCTGGTGCCTCAGCAATTTGTTGGGTTGGTTGGGCTCTGGCTGGGCCCGATTCAATTGGTTGCGCCTAATCTCGTCGTCATGGTCAGTTTTAGTGTTGTACTTCATTTCTGAGAGTGCCATTAAGTTCCACCATTACCAAGAAATTATTTTAATATACAAAAAATATGTTGTGAAATTAGCGGGTGGTCAAAATAGGAGGGGAGGAAGAGAGTACTATCAGAACGCACAAATGCAGGTGACAGTCCTAAATCAATAACAGGGTTTCTAAGAGCGACTGCTGCCATCTTTCTCCATCTCCTTACATACATACATCTGCTCAAAAATTTCTTGAGGCAATCCGAATCAAGAATGAAGCTGGTCAACTCATTCATTCATTCATGCACTACAAATCACTGCACTGGATAAAGTCCAAATCATCCTACCAACCGAATCATGATTAACAACTCAAGCAATATGTGGCACAACAAAATTCAGACAACGCATATCTCAAAAAGATGAAGCTAATCCAACACCAGGAGAAACTGATAACTAAGCTGATGATTATAATCCAAGACGAACAACCATCTTCTTAGATGAGCCTGAATGGTCACAGGTCATCGACACACATCTCATTTGTACAGTGGCCTGCAGAGGAGAAACTTCACACTACCAGCAAAACACTATAAGATTCTTGGTCTAGCACCCAGCAACCCAAAACAACAAACTCGGATTACAGACACTAGAAACATAAAAGGAAAATCAATCCATCTTCTAACCATCCCGGATGATCAAACTTCCAGTGGCTGTGGGTCGACCATTTCTAGACTTCTTTGCCATCCTCATCATCAAGTCAGGCTGTTCCTGGGCAGAGTGAAAGAACAAGATTAATTAGTGGCCAAGTAAACCCACCGCAACGACTAGCACGACAACACACCTGCAATGGACATGAAAAAACAAGAGAAAATAGCTTACTCCAAACACATACAAAGTGGTGCGGTGCACTGTACACCTATGCAATGGCATCAAACAAAACAAAAAAGCATGATCCATCCATTCATCCCAAATCAACAACTCTGTTGGGAAACCAGAAATTCATTCATGCATGCATCCAAATTCCTTCCATTCGAATTCATCATGCCAATCGAACATGTTCCACAGCAATCTTGCTTGGCGCTTCAGCACAATTCTCAGAGCAAGAAGCTAATTTGAACACCACAACATACTAAGAAGCCGAAGAATTCTGGGCACTCATCACACCGAATAGAGCGAGACGAGCCACTTCAGCTTGACGACCAACTCCAGGTGGCCGTTGAGCGTGTCAAGTTCCCTCCGTGCCTTCTAACAACCGCGACTTCCATGCCTTTCTTCAGATTTAGATACATATGCTCTCTCTCTCTCTCTCTCTCTCTCCTGTAATAATATCCAAAGAACCAACTCAGGTATGCTATAACTGCTTAAAATGCCAAACTAAACTCTTGTAGGACCAAAACAACAGTAGATGGTCAAGTGAGCAGTACAAGATCAAGTAGCAGCAGCAGTAGAAGATCAGAGCAAACAACCACATCATACATCAAGTAAGGATCAGAGATCCCGATTAAGCCGATCCATTTAACAGCAACCACTACCAGCAAGATCAGAGTGACAAAGGTTAAAGCCCAGCCCATCCTGCTACTGTCACAGGCAAACAATTACTCTAGATTGTGCACAATTCAGATCCAGTACTGCTTCATGACAAGTGTTGGATGTCATATTCGAAAGGTAAAATTTGGTAGAACAGAATTTTATTTTATTTTCCTTTATATAAAACTCCAACACACAAATACATTTTACTAGCACATATGCCTGTGCATTACAACGCGGAAAACATTTTCTTTTTTGTGCGGTAGAAATATATTACCGAGATTTGATGGACTGAAGTTGTGGAATATCCCATCTGAGCACTTCATTCCCCTCTCATGCCTCCTAAAGACGCCCTTGGTATCAGTTCTGCTGGTGGTAGTAATCTTGTACCTCCAAAGAAATATAGTACAAGAAAATTTCAGCCCTGTAAATAAATTTCAAAAGGCAGACTTGTTTAATGAGATAATGCACAAAAACACAAACTGAACCGTGCAAAATGGAATACATCAATTATTATTTGCCAGAACAATAAAATTTTGAGGGCTTATGAAAAAAATCCAGAAAGAAGTATCAACACTGAGAAGAACGCTTCTGCTTGCATACTAATTAAGTAGGACATGAGGAAAAAGAGAAAAAAAGTGTGGAGTTCAAAGAAAGTAAGATCAAGCAGAAAACAATAACCTTGTATCTCATTTATTAAATTTAATTCATCAGGATTCATAACACAGCGTAAACCACAAGAATAGAGATTGCTTGATGATAAAAAACACAAGATGTGTATTTTACGATGTTGATCTCAACAGTGTAGAGGCCAAAAAGCCTGAAGGAAACGGTCGGTGCATCTGCTCTGTTTCTTTAGAGCTACAAGACCAAAGATGAAGCGTATGTTGCCACTGATATGAACTACTTGCAGACATCAATTCCATATGAAGCAAGAACAGGTATGTCATCTACACAAGAAAACCATGCAGTCCGATCTTATGCTAGAAAATTGTGCTTTGTCGTTCTCCTGGTCGCCAAGGTACACCATCAAGAACTGAGGGAAAAACTCAGTTCAATTTTCTGAAAACGTGCCTGTCTGGTCGCCAGGGTACACACATCCAGTTTACATGAAGACTTTACACGGTGGTCTGCGGTGCACCTCTGCGTGAGGAAACCGAATCAGCCCGACCAAATCGAAACGAACCAGTTGCAAACCATGAGGGAGGCTAGCGAAGTCGTCACCTTGGCAACAGTGGGACTTGATGGTGGGCGACCTTGATCGGAGCAGCCTCCCTTTGGCCCCATTCACCGATTCACGAGACCAGATCGGAGAAAACTGGACACAAATAATAAGCAAGCGCAATCAGAAAGAGGAGATGAAGAAAATCAACCAGAAGAAGAGAAGGGGAGGAGGGATTCATACCATACCACCCTTGCCAGTGCCAAGGTGTTGTCTTGGCGGAGAGGTCTGTGCTGCGCTCGGTCGCCATGGCCGCGGGCTAGGGTTTCCGGGGCGAGGAGGGAGCGGCGTTGTGGAGGCTGGACGCTGCAGTCAGCTAGGGAGCGGAAGGAGGAGGGTGCGGTGGCGGTGGGAGGAGTAGTCCTCCTCTGCCGGTGCGTGGTTGCCGCGGCCAGATCTACTACTCGGGTGGGTCTGGCGCCTAGTTAGGAAAGGAGAAGAGGGTGGGGACGCCGGTGGTGCTAGGGGCGTTGAGATCGCCGGTGGGGCTGGGGGAGACGAGGACGCCGGCGGCTGCTTTGGGGAGACGAGGACGCCGGCGGCTGCTGGGGTTGGGGGGAATCGAGAGGAGGAGGAGGAGGAGGAAGACAGAAGCGGCGGGCTGGTTTGGGTTTTCTGGGCCAATGCACTCCCACTCCCTATGGTTTGGTTCTTTTGGTGGGTTGGTTGGTTGGTTGGACTTTCACTTTGGTTTGGTTTGGTTTGGTTCGAAATGAGGGAGCGCGGGACTATGCGCGCGGGAGCACCAAACTTTTCGGAGAGATAGTGGCGTGCGCGGGAGCACCACCATATTTCGGAGACCGTGCCGTGCGCGGGAGCACCATCATATTTCGGACACAGCGCCGCTCACGGGAGCACATTGTTTGGCGGGTGGGGTTAATTTTCATTCTAGTTTGTGAACATGAGCGCGGGCATTCGAATTTTCACGGCGGGAAAAGTGGTACTCCTCTGTCCCGGTGCATTATATGCATCTAATGAAAATCAAATAATCGCAGAACGCCAAGGCGCGAAGCAGTAGTACTAGTTGCATGCTTATTAAGTAGACCCATCCACTAACATCAGTGCACCGTATTTTTAAATCCCGTATATTTTGTCTTACTTCATATTCCTTCTATTCCATAATGTAGCGCGTCCACGCTTTTTGAGATTTAAGTTTGGGCATAAATTTAACCAATGTGACCGATTTACCATTGAATTCGTATTCGCAAGAAGTTTTCAATGGTATTAATTTTTGCTCCAGCCGCAGTCGCCCACGTTGGTTAAATTTATGGTCAAACTTAAATCTCGAAAAGCGTGGGTGCAGTATATTATGGAATGGAGGGAGTACGTAAAAAAGAGAACGTAAGAAAATATACATCGTCGTAAAAAATATTTTATGCTATGTAAAATTACAAACATAAAATCATAGTGTAAAATTTATATAAATCACAAATTTTTCTAGTCTTATGACCTATATTTTTGTTTTTTCTTATGTCATATTTTATGTCGTGAATCAATATGAATGTAACTATATATTTGTATATCAAATAAATTTTATCTATGAAATGACTTAACCAAGTAAGGAAAACTAAATCAAATCCTCCGTCTTAATAAGCTATTTTCTTTCCTTGGTCCTTCAATAACTGTGGCTAATAGCCATGCAATCCAAGACTATGGAGCATACCAAGAAGAATATAAGAATTAATTATCCCAAAAATGTGTGTAAAGACTTCGAGTTAATCACACGAGGATGAAAAGGTACACTAATAAGGGAATGAGCCATTTAATGTACATTTGTTATTTTCTACTCCCTCCGTCTCATAGTGTAAGACGTTTTTTGACACTATTTTTTGACACTGTAGTGTCAAAAAACGTCTTACACTATGGGACGGAGGGAGTAGCATAAAACAAAACTTTTTTTAAAACACCATAGACATTCGTGAAAATGTTGATTTATAACGAACAAATTGCATTGAAATGATAAACCTCGTGTTTTGTAATTTTTTAAATCTTAAAAAAATAAAACCACAAATGAGTTGTAATTCATGTAGTTGTTCGTAACATCCAGTTCGCTCCATTACGTGATGCATATTCCCTCGCACCCATATTGTTTCGCTTCGCCAAGCTTGACATTTGCTCGGTAGGCCTCACTTTGTATGAGTTTCGCTCCTTCTCATTAATTTGTACTTATAACTCACTTGCTAATTTAATTGTCCCGCGTCGCTTCTCGTTGTCATCGACTCTTTCTCCTTGCTTGTAACAACCTAATTACCCAACAAGCAACGGTGTCATGTCATCCAGTACACCCTCGGTGCACATCTATGTGAAAACAATTAATAAACATAATAAGATGAAAAAGATAGACATTAGGCATCCCATCACATAAAATAACAACTCATCCTGAATTATGCTAACTAAGAGGAGGATGTTGAGAAATGCTTGTTATCAAACACTATTCCTCTCGTGCCCTTGATGCACACGATAATTCTTATAATGTGAACACTATGGCAACCACATATAATTTAAAAATAATTATGGGAATTGTACCATATACATTTGATCTAGTTTCAAAATTGCCATATATTTGGTGATACTTAAAACCCACTCATATTTGGCGATATTTGATCTAGTTCAAAATAAGTCATATATACTTGAATTGCAAGAGCAACTACGCACCCACGACACATGCCTTAAACATTCTAGAGCTTTTGAATTTGATTATTTCCAATGGAAAGAGGCCATCATGGGTGGTAGTGTACCATATTAAAACAATTGCTACGACGAAGGTGCAAAGTCAAAGGGCCACCAACATGTAAGTTTCTTATGTCACCTAGAGGGTTGGCGGTGCAAAATTATTTGTCTATTTTCTGGGAGAGAGCATTGATCATGCTGTCCTTGCATTCTTCTTGGAGAAGCATCCGACATTATCCATGCCTCTCTCGACGCGCCACTCTCCCCTTCTTCCTTGGCAGTTGGCCGTCCTTCTTCGTGGCTAGGAACAAACTCGGTTGGCGCAGATGGTGGGGAAGGGTTATATTACATCCGCCGCGCTGGGGTTGTGCCCAAGAACACTAGAGCCATGCCTCTTCAATTGTTAATGTATTTGTGCTCTAGTCCGCCTCCTTGACCGGTCGCCTGCATGAACGCAGGAGCAGTCCCCTCCAGTGAGTTATTGGTCTATCTCCTCCACCGTCACCTCTAGTCTGATCACGCAACTCGCGACATGCCCTCCCGACAGGCCGTGCGAGGAGTTGCGGCGGCTGGCGTGAATTGTGGCGGTTGCGAATTAATGGAGGGAAAAAAGGTTTTGACGAGCTTGTGTCTATAGGGGTCGGTGTCGTTGCTCGTTGATTACTAGATAGCGAGTTGAGTAGGAAATGTAACGAGCGATGCTTACTTAGTGGAGCCGCATGAAATTAGGTACTCTCTCTGTAAAGAAATATAAGAGCATGATCTAAACACTCTTATATTTCTTTACATTGGGAGTACTTGCACTAGGTTGATGGCTGATGCGTGCCCATAACATGGATTGTTAAATTATCAAAGATGATGCATTTGGCTAGCATGGAGGGAGTTCATGTAACACCAACAGTGGACTTTGGGTTCTTTACCCCCCCCCCCTTTCTATAAAGTATGATATGCACATTCGTGCATATTCGTGAGAAAAAGGGAGTTCACGTAGTACGTGCATGCCTAATCACACATGTGTACGTAGGTGCATGCACTGTTGCTTTGTGTTTTTAACTATCCATCATTCTCTCTCATATATCCCCTAATCTTCGTCTACCAGATTTAAAATGATTATACGTTTTCTAATCAAGGGCTTGACATTTGAACCATTTGAAATCTCTGAGCCACATGTAATGGTATATTTGAGAAGATACCAATATTGTACTTTCTTGCATGCACTTAAAACAAGAACCAACTCTAACCGTCGTGAACATGCCGCAAAAAAAAGGAACATGATTGTTTGCTCTGATGTGTTTGACATTTCTTCGCCGCCCACTTTGCCTCGTAGCATCGCCCTGTCATCCATTCAATAGATAGGAGGGGCTTTTGGGGAATTTATGAGAGAAAGGGTCGTGGGGTGGGTAACAAATTCAGCCATTCAGTAATGAATGAAATTGTGGATCGTCACTACAAGAAATATGTCAACTTGTGACCCTCACTATTGGCCGCTCAAAGGTCATTGTTTTTCATTTGCGACCTTTTTTTGACCAAAAACAGAAGGTCAAAGCTGGCAGTCGTAAACCTGAAATTAACGACCTTCTGTAAAAGGTCTTTGGTTTTTTGACCAAAATTTTGGTCACTAGCAGCCTCCACAGACCACGTAGGCATCCAGCGTGGCAAGCTGATGTGGCACAAGAATCAGCCCGGTCCGATTCGGCGTTTTACATGGGCCGAGCCCAACAATTCGGCCTTTTTAATGTATTTTTTCCTGTTATTTTTTGCTGGCTACATGGGCTTGGGCCATTGGTTCGGCCTTTTTTGCTTTCTGAGGTGCGGCCTTTTCATGTTCTATATATTTTTTATTTTCGGGTTTTCTTTTTTTTTTTGTTACATTCAATTTTCAGATTATTGTAGTCAACTGGATGCACATTGTCAGATTCTTCTAGGCACTAGGTCCCAAACATCAGGTTTTAATTTTTCACAACTTGTAATTCAATGATATACCAATCAGAGAACACATTTTAAATATATTCAAATAACAGCCAAATCACCATGTACCAATCAAGTTTATTACATTCCACCAATCACAATATAACCATACAATATTACACCAATCACAATATAGCACTCTACAGATAAAACGCTCAACAAGTACATGCACGTCTCACCTTAGCGCCTTCAACATGCAAAACATCACATCCAGCCACATATTAACGATCAAATCAATTCACCCCTTGACGCCCTGGTAGGTGACGACGATGTGGTAGTGGTGGAAGCCGCCGCCAAGGCCGACAGCGCCTGCGGTGTCCCCATCGTCATTGAAGGCGATGACGACGGACGAGTCAGCGTCGAAGCAGGTGCGCCGCAGGCGACATCATCATATTTGAGCATTAATATTTCCGTATTACTACACAGGAACTACAACACTAGGAGTACACAGCAACTAGTAGCAGAACTAGAAGAAATAGCCAAATTGAGTGTACACCAATATCATCAGGAACATGAGTATAACAAGCATCTTGCTTTACTGGGATAAAGTGACACAGCAGAATTACTAGGATACAGTGACACAGAAGCAATAAGATAACATATTATGTGCTACAGGCTGACATTTCCAAAGTGGCACGTTTGATATGCTAAGGACTTGTTGATCTAATCCAGGTTCTGTTTTACAAATTAGTTTTGCTGTAAATTCAGCTGGTATTCAAGTTATAAACAGTTTCTTTTTACTTGCCATCTTTGTTTCTTCTCCGTGACATTTAGTAGCACACAGGAGTATATCCTGCTATGCCTATGCATTGCAAGAGCCAAACCAATACTAAATATTATTGCAAACCTAACATACTTGAACAGCTTGGTCAGGGCAAGAACAGACCTGATGAGCTCTGAAGTTGAACGAATGGTGAACGAGCCCGTGGAGAGGCAGAGCACCTGCATTTGACACAAACTGCTAAGGATCAATGCAAACCAAACGCACTATTGATATTGTACAGAAATGGGTAGTAGGATTCAGAAAGTGTGAATGTGATATAGTAAAAAATTGCATGCTATGCACATCAAGTTAAAAGGCACAAGTTATATAGTAGCCTCAAGCAGAGCAAGTGTACAACAAGTTGAGAAAAGAATGCTCAGTCTTGCCGTGGACTCACAATCCACATCCAATAGCCCACCATCTTGTATATACATCCAAACCATAAAAATAGCGGTTAAACAGCAAGGTAGTGGAAATAAATTAAGTAAACTATTGGCTATTAAGTAGTATACTCATGTGGTGAATTTTATGGAATACTTAATCTATACTCTGCATCTACCAAAAGCAAATCTCCTTGAACAGGTTTTGATGCCAAACAATCCAAAGGCATCTAACTGAAAAAGGCAAAAGAATGGTGCTTCTGTTGCAGTGAATTGAAACCCAAAGCACCCCCAAACCGTAACAGACTAAACTAGCTAGCTCTAGGAGAACTAAAACGCTAGCTGCAAGCAAGGAATGGAGGAATGGATGGTCGAAGTTGATGCTTCAGGAGCCCGCCGGCGTGGTGGTTCAGGTGGTCGAGGAAGAAGAGGAGCATTACTGCATAATCATCATGAAACAATAGTGATTGAGTTAATCATAAAGCAGAATAACAAAATCATAATTAATCTAAATCGACTCAGAATCAGATAGCATATGATGAGCATGTTTACATCTTTTACTAATCAAAGCACTTGCGCGCACACCGGCAAAACTCTCCACCCGCTCTGTCTTCATAGCAAAGGAAGCGAGCCATAGAAAACTTAGTACTAGGGGTTGCTTCAACTTCCATACTAAGAATGAATGTAATGTATCATGACAACTTTACCTAATCCTTGAAACAAGTATGCATATTATTACTTTTAATGCCTCTACGAGTCATGATCCCGACCTCCGGGTCAATATGTAACACATTTTGCAACTGATACTAGTTCACAGCAACTCATTTTTAATAAAATATAGCGTCCTAATTCCTAGTTAGTTCCAGAACTGCCCAAATTTTACACACCTCATCTTCCTGAGGACACTGGACATCTCCTCTCTTCTTCTTCTTCGCCCTCTTGTGGGTACCCAACTTTCGCTTCGCCACCTTCAGGGCACGCTTGTCCTCCAACCTTGAGAAGCTCAGTGATACACTTCTCATACGGAGCAAACCCAGCGACCTCCCTGATCAAGTTCCTGACGAAATGCACCCTCTTGGTACCTTTCTGCAAACCAAAATGGTAACCGGTCAGAACAATGAGAATGAAAAACTTAAACAGGAGTAAACATCACAATAATATGAATTCTTACTACAACAAAGGATCTATTGCACTTGAGAATGAAGGAATTGTCACATATTCAACAAATTCAGAATCTAAACTGAATTTCGTCTACCAAATAAACTAGAACACCTCAAATCCAGTCTGCTAAGAGTATTTATTTATCTACCAACAAGAAATCGAGCCTAACGCTTGAAACCCGCACAGATCAACATAACAGCACATGCACAAGCACAACAGCACCAGCGTCATCTGTATGCAAGATGTGTCTCGGATATCAGCACAGGCACAAGCACAACAGCTCTTCAAGGCTTGATTTAACACACTGAGGAACATTATTGATTTAGCAAGTGTAGAATACCATTACAATGCTCAATTCAACTAACAGAATCATCCTGAGACGAGTTTATACGAACAATCAGGAACACGAAGTGCAGCACAGCAAGTCGATCTACCATATCTATCAGTTGCATCTAATTAGGCACCCCGAAACCCTACCCGACGGAGAATGGCCCGAACGACGAGATAGCACGGTGCTGGGTTTCAGAACCTGAAGGGGAAGGGATCGCGCCTGATGGCAGCGGTCGTGTTACCTGCGCCTGCTTCGCCCTCACGTACGGGGAATCCGCCGCCGGCGGCGCCCTCAGCGGCCGGGAGCATCCGCCACTGCTCACCGGCGGGGTAACGCGGTAGGAGCAGCAGCTGGCGCTCAAGCACGGGGTGAAGTGGCTCCTGGGGACGGCGAAGCCGTCGGGGGTGCCGGGGCTCTACCTCTCCGCCGTGGCTGGTGGCGGCGCCCTCCCCCTCCCGCTGGTGGCGGCGCCGCCCTCAAGGTGGCTGCTCAAAAGGATCTACGGAGAGGGAGGGGAAAGGATGCCGACGGTGGAGTGGAGGCCGGGGTGGTCGCTCGTGGTTGCAGGAAGATGTGCCCGTCGGATCTGACCGGAAGAGACAGAGGAGGCCGGTGAGGTTGGGCGGCTCGCTTGATCTGCTGAGGGGGCGACTGGGTGGTGGAAGGGAGGGGCGGCGGAGGAGGAATCTAGATCGGGAAGGGGGCGGCGGCGAGGAGATGGGGACGAGGGAGGAAGGAGGCGACGGGGGGAGGGGTCGATCTGAGCTAGGGTTTGGGCTGCGGGTGGGGGGTATCTCTTTTTCTTTTCTTTTTTTTCTTTTTTTCTATAGATAGATGGATGGATGGATGGATGGATGGATGTGGGATGGAGAGATGGATGGATGGATGTGGGATGGAGAGATGGATGGATGGATGGACGCCATGTCATCGATCCGTGGACAGAGTTATGATTGGTTCAGAAAATCAGTGATGTAAAATAGTTTTCAAGTACTAAAAATAGAGGGATTTTGTGAAGTAGCTATCAAAAATATTTTGCAAAAGGGCACCACACAAATTTTCACTAGATTTAGACAACATTTCATGGATTAGGACCGATTTGTATGCATTTTTCATATTTCTAGCTATTTTTTAATCATTTTTCGAGTGTCAAAAATGTTTTTTTGTGAAGAACCTACCAAATAATTGTTGCAAAATTGCACCAAATTAGTTTTCTAAAATATTAGGCCATATTTAATACACAATTGACCAAATGGTTGGGTGTCAAAAGTTTTTATCCACCTCTCGTGAAAAAGACAAATTTATGTCGGTTCAGTTGGAAGCGGGTCAAATTTGAACTGCAGCTGCCTCATAGTTTGCTCTTTATTTTTTCAAAAAATCATTTTTAGGTACAAAAGTATCTATTTAATCAGAGAAACACCAAAAAATTCCAAGATTCAACCACTAGATAGGAACGGGCATGCCTGCCGTTTTGACCGCATTTTGAAACGGGCATAAAAAATTCAAAAAAAATCAAAAAATTGGAAAACCTTCGCATTGTGTCATTATATGTGACCAAGTTATTAGAAAAAGTTATAAACTTGTAATATGGCAATTCTTTTAAAAAAGTGTTCTCAGAAATGAGCTATCATGTGTGAAGATTCATGGCTTTCAAGCCAAATGATCAATCTTATGGCCACATTCATGACATAGTTTGTTCAAATAATCTCATATCGTGCACAAAGGGGCATCTTGGAATGGCAAACAATGTTTCCTAAGGAAGTTTTCATTTTCTTTGGACGAAAAATTCATTTTCCATTTTTTCGAGTGCCCGAAATGAGTTTTTTTGTGAATGACCTACCATATATTTGTTGCAAATTTGTACCAAATCATTTTTATAAAATACTAGGTCATATTTAATGCACAATTGACAAAATGGTTGGGTGTCCAAAGCTTTTATCCACCTCTGGTGAAAAGGACAAATTTCCGCCAATTTAGTTGGAAACAGGTTAAATTTGAACTGCGACTGGCTCATAGTTTGCTATTTATTTTTTCCAAAATTCATTTCTAGGTACAAAAGTATCTATTTAATCATAGAAACACCAAAGGTTTTCCAAGATTCAACCACTAGCTAGGAACGGTCATTCCCGCCGTTTTGACTGCATTTTGAAACGGGCATAAAAAATTCAAACAAAATTAAAAAATTGGGAAACCTTCGCATTGTGTCATTATATGTGGCCAAGTTCCCAGGAAAAATAACAAACTTATAATACGGCAATTATTTTAAAAAAGTGTTCTAAAAAACGAGCTATCATTTGTGGAGATCAATGGCTTTCAAGCCAGATGATCAATCTTATGGCCACATTCATGGCATAGTTTGTTCAAATGATCTCATATTGTGCACAAGGGTGCATATTGGAATGTCAAACAATGTTGCCTACGGAAGTTTTCATTTTCTTTGGACGAAAAAACCATTTTTCGAGTGCCCAAAAGGAGGTTTTTTTGTGAAGGACCTCCCAAATAATTGTTGCAAAATTGGACCAAATCAATTTTCTAAAATACTAGGACATATTTAATGCACAATTGACAAAATGGTTGGGTGTAAAAAGTTTTGATCCACCTCTCGTGAAAAAGACAAATTTCCGTCGATTCAGTTGGAAGCGGGTCAAATTTGAATTGCAGCTGCCTCATAGTTTGCTATTTATTTTTTCCAAAAATCATTTCTAGTTACATAAGTACCTATTTAATCATAAATACATGGTTTGGTGGCGATACGTCGAGGTTTGGGCGGTGGTCGCCCCAACTCTAGAGCGCGTAAACTTGCATGCCCGCCGCGTGGTCACCGCGTGACCGTGGCGTTGCCATGTTTTCTGGGCGGCCTAGGCATGTCTAGTGGTTTGGGCACTCCCCAGGTAGGTGCTAGGAAGAAAATTACAACATAAGATTCTCACGAGGAGACTGATCGATGCTCAAACATGAATTAGCAGCCAAGTGTTTGATTAGCGGTACAGGAAATGTACATGGCTAATGAGCATGAGTTTTGGCTGAGGATGATCAGTTACTAAGAAGACCGTCTTCACAAATTTTCAGCTCAAAAGGAGGAGACCAGGTGGTACTTGCTTTGCAAAGTACCACACTGGACATAAATACGAATGTTGAAGCTGGGCTCAAAATAATGAATGGATTGAGCTGGCATTTGGTGGAGGATGGTTATTTGGGCATAGGAAGGCACCATAGAAAATGGATACTATTTGGACATGCCAAAGTGGTACTTCTTTCACAAAGTGTTGTTCTGAACAGAATAGGAAAATGAATATTGTTGAATATTTTTTAACTAGGCAAGGAAGGTTTTTTACATATTTGACGAAGATATGACCCAAAGAATTTATGAGATTTTTTTTGGAAATTTTGGAAATGACAGAAATATAGGTTGCTTCACAACCTGGGGCAAAAATTGCCACATGGACATGACACATAGGCAAAACTGATGAGGTGGCGCCTAGTCATAGCAACCCACCACAATTTACAAGGTTATGACCATCTATATTGGTCGTGATCAGCTAGAAATAAGGCAGCGGACTAGTGCTATCTGCTTTATGACCATTTCGTGTAAGGAAATTACGACCTTTCTGACCAAAACGGTCATTATAGTTTAGGGTTTGGAGCCCCCCAAACAGCTTTTGACCAATTGGTCTGAAATGGTCATAGATCTATGACCAATTCTTCCAGGGTCACTGACAAAAGGTCACTAGTTGACATATTTCTTGTAGTGCGTTAGTGGTAACTTTGTCGATGAAAATGGAGTACCTGTTGAGGTGGACTGTCAGCGGTAACTTTATCACCAAAAATTGACCGTGTGGTTCGGCTTCTCTCCGCGCCCACTAGTTGTGCTTGCATGGTGATGAATGTAGGGATCCCATGAATGTATGTATGCATGCATGTGTATGTGATAATAATAAACTAATGAAGTTGTAGTATTACCAAAAAAATAACCTCCATAACGAAATAGTGATCTAAATGCTCTTGTATTTCTTTAGTGAGTACTTGCGAAAGAGGCTAACTATTTTTTGGTGGTTAGAGTTGACTCTTACGTGTGTGTGCGCGCGAGCCGCTTTAGGGTTTTTATATATTACTCTCAAACTGGGATTTCTCATTCGTTTCATTGAGAAGAACTGGGTGGTGGGTTAGTATTTAAAAAAAACTGGGTGGTGGGTTAGGTTTGATGCACCCTCTACTTGCAGGTATGCATTTCGTCGAGGGTGTGGCTAGGTCTCAATCGATTGATACTTAATCAAGTCTCAATCAAGTGGCATAGCATGTAAGAAAGAAAAAGAAAAAACTAAAAGAAAAATTTGCATGAATCTCCATGCAAGATCTCACGAATATGACATCAACGATTGAGACTTAATCAAGTCTCAATCAAGTGGCATAGCATGTAAGAAAGAAAAAGGAAAAAACTAAAAGAAAAATTTGCATGAATCTCCATGCAAGATCTCACGAATATGACATCAACTGAGGCATAATCAAGTCTCAATCAAGTGGCATAGCATGTAAGAAAGAAAAAGAAAAAACTAAAAGAAAAATTTGCATGAATCTCCATGCAAGATCTCACGAATATGACATCAACGATTGAGACTTTAATCAAGTCTCAATCAAGTGGCATAGCATGTAAGAAAGAAAAAGAAAAAACTAAAAGAAAAATTTGCATGAATCTCCATGCAAGATCTCACGAATATGACATCAACGATTGAGACTTAATCAAGTCTCAATCAAGTGGCATAGCATGTAAGAAAGAAAAAGGAAGAAACTAAAAGAAAAATTTGCATGATTCTCCATGCAAGATCTCACGAATATGACATCAACTGAGGCATAATCAAGTCTCAATCAAGTGGCATAGCATGTAAGAAAGAAAAAGAAAAAACTAAAAGAAAAATTTGCATGAATCTCCATGCAAGATCTCACGAATATGACATCAACGATTGAGACTTTAATCAAGTCTCAATCAAGTGGCATAGCATGTAAGAAAGAAAAAGAAAAAACTAAAAGAAAAATTTGCATGAATCTCCATGCAAGATCTCACGAATATGACATCAACGATTGAGACTTAATCAAGTCTCAATCAAGTGGCATAGCATGTAAGAAAGAAAAAGGAAAAAACTAAAAGAAAAATTTGCATGAATCTCCATGCAAGATCTCACGAATATGACATCAACTGAGGCATAATCAAGTCTCAATCAAGTGGCATAGCATGTAAGAAAGAAAAATAAAAAACTAAAAGAAAAATTTGCATTAATCTCCATGCAAGATCTCACGAATATGACATCAACTGAGGCATAATCAAGTCTCAGTCGACTGAGATTTAGCAATATTGTTCCGTCGAACATTGTGGGCGGTGACACGGTGGGAGAGAGGGACAAAACTTGGAGAAGACGAGATTTCTGGAATCGAGGAGGTGCAGATCGACGGTCCCGTGGCGGTGACTGGCCGGAGAGGGAGGACACAAGCTTGATGGTATGCAGGGCATGGGGGGTGGGGTCCGCGCCGCAACAATGGGAGAAGTGAGGTGCTCCCCACGGACGCCCACGGCGAGGAAAGCACCGAAATTGTAGGTCGGTGTTGGCGTGTGAATCGAATCGAACGATGGAGCAGCGGAGGCGTCGGCAACCAAAGCATCACCGGGACTGGGGAAGAAGGCTCCCCTCCGGTCCGGTGGATTGCTTTGGAGGCGTCTACAAAAGGTACGATTTTTTCTTCTTTTCTTCTTGTGAGAATAGAGTAGAATTGAATTGAAGAAGAGTCGCGATTGAGTCGCCGGCAACCTGCAGTAGCCAGGATCCGCGGAGATGGAGCTGGCGCGCGACGTGGGACCCTGGGAGGGAGGGTCTCGCTGAGAGAGATGAAACAAAGAAAGAAAGAAAGAAAATTGGGTGGGTCGGGTCCCACCGGTCGCTCCAGTTTGTTTCGTTGGATCGAATCGGAGTAAAAAAAATGGAAAACGACGACATGTGCTGCGGAGCGCGCACTTCAATCACGTGCACGCTGAGAGCCTCCTCTAGCTCCAAGTAGTACTCTACTCCGTTGGTCTCGGGGCCAGGAGGAGCTACGCTGAAAAAGGGATAATACTAGACTCACGGGCTCCTTCAACGGACCTTTACGGAGTGGCCTACGTCTACGTGCCATCTCCTAATTTGCCCCCCTGATTTTTACTGTGGGGCCTGTGAACCTTAATTAAATCCTGGCAACTAATACTTAATCAACCCGTAAACTCCTCGTGGACCCCCCGTGAGTGTAGCATTGCCCCTGAAAAAGACCCCCCCTCTTGATGCCCGCAATGATCGGCACCGACCGCGCGTTTGGATTGGTGGGCATCTCCACTCTCGCCATTCGCCAACACTGCTCTGCTCTGCCGCGCACCAAACCATCAAAAAGTGGCCGTACCGCCATTTTTGCCACCACACCAACCGTTCGGTCCACCAATATCTGTCATCCACCACTCCATTACATAGTGCCGGCGATCGAGACTCGGGAGCAAAGCCTCGAAGCGACGGCACGAGCGAGCTAGCCCACGAACGATCGAATACGCGACGCGACCAGAAGAGCTCCGCTAGCTCGTCCCAATGGCGGCGACGGGCGGCTCGGACGAGGAGGTGCACTTCGACTTCTTCCCGCTCGTCCGCCAGTACAAGAGCGGCCGCGTGGAGCGCTTCTTCAACTTCCCCCCGATCCCGGCCGGCGTCGACCCCGCAACGGGCGTCGTCTCCAGGGACGTCGTCATCGACCCGGCCAACGGCCTCTGGGCGCGCGTCTTCCTCCCGCCCGGCGCCGCCGGCAAGCTCCCCGTCCTCGTCTACTTCCACGGCGGCGCCTACGTCATCGGCTCCGCGTCCGACCCCATGACGCACAACTACCTCAACGGCCTCGTCGCCGCGGCCAACGTCCTCGCGGTGGCGCTCGAGTACCGCCTCGCGCCGGAGCACCCGCTCCCCGCGGCATACGACGACTCCTGGGAGGGGCTCAAGTGGGTGGCCTCCCACGCCACGGGCGGCGGCGCAGCAGAGCCGTGGCTGCTCGACCACGGCGACTTCTCCCGCGTGTTCCTGGCGGGCGGCAGCGCCGGGGGCACCATCGCGCACGTCATGGCCGTGCGCGCCGGCGAGCGGGGCGCCCTCCCCGGCGGGGTCGGCATCAAGGGGGTCATCGTGGTGCACCCCTACTTCAGCGGCGCGGCGGAGATCGGCAAGGAGGCGACCACGGGGAAGGCGGAGAAGGCCAAGGCCGACGCCTTCTGGCGGTTCCTCTACCCGGGCTCGCCGGGGCTGGACGACCCGCTGTCCAACCCGTTCTCCGAGGCGGCCGGCGGCAGCGCGGCGCGCATCGCCGGCGACCGCGTGCTCGTCTGCGTCGCCGAGAAGGACGGCCTCCGGGACAGGGGCGTCTGGTACTACGAGAACCTCAAGGCGAGCGGCTACGGCGGCGAGGTGGAGCTGCTCGAGTCCATGGACGAGGACCACGTCTTCTACTGCATGAAGCCGCGGTGTGAGAAAGCGATCGAGTTGCAGGACCGCATCCTCAGCTTCCTCCGCAAGTGAGCCGCCGCGCTCGCCGGCAAAGGAAAGGGAAGTTCCCGTGATGGAATGAATAATTTTATCGCCATTGATGTTCCTCTGTTTGAGCTCGAGAGATCTCTCCCTTTAATTTGTTGTCCGTCGGTTATGGTCTCGCCGATGCAGCCGGCTGATGTTTATCTCAATACCATGGCGAAGAGAGCTAGTGGGTTTCTTCACAATTTGCGCTGAACTTTTGTTTCAATCATCTTTCCTGTAGAGGCCGAAAGTAATAAAGGTCTTTCCTTTTTTAATTATATTTATCTTGTGAAAAGTTATGGATCATGTTTGATGTTTTGAGGAGAAACCCCTATTTGCATTGTAAGGGCATCTCCAACGCCCACCCTCAAACCGCCCCGCATACGTCCGGACCGCGAAAGTCATCAACTTCTCTCCCTTATTTTACGTTTGCACCCTCCATCTCCCCACCATTGATGTACGTCTCCGCCCGCTACAGAGGTATTGTCGGACGTTCGCAACCAGCACCGACGGGCCCGCTCGCCTTTACGATGGTTCTATCCACCCTGGAGCCGTTGTACCCAGGTACACTCCGCCCCCCTGTCGACGACCTCCATGGTGGACACCACGCCCGGCAGGCGTTCAGTCAAATGCCATTGAGCTTATTTTCAAACACTATGTCGTCTTTTAGAGTACGAAGGATGGCGAGCTACTCAACCATGGAGGATGAGTAGTTGTGTGATGCGTGGTTGGTCGTATCCGCGAATTTCGTAGGCAGGAGCAGAGGGGGGACCTTCTAGCAGCAAGTGCATGAATAATTTCACGCACGAAAGCACATTCCGCCCTACGACATGTACGTCATTCAAGAACGCAAACGTGAGGTCGTTGTCCTATCGCTGGTACGCTATGCAGACCAGCGTCACCAAGTTTTGTAACATGGTTCGTCAGCTGGAGGCAAGGTGGCTATTGCATGCGACATGACAAGATCGTAAGTTTTGCTTCCTTTTGCTCAACTTGTTTAAATCATTCGTTCAATCGATGTTGGTCTACACATTATGTAGCCTGCACGCGCTGCCTAATGTACCACATGACAGAGGGACGGCCATTTACTTACACACACTGTTGGATGAAGTTGAAGGGGGAGAATGTGTGGGACGACATGATCTCTTGATGAAAAACTTGTTGGACATCCGATTAACTTGTCGAATATTAGACATTGTTGTACTAGACTTATTTGCATGCTATGTATGGATGATTTGTGCTATTTTCTATCCGAACTTTGATGAATATTGGCCGTTTGCATGAATTTCTTTCGGTTAGTTAAAATACGAGTTGAAATGTGTGCGGGCAATGTTTGATGGCGGCCTCCCGCATCCGTATCCGCGGACTGGTCCCCTGCCCGTGAATGGATGCGGGAGGAAATTTACGGATCGCCGTTGGAGATGCCCTAACTAGTTAAACGTGCATGCTTGCTACAGACCATAAAGCAAGTAAATGAATCAAACAGATGATTAAGAGACATGGATAAGTAAATGGTAAAAATAATTGAAGTCATGGACTACATTCTTCATTTCAGATTGGTAGCAATATGAGCTCCATCCACCAATGGTAGTTGATTCAGATACAAGCTTCACATATTCAATTTAGCAAAGAGAGCCTTAGCTCTTTGGTTAGTCATGCGGTTGTTCACTAACCATTCAATTCCTAAAATTGACAGGTGATGCACAGAATTTTTCCATTACTTGTTGAGGATCAAGTTTGGTGTGTGGTGAAACCACTCATCAAAATAAAATCTTGGTACTCATAAAAAAACATTGAGGATCAGGCTTGATGCGTGGCGGGACTACACATCAAGATAAAAAATTGGTGTAGAGGCTGGGAAGTAATGACCCCGCGTCGCCTCACCCTGGCGACTCGGGGGTGGGGGCGACCAAACAAACCAAGCATCGTCTACTGCTATCCGTCCCTCCCCATGCCGCCGTCGGAGAACAGCGACGGCAAAGGCCGCGATGCGGTGGTGGCAGGGTCCACCTTCTCTGCGGTGCTCTGGTGGCCCTTGGCAATGGCCTCTCTGCTTCGCGCATCTTCCTTGCCCCTCCCGGTGGCGTGCCATCCTTCTCTGCCTTTGCTGTAGATCTGTGGCCAGGGGTTCGCGGGCCACTCCCAGCGAGGCGGTGTCGTCTGGCTCGATCCACTGAGGTGTTGTCGCTGCTGATGTTGGCGACATGATGGTGGGGCCGAGGCCATGGGTGCTAAGGCCAGGCGGACTGCAACGCTTTGGTTCTTGGCCACTAGTCAGATCTGTCTCTCATGCTCCAGATTCGTCCATGTTGGCCCCTAGGTTGATGGGTCTGGACAAGGCTCTCTCCGGCGAAGTGGTAGTCGGCGATGTTGTGCTTCATCATTGATGTTGGTCTGTGTTGCCACTCCGGCCTATGGGGGCATCCTCGCTTTGGATTGCGGTCGCCATTGAAAGGTCTTCGTGAGGGTTCCACCCTCCAGATCTGGTGGTTGCCTTTATCCACTGAGATGCAAACTGCGAATGATGGCTTGACGCAAAGGGTTTGGTTGTGAAGTGGCGGCAGATGATTTCTTAGCCTAGCGCATTTAGCTGTGGGATGGCGGAAAAGTGGTGGCACTGATACGTATCTATAATTTTGACTGTTTCGTGCTATTATATTATCACTTTTGGATACTTTAGCAATGCACATTATTTTTCCGGACTAACCTATTAATTTAGTGCGCAGAGCCAGTTGTTGTTTTCTACATGTTTTTGTTTTTTCAGAAATCAATATATGCAGAGGTCAAAAAACCATGAGGATTTAATACGATATTTTTTGTGACGCGAGAAATCCAAAAAGTACCAGAGCCATACGGGATGGGAACCAGGGGCCCCACATGGCCTGGTGGCGCGCCTTGACAAGGTAGTAGCCCATTTTGTACTTGTGCCCACTGACAACATAGTTGCAAGGTGGAGCCTCACCGAAAGAGAGCCTTGCAAAAGTAGAAATTTTTTGAGGACACTGAGGTCATTGTGTGTACCAAGCAACCCAAAGTATGAATTTAAAATCCATAGATCTTGTGATGCAACTACTTCAAGAATGATGGTTGGATCATGGCAATGCACTCTATGGCCTTGCCATGCCAAAAGACAATTCTTCCATGTCCAATGCATATAATCAATGGATACGAGCATCTCTGGCCAGCCTCACTTGTCCGACGTATTCATCAACGGACGCCCTGAAAGTACCCCGGTCCGAAGATCTCGATCAAGGATTGTGTGAAATATCCACACAATAGATGATTGTATCTTCCCCAATGCAGACCTAGTCATTGATGGTGCCGGTCAGGCATCCATATGGATCGCTGTTGGAGATGCCCTAACTAGTTAAATGCACGTGCGTTGCTACAGATCATAAAGTAAGTAAATGAATCAAATAGATGATTAAGTGACATGGATAAGTAAATGATAAAAATAATTGAAGTCATGGACTACATTCTTCATTTCAGTTTTGTCGGCAATACGAGCTCCAACCACCAATAGTGGTTGATTCAAATACAAGCTTCACATATTCAATTTAGCAAAGAGAGCCTTAGCTATTTTGTTAGGCATGCACTTGTGCATCCTAACCATCTGGTTCAATTCCTAAAATTGACAGGTGATGCACAAGAATTTTCTATCATTTATTAAGGATCAAGTTTGGTGTGTGGTGAAATCACTCACCAAAATAAAATCTTGGTACTCATAAAAAATCGTTGAGGACTAGGCTTGATGTGTGGCCGGACTACAGATCAAGATAAAAAGTTGGTGTAGAGTCCAGGAAGTAATTCTCTCCCAATTTAAAAAGTTGGCTGATTCATATTTTGTCTTCATGTTAATTAGTTTTTCCACACCTTCCACGCGTGTTGTTGAAGTACCTGTTGGTGCTTCGTATCATGAGAATGGCTAGTGGCTAGACTGTGAAGAAAATCCATCGCTAAGGCCACATCAGTTGTAAGCTAGAAAAGCCCAAGGCCTCCAACAGCCCAAGCAATGCGGTACAGGCAAACTAGCCTGGAAAGCTAAGACATTCGTAGGCTGCCTTCCTAAAAACTAGCCTGAGGCCGGGCAAGCTGCTTGATTGTCGCCTAAATCGATAGATTCTGACCTAGATGGATGGATTTTGAGATTTGACAAGCTTTGCCACTTTTTACCTAAATCTGGGTCATTTTTAGGCAAATCCTAGGCACGCGTGGCTGTGTATGCCTGAAACATGGCTAGTGCCTCAGCAACTTGTGGGCTTGGTTGGGCTCTAGCTTGGCCCGATTCAGTTGGTTGCGCCTAATCTCGTCGTCATGGTCAGTTTTAGTATTGTACTTCATTTCTGAAAGTGCCATTAAGTTCCACCATTACTAAGAAATTCTTTTGATATACAACAAATATGTTGTGAAATTAGCGGTAGGTCAAAATAAGAGGGGAGGAAGAGAGTACTATCAAAGACGCACAAATGCATGTGGCAGTCCGAAATCAATAACAGGGTCTCTAAGAGCTACTGCTGCCATCTTTCTCCTTCTCCTTACATACATACATCAGCCAACGAAAAAAGCACAAACGTTCTAGCCACACACGGTTGCCAACTCAAGGAAATAGGGATGATCCGCTCACAAATTTCTTGAGGCAATCCGAATCAAGAATGAGGAATGAAGCTGCTCAATTCATTCATACATACACTAAAAAATCACTACACTAGATAAAGTCCAAATCATCCTACCAACCGAATCATGATTAACAACAACTCAAGCAATATGTTGCACAACAAAATCTAGACAACGCATATCTCAAAAAGATGAAGCTAATCCAACACCAGGAGAAACTGATAACTAAGCTGATGATTATAATCCAAGACGACCGACCAGCTTCTTAGATGAGCCTGAATGGTCACAGGTCATCGACACACCTCTCATTTGTATAGTGGCGTGCAGAGTAGACACTTCAAAGAGACACTCGCCGAAACTGATTCACACTACCAGCAAAACGCCTAGATGATTCTTGGTCTAGCACCCAGCAACCCAAAACAACAAACTCGGAATACAGACACTAGAAACATGAAAGGAAAATCAATCCATCTTCTAACCATCCCGGAGGATCAAACATCCAGTGGCTGTGGGTCGACCATCTCTAGACTTCTTTGCCATCCTCACCATCAAGTCAAACCGATTCCTGGTCAGAGTGAAAGAACAAGATTAATTAGTGGCCAAGTAAACCCACGACAACGACTAGCAAGACAACACAGTTGCAATGGACTCAATACATCCACATGGAAAAACAAAAAAGCATGATCCATCCATTCATCCCAAATCAACAACTCTGTTGGGAAGCCAGAAATTCATTCATGCATGCATCCGAATTCCTTCCATTCAAATTCATTATGCCAAGCGAACATGTTCCACAACAAGCTTGCGTGGCGCTTCAGCACAATTCTCAAAGCAAGAAGTAATTTGAACACCACAACATACTAAGAAGCCGATGAATTCTGGGCACTCGTCACACCTAAAATAGCGAGACGAGCGACTTCAGCTTGACGACCAACTCCAGGTGGCCCTTGAGCGTGTCAAGTTCCCTCCGTGGCTTCTAACCACAGTGACTTCCATGCCTTTCTTTAGATTTAGATACATATGCTCTCTATGAACACAAGACAAGACAAAGATATGCTATAACTGCTTACAATGCCAAACTAAACTCTTCTAGGACCAAAACAACAGTACATGGTCAAGTGAGCAGTACAAGATCAAGTAGCAGCAGCAGTAGAAGATCAGAGCAAACAACCACATCATACAGCAAGTAAGGATCAGAGATCCCGATTAAGCCGATTCGTTTAACAGCAACCACTACCAGCAATATCAGAGTGAAAAAGGTTAAAGCCCAACCCATCCTACTACTGTCACAGGCAAACAATTAATCTAGATTGTGCACAATTCAGATCCAGTACTGCTTCACAACAAGTGTTAGATGTCATATTCAAAGGTAACATTTAGCAAAGAGAGCCTTAGCTCTTTGGTTAGTCATGCGGTTGTTCATCCTAACCATTCAATTCCTAAAATTGACAGGTGATGCACATAATTTTTCCATCACTTGTTGAGGATCAAGTTTGGTGTGTGGTGAAACCACTCATCAAAATAAAATCTTGGTACTCATAAAAAAAATCATTGAGGATCAGGCTTGATGCGTGGCGGGACTACACATCAAGATAAAAAAATGGTGTAGAGGCTGGGAAGTAATGACCCCGCGTCGCCTCGCCCTAGCGACTCGGGGGTGGGGGCGACCAAACAAACCAAGCATCGTCTACTGCTATCCGTCCCTCCCCATGCCGCCGTCGGAGAATAGCGATGGCAAAGGCCGCGATGCGGTGGAGGCAGGGTCCACCTTCTCTGCGGTGCTCTGGTGGCCTTTGGCAGTGGCCTCTCTACTTCGCGCATCTTCCTTGCCCCTCCCGGTGGCGTGCCATCCTTCTCGGTGTCCACAGAGCTCGCCCTCCGGCAATGGATTGGCAACTGCCTTTGCTGTAGATCTGTGGCCAGGGGTTCGCGGGCCACTCCCAGCGAGGCGGTGCCATCTGGCTTGATCCACTGAGGTGTTGTCACTGCTGATGCTGGCGACATGATGGTGGGGCCGAGGCCATGGGTGCTAAGGCCAGGCGGACTGCAACACTTTGGTTCTTGGCCACTGATACGTCTCCATCGTATCTACTTTTCCAAACACTTTTGCCCTTGTTTTGGACTCTAACTTGCATGATTTGAATGGAACTAACCCGGACTGACGCTGTTTTCAGCAGAATTGCCATGGTGTTATATTTGTGCAGAAATAAAAGTTCTCGGAATGACCTGAAACTTCACGGAGAATATTTTTGGAATATATAAAAAATACTGGCGAAAGAATCAACACTAGGGGGGCCACACCCTGTCCACGAGGGTGGGGGGCGCGCCCCTGCCTCGTGGGCCCCCTGAGGCTCCACCGACCTCAACTTCAACTCTATAGATTCACGTTCGGGGAGAAAAAATCAGAGAGAAGGATTCATCGTGTTTTACGATACGGAGCCTCCGCCAAGCCCTAATCTCTCTCGGGAGGGCTGATTTGGAGTCCGTTCGGGGCTCCGGAGAGGGGAATCCGTCGCCGTCGTCATCATCAACCATCCTCCATCACCAATTTCATGATGCTCACCACTGTGTGTGAGTAATTCCATCATAGGCTTGCTGGACGGTGATGGGTTGGATGAGATTTATTATGTAATCGAGTTAGTTTTGTTAGGGTTTGATCCCTAGTATCCAGTATGTTCTGAGATTGATGTTGCTACGACTTTGCTATGCTTAATGCTTGTCACTAGGGCCTGAGTGCCATGAGTTCAGATCTGAACCTATTATGTTTTCATGAATATATGTGAGTTCTTGATCCTATCTTGCAAGTCATTAGCCACCTACTATGTGTTATGATCCGGCAACCCTGAAGTGACAATAATTGGGACCACTCTTGGTGATGACCGTAGTTTGAGGAGTTCATGTATTCACTAAGTGTTAATGATTTGGTCCGGTACTCTATTAAAAGGAGGCCTTAATATCCCTTAGTTTCCAATAGGACCTCGCTGCCACGGGAGGGTAGGACAAAAGATGTCATGCAAGTTCTTTTCCATAAGCACGTATGACTATATTCGGAATACATGCCTACATTACATTGATGAACTGGAGCTAGTTCTGTGTCACCGTATGTTATAACTGTTGCATGAGGAATCGCATCCGACATAATTATCCATCACTGATCCAATGCTTACGAGCTTTTCACATATTGATCTTTGCTTAGTTACTTTTCCGTTGCCACTGTTACAATTACTACAAAACTGCTATTGTTACTTTTGCCACCGTTACCGTTACTTCCATACTACTTTGCTACTAAACACTTTGCTGCAGATATTAAGTCTTCCAGGTTTGTTTGAATTGACAACTCAGCTGCTAATACTTGAGAATATTCTTTGGCTCCCCTTGTGTCGAATCAATAAATTTGGGTTGAATACTCTACCCTCAAAACTGTTGCGATCCCCTATACTTGTGGGTTATCAAGACTATTTTCTGGCGCCTTTGCTGGGGAGCATAACTCTATTCTTTGATTCACTTGGGATTTATATCTGTTGATCACTATGAGGAACTTGAAAGACGAAAAAACCAAGATTTATCCCTCAACTACGAGGGGAGGTAAGAATTTGCCATCTAACTCTGCACTTGATTCACCTTCTGTTATGAGTAAACTTGCGACACCTAAACCTGCTTCTGCTATTGATTCTGATATGTCGCATGTTATTGATGATGCCACTTCTGCTTTGCATGATACTTATGATGAAACTACTTCTATGCTTGATAATACTGTGCCACTAGGTGAATTTCTTGATAAAAAACTTGCTAGGGCTAGAGAGAATGAAATTATTAAAACTGATAATATTGATGAAAGTGATGATGAAGATTCTCCCCCTAGATATGAATTGCGTGTTGTGCCTGAGGGTTATGTTATGGATGAAGAAACTGTTAGAGATTTTCTGGCTTGCAATGATAGATATTTCTTAAGAAATTATTAGCTAAGCTAAAAGAAAAGTCTTTGAATGCTAGAATGAAATATGACCCTGCTTTTGCTACTTCACCTATATGTATTACTGATAAGGATTATGATTTCTATGTCGATCCTGAGTTAATTACTTTGGTTGAATCTGATCCTTTCTATGGCTATGAATCTGAAACTGTTGTGGCACATCTTACTAAATTAAATGATATAGCCACCCTATTCACTCATGAGGAAAAAATTCATTACTACTATATCCTTAAATTATTTCCGTTCTCATTAAAGGGTGATGCTCAAACATGGTTTAATTCTCTTGATCCTGGTTGTGTGCGTAGTCCCCAGGATATGATTTATTACTTCTCTACTAAATATTTCCCCGCCCATAAGAAACAAGCTGCCTTAAGGGAAATATATAACTTTGTGCAAATTGAAGAAGAGAGTCTCCCACAAGCTTGGGGGAGGCTTCTCCTATTACTTAATGCTTTGCCTGATCATCCTCTTAAGAAAAATGAAATACTTGATATATTTTATAATGGACTAATCGATGCTTCTAGAGACCACCTGGATAGTTGTGCTGGTTGTGTTTTCAGGGAAAGAACTGTTGATCAAGATGAATTGCTATTGAATAATATGTTGAGTAATGAGAATAATTGGACACTTCCTGAACCGACTCCTAAGCCAACCCCGAAGAAGAGGGGTATTCTATTTCTCAGTCCTGAAGATATGCAAGAGGCAAAGAAATCTATGAAAGAAAAAGGTATTAAAGCTGAAGATGTTAAGAATTTACCACCTATTGAAGAAATACATGGTCTTGATAACCCGACACAGGTAGTAAAGGTAAATTCTCTCTATAGATTTGATGAAGGTGATATTCCTCGTTATAAGTCTGCTAGCCAATGCTTAGATGAGTTTGATAATTTTATTGTTAAACAAGAAAACTTTAATGCTTATGTTGGTAGACAATTGAAACGAAATGCTTATATGATTGAACACTTGAGTGATTATATGTCTAGAGTTAAAGGTGAACTTAAACTTATTAGTAAACATGCTTCTATGGTTACCACTCAAGTAGAACAAGTGTTAAAGCTCAAAATGATTTGCTCAATGAATTAAATGATAATTCTATTAGAGTTGTGACTAGAGGGCGAAGAATGACTCAGGAACCTTTGTATCCTGAGGGCCACCCTAAGAGAATTGAGCAAGATTCTCAAAGAACTAATGTTGATGCACCTAGTCCTTCTAAAAAGAAGAAAAAGAAAAATGATAGGACTTTGCATGCTTCTAGTGAACATGTTGTTGACACACCTGAGAATCCCAATGATATTTCTATTTATGATGCTGAAACACAATCTGGTAATGAACATGAACCTAGTGATAATATTAATGATGATGTTCATGTTGATGCTCAACCTAGCAATGACAATGATGTAGAGATTGAACCTGCTGTTGATCTTGATAATCCACAATCAAAGAATCAACGTTATGATAAGAGAGACTTCGTTGCTAGGAAGCACGGTAAAGAAAGAGAACCATGGGTTCAGAAACCCATGCCTTTTCCTCCTAAACCATCCAAGTAAAAGGGTGATGAGGATTTTGAGCGCTTTGCTGAAATGATTAGACCTATCCTTTTGCGTATGCATTTGACTGATATGCTTAAAATGAATCCTTATGCTAAGTATATGAAAGAAATTGTTACAAATAAAAGAAAGATACCGGAAGCTGAAATTTTCACCATGCTTGCTAATTATACTTTTAAGGGTGGAATACCAAAGAAACTTGAAGATCCAGGAGTACCAACTATACCATGCTCCATTAAAAGAAACTATGTTAAAACTGCTTTATGTGATCTTGGAGCCGGTGTTAGTGTTATGCCTCTCTCTTTATATCGTAGACTTGATTTGAATAAGTTGACACCTACTGAAATATCTTTGCAAATGGCCGATAAATCAACTGCTATACCTGTCGGCATTTGTGAGGATGTGCCTGTTGTGGTTGCAAACGTTACTATTTTAACGGACTTTGTTATTCTTGATATTCCCGAGGACGATAGTATGTCGATTATCCTTGGTAGACCCTTTTTGAATACTGCAGGGGCTGTTATTGACTGCAACAAAGGCAATGTCACTTTTCATGTTTATGGTAATGAGCATACGGTCACTACAAAAAAATACACTTCCGTGATGATACGTGTTTGTCACAGTAGTTCGCATTTTTTGTCATGCATGTACATCCCTGACAATTTTATGACAGAATCAAGATAGTCATACCTGTGCTGTCGTAGAAGTGTTCCATGACATTACCAAAATTATCATCACAGAAGTGTCCACTTCCATGACGATAAATCGCGCGTCACAGAAGTGCTTTCGTCAAGGGTGACCGACACGTGGCATCCACCGTAACGGAACGCCGTTAAGCTATCGGGTCCGGTTTTGGATCCGATAACCCGCTAACAGCCCCGACCAATGGGGATTTTCCACGTGTAAAATCATCATTGGCTGGAGGAAACACGTGTCGGCTCACCGTTGGGACAGATGTCATCCACTCATTGGACCGAAGGTGCCTATGATACATCGACACATGGCACGGCCCAACAGAGGCCCATTCCTGTGAATAGGCCGGCCCGTTTGACTTGGTCAAAAGGTGGCGGCCCGGCCCATGGAAAGCCTGTTAACGGCCTGTTAGCATATAGCCCATTTACAACCCGCTAACCCAGGGCCCGTTACGACCTATCCGAATTAGGCCCAGTAGCGTCATCTAGGCCGTCCAATATGATTCCAGCCCATTTTAAGTTCCGGCCCATGTATGGCTCATGACGTCTTTCGGCCCAGACGAGGCCCTTTGTAACTCTTGGCCCATTAACGGCCCGTGGTGAAACTGGCCCGTAATGAACAGTGTATCACTTTATACCCATTAACGGCCCATTAATCCATTGGGCCGTTTGCAGCCCATGTTATCTTTCGGCCTTCTCAGGGCCCATTTATTCTCGGGCTCATTTCCAGCATTCGGTTACTTACGGCCCGTTACTGCCATTTTCTGCTTGTGGGCCAAATTCAGCCCGTGGTTACAGTCGGCCCGTTTGTGGCCCGTTAATACGTTGGGCCGTTTTCATAGCGTCATCAAATACGGCCTATTAACGACGGCCCGTTATGGTCGGCCCATGAACGGGCGACTCCAACTCTAGCCCGTTTACGGCCATAATGCGGTCTGTTTTTGGCCCATGTTTGGCCAATCGATCATACGACCCGTCTAAGGCCCATTGATGATATGGCCCGTAGAAGGCCCATTGTTTCTACGGCCCGTAGGAAGCCCAGTGTCACTACAGTAAATATGTAGCCCATGGCCTATTAAAGGCGGGAAACTACTATAGGTTTAGACCTGCTAATGGCCCAAGCTGATTATAGGCCCACGTTTTGGCCCATATGAGTAACGAGCCGGCCTGAAGACCAACAACACTGAGATCCACTGAACGTTCCGGCCTAAATTACAGCATACCGACCAAAGAATAAACCTAGACTATACAACAAAGAAATTACGGCATATTAGGAATCAAATTCGCTACCCGGTGATAATAAAGCGCAACATGACAGCGGATTACATACACTGGGCATCAAAGGTCGCCACCAGTGCATATAAACGCACCGACAAAAGAATATACAAAGCTGAGAGCACTTCAGAAGGCACTAGACCTGGCAAGCTCGGGCCCCCGCAAGCAGCCGAACAAGCTGATGAGACCTCAGTTGTGTCAACGATAGATGCTTCATCCCTAGCTGTATGGCACCATAGTGCGCAAGGCAGTCCCCTGACATCTTCATCACATCTTTGACTTCAAGTCGGAGCTGAGCTGAAGCAAGCCTTTCTGCTTTAAGTTGAGACTGAAGAAGTCGAACTGATTGAGGCAGTGACTGCACAGAGGTTGTCTCACACCTGCTGGTGAGTAGCTTCAACTCACTGTCTTCATCAAGACAGGACCTTGGGGTCATCTCGCTGTCCTCAAGATGGTTTGGCTCACTATCTTTCCTAAAGTTCTGCCTGGCATAAGAGATACGACTCTGAAAGAGAAACAAGGAGACATGTAACAGGTTTCACAATTATATAAGCAAATAAATGGATCTGTTGTGCATAAGGAACATGCTTTTACAACTACAGTTTAAAACTGGTAGTTGTTGCAAACATCCAATCAGATGTAAACAGCAGTGGAGGAAATGATGCCTATCCAAATCTATACTAGAACAAAGTTTGAAGGCTTGAGAAGGATGAACTTGCATTACATGTTAACACGGGCTGGACAAAGCCCTTCTCCATGTTGATGGAAATATAATTCAATAAATTCCCCAAAGAAAATTCTTTATAAGCGTTGCCATTATTCTACATTTTGCAAAAAGTAAATATAGATCAAATAATATTGGAAGAAATAGAGGATAATGAAGCTCAGGTGCAGACTGATGATACATAATCAAATAGCAATTAATTAAGTACAACGTTACAAGGCAAAAGGTACTGACAAGAGGAATGCAGACATCAACGTTTGAAGTGGCATTGGCTTTATTCAACATTTTGGTAAGAGTAAATGTAGATATGATAATTTGGAGAAAGTGGAGGGCAGGGCAGATAAGATGCAGACTAATGCTAGACAATGAACTATCTCACGATGCATGTACAGTAATACCACCACCGTCTGTTATTAGTTGTCGCTCAAACGGATGTATCTAGCACTATTAAGTTATAAATACATCCAATTGATCAACAATTAATTCGATACAGAGGGAGTACATGACAACAGGTACTTACATGAGCAATCCAAAACTTCATAACCATTGTGTTAATTCTATATTTATCTAAGAGTAGATATAGATCTTATAATTTCAAGCAAAGGAAGGATAAAGAAGCGAACATTTACACTGATGCTACATAATCAAACAACAATGAGTGTAAGTATGCTGACAAAGGGCAAGAGGTACTGACAAGAGCAATGCAGAGCCCAGTATTGTCGTGAGATCCTATGATCCTTTGAGCAAGGAGATTCATCTGAAATTAGTTTTCATACAAGAGAGAAGGTAAGTCACATGCAGAAATTTAGGAGTTCAAATTTTGAATTGATATCATAGACAGTACCTGACGCTGGGCTGTCAGCAGTTCTAATAGGGGTTTGGCCACTGGAGTAGGGGTAAAGTCTGTTACAGTTGGGCCTGTGTTTTCTGTGGCTGCTGATCTATCTGATTTAACAGGTATCACTACCTTTTCCAAATACCTAGTTTGTACTCCTTGAGGATCTGCAATCACCCTCTTCCTTTTGGACATCTATTACGAAAGAACAACATTTGACTGGAAAAACATAGTATGACGACACATGGAATAGGTACATAAAATGGATAGGTATGGCATACTCATATATGATGCTTAAACTAAGCAGATGGTGTAACAAAGTAGAAGTAATGCAAGAGGTCAGATGCAAAATATGTGCGACCAATACAACCTTGCCAAGTTAGAGCATGCACCTTGATGGGTGAATAAGATAGGTCATCCTCCACCATGCCAAGTTTGTTAGCCAGTGGATCGTTCCGCAATATTCCTCTCGTGCGCCCATTCTCATATTCATTTTGATAATGTTCAATACCTGACATGCATGAAAACATAAAAACAAGTGAGATTATCTTTGTAATGCAGAAGTGATTCTAATCCAATACTTCCTCCCTGTAAACCCCTTTGTGCTATCTCTGCAACTTCTAAGAGGTGCCATGCATGCTGTAATTTGGTGTGTGCATTAATATAATGTGGCCTACTACTCAAAATATGAGAGCTCCAGAAGTGATGATACTTCGCAGATGACAACTTCAACATATAGTAAAGAAGAACAAGTCGACCTGACCTGACAGATTCAAAATATACTAAGGGAGAATAACTCGACCTGACCAGTCGACCGCAAGAGAAGAGGATCATCTTAAAGAAGAGAAGAAGAGCAAGCAGATTGAAGATATTACAAGTCTTTCTATATAATGTCGGTTGGCCACCCATGATGAACCAGAGCGCATAGAGAAATACTATTCCTTCCGGTCTCTCCATATGTGGCTCACATGCATTTCAAAACTAAAGTAGGTACATTTAGCTAACCAATTAAACATCTCTCAGTTTTACTAATATCAGCGTAATATCAGATTTGAATTTGTACAACTAAGCTTGTTTATCTCGATGGGTGGAGCAGTGCTATTACGACACGAACCACATAGGCTGATCGTGGTCATCATAAAATGGGGAAACCTTAAGCATGATGAGTATAGTGTTGACCGTGGCAGTGGGATGGCAGATCTGAAGCTGCAAACCACGCAAAGGGTAGTTAGCAACCGATATTTGCTTTGAAATAACAACTAAGATTTGGTATGAACAAGAAAGTACAGTCAACAAGTGACAAAGAAATGCAATTCTGCTGTCTCTCTATATATCACGACATGCATTTGGAAACTCAAGTGGGACCTTTAACTAACCAATTAAATGTGTCTGTTAACTAATATTAGTATCATATCACAATCATATTTGAACAACTAAGCTTTGGAATTTTGAGTGTTGTGTTGTTTAGCTTGAAGGGTGGAGTAATGCTAGTATGATAGAAAGCACCTACACAGATCATAGTAGAGTAGATAAAAGGGGAAAACCCTAAGCATCAAAAGTAAAATCAGGAAAGTGGAACTAGCTGGACCAGTGGGTGGCGCACATGCTTTTCGAAACGAATATAGGAACATTAGGTGACCAATTAAACATTCTCTGTTTTAGTAATATGAGCATCATATCAGATTCGTATTTCAACACGTAAGCTTTGGAATTATGAGTGGCATGTTGTTTCGCTTGATGGGTTGAGGTCTCGAGGAGCAGTGCTAGCACGACACGAAGCAGGGAAGCACCTACGATGATGGTAGTGAATATAAAGGGGGGAAACCATAAGATTTATGAGTATAGTGACTATGACATGGCGGATCTGAAGGTGCAAACCGGACAAAGCTACTTCGCAACCAATGTTTGCATTCAACTAGCCACTACGATTTGGTACGGACAAGAAAAGTACAGTAAACAATTTAAGATCTATTTTCCGGGTGATATCAATAACTTAAGAACATATGGAAGAGTACCACCTCTCTTGCGACGCCGTGTAGGCCCCTGCTGATACGTTGAGGGTGCTGCGGGTGCGATGGCTGTCGGCGGCGGGGAAGAAGACTTTAGATGGCAGACGACCGGGTTGGGGGATAAATCCTGTTGCCGTGGACGAGGCGGTCGTAGGAGCGGCAACGGCAAAGTGGACGACGGCGCCGATGAAGCGAGATGACGTGATGAAAGGATCCTGGTCCGACGTCGTGGATGAGAGACGTCCATCTCTTGCAGTGGACGACGGGGTAGGGGTAGCGGCTCCGGCAAGGTGGAGGATGGGGTGGCGGAAGGAGGAGGCTGGCCGCAGTGGGGAGGTTGTCGTGGCGCCGACGGTGTATGAATGGGGAAATGGAGGGGGAGGGGGGATCTCAAAATTTGGGACGCGCTTGTCTGAAATGTGGGAAAGTTACGAACTTATCCCCCATTTAAAATTTCGGACATCACGTCAGTTGGGGATAGGACGGTAATCTTGCATCTCCCAAATATTTGCCGGTAATGATTTTGGGCGAGGAGAGGGTGTTTTGCCGCCCACGGTGTATGAACGGGGCTGACAGGTAGGGAGGTTGTGTCACGTCTGAGGGAAGTTACACATCTGCCCCTATTTAAAATATTAGTCTACATCGATTTCGGACGAGGAGAGTTTGTTTTGCCGCCCACCGTGGATGAATGGGGAAATGGAGGGAGAGACACATGTCTTTCGGACAAGCTTGAATCAAATGTGTTTTGCCGCCCATGTTTGGCGCCCACCGTGTCTGAATGGGCTCAGAGGCCGTCGTGTCATGTCTGATTGAAGTTACTAGTCTACCCCTATCGACAGCAGTGTAAATCCGGTCGATAAGGATGTCAAGTGTCAGGGGTAGATAGTAATTTCCATCTCGTAAACACTTGCTTCGGGCAGCCCACAAATGATAGTGGGTGTTTAGCCGCTTCGTTCAAAACTTGGGAGAATTAGCATTCATGTTTGCCCTGGGCCCTGGCAACTAAATCCAAATCCAATTTTTATTCGATTACAAATATCCACAGATAATTCTACGTTTTGTTATTTATTTCTTCAAAACCACAACAAAGATTTATTCCACCTTTATATATGATTATGATTTAGAAATGCCGTGATCTTCGAATTCAGTAGGTTGGATACACTTTGAGTCAAACAGTTATTTCATCCAATACAATATGCTCACACGAAAAACAGTTCACCTTATGTCAATCATACAAGTACTGAGGATTACCTCGCCTAAAAAATTTGGATCATTACAACACATGGACAACATAGGGGGTCTTACAACATAATCCATTCAGAGACATGACACAACATGCAAGTACAATAATCTAATGACAATTTCAACTGCTATCTAAAGAAGAACTGGGATTACCTTGGGCTTCAGATAGCAGAAGCAGCAGGACCTCCTCCGTCTTCAAATGCAACATTCTTACTTCCTCCAATTCTTGGGTTGCTTGCATAATGCGTGCAACTAATTGCATAATTTCCAGCTTCAAGATCGATATTACCTCATTCATGGCAGCCACACCATCTCTTTCTGCCTCTAGTACAGCCTCAAGAACTATAATATCTGTGCTCAGACTGCTCTCCGGCGGTGTTGCCTCTGAACTGCTACCATCTGGTAACATGGATGGCGCACTGCTTCCACAAATAGATTCTGGGGTTGTACATTGTGTCCTAGTGTGAATGGCATCCTGAAAGGTTTCCGCTGGACATAAGTAAGATATAGTTATCGCATGATCCAGGCAGTAAGCTTACATGGTAAACGACATACGAATTATTGCGGAGCATGGCAAGTTATATTTAAATGGTTCGAAGCAGCATCAGCCGAAAATAAATTAAAATGGTAAGATGAAACTAGGGATGTAAGTGGCAAATAAACGACATCCGCCAGTCCCATCTAGTTAGTTTTTTCTAGCTCCCTGGTTCATTTTCCTCAAAAAACAAAAACTCTTTTGAACTATCATACCACTAGTGGACTTTAATCGGGATTAAACGGAACCCAGTTGACATCCCTAGTTGAAAGGGAGTGTACCACCGCTAAGTTGCCAAGGCATCTAAGCAGTTGAAATAATCTGAGAAAGCACTTAACAGTGTGGCCTCATATAAACTACGAAGACAGTCTTGTGATGAAGTTCAGAGGAAAAGTTAAGGACTCAAATGAACTAGGCATGCATTTCTTTACGATAGTACAGCAGGCACTGCTGACATATTGGCCAACTCAGGTATAGCGTAACAAGTAACAAACAAGCATTCGAATCAAGCAATACAGCAAAGCAGACAACTGAACTATTTGTTATTCTGTAGGATTACAGGTTGAGGGCACAAGCCAAGAAAGTAGCCCACACGCATTACATTTCACATGTACTAAAACACACTGGCTTACCATATGTTGCTATGAAGCCTCGCTGCTGTTGCAATGTTCTTTGAAGATATCGTCAGCATCCCGTGGTTGCAAATCTACTTGTTGTAGTTTATTCTGCACCCTCTATTTATGTAAAATTAATTTTAATCGCATGCACTGGTTCGAATTGGTCATCAATGGTTCATCTAAACTAATGAAAGAAGGGTGTGTGCATACACGACATTATATCTTCTTCCCTCTATTTTTATGCTTGTTCGAGGTGCCAGCCCCAAAATAAGAAATATTTTGCTTGATGGGGTTGGCAGCTCCATAATTAATAGAAGTATCAAATTAGTCATGCAACTTGGGAAGATCAAGAACACACAAAAAAGTAATGAACAAAGGCTCGTAGCAGTGATGTAATAGCTAGCATCAGAAAATGTAGGGTAAAACGAACAAAAACCAGCGGAACCACATGCTAGTTTGCTGATGTGTAATTAATCATAGAGAACATGAAGCAGTCTGATGGAACCAACAGGTGGCATCAGAACAACACCATTATCATAAATATAGCATGCAAGAAGTAAAATAGTAGGCAGTGATATCTAGGAAGTACAGTAATACTTAGGACAAAACTAAAGCATATTAACTATATGTGCACTGGTATGTAATTTAGCACATGTAACATGTTCACTGCCAAAAGTATGGCCCTACAGGTGCAAGCAGAATAACGCGTCTCATGAAAAACTGAATGATGCCCTGAAGAAATTCAAAGGTGCGGTGCTTATGCTAAGAAAGTGAACGTAGGCGCCGGCTGTTGGATAATAGTACCTGATTCTCGGCGGCGTATGGGTATCGTTGGCATACTTGATAGCTAAGGATCGTCGATGGTGCTCGTGTTGCGGTTGAGTTTGGGCCGGCTGTCGCTGTCGCTGAAGCGGCTCCGGTGCTACGGTTGCGGCGCCTGTCGACATACAAGAAAGCTCATCTGTGGTAAGTGAACAGTTGCACTATAAAGAGAAAAACCAAAGGAGTACAGATCGAAATAACCTGATGAGGCTGCGGCGTCGGTAAAGCAGGGCCGGTGGAGTTGAATATGGCGTCCGTGGAGCGGGTCCGGTGCAGTGGACGAAGGCTTCGGCGGGCGCGTTGTACAGTGCTTTCGGTGAGGCGGATCTGTTGCGGCGGACGAGGGCTTGTATGAAGGGCCAGCGAAGGGACGGATGAGGGAGTCAGTGAAGGGCCTACACTGTGGTGGATGAGGGCGCCGGTTAAGCAGATCCGGTGCGGTGGACCATGATGGCGGTCCAGGAGATCTGGAGCGGTGTACAAGCCGGTCGCTGAAGCGGCTCCGGTGAAGTGGTGAGTTGGCAGTTGGGGGTTCCAAGGTGCGGAAGGTAGATCTGTCGGGGTGTGAGGTCCACCGCTGCGGCGGAGGACTAGATTCGGGGGCTTGCCGTGGTTGGGGGGGGTCGGGGAGGGGCTCTGGGGAAGAATGTTGGGGGCAAAGAGGGGAAAACAATGGAGTTACCAGAGCAGCCCTTTTCCGTTCATGTGGCAGGGGTAAAACAGGAATATCGCAGGGATAAACTTTCGGGCGCGAGATATTTCGATGTGAGCGGGAAGTTTGAAAGCTTTTGGCGCCTGAATGCTCTTGTACGGCCGACTATGATATCATGGCCGAGAATTTGTTTGTTTTGCACGCAAAAAAAGTGCAAGTTTGAAAATCAATGTTTCCAACTCGAAACTTAGATTGTCCATTCAATTCAAATATGGATCATTGAGCTACTACAAGCAAATACCATCATATGGTCCAATTCAAATGAAATTCCAAATGTGTTTATCCTAAATATGATGAAAAAAGCAAAAATGTGTATGTGTATGAATAAAGTGGATGATTATAAAGTTTGAACATGCCCGTATGTGTATATCTCTAGGTTTGATATATGAATTTGAAATCACGAAATCCCGGCTTAAAATGTACCTCCGTTTAAATGAATTACAAAAGCTAATGATGGAGTCAAATTCCAAAATTCCAATCTTAGGTTTGTAATTCTGGTACACCAAAGTATATCACGCATGTTCAAAAGTATCGTTATCTCATAGTCCAAACTATGAAACAAATTGATCAACCTTGAGTGCACACACTATTGACCATGTATATCTCAATTACGCTAAAGTCCCTCAAATATAGACACCTCACTCTTTATCTGAAGCACCCCCCCTCGTCGCCCCCCACACATACACACAGAAGTCGTTCTCTCCCCCAAACACCAACACACGAGCACATTAACACCCCTCTCTCTTCTAAAGTCCGGACCCCAATATAGGTCTCTATCACTTTATCTCTTGGGCATGCACACATCTCTTCCCCCACTCTCTAGCTAGGTCTCCCGGCATCTCTCTTTCCCAAGCACACAAACTATGTAGAGTGTATCTTTCCCATACACACAAAACGTCGCCCCCAAACGTCTATCTCCCTAGTTATGTGGTTCTCGCACACTCACCTCACACACCACCCCACTTCAAAACAAGCACACTTTGTCTCCTTGTGCACCACTCTCCTCTTTCTATCTCTCCCACATGCGGACCCGCCCCAGCTCCTCCCTGTATACATATATGTCGTGACTCTTTCCATAGCTCCCTAATGTATCATCGTTCTCGATCTCGCACATTGTTCTCTACACCATCTATTCTAGATCTCTCATGAAGTCCCTATCACACACACGATGACTCGCTTCCCTTGCGTCTCCGTACATAGGCCAATTTCAAACAACATCAACATTGTCTCCCTATCTATATGCCATTTATGGACACAAACGCCCCCTCTCTTCCTCTCTCTCTCTCTCTCTCTCCGTCGCTAGCTCTCTCTCTCTCTCTCGCTCTCACACCCCTCTCCCACACACAATCGATGTCTCTTCCAAATAGTCTGCTCCCCCCGCCCGCACCCATGATATCCCGCTACTACACATGTCACACCATTCCCCCTTCCCTTATACTAGGTTTACATCATTAGTGGTCTCTCTACTCCACATACACACACTCCCTCTCACACACAAACGCACGCACAAACACACATAGACACGCACAAACACCCACTAATCTAGATCCTCATCTCTCCCCATGTCCGCATGTGTATCTCGCACACTCACTCTCTAATTATGTATACGTGTCTCCACGTCAACACAAAGCCCCATGTACATGTCTCTCTCTATCCTCCACACACATAGACACAAAGAATCTGTTATCATTGCCTCAGTCTCTAGACATATCACACACGCACACTGTCTCTCTCTCTCGCAAACACGCTCAACAAGGGTTTCCCCGTGAATAACTTACTATCTATTCATCAACAGTCATGACAGTACGACGAACACGAGACGTGAAAAAGAATAAATCTACACGTGCTTAGACCACCTAGTATGACTACTAGGACTAGAGCAAGCCAAAAAGCGCGCCGCCGTCACCCCCTCCTTATCGGCGACGGGAAAACCATTGTTTTACACAGTCGAGAAGTCATTGTGCTAAGGCCTCACATGCTGAGGCGTTGAATAGAATGTAGATGCTAGTTTACGGAAACAAGTATCGATAATAAGTTTGTATCTCCATACTTATATTTCTTCTCTTATAAAAAACCGAGTTGGTGATGATGGTACGCGTGCCATCTTGCAATATAGATTGTCCGATCTATATCTGACTGATGGAAATTAAACTAAAAGATACCCACACCCCTCTCCACATTTGCAGACAAGGCCTTCCCTCGTTCATCCTTATCTCCAACAACCTCATTGTTGAGCAATTAAGAAAGGAAGCCTCTGGAACAAACTGGCCTGGTGGCCGCTGCCGGCGTCATCAATCCCCATGCCTCTGCTCAGTCCGACCACCGATCACCACCACGCCCCACTCCTCTTCACCTTATCTCCTATTTCTCGAGATATCATTAGTTTTTACACATGGTATTACTCCCGCATGGGTCAATCACAACGAGTGTTTTTATTAAAAAAATGCATCTTGATGTTCCGTGCAATGCACGGATCTTGCTAGTACTCCTACAGAAGACTAAGTTGGTGATGATGGTGCATCTGCCATCCGTCGTTTGTGACCATTAGATCTACATCTAACGACTGTGAGGTAAGTTGTTGCCTTTTCTCACAAGCATCCCACTTGTCTACCAATTTGCAGAAAAACCCATAATTAGTATCTTAAAACTAACCACATCCCTCCCTGACCTCACCAAAACAGCCCAAGGAATATATTCTAATTGAAACATAATATATCTCTAGTGATATATGTATATCAAAATTAGAGTGTTTTGTATCAAGTTTGTGAATAAGTATTATTCTAATTATGATTCGTTGCAACGCACATGAACATTGCTAGTATTTCCAACCATGCAATTTTTTCCCTAGTATTCCATAGTTTCGAGTTTTCCATCAAGATATTAGTCACTCATGGTTGATATTTACTTTCAATCATGTACACGTATGCACTATGTAACTAGCCTTGCTTATTGGGTTCCAAAGCTTAACTTTCACTCCTACTTACAATATGTAGAGTATTTAACAAAAAACTACCACTTTCAACCAGCCCTAGGAAGAATCTATTGTACAAAAATAGCAAAAACATACCCAAAATTTCTTAATCCACGCCAAAAACTACCACCTACCGATTAGGTTAGTTTAAACCCATTTATGACAGGGTTGGCCCACACGTCTGTGCTGACGAGGCAGCTTAAACCAACACATTTTGTTTGACCGTTGACACGAGGGACCCACATCTGACCTTCTATCCTGTTATTCCCCCTCAAATCATTATTTTTTCTGAACATTACTTCAAACAGTGCTGATGCGTGTTCGTCGGTGGCGCCGGTGATGAGCGAGTTGGCCGCCGCTCCGTCGGACGGGCCGGATGCCGCGCTGGCCTCCGCACGGGTTGGCAGGCTGGCCTGAGCGTGACTCACGAGCGAGCAAGCCGCCGCGCTGGCCTTCGCTCGAGCCAGATGGCTGGCCTTAGCGTGGCGCGCGCGAGCAAGCCGCCGCGCCGCCGTGCCAATCTAGCTAGCAAACCTTGCAGACAAGCAGCTGGACGGAGCTATCTTGGCTAGCTAGCGGCCGCAAGCGCCGGACGGAGCTGGCATCCAGGCTGCCGCAAGATGGGCTCCGCACCGCCGACGGTTTTGACCTCGCCTTCTGCCGGCGGCGGTAGCTGCGTCCCATGGTCGAGGATGACTAGGTGGACGGGCCGGAGGTAGGAGGTTACTCGGGGATCTTTGTGCAGACTGACATATAGGTCCCACAAGTCATAACGCCCGGTCGAATAGAAGGCGTTGACTTAATGGGCGACACGGGCCCTGTTTGGATACTCTAAGTCAGAGGTTAGATTCTAACCCTGAACTAACTCTAACCAAAGTGGTGTTTGGATGGCAGGGTTAAATTGACAACAAATGTATCCAAACAGGGCCATGGGTTGAAACGTGCCTATAACGGCACTTTGTAGTGTAGTCGTTTCTTGGTAGGGCTGGTTGGTAAGAGCATGTACAATGGTTGATAAGGTAGTCTTATCTTAAGTCTGCCACGTATGCAAGTGGTAGTAGTTTCTTGGCATTATTAGTGGTTTCTTGCATTATTAGGGGCTTCTTGTAAGGAACAATGTACTACTAGCGACAAAAGGCGATTCTAGGTTGCGTTGTACTCCAACGAGTACTACTAGTGGTCGCGGGAGTGTATACCTCGTTTTGTGGGTTCGATCCCAGCCGAACGCACGGCGGACTTTTTTTAAAATAGTAACTTCACTGCGAGCCAATATATTACACGGGGAGTTTGAGTTTTGAAGTCAAACGGACGTGCGGCACCACAATCTAGGTGCACTGGATAGCCTAGCCACGTGAACGGGTTTTCCTTCCCAGCATCTCGTGGCTTGCGTGCTCGCCCTAGCCGCACCTCGCTTGCAGCTTCCTCATCAGCTAGTAGCATATTTAAACTAGCGCCTCCCAATTAAGCCCGAGGAGCCAGAAAAGCCTGGCGGGGCATTGGGAATTGTGCAATATGGCTCTGTACGTAAAGTGCTCTACTACTACTCTGTAGCTTGTGGCGTTGCACGCATGGACTTCACTCCATTATCGGCTCTACTATAAAAGAAATTCCTCTTGACATGTTTTTTTTGAAACGGAGGCAAAAGCTTTGCTTCATCTCATTCATAAAGAAGGAACTACTAACAAAGTTCGACGAGATCCATTACACCTCCATAAATGGAAGCGAAAAGCCTAGTCTCGCTGTATCAAATAACTCAAATGTTCTGCCCCCGCAGTAACCGTCGCTGATAAACAGGCTGCTAGTGTGTGCGTGAGAGGAACGGCTGAGTAGGCCAGCTACGTGAGAGGAGCGGCTGAATAGAGCACCGAGAGTACCCACTAGGCCACTACGCAGGTGTACTTTCCCTGCATTGATAGCACAACGATGGTTCTAGAGAACAGTAGTACCCTCCACTTCCAACTGTAGCTCCTTGGCCCTGAGATTCAAGAGTTCAGAACTGGTGCACTATACTAGAAGTATAGTACATAGCACTAGTAGTACCCACGCACTACTAGTTGAGAAAGTAGTACTAGTACTGCTACAGTACGAGTACGTACTCCTCCGTCACATAATGTAAGAAGTTTTTTGACACTAGTTGGCGTGTACAAAAAATAGCAAAAACATACCCAAAATTTCTTAATCCACGCCAAAAACTACTAGCTAGTGCCAAAAATTTCTTACTAGTGCTATTATTTACAGTATAATGCAATCCCATAACGTCCCATAATGCTAGTACTAGTAGTAAATAATAGCCTCACCCCTTCGCTATAGTTGGAAGGAACGATCTACAGTTGGAAGGGACGAGGTCCTGCGGTTACTACGCTCTTATCTCCTCCTCGCCAGTTCCCCTCCCCCCGAAGAGAAGGCAGTTTGTCGCTGCTCCCATGGATTCGCCAGGCAGTTCTCCTCCTCGTCGGGGCTAGGAGACCTTGGACGACGATCCTCTGGGAGAAATCGCACGCCGCTCCGACGTCCTCACCGCCGCAAGACTCGGTGCTTCCTGCACCAACTATTTCAAGACGGTGCTTAAAATGGCTTGGGAAAAGGCCATGCTTGTTGGTCTTCCATGCGTCCTCGAGGAGAAGGTTCTTCTATGGGACAATCCTTTGAACAATCCACCGCTCCCTAGCCATGGTTGCACGTTGACTCCGCCAGAGTTGCCGACGTTGAGAGGTAGTCGGATTTTGTCCGATGAGCAGGTCAGTAATGGAGTTTGATCAGGTAGTACTTAATTATTCCATTTCCATCCCGTAATTTCTCCGCTGCCCACCGTCTTATATATAGGTCTGGGTCAGTGCCAACGAAGATTGGCTTGCATACCTCCGGCCGGATACCACCATCATTTTGCACAACATCCACAGCAGTGCGGCCGTTCTGGTAGACCCCTTCTCCACCATTGGGATCGGCCTTCCGGACTGGCTGGGCTTGAATACGTATGATGATGCCTACATGAGATTGAAGAAGATAGCAATTGCGGACCCGCCGACAAAGCGGCGCGGCTACGATGATTACTATCTCATCGCGGTGTTCGACATAAGGATTGCCATCAATGCAAGAGGCAGTAACGGCAGAGGCTGGCGCATGTTGGCGGCGGCAGATTTGTACCCCTACACGTTCGAAGACGCCGTGCGCCATCTAGGCCGCATCTTCACGGTGACAAGCCAGTGGACTTGTTTCATCTGGTTGCCATCCTACGGTATGGGAGATTACAAACGAAATACACAAACCATCATTTGCATCCCTAACGGTACTCCATTATTTTACAGGGACCAGTCATCCTGCGATCAAAATAAGATCGCCGATCCTAGATGTGCATTTGCATCCGCGAGTCGGTCTAACCTGGAACCTTGTAGCTGACTTTGGCATATTGGGATCAACTATCTTAGCAGTCGTTACCCATGGTATCACTGATGTGCAACATGGTCACACAATCTACCACGATCGGACCGTCACCATCTACCCAGGTATTCCATTTTTTAACCCTCTCGCCTTCTCTTTCATTGTTGTACTAGTACTCTACTTACGTACTAGTAGGAGTACTTTTTACCTTGGAGGACGCGTATAGCTAGCTAGGCCCTTGAAGACTTGAACCCACTAGCTGCCACCATTTTTGTTTTTCCATGTCTTACTATCTCATCCATGTAGCCAACAGTGGCTATATATAATAAGCCGATTATTTTACTTCCTCTATACCGGAGTAGTACTATTTTCTGCACAGTATTACTGACCGCCATATTTGAGCACAACATTATTATGCATGTACCTTGACTATGTATGTCACCATGTGTCCAGATATGAGATGCCGCGTGTACCAGATGAACGGCGCCGAGTTCGACCCCCGTGATGCTACGTGGGTGCCGAGGAACACTCTTGGAGAGTACTCGCTTTTCATTGGGGACAACTACCCCATTGTGAAGCGGATGCCACCTTCCGTGCACGACACGGAAGGCCTGCCGTTCATGAAGCATGGTTGTGTCTTCCGTGCGCACCGCCGGATGAATGACATGCTGGGACACGCTATCCCTGATTTATGCCGCTTCAGCTTGGATGAGTCTCCATCGTGTGGAACCGGACTAGAAAGCTGCGACAATGATTCCCGTTGCCCATCGCTATGGATCGTGCCATCCATGAAGAACACCTGGGACTGGAACCTGGAGGAGGACATGTAGCCCATCTATAACGTGTAAGTGGAGTACGGTAAATTGTGAACGGTAGCGCTGTGAATATATGTAGACTAGTCGTGCACAAATTTATCACATGAATTGGAGATGAACTTGTGTGGCATACTGGAATTTGTCCTTTAGAATTTATTACTAGTAAATGTGTTATGTGTACGTGCAACTTGTGTGGTTGTTGCACAGGCTCCAACACGCTCTTTGAGAAAAAAAGGTGGCACAGCTTTGGATATACGTGACGTGGCGGCATCATACAGTAGCATCGTTCGCTATAGTTGTAGTACGCTCCTACTAGGACGACAACTCCTATAAAACCTTGCGCTTGGCTCTTTGCCTCTTCGGGAGGTTCAACAGTTCGTACTCGTGTGAACCTTGCACTTGGCTCTTCGCCTCTTCGGAAGGTCCAACAATGATGATACTACAATACACATTATGCTTCTGGCAATCTGACACCGATTGAACTGCTGCACGTCCACCGCGAGGGCGAGGGCGGGGGAGAGGGAGAGGGAGAGGGCACGCTGTAGTCAAAACCCTCTCCTCATCTTGCGAACCACCGCGCGCGTGGGCGAGGGAGAGGCGTAGTAAGCAAGCTTCTCCTCGTTCGGTGAGTTGACGGGACACATCAAAGCAGTACTAGTACTAGTCCATACTGCATCCTTTCCGGTTAATATGGCTTAATTTGAAACGAGAAAAATACACTGGCGGTCAACGTATGTAACAATACGCTCTTTACGGTCACTATATATAGTTTTGCGGTGATTATACAATCACTAGCTCATCGTAGAACACCGTATTGCACCCTACTGACCGGCCACATAGTCGACGTGGCACTTTGTTGACTGGTTAAATTGTCACCTGGTTTCTGGGTCCCACCTATCAGTTGGCAGAGCAAAGAAATCAGCTAAAAAACGAAGAGTGTAGTACATCTACACTTCCAATGCATTTAGCCTTTAATCTAAATCGATATTGATTGACTAATGCACCAACTTGTGCTCTAGGTATAGGCTACATGTCTATCCTTAATTACAGCATGCAACGACCTTCATTTAATCTTCTTCTCTCAATGGTCGCATGCACACATAACTTTTGGGCGTTAATTATGCCCTGGTCAATGTGTAAATCTCTAAATATACAGTCTTTCACGGACGTAGGGAGTAGGTTGAGCACTTGAGCGTGAGCGTGTGTGTTGCGTCGTGTGTTGTGTGCCGCATGGGTGCGTGAGTGTTGCGTGCGTCCATGTGTACGTGTGAGTGTTGCATGTTGCATGCATGCATGGGGCTTACTCCCTCCCATTGACATGTTCATATTTTAAGCTTCCTCTGTTCCCTCCATATGGTGATACTCCCTCTGTTCCCAAATACGGAGTAAAATCCTCCCTCTGTTCCCAAATACAGAGTAAAATCCTCCCTCTGTTCCCAAATACGAAGTATTTGTCTTTCTAGAGATTTCAACAAGTGACTACGTACGGAGCAAAATGAGTGAAGTGAGCGTAGACGCATAGGGATAATGTAGAAAGGAAGTCTTCGCGATCCATTATTCCCCATCTCGGTCAGAGAGAACTATTCAACTAGTCTTTGCAGTGAAGTGACAATACACGCTGCAGCAGATGGGACACTTAATTAATAAGCTGAACCAGCGTGTTGGTGTTACTAAATCAGCCTTACCCAGTAGTGCCATCATGTTTGCCAGTAGAGCACGCTTCTGTCCTCCATTAACTGACATATGGGCCCTCTTGTGGTATACCCACATGTCATCGATGTAACTATTTACAATCCGAAGGACGGTATATCCTGGTAGTAGTAGTAGAATTGAGATTTAATGCACTTTCTTCCCCGTCTTCCACTCTTCTTCCTCCTCTCTTCTTCTTCCTCCTCTCTTCCCCATCGTCAGCCGCACACCATTTCCCCCCGCTCACTGCTCGCCCGCCGGCGCTATCTTCCTTGGTAGCTCGCGCGTACCATATCCCCCCGCTTACTGCTCGGCCACACGAGGAGAAGCTTCTTCGCTCGCCCGCCCGAATCCACTTCCCCGCTGGCTCGCAGGCACCGAAAACCCCAATGGCAGAACCGTCTGACACGCAGAGCCGTGATTGGAATTCCCTCCCCGATGTTCTCTTGGAGCAGATCTATAATCGTATGGACCTACTCAGCACCGTCTGTCTGGCCGCATGCTCAGTGTCTTTGTACCGTCTACTCGTCTGCAACCGGCCGGCTCTTTTCAAGACACCCTGCTTGCTGATGCCCGATCCTCGCAGGTGGCCCAGACACCGACTTGACGATCCTACGGAGGTTGCCGTGGTGCCCCTTGACATGCTACCACTACCCGTCCACCTGCCCTTCATGCGCGGCCACTACTGGGCGGGCATGAAGGCCAACTGGATCGTCCTCATCCACTAATCCGGTAGTCCGTGGCGTCTCGTGGATATCTACACCCAGCGAGAGATCACCCTTCCATCTTTGGATACCGCCGCCATCGAGCCTCGCGGCCCGCCAGACACTCCTGCCTACTACGCACGAGACGCATCGAGCTTTTGGCTCGACCTCTGTTTGCTGAAGGTTGTAATCTGCGAAGTGCCCACACCATCAGAAGACTACATGGATTACAAGCTCATTGCCGTGTTCAACATGGGATTAGTCTATCTGGAATCCGGTCGCCATACATGGTTATGGCTCATCGTCGATCCTCTTCACCCAACACTTCTGTCTGATGCTATAGTGCACGATGGCATCGTTTATGCGGTCGACGCACAGATTGGCTGCCTAAACTGGTGGAATCTATCATCGTGTAATTGTTCTATCTCATCTCATCTTTACCTTAAGAATACGACTGCCTGTTCATTGTTACAAATTTAGAATATATAGTATGTCTATAACCACATCATTGCTATATGTTCCTCTCATTTCCTAGATTTTTATGACCACACATGTTATTGTTAGAGTTGATATGAGAACAATTGGTATCTAATGATTGTTAGAATAGATATTATGAGTATAACCTCATGATTGCTATATGTTACTCTCATTTCCAGGATTTTTATAACAACGCATGTTATTGCTTAGAGTTGATATGATAACTGTAGTAAGTGCTATGGTAGAATATGAGTAGGCCCTGTCATATCTGTTTTCCTCTCATTGTTACATGATGTTTGAACCATGATATATTGCTAGAATATGAAAGCCATTGGCTTATTTTTTTAACTTGGGGTATGATTATGACCACGGCATTGCAATTCTCTGTCTATGATATGTGTCACTGTTATAATAATCTTAATTCCACACATACTCTGAACATGATTGTTTATTTTTGTCCTTTTGGTCTCCAATTTGAATTGTTGCAGCAGACACAAATGCGATGGCCTTCATGATTCCATGACCTGGAATCATACCAGCCGATGGGTGGTGGTTTATCGCTCGTTCAGCTGACGGTGGTCATTTGATGCTCATTTGCACGTACCAAATTGACCAAACCATTTCATCAAACCACATGCAGTACAATGCCTGGGGCGTTCGTGACATTGATGGCTATGGCTGCTTCGTGTTCGAGAAAGATCCCAGCTCTGTTGGGCCAGGCGTATTCAACTGGAGGCGGGTTTACAGCCTCGGCAACCACTCCATGTTCCTCGGGCTCAATTATCCGATCATCCAACCAATCATCGATCATATCACCGGCGATGATTATCGTGCTATGCAACTTCCATTCGCCAGGGGGGACTGTGTTTACACATCATACCTTGGGTTTTATGAATCACCATATCCAGAGATTCGTCGACACGGCTTGTTGCGAGATAATCTTCAGTGTGTGAAAGGCATCAAGCTTCCATGCGATGGATGGCTTTTGCAAACCTGACATGCGGCGATGTGGTTCATGCCAACGGCAAATATGCACAACTTGATTCGTACTGATATGTAGACTGAGCCATGTATTCTGCTGCTGTAGCACGACCCTCTTTTGTTGGACTGTTGTTAGTTTGAAGCACTCCTCTGGTTTGAAGGATAGATACCTTTCTGGGATCAAGTGCATCCTAACTCACCTGCGCAGGATGTACTGATAATGATGATGGAGATGTTGTGCAGTATATATATATATATATATATATATATATATATATATATATATATATATATATATATATATATATATATATATATATATATATGGGATTGACTATTCGTCACCCTGGGTGAGGAATAGTTATTCTTCACCCCCTCTGTTTCACCACTAATGCATTGTAATTTTACATTCCGCAAGTTTTGTCTTATTTCTAACGTAAAAAGAGATCGTAAGAAAATATATAATCGCCATAAAAAATATTTTATGTTATGTAAAATTACAAACGTAAAAACATAGTGTAAAATATACATAAACTCCAAATTTTCTTGTCTTATGACCTATATTTTTATTTTCTTATACCAAATTCTACGTAGTGAATCAATAGGAATGTAATTATTTGAATTCCAAATGTAATTTAATTATGATATGATCGTAAGATTACCTCGGGTGAAGAATAACTTATTCTGCACCCTGGATGATGAATAGTAACACTATATATATATATATCACTTAGGCTTCAAGTGCGTACTTGTTAGTTAAACCTATGGTTAAAATGTGACACTAAATACGACTAGTAAGTAGTACAGTAGCAGTACTAGTATACGTCGGTCAAATTATTCATCATGTTCACACATTGAATTGACGTGACAACACGCTGCGCGTGAGGTGACACAAGAATCCCGGCGGCGTGTTCGGGTATTCTGGACTTCAGATTTGGAGTACCACTTATCTGTCGAAATCTTTCATCATTCACTTAAAACAGTCGATTGATCATACATTGAGTACCATATAACTGGAATTAACCCATGCAAGTCGAAGAAGGATTGGCCGGTGCTGCCGGCTGGCGTCAAGTTCGATCCCACGGATCAGGAGCTGATCGAGCACCTTGAGGCCAAAGTGAGTGCTGACAGCGCGAGATCTCACCCTCTCATCGATTTGATCATACCAACCATCGACAGCGAGCACGGCATATGCTACACCCATCCTGAGAAATTTCCAGGTAAGACACCGATCGGCCGTCTACTTGCACAAACATATTCCTTTGTTTATAGCTCTATTTTTCTTTTTAGACGCAGACCTGAAAAGTGAAACAAGTGACTGCAACATGGCAAAGATGTTATGAAAATGCCAACTACGTACACTAAAACCTGTATTCGACAATACTGTAGGTATCACACTGAGTGGCCTAAGCAAGCATTTCTTCCAGCGCAATTCCAGGGCGTTCAAAAGGGGCACGTGGACGCGTCGCAAGATACAGTCGGAGTGCGGCATGCACGCGATGTGGCACAACACCGGCAATACCTTGCCGGTGATGGTCAACGGCCGGCAGACGGGCAGCAAAAAGGTTCTGGTGCTGCACACCAACAAGAACTTCGACCAGCAGAGGACCAACTGGGTGATGCACCAGTACCACCTCGGGGACCTGGAGCAAGAGAAGGAGCGGGAGCTGGTCCTCTGCAAGATTTTCTACCAGACGAACACTAGGGCGAGGAGTAAAAAGATTATAAGTTAGTTTGGTATTGGTACTTGTACTACCTTGTCGTCCGCAAGTTGGTATTGTTGTTAACGATCTTTTGGTATGAACTTGGCATTTGCTTCCAACCATCATGCCAAGGGTCGAGGTGGATATAAAGCTGATTCATTTGTTTCGAAACGAATTTTCAGGCACTTGATTTTTATTTGATGGGTAGCATAAGCATCTGCCGTTCGAATTCCCAGTTCTCCAAATTTTTCGAAACAAGTGCATGCTCTTATTATCACGATGAAAAAACAATATCCCTGCTGCATCCCAGTTATCAGTCTGTACTTGCAGAATTCTCTCATTTATTGAGCACATATATTGTTTTTTCAGGTCGAGCAAGTTTCAACTGGGCTGTAGACTGCCCAGGCTTGGTTTTGTTTTTAACAGGCCCAGCCCATGACGACAACGGGGCACAAAGATCCAGCAGGTATCTACTGGCCTCTGGCCCGCCAGCGTTAGTTATATTTTGTCTTACAACATCCGCAGGCACTTTACTGAATCAAACACACAACCAATTTCTATTTTCCTCTTGAAACACATGCCCTACATCCGTTTTCTAATCTCTACCTATAGTTTTACTAGTTCATATACACGTATCATTATATTGAAAATACATAAAATTCACTTTTCATATTTACATCCTTATTTTTGTTGTTGTTTTCCCTCCCAGCGCTGATTTTTTTAGCACTGGTTTTCCCTTAAACCAACTCAATTGTCCCATGTCTTATCTGCTTACAAAAACAAAACGATTTTTTTTGGCAAATCAATAAGTTCTTAAAAAAATGTTTACCATTTCGGGATTACAAAAGTTCGGACTCCACCGAAATATGCAAAATAAGGTTGAACTTTTTGACCGTGGTCCTGGGCAGAAAATGGGATGTAATAAATTACTTAAGAATTAGCAAATGGGCTGCAAATTATTAAAAAATAGCAAATTGGCTCTATGTTGTCTGCCACAGATTTGGAGGCTGACTTGTGGGCCTACTAAGTTCATGCGTGCACAAGGTTTATCAAAAAAGAAACTTAGTCAATAATCGACTCTACCAGCGTCAGACCGTTAGATGTCAATCTAACGACAATCGTGCTTCTTCAGTCTCTGATCTTCCTGCCCCAGCCGCCCAAACCAGCGCCGCCGGAACCGCCTGCTCCCGCCTCCCATGGCCGGCTGTGCTGCCGGACAGGCCTCACGACCCCATCATATACTCGCATCCCTGGCCTGTCTATCCCTCTACTCACCCACACCTCCTGTTATTTTTCGGCGACGACAGCCGAACCAGTCAACCCTCGTACTCTCCACCGCGTGGGCAGCCACTGCCGTGTCTTCCCCGGCTCCGTGTCGTTCCCTTCGTAGGCCTCGCCGTCGTCCACCGCCCTGGTGCTCTCGGCGCGGCGTGGTCAACGAACGACATCCATCGAAAGTGGACTGTACGTGGAGAGGCTGACAGCTGGGTCCACGGCCGCACACAAGGAAATGCCTCCTTATTACGCGCAGAATAATGATTCCTCCACATGACATCTGGGACCCGCCGGAAGGGCCTCTGTATTTCACGAAAAAACGTTCCCTCCGCTGACAGGTCGGACCCACCAACTATATCTTCGCACGCAAGGAAGTGCCTCCTTATTACGCACAAAAAAATGAATACCCCCTGCCAGCTCGGACCCACCACAGTGGGAGGCTGACTTGTGGGCCTACTAAGTTGACGGGGACGGAGGGCTTTGTCAACTTAGTCAATATGAACGATTCTAGCTCAAGTGACCGTACGATGTCCATCCAACGGCCTTAGTGCTTCTTCAACCTCTGGTCTTCTTGCTCCAGCCGCCCAAAGCAGCGCCGGTCGTGCCGCATGCTCCTGCCTCCCGTGGCCGGCTGTGCTGCCGCGGAGGCCTCACCGCCCCTACTATTCCCACCGCTGGCCAGTCCTTGCGGCGACGACAGCCTCACATCGCAGCCGAACCAGTGAACCCTCATACTCCTCTCCGCGCGGGCTTCCACTGCCGCGTCTTCCCCGGCTCCGCGTCGTCCCCTTCCTAGGCCTCGCCGTCGTCCACCGCCCTGGTGCTCTCGGCGCGGCGTGGTCAACGTGGTCAAGGAACGGCTTCCATCGGACGTGGACTGTACGTGGAGAGGCTGACAGCTGGGTCCACGGCCGCAGTAAGGAAGTGCCTCCTTATTACGTGCAAAATAATTATTCCTCCACCTGACAGCAGGGACCCATCGGACGGGCCACCGTATTTCGTGAAAAAAACGTTTCCCCCTGACTGCTGGGACCCACCAGCTACATCTTCGCATGCAAGGAAGTGCGTCCGGGCAAAAAAAAAACAATTCGCCCCCCTTACTGCTGGGACCCACCAGCTACATCTTCGCAGGCAAGGAAGTGCTTGACAGTCGGGACCCACCTGGTCGAAGCGTACGTAGCGTTGTCATTCTGGTCGAGAACATGTACGTACATAGTGGTCGATGTAGAGGCGCGCACGTGTCATAGTAGAGGCGTGCACGTAGCATGTACACGTATGTACAGCGGCCAGTGTGCAAGAAAGAAAATACGGCCACGTACGTACATACGGGCAGGGTCTCGAACACCTACTCGCGCATACGTACGGCCAGGGCTCGTGTACATGCCTGGGTCAGAACGGAGAAACAGCGTCGTCGTCGTGTTCATGGGGAGCCAACCGGCTGAGTCGGAACGGAATGCGTCGTCGTGTTCATCGGGAGGGCTTGGACGGAACGACCGATGGAAACGAGGCCTGGCGTACCGCAGAATGGAGGAAACGGCCTTGTGTTCGACCGGCCACGTTCGAAACAGGATCCTGTTCATCGGGAGGGGTCTGGCGTACCGCAAAACGGAGGAAACGGACCTCCTACGGTCGAAACGGGGGTCCTGTTGATCGGGAGGGGTGTGGCATACCGCAAAACAAAGGAAACAGACTTGTGTTGGAGCGCTACGGTCGAAACGAGGGTCCTGTTCATCGGGAGGGGTGTGGCGTACCGCAAAACGGGACTCCACGGGATACTGTTCATCTCCACCGTCGACCCCCTCCAGCCTCCACGGGCTACTGTTCATCCACCGTCGACCTCCTCCAGCCTCCACCTGCGACTGTTCATCCACGGGCTCCTGTTCATCCAGCCTCCACTGCGCGCTACTCCACCGGCTACTGTTCAACCAGCCCTCTCCACGGGCTCCTGTTCAACTACCCTCCACCGTCTACTGTTCATCCTGCCCTCCATGGGGTGGTCCTGTTCATCCTGCCCTCCACGGGGTCCTGTTCATCTAGCCCCAACCGGCTCGATCGATCGGGGTACTGTTCATCCAGAGGCAACACCACGGGGTCCTGTTCATCCACCCCCACCAGGAACTGTTCATCCAACCCCCCTGCAGCGCTCACTGTGAAGGAAATATGCCCTAGAGGCAATAATAAAGTATTATATATTTCCTTATATCATGATAAATGTTTATTATTCATGCTAGAATTGTATTAACCGGAAACATAATACATGTGTGAATACATAGACAAACAGAGTGTCACTAGTATGCCTCTACTTGACTAGCTCGTTAATCAAAGATGGTTATGTTTCCTAGCCATAGACATGAGTTGTCATTTGATTAATGAGATCACCTCATTAGGAGAATGACGTGATTGACTTGACCCATTCCGTTAGCTTAGCACCCGATCGTTTAGTATGTTGCTATTGCTTTCTTCATGACTTATACATGTTCCTCTGACTATGAGATTATGCAACTCCCGTTTACCAGAGGAACACTTTGTGTGCTACCAAACGTCACAACGTAAATGGGTGATTATAAAGGTGCTCTACAGGTGTCTCCAAAGGTACTTGTTGGGTTGGCGTATTTCGAGATTAGGATTTGTCACTCCGATTGTTGGAGAGGTATCTCTGGGCCCACTCGGTAATGCACATCACTATAAGCCTTGCAAGCATTGTGACTAATGAGTTAGTTGCGGGATGATGTATTACGGAACGAGTAAAGAGACTTGCTGGTAACGAGATTGAACTAGGTATCGAGATACCGACGATCGAATCTCGGGCAAGTAACATACCGATGACAAAGGGAACAACGTATGTTGTTATGCGGTCTGACCGATAAAGATCTTCGTAGAATATGTGGGAGCCAATATGGGCATCCAGGTCCCGCTATTGGTTATTGACCGGAGAGGTGTCTCGGTCATGTCTACATAGTTCTCGAACCCGAAGGGTCCGCACGCTTAACGTTACGATGACAGTTTTATTGAGTTTTGATGTACCGAAGGAGTTCGGAGTCCCGGATGAGATCGGGGACATGACGAGGAGTCTCGAAATGGCCGAGACGTAAAGATCGATATATTGGACGACTATATTCGGACTTCGGAAAGGTTCCGAGTGATTCGGGTATTTTTTGGAGTACCGGAGAGTTACGGGAATTCGTATTGGGCCTTAATGGGCCATACGGGAAAGGAGGGAAAGACCTCAAAGGGTGGCCGCACCCCTCCCCATGGGCTAGTCCGAATTGGACTAGGGAGGGGGGGCGCCCCCTTCCTTCTTTCTCCTTCCCCCTTCCCTTCTCCTACTCCCACAAGGAAAGGAGGAGTCCTATTCCCGGTGGGAGTAGGACTCCCCCCTTTGGCGCGCCTCTCCCCTTGGCCGGCTGCCTCCCCCTTGCTCCCTTATATACGGAGGCAAGGGGGCACCCCAGAGACACAACAATTGATCCTTGAGATCTCTTAGCCGTGTGCGGTGCCCCCCTCCACCATATTACACCTCGATAATACCGTTGCGGAGCTTAGGCGAAGCCCTGCGTCGGTGGAACATCATCATCGTCACCACGCCGTCGTGCTGACGAAACTCTCCCTCAACACTCGGCTGGATCGGAGTTCGAGGGACGTCATCGAGCTGAACGTGTGTAGAACTCGGAGGTGCCGTGCGTTCGGTACTTGATCGGTCGGATCGTGAAGACGCACGACTACATCAACCGCGTTGTGATAACGCTTCCACCGTCGGTCTACGAGGGTACGTGGACAACACTCTCCCCTCTCGTTGCTATGCATCACCATAATCTTGCGTGTGCGTAGTAGGAATTTTTTTGAAATTACTACGTTCCCCAACAGTGGCATCCGAGCCTGGTTTTATGCGTTGATGCTATGCACGAGTAGAACACAAGTGAGTTGTGGGCGATATAAGTCATACTGCTTACCAGCATGTCATACTTTGGTTCAGCGGTATTGTGAGATGAAGCGGCCCGGACCGATATTACGCGTACGCTTACGCGAGACTGGTTTCACCGTTCGGAGCACTCGTTGCTTAAAGGTGATTGGCGGGTGTCTGTCTCTCTCACTTTAGTTGAACCGAGTGTGGCTACGCCCGGTCCTTGCGAAGGTTAAAACAGCACCAACTTGACAAACTATCGTTGTGGTTTTGATGCGTAGGTAAGAACGGTTCTTGCTAAGCCCGTAGCAGCCACGTAAAACTTGCAACAACAAAGTAGAGGACGTCTAACTTGTTTTTGCAGGGCATGTTGTGATGTGATATGGTCAAGACATGATGTGATATAATTTGTTGTATAGGATGATCATGTTTTGTAACCGAGTTATCGGCAACTGGCAGGAGCCATATGGTTATCGCTTTATTGTATGAGATGCAATCACCATGTAATAATTTTACTTTATCACTAAGCGGTAGCGATAGTCGTAAAAGCAATTAGTTGGCGAGACGACAACTATACTACGATGGAGATCAAGGTGTCGCGCCGGTGACGATGGTGATCATGACGGTGCTTCGGAGATGGAGATCACAAGCACGGTGCTTTGGAGATGGAGATCACAAGCACAAGATGATGATGGCCATATCATATCACTTATATTGATTGCATGTGATGTTAATCTTTTATGCATCTTATCTTGCTTTGATTGACGGTAGCATTATAAGATGATCTCTCACTAAAATTTCAAGATAAAAGTGTTCTCCCTGAGTATGCACCGTTGCGAAAGTTCTTCGTGCTGAGACACCACGTGATGATCGGGTGTGATAGGCTCTACGTTCAAATACAACGGGTGCAAAACAGTTGCACACGCGGAATACTCAGGTTAAACTTGACGAGCCTAGCATATGCAGATATGGCCTCGGAACACGGAGACCAAAAGGTCGAGCGTGAATCATATAGTAGATATGATCAACATAGTGATGTTCACCATTGAAACTACTCCATCTCACGTGATGATCGGACATGGTTTAGTTGATTTGGATCACGTAATCACTTAGATGATTAGAGGGATGTCTATCTAAGTGGGAGTTCTTAAGTAATATGATTAATTGAACTTAAATTTATCATGAACTTAGTCCTGATAGTATTTTGCAAATTATGTTGTAGATCAATAGCTCGCGTTGTTGCTTCCCTATGTTTATTTTTGATATGTTCCTAGAGAAAAATTATGTTGAAAGATGTTAGTAGCAAAGATGCGGATTGGATCCGTGATCTGAGGATTATCCTCATTGCTGCACAGAAAAATTATGTTCTTGATGCACCGCTAGGTGACAGACCTATTGCAGGAGCAGATGCAGACGTTATGAACGTTTGGCTAGCTCAATATGATGACTACTTGATAGTTTAGTGCACCATGCTTAACGGCTTAGAATTGGGACTTCAAAGACGTTTTGAACGTCATGGACCATATGAGATGTTCCAGGAGTTGAAGTTAATATTTCAAGCAAATACCCGAGTTGAGAGATATGAAGTCTCCAACAAGTTCTATAGCTAAAAAGATGGAGGAGAATCGCTCAACTAGTGAGCATGTGCTCAGATTGTCTGGGTACTACAATCGCTTGAATCAAGTGGGAGTTAATCTTCCAGATAAAATAGTGATTGACAGAATTCTCTAGTCACCATCACCAAAGTTAGTAGAACTTCGTGATGAACTATAGTATGCAAGGGATGACGAAATTAATTCCCGAGCTCTTCGTGATGCTGAAATCGACGAAGGTAGAAATCAAGAAAAACATCAAGTGTTGATGGTTGACGAGACCACTAGTTTCAAGAAAAGGGCAAAGGGAAGAAGGGGAACTTCAAGAAGAACGGCAAGCAAGTTGCTGCTCAAGTGAAGAAGCCTAAGTCTGGTCCTAAGCCTGAGACTAAGTGCTTCTACTGCAAAGGGACTGGTCACTGGAGGCGAAACTGCCCCAAGTATTTGGTGGATAAGAAGGATGGCAAAGTGAACAAAGGTATATTGGATATACATGTTATTGATGTGTACTTACTAGTGTTTATAGCAACCCCTCAGTATTTGATACTGGTTCAGTTGCTAAAGAGTAGTAACTCGAAAACGAGAGTTGCAGAATAAACAGAGACTAGTAAAAGGCGAGGTGACGATGTGTGTTGGAAGTAGTTCCAAGATTGATATGATCATCATCGCACACTCCCTGTACTTTCGGGATTAGTGTTGAAACTAAATAAGTGTTATTTGGTGCTTGCGTTGAGCATGAATATGATTTGATCATGTTTATTGCAATACGGTTATTCATTTAAGTTAGAGAACAATTGTTGTTCTGTTTACATGAATAAAAACCTTCTATGGTCATACACACCAACGAAAATGGTTTGTTGGATCTCGATCGTAGTGATACACATATTCATAATATTGAAGCCAAAAGATGCAAAGTTAATAATGATAGTGCAACTTATTTGTGGCACTGCCGTTTAGGTCATATTGGTGTAAAGCGCATGAAGAAACTCCATACTGATGGGATTTTGGAATCACTTGATTATGAATCACTTGATGCTTGCGAACCGTGCCTCATGGGCAAGATGACTGAAACGCCGTTCTCCGGAACTATGGAGAGAGCAACAAATTTGTTGGAAATCATACATACAGATGTATGTGGTCTGATGAATATTGAGGCTCGTAGCAGGTATCATTATTTTCTGACCTTCACAGATGATTTGAGCAGATATGGGTATATCTACTTGATGAAACACAAAGTCTGAAACATTTGAAAAGTTCAAAGAATTTCAGAGTGAAGTGGAGAATCATCGTAACAAGAAAATAAAAGTTTCTACGATATGATCGCAGAGGTAAAATATTTGAGTTACGAATTTGGCCTTCAGTTAAAACAATGTGAAATAGTTTCACTACTCACGCCACCTGGAACACCACAATGTAATGGTGTGTCCGAACGTCGTAATCGTACTTTATTAGATATGGTGCGATATATGATGTATCTTACCGATCTACCACTATCGTTTTGGGGTTATGCATTAGAGACAGCTGCATTCACGTTAAATAGGGCACCATCAAAATCCATTGAGACGACGCCTTATGAACTGAGGTTTAGCAAGAAACCAAAGTTGTCGTTTCTTAAAATTTTGGGGTTGCGATGCTTATGTGAAAAAGTTTCATCCTGATAAAGCTCAAAACCCAAATCAGAGAAATGTGTCTTCATAAGATACCCAAAGGAGACAGTTGGGTACACCTTCTATCACAGATCCGAAGGCAAGACATTCATTGCTAAAGATGGATCCTTTCTAGAGAAGGAGTTTCTCTCGAAGGAAGTGAGTGGGAGGAAAGTAGAACTTGATGAGGTAACTGTACCTGCTCCCTTATTGGAAAGTAGTTCATCACAGAAATCTGTTCCTGTGACTCCTACACCAATTAGTGAGGAAGTTAATGATGATGATCATGTAACTTCAGATCAAGTTACTACCAAAGAACTTGATGAGGTAACTGTACCTGCTCCCTTATTGGAAAGTAGTTCATCACAGAAATCTGTTCCTGTGACTCCTACACCAATTAGTGAGAAAGTTAATGATGATGATCATGTAACTTCAGATCAAGTTACTACCAAACCTCGTAGGTAAACCAGAGTAAGATCCGCACTAGAGTGGGACGGTAATCCTATTCTGGAGGTTATGTTACTAGACCATGATGAACCTACGAACTATGAAGAAGCGATGGTGAGCCCAGATTCCGCAAAATGGCTTGAAGCCATGAAATCTGAGATGAGATCCATGTATGAGAACAAAGTATGGACTTTGATTGACTTGCCCAATGATCGGCGAGCCATTGAGATTAAATGGATCTTCAAGAGGAAGACGGACGCTGATAGTAGTGTTACTATCTACAAAGCTAGAATTGTCGCAAAAGGTTTTCGACAAGTTTAAGGTGTTGACTACGATGGGAGTTTCTCACTCGTATCTATGCTTAAGTCTGTCTGAATCATGTTAGCAATTGCCGCATTTTATGAAATCTGGCAAATGGATAAACAAAACTGCATTCCTTAATGGATTTATTAAAGAAGAGTTGTATATGATGCAACCAGAAGGTTTTGTCAATCCTAAAGATGCTAACAAAATATGCAAACTCCAGCGATCCATCTATGGACTGGTGCAAGCATCTCGGAGTTGGAATATACACTTTGATAAGTTGATCAAAGGATATAGTGTTATACAGACTTACAGTGAAGCCTGTATTTACAAGAAAGTGAGTGGGAGCACTACAGCATTTCTGATAAGTATATGTGAATGACATATTGTTGATCGGAAATAATGTAGAATTATTCTGCAAAACATAAAAGAGTGTTTGAAAGGAGTTTTTCAAAAGAAAGACCTCGGTGAAGCTGCTTACATATTGAGCATCAAGATCTATAGAGATAGATCAAAACGCTTGATAAGTTTTTTCAATGAGTACATACCTTAACAAGATTTTGAAGTGGTTCAAAATAGAACAGTCAAAGAAAGAGTTCTTGCCTGTGTTACAAGGTGTGAAATTGAGTAAGACTCAAAACCCGACCACGGCAGAAGATAGAAAGAGAATGAAAGTCATTCCCTATGCCTTGGCCATAGGTTCTATAAAGTATGCCATGTTGTGTACCAGATCTATTGTATACCCTACACTGATTTTGGCAAGGGAGTACAGTAGTGATATAGGAGTAGATCACTGGACAACAGTCAAAATTATCCTTAGTGGAATAAGGAAATGTTTCTCGATTATGGAAGTGACAAAAGGTTCGTCGTAAAGGGTTACGTCGATGCAAGTTTTGACACTAAATCTAGATGACTCTAAGTCTCGGTCTAGATACATATTGAAAGTGGGAGCAATTAGCTAGAGTTGCTCCGTGCAGAGCATTGTAGACATAGGAATTTGCAAAATCCTTACGGATCTGAATGTGACAGACCCGTTGACTAAAATTATCTCACAATCAAAACATGATCACACCTTAGTACTCTTTGGGTGTTAATCACATAGCGATGTGAACTAGATTATTGACTCTAGTAAACCCTTTGAGTGTTGGTCACATAGAGATGTGAACTATGGGTGTTAATCACATGGTGATGTGAATTATTGATGTTAAATCACATGGCGATGTGAACTAGATTATTGACTCTAGTGCAAGTGGGAGACTGAAGGAAATATGCCCTAGAGGCAATAATAAAGTATTATATATTTCCTTATATCATGGTAAATGTTTACTATTCATGCTAGAATTGTATTAACCGGAAACATAATACATGTGTGAATACATAGACAAACAGAGTGTCACTAGTATGCCTCTACTTGACTAGCTCGTTAATCAAAGTGTAACATCCCAAATTTTCAATTTGGAATGTTATACATAGATCATCATTGCATATCATGTTTTGTTGCATTTTTGACAAATCCTTGATAAATCCTAAGCAACTCAAGGACCCTCGGAGAGAGTTGGGGATTTTCTCGAATTTTTCAAATTAATTTTCCAACGAGAATTTTGGTTTTAATTATTTTCTCTCCGGAAAAATATTTCATTTTTAAAATAAACGAGAGGAGAAAATATGACTTCTCCAAAACAATTGAAATACTGGAGGAAAAATGTTAAAACATTATTTGAAATTTATTTGGATTTCATTTGCAATTTTTTTATTGCATTAAAAATATTGCATGTTTTCAAAATATTTATTTTTAATTATAAAAATGTTCACCCTATTCAAGATTTTCTAACTAGACGGGGAAAATTTATTTCATATTTTTCTGATTTTTATTTATTTTTCTACGTATTATTTTCCACGGAACTTAAAAAAAAATGCCCGCGCGCCGCCTGGGCCAAAGGCCCAGCCGACGGCCCGCCACGCGCCTTCCTCTTCCCGCACGGGAGCTCGCCGCCGGAGTCCGTCCCGGGCACGGGAGCCGCCGCCGCCTCGGGTGCCCCCTTGCCCAAGCCGCCGCACACCCCCCTCCTTAAATACCGCGCCCCCCCTCTTTCCTCACCACGAGCCGCCGCCGGAGCCCCTCATCGCCGCCGCCGCCGCCGTTTGCCCCGCCGCCGCCGCCGGGAGCCGCCGCCCCCGCACCCCCGAGCCCCGCACCCCGCCGCCAAGCCCCGCCCCCGCCGGAGCCCGCCGTCGAGGTACCGCCGCTGCCCCGATTCCCGTCGTTGCCGGTTTTCTGTAAAAAAAAAACCCCTTCGTTTAAAAAAACCCTAGATCGGTTTTTTTTCGGTTTTATTATTTTACGAGCGTTCGTCGGTTTTTCTCTGTTAACGAACGTCCGTTATTTAACCGTTCGTCCGTTTTTCTTTTTCGTCGGATTTTCTCGTTATTCTCTCAGATTCGATTTCTGATCGAATTTTCGACTCTGTTTAACTTCTCGCTCGTTTATCGAAATGAGGTGATTCAAGCACCTAGAGTTTCGTCTCAAAATTGTCTTTCCGTTTAACCTACTCAAACAAGTTTTTGCTACAGTAAAATTTGACCTAGATCCAGATTAGCAAACGAAGTTTCTTTCTTTCGTCGTTTGACTTTCATTGCTTCTTTCGAGTTGATTCTTTTTGCAAACCGGAGTTCTTAAGTTGAACTTTCTGGTTGGATCTTTCATTCGAGTTTTACCTGTGCATTAGTTGAGTACTGATTGTATGCTTGTTTGTTTGCGATAGAGTACCCGGAGGGTGCCGCTTGTTACTTCGACTCGTTAGGTTTTGCGGATCATCAGCAAGGCAAGTAACACTTTGATCATATTCCGTTCATACCCAGTTTTATTGCATTAGATCTATTTTTCCTCAAACACATTGCATGATTAGGATCTAAATAAACTGTGGGTACTGGGAAGTAGTTGAGGTAGTGCCTATTACCTGTTTTACTTTATCAAACCCTTGGGAGTTACTTCTACGTTGCTTTATCAATGCCATGCTATGCATAGACGTGGATTGGGTTTGAGTGACATTCATGACAGATGTGAGATGTTTAATAATGGCTCAACTTAAGGTGGCAACAAAAACTCACATCTGGGTGGATTGAGGCACCTGGAGAACCCAGTGTTGTCTGTATGTATAAGGTCCGCCACCCAGGCTCAAAGGGATCATAAGATTATTCATGCTAGAAACTTCCGTGTGCAGCCGCAAGCTATTATGGGCTCTAGCATAGCTGAGTAGGTTACAGGATCTCTTGAAGAGGTGGACTAGCAGATGTAGGGGAAAGTAGGTGTACCGGTCCATCCAGAGTAAAGAGTGATTGTTTCTGAAAGACTGTGTCTCGGTCATCCGTTTCTCAAACATCATGCAGTGCGAGAATCAAGCGGAGGCGATCGAGTCTTGTGGGAAAAGTGCACAAACCTCTGCAGAGTGTACAAACTAATCATGATTAGCCGTGTCCCCGGTTATGGACAACTTGAGTATCTAGTACCTGGATTATCATTTGAATCTCATCACCGTGATACTTATAATTAATTTTGTTGGGTTAATGATGATACTTAATTGGGATTGAGTTGGAGGTACCTTCTCAATGTTTCAACCACCATGATAGTTAAATAAAATTTATTCCTTTGAAGTAGGATAAAATTGGCTTTTCGCAAAACTGTAACCATAGAGCTTTCCACCAGCCATATGTGCATGTAGTATAGCATTATTATTGTTCATTGCTCTCTATGTGTTACATTGCCAGCATATTCTATGTGCTGACCCGTTTTCGGGCTGCAACGTTTCATGTTGCAGACTTTTCAGACGACGAGTAAGATGCCTTAGGTCGTGGTCTTATACTCAGTGATGCCGCTGGAGTTGATGGACTCACTTATCTTCCAAGTCTTCCGCTGTTATCGTTATTAGATGGCCTTAAGCCATGTTTATCATTCTTAATCTCCTCGGAGATATTCGATGTAATAAGTGTGTGATTGCTACTCTGTTATAAATCCTCCATTTGTACTGTGCGTGTGAGCATTACTGATCCAGGGATGACACTGGTGCACAGCAGCACAGGCCATTTGAGGTCTGGTCGCTACACAAAGATGGTTATGTTTCCTAGCCATAGACATGAGTTGTCATTTGATTAACGAGATCACCTCATTAGGAGAATGACGTGATTGACTTGACCCATTCCGTTAGCTTAGCACCCGATCGTTTAGTATGTTGCTATTGGTTTCTTCATGACTTATACATGTTCCTCTGACTATGAGATTATGCAACTCCCGTTTACCAGAAGAACACTTTGTGTGCTACCAAACGTCACAACGTAAATGGGTGATTATAAAGGTGCTCTACAGGTGTCTCCAAAGGTACTTGTTGGGTTGGCGTATTTCGAGATTAGGATTTGTCACTCCGATTGTTGGAGAGGTATCTCTGGGCCCACTCGGTAATGCACATCACTATAAGCCTTGCAAGCATTGTGACTAATGAGTTAGTTGCGGGATGATGTATTACGGAACGAGTAAAGAGACTTGCCGGTAACGAGATTGAACTAGGTATCGAGATACCGACGATCGAATCTCGGACAAGTAACATACTGATGACAAAGGGAACAACGTATGTTGTTATGCGGTCTGACCGATAAAGATCTTCGTAGAATATGTGGGAGCCAATATGGGCATCCAGGTCCCGCTATTGGTTATTGACCGGAGAGGTGTCTCGGTCATGTCTACATAGTTCTCGAACCCGAAGGGTCCGCACGCTTAACGTTACGATGACAGTTTTATTGAGTTTTGATGTACCGAAGGAGTTCGGAGTCCCGGATGAGATCGGGGACATGACGAGGAGTCTCGAAATGGCCGAGACGTAAAGATCGATATATTGGATGACTATATTCGGACTTCGGAAAGGTTCCGAGTGATTCGGGTATTTTTTGGAGTACCAGAGAGTTACGGGAATTCGTATTGGGCCTTAATGGGCCATACGGGAAAGGAGGGAAAGACCTCAAAGGGTGGCCGCACCCCTCCCCATGGGCTAGTCCGAATTGGACTAGGGAGGGGGGCGCCCCCTTCCTTCTTTCTCCTTCCCCCTTCCCTTCTGCTACTCCCACAAGGAAAGGAGGAGTCCTACTCCCGGTGGGAGTAGGACTCCCCCCTTTGGCGCGCCTCTCCCCTTGGCCGGCTGCCTCCCCCTTGCTCCTTTATATACGGAGGCAAGGGGGCACCCCAGAGACACAACAATTGATCCTTGAGATCTCTTAGCCGTGTGCGGTGCCCCCCTCCACCATATTACACCTCGATAATACCGTTGCGGAGCTTAGGCGAAGCCCTGCGTCGGTGGAACATCATCATCGTCACCACGCCGTCGTGCTGACGAAACTCTCCCTCAACACTCGGCTGGATCGGAGTTCGAGGGACGTCATCGAGCTGAACGTGTGTAGAACTCGGAGGTGCCGTGCGTTTGGTACTTGATCGGTCGGATCGTGAAGACGTACGACTACATCAACCGCGTTGTGATAACGCTTCCGCTGTCGGTCTACGAGGGTACGTGGACAACACTCTCCGCTCTCGTTGCTATGCATCACCATAATCTTGCGTGTGCGTAGGAAATTTTTTGAAATTACTACGTTCCCCAACACACTGTTCATCCAGAGGCAGCATCGATCGGCTTCAGTTAGCAGCAGTAGCGAAGGAATCGCTCGATCGGGTTCAGTTAACAGCCATCGATCGATCGCTCGGATTCAGTAACGCGTAGCCTGCAGTGCAATCGCTCGGGTTCAGTTAGAGCCCAATGCCTCGCTCGGGTTCAGTTAGAGCCCAACGCCTCGCACCCACACGCGTGCGTGTACGAGAGAAACACGCATCACTCGGCCCCGACCACCCACCGTAACCGGGAACACCCCGATATTTTCCTCACCCTCGCTTCTACCACGGTTTTTTTCGTCATGGACGGCCCAAAGAATGTCATGCAGCTGCGTCTCCGGCCCGCCCAGGACGAAAAGCCCATTTTCTTTCATGATTTTTTGTCATAGAAGTAGGACCCCACCACATCTATGATGATACCATGTTTTGTCACAATTATCGTCATAGAAGTGTCATAAGTATGACAGAAAAAATTTCGTTCGGCCCAAAATGTCACGGATGTGTCTTTTTTTGTAGTGGGTACACTTTCTAAGGAAACAACCTCAAGTCCACAGTATCAATTCTATTGGAAAAATTCCAACGATTACTATTGGAGGTTTTGAATTTTCTCTTCCTACTGTCAAGAAGAAATATGATATTCTTATTGTTGGGGACGTGCATATCCCCGTTGAGGTAACCTAGTGTTATTCAAAAATTCTATGGTTTCATGTTATTCGAAAAGAGTTTGTTAACAAGACTTGATCAACCTTGTTAGTGAATTCCTTTTGATGAGCATGAGATGGATGAAGTTAGAAAGTACAACTCTCTGTACCCTCCTTTTACTTTCTGTTATTTAGACTAGGAATATGCCTGTGCGTTGCAACGGGAGAAAAAATATCTCAGCATCCCCCACATCCCCGCACACACTCTTCCACGCCCTCTATGTGAACACAACGCGTGATCTATATTGTTGCTTATTCTCCTTCCTGCCATCGTTGGCGGTGGTAGTTCAACCTTGTGTCGGTGGAACGATGTGGGCGGCGACCATCAATAATGGGAGGAGATAGTCGGCATTAGTGCTCGGCCGCGTCGGTTAGGTGTCATCGGCTAGCGCCTCGCCTATAGTCACCTCCTCCGTCAACCGAACTGTTGTCGGTGTTGCAAATATAATTTGCAAGTAAGTTTGCTACAAAAATTATAAACCTAGGCATGATTCTAAAATAGTCATATACATTGTTTCTAACCACTTGTTTTTTGAGGAATTTTCGAAAAATAAATCATTTGAAAATAAAGGTCAGACTTCAAAGAGCTACATAAATTAAATCATATAGCACATATATATGCTCGTGTGTTGCAACGGGCAGAAAAAATAATATGTCCGCATTCCCCACATCCCCGAACACACTGTTCCACATCCTCTATGTGAACACAACGCACGATCTATATTGTCACTTATCCTCCTTCTTGCCATCGTCGGCCTGCGAGATCTAGATAATAGTGGGGTTGGTCGGCGTGGTGGCGACCACCCAACTGGTGCCTTTTTTCCCTCCGAGTCCGCCTCCATCTCAGAGTTGTGGCTGCGTCCTCATCTGGTTGCTACGCGGCGACCTTCAAGGCACGGTTGCTTCGACCACTCTCTGCTACGACGATGTAACCGGATGGATTACTAATTACAGTGCATAAATTTTGTTTGATTGGCATAATTAGCACATAACCAGGCATGAATGTCGCTTTATTATCAGGGTTTATTCCTCTTCGGCTATTTTTACGCTCACGTGCCCACAATTTTTTACTAATTAGAGCAAAACCAGCATATTTTCTTCTATTGGCATGTGCCCATAATTTTTTCAATTATAGGCTATAGCCAACCAGCTTATTGTCTTTTATTGGCACGTGCAAGTTACCTCCGGCATAATTTGTGGAGTACCACGTTCTGCACATGATTCTCGAGACAACTTCCTTATTCTCACACAACCTTCTTATTTCCAGATAACTTAGCAACATATAAAAACTTGTTTGCGATTTAGTATAAAATTCTGGGACTATTCCTATCATAATTGCAAGCTAGCTGAGTTGGCTTTGTCCGTTGACACAATAGGGAAGGTTCATAGTTCAATCCCCTTGCGCCCTTAATTTTTTGCTGCTTGTAAGTGACAGAAAAAGAAATGCGTGGTAGGCTCAGTTGGGAATAAGCCAAAAAAATGGGGAACTATGTGTGGGATGGACGAAACTAAAGCTATACGTATATTTTTGCTTTTCTTGGGGCAGCTACGTGTAGCTACTATATGACGCTAGTTGCATCAAATAGTGCGTGGAACGCACAACCAATCGCGCCTGGACCGGCTACTGGTAGGCACCGAAATAACCTTTGTTTGCAAGGCACGAGTAATAACTCGGAAAAATGACGGGTTGAATGATCGAACACATGACCTTAAAGACTCGACCACGTGCTGCTAGCCATGGCAACATATACCTACTGCTAAACAATGGCCAGCGCAAATATTTAAGAACATACTGCAACGTCAGATTTATAAAAAAAATAGATTTTCTTAAAAATATGAATTTCTGAATATTCTTGGAAAAGTGAATATGTTTTGAAATTAGGAATAGTGTTTTTAATATTCGGTCCATTTTGAAAAAATATGATTTTTTTTAAACGACATCATTTTCTGAAGACATGAGCTTTTTATGAAAACACAAACTTTTTTTAATTTGTGACAGACTTTTGAAAATGGAACATGTTTTGAACATTCAGGACAGTTTTATAAAATGTGTTTTTAAACGTGGACATTATTTTGAATTTGTGAACATTTTACTCAAACAAGAATATATTTTAAAACTATTTTTTTAATCCAAACCATTTTGGAAAACACTAAAAGTTTTTGGCAAAACATTGTTCTGAATTTAAAAAAACATATTGGAACAAGATTTTTTTTTCAAACATTCATAAAAACAGGAACACAATATTGTAATTATGAACATTTTTCAAAATTCTGAACAATTTAATAATATGATTTTTTTAAACGACATCATTTTTCAAAGTTTTTTTCAAAAGTTTTAGTTAAGACATAAGGTAAAAAAAATTATATTTGGAAGGAATACGTAACGGGCCGGCACAGTTCGGCCGTCCTGTGCGAATCTCTGACTATCTGCTGCAGCAGGCTTCAAATAGAGCTTTTGCAGCTTCGTGAGGAGGCAAATAACTGGGCTGGCTTGGCTGGCCAACAGCGTGTGCAGCCTTAGTACGAAAATCTGGGTTGCTAATAAAAAACAAACGGATGCACAGAAATTTAGTACCACCTCGGAGAGAAAAATAAATTTCGACGATGAACGGAAGGAAAAAATATTTTTGAATTTTTGAACAAATCGTTAAAACCGGAATATTATTCGAATTTGAAACAAATTTTAACAAATACAAAGATTTTTTTAAACATGAGAATAAGTTTTTAAATTTGAACAAATTTGGCATGACAGAAATAAAATGAAAATGCGAACATTTTCTAAAATAGGAAAACATTTTGTATTTCGTAACTTTTACAAAATTTTAATAAAAATTGAAATTATGACTTTTTTTTAAAATCTTGAATTTCAGAAAAATGTAAAAAGTAGACTTGGAAAGGGGAAAAAGAGAAAATAAAGAGAAAAATAAACAATGAAAGAGAACACAGAAAAAAAGTGGGCTGCCATGTCTTGGGCGCCCTGTGCGTAGCTTAAATTGTTTGTTGCCCCGTGCGAGAAATATGATTTGTTTTATTGCTGCTTTGGGCAGGAAAACATGGGCTGACTTTACTGGGCCATAGCACGCGCGGCCCACTACGAAATTCTGCACAAATCGTTATTCCTTTGCTAACAAACAGACGTACAAAAGTTTAGTACCACCTCGGATAGAAAAAAAATCTTTTAATAGTGAACGGATGAAAAATTGGAGAAACGCACCTTGCTTTATTAGTAGGTATAGATTAAATAAAGCAAAATAGTATTTTCTGTCTGTTTTCTGAATTATCCTTGCAATAAAAAAATAGCCCCAAAATAAAAGTTTTCCAAATGTCCCGAAAATGAAATATGATTTTTATAGAATATTTAAAAATATCTGGCACTCAGAACACACCAGGGGGACGCACCACCTGGCCTCGAGGGTCCAGGGCGCGCCCCCTGCCTCGTGGGCCCCACGTGGACCCCCTCCACTTATTCCTGCACCCACTCACTTCGTCTTCCTCTAGAAAAAATCCTCCCATAGCTCAAACCCGTGTTCTAGCTCATCTTGCTGCCATTTTGGATCTCCTTGCTCAAAGCTTCATTCACAAAACTGTTTTGGGGGATTGTTCTTCGGTATGTGACTCCTCCAATGGTCCAATTAGTTTTTGTTCTAGTGCTTTAATTATTACAAATTTTTGCTGCTTAGGTGACCCTGTTCTTGAGCTTGCATGTCTAATTCATATGGTCCCAAGTAGTTCTAATGCATGATATAGCTTCTAGGCACTTGTAGGAGTAGTTGCTATCAATCTTGTTGAGTTTGGTTCACTTTTATTTTAAGTCACTAAAAATTTCAGAAATTTTCAGAGGGAAAAAATGTTGAAGAGATTGTTGAGAGGCTCTTCGAGCCGAAGCTCGAAGGATAAACAAATTGAAGAGAATAAGAAGCCCAAATATAATCTTCCTCGCACTGCGGAGGCCTCACCGACTTCCTCCATGACCCGCGCGAACAGTATCTCCTACTCACTAATATTTTCATGCACAATTTTTATTTTCATGCTAAGAAATCACCACCTTCAGTGGAGTTTCATTTATATGATGAGGCTAAGGAGATGTCACTCCGTGATTTTTGCCGGGTCTGCAAGATGCCCTTTGTAGGCAGCATCGAGGAACCACACCGTAATGATGTGGAGGAATTTATTGATAAAATTGCTGTAGAGGAAACGAGAAAAGTTTCAGATGCAAGAATTACTAGTATACATTTTCCTGTTCTACGTTACTTTGCAATATTTGCTAGTAGATGCTTAATTGGTCGCGGGAACAGTGGAAATCTTAGTGCTCCTGGTCTAGTCATTTTGCGCCATGCTTTGCTTCGGGATACAACTTTCAGCTTAGGCGCTATCATTGCTAAACGATTAAGTTTAAACCGTACAAAGGGCCCCATCTCCGGAGGCATCTTTGCTTCGTGCCTTGTTGCACACTTTGAGATACCTATTAGGCATTATGAGAAAGAGGAAAAGTTGTTGCCTCCTATTTTTCTAGATTATAAGAGTATGGTTGCACATGATTTTATTGTTAAGGATAAGAAGAAGATGCTTAAATATAGATTGATATTTGATAAAAACTACTTTGAGATTATTACCTTGCCTGCTCCCTCTTTGTTTAACATATTTTCAGGCACGTACCTTGTGTTGCCGGAGGCCGTTCATGCATACTGGAGCCTGACATCAGCTTCAGAGCCTGAACCGGAGCCACCACTTGATCCTTACCGTCAGTCTATTTATCAGTGGGATCCGGAGGAGATCGCCAACCAGTGGCACCTAGAGGACACTCCTCCGTACACCGCAGAGGGCAGCTTTGAGCCATGGCCATAGACCAACTTAGGCCAAAAGCCTAATCTTGGGGGAGTACGTATTTCTCACCGACATTACATTCATGTTCACACACTCATGCCAGTTGTCGGTGCTCATACTTTTTCATTGTACTATTCATGCTAGTATATTTTCTTTTCTAAGCTTCTTCTTGTGTGTTTGAATAACCTTAAGAAAAAACAAAAAAAATTAGTTGTAGTTTTTAGCTAGTTTACCTTCCATGCCTGTCGTAGTAATAATTAAAAGAAAACCCAAAAAGATTTCTCGTTCTTCTTTCGCTTGTTGGGAGCTTTCCCGTGTAAATAGTTTTATATCTTTTCTTTGGGGGTCGTGAGGAGAAGACCATGATGAAAATGTTGAAGTGGCTCTCATATGCATTATTGTTGATTTAACAAAGAGCCCATGTTACCTTGTCTTCTTCTGTGTATTAAATGCTTGCAGATTCCAGCTTAGTCCAATGCACGTGCACTATTATTATTATTATTATTATCCACACCGTTCGGTCGTGCAAGTGAAAGGCAATAATGACGATATATGATGGACTGATTGGGATGAGAGAAGCTGGTATGAACTCGACCTATCTTGTTTTTGTAAATATGATTAGTTCATCATTCCTGATTCAGCCTATTATGAATGAAACATGTTTCCAATGACAATTAGAGATTATAGTTTCTCATGCCATGCTTAATATGCTAGGAGTTTATAATGGTTTACCTTGTGTGCCAACATGCTATTAAAATGGTTGTGATGTGGTATGATAGGGTGGTATCCTCCTTTGAACGATTCGAGTGGCTCGACTTGGCACATGTTCATGCATGTAGTTGAAACAAAATCAACATAGCCTCCACGATATTTATGTTCATGGTGAATTATATCCCTACTCATGCTTGCACTCAGTGTTGATTAATTTTAATGCATGTTCATGACTGTTTTCGCTCTCTAGTTGGTCGCTTCCTAGTCTCTTTCTAGCCTTCACTTGTACTAAGCGGGAATACTGCTTGTGCATCCATTTCCATAAACCCCAAAGTTATTCCATATAAGTCCACCATACCTTCCTATATGCGGTATCTACCTGCCGTTCCAAGTAAATTTGTATGTGCCAAACTCTGTTTTGTATGCTCGAATAGGTCATGTATCAACTAGGGCTGTGTGTATCTTCCATGCTAGGTGGGTTATTCTCACGAGGAGTGGACTCCGCTCCTCACTCACGAGAAAATGCCCGGTAACCGGGATGCCCAGTGCCATGCTCAAACCAAATCAAAATAATTGCAAACAAAACTCCCCCAGTATTGTTGTTAGTTGGAGGCACCCGTTGTTTCGGGAAAGCCATGGATTGATGCTTGTTGGTGGTGGGGGAGTATAAACTTTACCATTCTGTTTGGGAACCGCCTATAATGTGTGTAGCATGGAAGATATCGAGATCTCTCGGTTGTTATATTGACAATGAAAGTATGCCGCTCAAAATATTATTTATCTCTATTTCAAAATCGAGCTCTGGCACCTCTACAAATCCCTGCTTCCCTCTGCGAAGGGCCTATCTAATTACTTTTATGTTGAGTCATCATCCTCTTATTAAAAAGCACCAGTTGGAGAGCACCGCTGTCATTTGCATGCATTACTATTAGTTTACATTGAGTATGACTATGAATGGATCTCTTTTACCATGAATTACAATGTATAGTCAGTCCTTGATCTTCAAAGGTGCTCTGCATTTATGTTTTGCGGTCTCAGAAAGGGCTAGCGAGATACCATCTTGTTATATCATATCATGATTGTTTTGAGAAAGTGTTGTCATCCGAGATTTATTATTATTGCTCGCTAGTTGATTATGCCATTGATATGAGTAAACATGAGACCTAAGCGTTATTGTGAATATGGTTGGTTCATAATCTTTGCTGAAAACTTGAATGCCGGCTTTACATATTTACAACAACAAGAGCAAACAGAGTTTGTAAAAGTTTTTCTTTATCACTTTCAGTTTGTCAACTGAATTGCTTGAGGACAAGAAAAGGTTTAAACTTGGGGGAGTTGATACGTCTCCATCGTATCTACTTTTCCAAACACTTTTGCCCTTGTTTTGGACTCTAACTTGCATGATTTGAATGGAACTAACCCGGACTGACGCTGTTTTCAGCAGAATTGCCATGGTGTTATTTTTGTGCAGAAATAAAAGTTCTCAGAATGACCTGAAACTTCACGGAGAATATTTTTGGAATATATAAAAAATACTGGCGAAAGAATCAACACCAGGGGGGCCACACCCTGTCCACGAGGGTGGGGGGTGCGCCCCCTGTCTTGTGGGCCCCTTGAGGCTCCACTGACCTCAACTTCAACTCTATACATTCACGTTCGGGGAGAAAAAAAATCAGAGAAGGATTCATTGTGTTTTACAATACGGAGCCGCCGCCAAGCCCTAATCTCTCTCGGGAGGGCTAATCTGGAGTCCGTTCGGGGCTCCGGAGAGGGGAATCTGTCACCGTCGTCATCATCAACCATCCTCCATCACCAATTTCATGATGCTCACCGTCGTGCGTGAGTAATTCCATCGTAGGCTTGTTGGACGGTGATGGGTTGGATGAGATTTATTATGTCATCGAGTTAGCACTACTAGGAAAAGGCTTATACATAGATGTTTACCAGTAGCGCGTGTTTAGGAGCCCACTCTACTGATAAGTACCAGTAGCGCCTGTCATAAAGCGCGCTACTGGTACAACTTAGCAGTAGCGTGGGTTTCCCGTGGGCACGCTACTGGTAAGTTAGCCATACCACACCCCCCGACCAAAAAATATTAGCAGCGTTGGTATTCTAACTAGCGCTACTGTTAAGAAAATAGCAGTAGCGCCTGTCCACCTAGACGCGCTACTGCTATTTCTTCTATGTGTAAGCTTTTACCAGTAGCGCGGGTTTTGGACAAGCGCTATAGCTAGTTTTACTTACCAGTAGATATTTTGGCTGGCACACATAGCAGTAGCGCGCTTTGGTGCCCCGTGCTACTGCTATGGTCGCCAGCCAAAATATCTGCCACCTTTTCCCCCTCTTGTTCCTCCCCCCTTTCTTTCTCTCCCCTCCCTCTTGCACTCTTGGTTGTTCTTCAATGCTTCCCCTCTTCTTTGCCCCTCCTACCGCCCCCTCCATTAATGCCCTCCCTCCTTCCTCTTCCTTTCTTTTGCCCCTCCTCCCCTTCTCTTCTTTGCCCCTCCACCACCCCCTCCATTAATGCCCTCCCTCCTTCCTCTTCATTTCTTTTGCCCCTTCTCCCCTTCTCTTCTTTGCCCCTCCACCACCCCCTCCATTAATGCCCTCCCTCCTCCCTCTCAAAGCTCTCTCTCCCAAGCTAGTTGGAGCTATATTTATGTAGGTACCTCACTATCTAGAGCTACTAGCTAATTATAAGAAGGTGCTCGATATCCCTCTCGACAAATAGGTGAGCAAAAAAAAGAGTTGTGCAAGAATGGAAATATGTGTGTTTGCGATTAGGACCGAAACTATGTGCGATATGAATATACCGAATTGTGTGTGGCATGTGGGTGACATGAGTTGCCTATGTTTTGCCGAAATGTCGATTCAATTCCGTTTCGGCGAATTTTGGGCAAACTCAATATGTGCTATGTTTAGGGAAGGTCATGCCGAATTTTTGTATGAATTTGATCCATGCATGCATATATACGTGGTTATAATATTTGCTCCGCGCGCAGGTGATCATGAAGGTCAATGGAAGGATGGTGGAAAGATACTGGCAATCCGCTGTGGACGACATGTATGAAAAAAAGACTGAAGGATGTTTTATGTCCGTGTCAAAAATGCAAAGGAATAGTCAGGCTTGACCCCTTTGAGGGTGGCACATTCAAGGCGCACCTGCTCATGCATGGTTTCATGCATGGCCATACTCGGTGGATAAGTGAAGATGATGATGATGATGATGATGAAGATGATGAAGATGATCATGATGATGATGAGGATGTCGACGGGGCAGGAAATAATGACATGGGGCCACCAGACAAAGAGATGACCGATTATGTGGCCGAAGGGGAAGACGGCCTCGGAAATGTCGATGGCGAAGAGGCAGTTCAAGGTGGAGAAGACGCGGACACGCCGCCATCTTCGTCGCTATTAAGTTCAGCCATGCCGGACCCGCATGTTCGAGACCTGCTTCGCAAGAAGATGACTAGCGACAGAGCTGCTTCTAGAGAGGAGGCCAAACTGGCGCAACTGGAGGTAGACTCGATGACTCCTTTGTATGATGGTTGCAATCCCGAGGTGACCCGCTTGAGTTTCACACTAGAACTTCTAAAGATGAAGGCAAAAAACAAATGGACAGATACAAGCCTGGATTAGCTTCTGAAGTATCTAAAGAAGGTTCTTCCCGCTGGAAGCCTGTGTCCTACTAGTGTCGAGGAGGCAAAGAAAATCGTGTGCCCTCTTGATCTGCCACACATTAGATATCACACATGCATCAATGATTGCATCATATATCGGAACAAGCACGTGGAAAAACCATCTGTCCAAAGTGCAATGCTTCACGATATAAAAAGGCCGGAAAGAAAGCTCCACAGAAAGTTGTATGGTACTTTCCGATCACTCTGCGTCTACAGCGGTATTTCGTAGATCCTAAGGAAGAAAAGCTTATGCGCTGGCACGCGGAGAGGGTGAAGCCAGATGACGGAGATGAGCCGAAGCTGAGACACCTCGCAGATGCTAGCCAGTGGAGAGCATTAAATGCTGAATTTGATTTTTTCGCAAATGATCCAAGGAACATCGTGCTTGGCGCTAGTAGTGATGGCATGAATCCATTTGGCAACCAGAACACCAATCATAGCACATGGCCCATGTTTGTATGGATGTACAACCTCCCCCTGGTTGTGCATGAAGGAAAAATACATACACATGGCTATGCTTATTCAAGGGTCGAGAAAACCTGGAAATGATATAAATCTGTATCTCGGGTTACTGAAAGAGGAGCTACAGACCTTATGGACAATGCCGGCCAAGACATGGGATGCAAGCAAAGGAGAGTATTTCTACATGAGAGCCGCGCTGATCACGACGGTGCAGGACTATCTCGGTTACGACTATCTCTCCGGCCAGGTGTGGCACGGATATTGCGGATGCACGAGGTGCATGGATGATACAACTTCTCTACAGCTATCGAAAGATGGCGGGTCTTCGAAAATCATGTACATGGGGCTTCGAAGATGGCTTGAGAAGGATGACCCGTGGAGAAAGCGTGGAGATCTATTCAATGGTAAGGCTGAGCATCGAGGTCCTCCACGTAAGCGTAGCGGTGCAGAAATATACAAGTTATTGAAGAACTGGGAAGAGTGCCCCTCGCCGGGAAAGACGAAGAAAAAGGCGTCGGAGCCCCTGCTGAAGGTATGGAAGACGAGATCTGTTTTCTGGGACTTGGAATACTGGCCCATACTTGACACGCCTCATAGCCTTGATCAAATGCATATCACAAAATATATCCTTGAGAGTTTGCTTGGAACATTGATGAACATGCCGGAGAGGACCAAGGATGGGCCGAAGGCAAGAAAAGATTTGGAATTTTTGAATATCAGGAAAGATCTCCCAATGCCCGGCAAAAGGTCGTCAGAGGAGAACGAGACGGAGACGGAAGATAGGGGCAAAAAATTAAACAAGAAGGAAGAACAATATTGCCCCCCTCTTGCTTCACCTTAGATCCGAAGGAGGTCGATCAATTTTTCAAGTGCCTTGCCGGAATCAAAGTTAGTTCCGGATACTGTGGGAAGATAAGCAGATATCTGGACACTAAGAAAAAAAAAGGTTCAGTGGGATGAAGTCTCACGATTGTCATGTGATGATGACGCAGTTACTCCCGGTTGCACTTAGAGGGATTATGGACACACATGTGCGTGAGACGCTTACTGACCTATGCCGAGGCACGCTATAGCTAAGAAAAAGAAAAAGAAAAATAAAAATAAAAAGGTTAGTAGTAGCGCGTTTCACTGCCCCGCGCTATAGCTAACTTAGCTATAGTGCGTTTTTCTGCCCGCGTTGTAGCTAAGTTGCCTAGACAGCCACACATCTCTTTCCTCTCTCTCACTCACTCTCGCTCGATCCGATCGATCCCCTTTCTCTGTGCCGCCCCTCCCCAGTCGCCGATGCCGCACCCGCCCACGCCGCACCAGACCCTGACGCCGCACCCGCCCACGCCACCGTCGACGCGCGCCGCCCCGACACTCCCTCCCCCCTTGCCGCCCCCGTCCCCATAGGTCCACCCCCGGCCCGGACCCTCCCCCCGTGCCACCCCTCTCCCCTGAGTTGTGTTGGGGAACGTAGCAATAATTCAAAATTTTCTACGTATCACCAAGATCAATCTATGGAGTCATCTAGCAACGAGAGAGAGGGGAGTGCATCTACATACCCTTGTAGATCGCGCGCAGAAGCGTTCAAGAGAACGGGGTTGATGGAGTCGTACTCGTCGTGATCCAAATCACCGATGATCCTAGCGCCGAACGGACGGCACCTCCGCGTTCAACACACGTACGGAGCGGGGACGTCTCCTCCTTCTTGATCCAGCAAGGGGGGAGGAGAAGTTGATGGAGATCCAGCAGCACGACGGCGTGGTGGTAGAAGTAGCGGGATCCCGGCAGGGCTTCGCCAAGCGCAAGCGGGGAGGAAGAGGTGTCACGGGAGGGAGGGAGGCGCCAGGGCTTGGGGTGCTGCTCCCATGCGCCTCCCCACTATATATAGGGGTGGAGGGGCTGGTTTCTTGCCCTCCAAGTCCATTGGGGCATTGGCAAAGGTGGGGGAAAGAAATCCCATCATTTCCCTTCCCCACCGATTGTTATCCCCCTTTTTTAGGGATCTTGATCTTATCCCTTCGGGATATGATCTTATTCCTTCTAAGGTGGGATCTTGGTGCGCCTTGACCAGGGGTGTGGGGCCTTGCCCCCACTACCCATGTTCATGTGGGTCCCCCCATGTAGGTGGGCCCCACTTCGGAACCTTCTAGAACCTTCCCGGTACAATACCGAAAAATCCCGAACATTTTCCGGTGGCCAAAATAGGACTTCCCATATATAAATCTTTACCTCCGGACCATTCCGGAACTCCTCGTGACGTCTGGGATCTCATCCGGGACTCCGAACAACTTTCGGTTAACCGCATACTAATATCTCTACAACTCTAGCGTCACCGAACCTTAAGTGTGTAGACCCTACGGGTTCGGGAGACATGTAGACATGACCGAGACATTTCTCTGGTCAATAACCAACAGCGGGATCTGGATACCCATGTTGGCTCCCACATGCTCCACGATGATCTCATCGGATGAACCACGATGTCGAGGATTCAATCAATCCCGTATACAATTCCCTTTGTCTATCAGTATGTTACTTGCCCGAGATTCGATCGTCGGTATCCCAATACCTCGTTCAATCTCGTTACCGGCAAGTCTCTTTACTCGTTCCGTAACGCATCATCCCGTGGCTAACTCCTTAGTCACATTGAGCTCATTATGATGATGCATTACCGAGTGGGCCCAGAGATACCTCTCCGTCATACGGAGTGACAAATCCCAGTCTCGATTCATGCCAACCCAACAGACACTTTCGGAGATACCTGTAGTGCACCTTTATAGCCACCCAGTTACGTTGTGACGTTTGGTACACCCAAAGCATTCCTACGGTATCCGGGAGTTGCACAATCTCATGGTCTAAGGAAATGATACTTGACATTAGAAAAGCTCTTAGCAAACGAACTACACGATCTTGTGCTATGCTTAGGATTGGGTCTTGTCCATCACATCATTCTCCTAATGATGTGATCCCGTTATCAATGACATCCAATGTCCATGGTCAGGAAACCATAACCATCTATTGATCAACGAGCTAGTCAACTAGAGGCTTACTAGGGACATGTTGTGGTCTATGTATTCACACATGTATTACGGTTTCCAGTTAATACAATTATAGCATGAACAATAGACAATTATCATGAACAAGGAAATACAATAATAACCATTTTATTATTGCCTCTAGGGCATATTTCCAACAGTCTCCCACTTGCACTAGAGTCAATAATCTAGTTCACATCACTATGTGATTGTAATGAATCCAACACCCATGGGGTTTGTTCATATCTCGCTTGTTAGAGAGGTTACTAGTCAACGGGTCTGAACCTTCCAGATCCGTGTGTGCTTTACAAATCTCTATGTCATCTTGTAGATGCAGCTACCACGCGCTACTTGGAGCTATTCCAAATAACTGCTCTACTATACGAATCCGGTTTACTACTCAGAGTCATCTGGATTAGTGTCAAAGTTTGCATCGACGTAACCCTTTACGACGAACTCTTTTACCACCTCCATAATCGAGAAAATTCCTTAGTCCACTAGTTACTAAGGATAAGTTCGACCGCTGTCATGTGATCCATTCCTGGATCACTCTTGTACCCCTTGACTGACTCATGGCAAGGCACACTTCAGGTGCGGTACACAGCATAGCATACTGTAGAGCCTACGTCTAAAGCATAGGGGACGACCTTCGTCCTTTCTCTCTCTTCTGCCGTGGTCAGGTCTTGAGTCTTACTCAATACTCACACCTTGTAACACAGCCAAGAACTCCTTCTTTGCTGATCTATTTTGAACTCCTTCAAAACCTTGTCACGGTATATATTCATTTGAAAGTACTATTAAGCGTTTTTGATCTATCCTTATAGATCTTGATGCTCAATGTTCAAGTAGCTTAATTCAGGTTTTCCATTGAAAAACACTTTTCAAATAACCTTGTATGCTTTCCAGAAATTCTACATCATTTCTGATCAACAATATGTTAACAACATATACTCATCAAAAATCCTATAGTGCTCCCACTCACTTCTTTGGAAATACAAGTTTCTCATAAACTTTGTATAAACCCAAAATCTTTGACCATCTCATCAAAGCGTACATTCCAACTCCGAGATGCTTACTCCAGTCCTCAAAGGATTGCTGGAGCTTTGCATACTTGTTAGCATCTTTCAGGATTGACAAAACCTTCTGGTTGTATCACATACAACCTTTCCTCAAGAAAATCGTCGAGGAAACAATGTTTTGACATCCTATCTGCAAGGTTTCATAAATAATGCAGTAACTGCTAATATAATTCCAATAGACTCTTAGCATCGCTACGAGTGAGAAAATCTCATCGTAGTCAACTCCTTGAACTTGTCGGAAAACATCTTAACGACAAGTCGAGCTTTCTAAATGGTGATACTTACCATCATTGTCTGTCTTCCCTTTTAAAATCCATCTGCACCCAACAGCCTTACGACCATCAAGTAGTTCTTCCAAAGTCTATACTTTGTTTTCATACATGGATCCTCTCGGTTTTATGGCCTCAAGCTATTCGTCGGAATCCGGGCCCACCATCGCTTCTCCATAGCTCGTAGGTTCATTGTTGTCTAGCAACATCACTTCCAAGATAGGATTACGTACCACTCTGAAGTAGTACGCATCCTTGTCGTCCTACGAGGTTTGGTAGTGACTTGATCCGAAGTTTCATGATCACTATCATAAGCTTCCACTTCAATTGGTGTAGGTGCCACAGGAACAACTTCCTGTGCCCTACTACACACTAGTTGAAGTCATGGTTCAATAACCTCATCAAGTCTCCACCATCCTCCCACTCAATTCTTTCGAGAGAAACTTTTCCTCGAGAAAGGACCCGTTTCTAGAAACAATCACTTTGCTTCCGGATCTGAAATAGGAGGTATACCCAACTGTTTTGGGTATTCTATGAAGATGCATTTATCCGCTTTGGGTTCGATATCAGCCTAAAACTTTTCCACATAAGCGTCGCAGCCCCAAACTTTTAAGAAATGACAGCTTAGGTTTCTCTAAACCATAATTCATATGGTGTCGTCTCAACGGAATTGCGTGGTGCCCTATTTAAAGTGAATGCGGTTGTCTCTAATGTCTAACCCATAAACGACAGTGTAATTCGATAAGAGACATCATGGTATGCACTATATCCAATAGGGTGCAGTTATGATGTTCGGACACACCATCACACTATAGTGTTCCAGGCGGCGTTAGTCGTGAAACAATTTCTTAATTGTGTGCCAAACTCGTAACTCAGATATTCATCTCTATGATCATATCATAGACATTTTATCCTCTTGCCACGACGATCTTCAACTTCACTCTGAAATTACTTGAACCTTTCTATAATTCAGACTTGTGTTTCATCAAGTAAATATACTTAGCATCTACTCAAATCATCTGTGAAGTAAGAACATAACGATATCCACTGCGTGCCTCAGCACTCATTGGACTGCACACATCAAAATGTATTACTTCCAACAAGTTGCTTTCTTGTTCCATCTTACTGAAAAACGAGGCCTTTCAGTCATCTTGCCCATGTGGTATGATTTGCATGTCTCAAGTGATTCAAAATCAAGTGAGTCCAAACGATCCATCTGTATGGAGTTTCTTTATGCATATATACCAATAGACATGGTTCGCATGTCTCAATCTTTTCAAAAATGAGTGAGTCCAAAGATCCATCAACATGGAGCTTCTTCATGTGTTTTATACCAATATGACTCAAATTGCAGTGCCACAAGTATGTGGTACTATCATTACTATCTTATATCTTTTGGCATGAACATGTGTATCACTACGATCGAGATTCAATGAACCATTCATTTTAGGTGCAAGACCATTGAAGGTATTATTCAAATAAACAGAGTAACCATTATTCTCCTTAATTGAATTACCGTATTGCGATAAACATAATCCAATCATGTCTATGCTCAACGCAAACACCAAATAACAATTATTTAGGTTTAACACCAATCTCGATGGTAGAGGGAGCATGCGATGCTTGATCACATCAACCTTGAAAACACTTCCAACACATATCGTCATCTCACCTTTAGCTAGTCTCCGTTTATTCCGTAGCCTTTTATTTCGAGTTACCAACACTTAGCAACCGAACCGGTATCTAATACCCTGGTGCTACTAGGAGTACTAGTAAAGTACACATTAATATAATGTATATCCAATATACTTCTGTCGACCTTGCCTGCCTTCTCATCTACCAAGTATCTAGGGTAGTTCTGCTTCAGTGACCGTTCCCCTCATTACAGAAGCACTTAGTCTTGGGTTTGGGTTCAACCTTGGGTTTCTTCGCTGGAGCAGCAACTGATTTGCCGTTTCATGAAGTATCCCTTCTTGCCCTTGCCCTTCTTGAAACTAGTAGTTTTACTAACCATCAACAATTGATGCTCCTACTTGATTTTTACTTTCGCGGTGTCAAACATCGCGAGTTGCTCAAGGATCATCATGTCTATCCCTGATATGTTATAGTTCATCACGAAGCTCTAATAGCTTGGTGGCAGTGACTCAGGAGAACCATCACTATCTCATCTGGAAGATTAACTCCCACTCGATTCAAGCGATTGTAGTACTCAGACAATCTGAGCACATGCTCAACGATTGAGCTTTTCTCCCTTAGTTTGCAGGCTTAAGAAACTTGTCAGAGGTCTCATACCTCTTGACGTGGGCACTAGTCTGAAATCCCAATTTCAGTCTTTGGAACATCTCATATGTTCTGCGACGTTTCAAAAACGTCTTTGGCGCCTCAATTCTAAACCGTTAGCATTACGCACTGAACTATCACGTAGTCATCAAAACATGTATGTCAGATGTTTCGCAACATCTATAGACGACGCTCGAGGTTCAGCACACCGAGCGGTGCATTAAGGACATAAGCCTTCTGTGCATCAATGAGGACAATCCTCAGTTGACGGACCCAGTCCGCATAATTGCTACTATCAACTTTCAACTAAATTTTCTCTAGGAACATATCTTAAACAGTAGAACTAAAGCGTAAGCTATGACATAATTTTGCAAAGATCTTTTGACTATGTTCATGATAATTAAGTTCATCTAATCAAATTTTTAAATGAACTCCCACTCAGATAGACATCCCTCTAGTCATCTAAGTGATACATGATTCGAGTCAACTAGGCCGTGTCCGATCATTACGTGAGACGGACTAGTCATCATCGGTGAACATCTCCATGTTGATCGTATCTTCTATACGACTCATGCTCGACCTTTCGGTCTCTTGTGTTCCGAGGCCATGTCTGTACATGCTAGGCTCGTCAAGTCAACCTAAGTGTTTCGCATGTGTAAATCTGGCTTACACCCGTTGTATGCGAACGTTAAATCTATCACACCCGATCATCACGTGGTGCTTCGAAACAACGATCCTTCGCAACGGTGCACAGTTAGGGGGAACACATTCTTGAAATTTTAGAGAGGGATCATCTTATTTATGCTACCGTCGTTCTAAGCAAATAAGATGTAAACATGACAAACATCACATGCAAATCATAAAGTGACATGATATGGCCAATATCATCGTGCGCCTTTGATCTCCATCTTCGTGGCGCGGCATGATCACCTTCGTCACCGGCATGACACCATGATCTCCATCATCATGATCTCCATCATCATGATCTCCATCATCGTGTCTTCATGAAGTTGTCTCGCCAACTATTACTTCTACTACTATGGCTAACGGTTAGCAATAAAGTAAAGTAATTACATGGCGTTTTCATTGACACGCAGGTCATACAATAAATTAAGACAACTCCTATGGCTCCTGCCGGTTGTCATAATCATCGACATGCAAGTCGTGATTCCTATTACAAGAACATGATCAATCTCATACATCACATATATATAATTCATCACATCCTTTTGGCCATATCACATCACATAGCATACCCTGCAAAAACAAGTTAGACGTCCTCTAATTGTTGTTGCATGTTTTACGTGGCTGCTATGGGTTTCTAGCAAGAACGTTTCTTACCTACGCAAAAGCCACAACGGTGATATGCCAATTGCTATTTACCCTTCATAAGGACCCTCTTCATCGAATCCGATCCGACTAAAGTGGGAGAGACAGACACCCGCTAGCCACCTTATGCATCAAGTGCATGTCAGTCGGTGGAACCTGTCTCATGTAAGAGTACGTGTAAGGTCGGTCCGGGCCGCTTCATCCCATAATGCCGCCGAATCAAGATAAGACTAGTAACGGTAAGCAAATTGAACAAATCATCGCCCACAACTACTTTGTGTTCTACTCGTGCATAGAATCTACGCATAGACCTGGCTCAAGATGCCACTGTTGGGGAACGTAGCAATAATTCAAAATTTTCTACGTATCACCAAGATCAATCTATGGAGTCATATAGCAACGAGAGAGAGGGGAGTGCATCTACATACCCTTGTAGATCGCGCGCGGAAGCGTTCAAGAGAACGGGGTTGATGGAGTCGTACTCGTCGTGATCCAAATCACCGATGATCCTAGCGCCGAACGGACGGCACCTCCGCGTTCAACACACGTACGGAGCGGGGACGTCTCCTCCTTCTTGATCCAGCAAGGGGGGAGGAGAAGTTGATGGAGATCCAGCAGCACGACGGCGTGGTGGTGGAAGTAGCGGGATCCCGGCAGGGCTTCGCAAAGCGCAAGCGGGGAGGAAGAGGTGTCACGGGAGGGAGGGAGGCGCCAGGGCTTGGGGTGCTGCTCCCATGCGCCTCCCCACTATATATAGGGGTGGAGGGGGCTGGTTTCTTGCCCTCCAAGTCCATTGGGGCGTTGGCAAAGGTGGGGGAAAGAAATCCCATCATTTCCCTTCCCCACCGATTGTTATCCCCCTTTTTTAGGGATCTTGATCTTATCCCTTCGGGATATGATCTTATTCCTTCTAAGGTGGGATCTTGGTGCGCCTTGACCAGGGATGTGGGGCCTTGCCCCCACTACCCACGTTCATGTGGGTCCCCCCATGCATGTGGGCCCCACTTCGGAACCTTCTAGAACCTTCCCGGTACAATACCGAAAAATCCCGAACATTTTCCGGTGGCCAAAATAGGACTTCCCATATATAAATCTTTACCTCCGGACCATTCCGGAACTCCTCGTGATGTCCGGGATCTCATCCGGGACTCCGAACAACTTTCGGCTAAACGCATACTAATATCTCTACAACTCTAGCGTCACCGAACCTTAAGTGTGTAGACCCTACGGGTTCGGGAGACATGTAGACATGACCGAGACATTTCTCCGGTCAATAACCAACAGCGGGATCTGGATACCCATGTTGGCTCCCACATGCTCCACGATGATCTCATCGGATGAACCACGATATCGAGGATTCAATCAATCCCGTATACAATTCCCTTTGTCTATCAGTATGTTACTTGCCCGAGATTCGATCATCGGTATCCCAATACCTCGTTCAATCTCGTTACCGGCAAGTCTCTTTACTCGTTCCGTAACGCATGATCCCGTGGCTAACTCCTTAGTCACATTGAGCTCATTATGATGATGCATTACCGAGTGGGCCCAGAGATACCTCTCCGTCATACGGAGTGACAAATCCCAGTCTCGATTCGTGCCAACCCAACAGACACTTTCGGAGATACCTGTAGTGCACCTTTATAGCCACCCAGTTACGTTGTGACGTTTGGTACACCCAAAGCATTCCTACGGTATCCGGGAGTTGCACAATCTCATGGTCTAAGGAAATGATACTTGACATTAGAAAAGCTCTTAGCAAACGAACTACACGATCTTGTGCTATGCTTAGGATTGGGTCTTGTCCATCACATCATTCTCCTAATGATGTGATCCCATTATCAATGACATCCAATGTCCATGGTCAGGAAACCATAACCATCTATTGATCAACGAGCTAGTCAACTAGAGGCTTACTAAGGACATGTTGTGGTCTATGTATTCACACATGTATTACGGTTTCCAGTTAATACAATTATAGCATGAACAATAGACAATTATCATGAACAAGGAAATACAACCATAACCATTTTATTATTGCCTCTAAGGTTAGTAGTAGCGCGTTTCGCTGCCCCGCGCTATAGCTAACTTAGCTATAGTGCGTTTTTCTGCCCGCGCTGTAGCTAAGTTGCCTAGACAGCCACACATCTCTTTCCTCTCTCTCACTCACTCTCGCTCGATCCGATCGATCCCCTTTCAATGTGCCGCCCCTCCCCTGTCGCCGATGCCGCACCCGCCCACGCCGCACCAGACCCTGACGCCGCGCCCGCCCACGCCACCGTCGACGCGCGCCGCCCCGACACTCCCTCCCCCTTGCCGCCCCCGTCCCCATAGGTCCACCCCCCAGCCCGGCCCCTCCCCCCGTGCCGCCCCTCTCCCTTGAGTTGTCCCCTCCACCGGTCGGCGCCCCTCCCCCGAGCAGTCCCTCCAGCGGCCGGCGCCCTCCCCCTAGCACTCTCTCTCTCTCTCTCTCTCTCTCTCTCTCTCTCTCTGACCAGCCGTATGTTTTCTCTGCAGCAGGTTTGGCTCCTCCGAAAGCAAGGTGCTCGGCGAGGAGAAGGACGCCAGACGCAAGGTGCTTGGCTCCTCTGGCAGCAAGGTGCTTCCCTCTCCCGCCCCCTCTACCTCAAAATCTGGATGCCATCATCATCAATTGCATCTTCTGTACATATTGCATCTTCTACACTTGCTTCATTGCTTCATTACACTTGCTCTATTCCTCTTAATAAATGCTACAGTAGCATCACTAGTTAACTTGTTGCACTGACTGCCTTATGATCACCTTTTAACAGACCTATATATGGCAGATAATTAACCTGCCTAGCTAGGCTTCAAATCTTCAGGCTTGCTTGCTGTAGCGCATACTGCAAGGTTAATTAGTGCTCTACTCTAGGCGTGGGGCTTAATCACTCACTCATCAGATGGGTCCAAGCTAACTGTAGCTAGCTAGGTCTCTGCTAGCTCTGCTCATTAAGCCACAAAGGAAGTACATTAGTGCTCTACTTTTGAGGCTTGATCACTTTGGGATGGGTCCAAACTAACTGTAGCTAGATAGCTAGCTTGGCTCATTGAGCCCCAAAGGCATGATCTTCTTATTGAGATGCTTTCTACCATACGGAGAGCTACATATCTACGTGTTGTATAATGCGCCACGTGGAAGTACTATTATAATGAGAACCCCGAGGCCAAATGACAGAGAAAGAAGTTCAGTCAAGTGACTATCGACGAGAAGGTGGCGCGGGCGATGGAGAAAGCAAAAGCTGAGACCAAAGCTGGGTTAATCACTGCCTGTAGACATGATATGGTGGCTGCCTTTACAAGCTTGATTCCAACTGTGGTCACATGGGCGCAACAAAATCCAAACGCGCCACCAAGTGATTTTCTCATGCCCAGCTTCACCGGGAGCAACTCAATCAACACCACACCCATACCCGTACCTAGTATGGCAACCGCACCCGCACCTCCTCTAGCACCTGCTCCTGCACCCAGCTCTCACAGCAGCCCTAGCTCCGTCTCTGGCTTGAATGTCGGGCCGTCGACATTGGCTGAGCTCGAAGCCCTCACGGTAAGTACGCGTCGCACCTTCATCAACTCAAATAATTAATTAATCTTCAGCTGCCGTTCTTTTTGGATCTCTGACGCCGCACGTATATGTCTTTGTAGGCCGACTCCACTCCGTGCACCCTCCTTTACCACATGAAGGGCGGGTTGGTGGATGTGGGGAAGGGTACTATAGTGAAGCCCAAGGATCGATTGTTCCACCACCGGTAGATGCCTGATAACGCCTTAAGGGTCTCCGTGGCGAGTGTGAAAGCAGGCTACGTGGGTTTCCCTCGTCTGATACAAACCGATGGAGAGGATGACGAGACCCACACACAGCTTGGCCAATGCAAAAATTGGCCGATCCTGTGGACGAAAAATCTTCTTCGTGTCGAGGTGGCCGGGAGCACACCAACGGGACCTCAGGAAGGTATGACCACAACCCCACCTACACAAGTACAACCATCGACTGTGCTAATTGCTGAGATCGAGAGACATGAGGAAGGAGGGCCAACTGTTCCGGCAGATGATGCCATCCGCACCATGGAAGAGGATATGGATCATGACATGGAGGACGCCGATGACCCTCTCGAGTATCTCAATACCGCCTTTGACAACGAAGTAACGAGTCAACCATATGAATATGAGATGCATGAACCAGAGTTGGAACGTCCTCGGGAGTGCAAGAAGTCTTTGTTCATGCAATCCTCGCAGGACACGCCTCCAGATGCCGGTTGCACCCAAGCTCAACTAATTAGCCAGAGTCGTCCAATGCTGAGCCCACAACTCTAGGGGTGGTGCTCAGGGAGGGTCTGAAAGACCTACCAGCACCTAAGCCCACTAAGAAGAAGCAGAGGAAGAGACCGACGGCGAGAAAATCCAATAAAGCTGGCAATGTTGGTTCTAGCAGCCAGCCGCCTTCGACCAAGGTTGACCGTGTACCGATGAAACATGCGCCATTAATCCATGTCGTGGGAGAGCCAATGGTACCGGTGAATGCACTAGCTGCCATAATAGGGGATCTCAGGAGACTCCATGACCATGTGCTTTCGACAGAGAGAAGCCTCCTCGCCTCGGATGATCCAGGATACCCACTTTATACGGTTCATGTGCCGAGCAGTTGCAAGATGTGTACGTCCACCCATGCCCCGCGGACCTCTTCTTCCTGAGGTTTGGTTACATCTTCCAGATGTTTCAAATGAGGACACTCGATTTTACGTTCGTCCGCCTGTATGCGCTGCACATGATCTACATCGTCAGGAGAGAGCAAGTCACCGGTCTTGTGGTCGCGGACCCATACTACATGCATGAGGGCTTCTTGTCAATCAACGATGCCAACCGTCAATATGCGAGTCAGTACATCGAAGAATTCTGGGTCAGCAATAAGGACAAAGAAACGATTCTCCTACCTTATCATCCCAGGTAAGTCATCCGCGGATAGCACTATAACACATACGTGCATTTCAATAGTTACTTTGCACGCATGGAGGCTAATTTGATCGTGTATTTTGCGCAGCGGGGGGTGTCGTGCCATTCTCATCGTTCTTTACCCGCGTTACTCCCGCGCTCTATATTTGGACCCGTCAAAGAACATACAGAAGAAAGATTACACACACATAAAGCATGTCCTGGACAGAGCTATGCTGGGCTTCAGCGTGCGGGGTGGCTACATCCAATGCAAAAGAACAAATAAGGCCGGTCTTTGTTTCGGCCACAAGACTGACTTCTGTTGCATCCAGCAACCGGCAAGAAGTGAGGATGATGGATTCTATGTCATCCATCTAATGATGGAGCACATAAGGGATGTGCAATCACTTTGCATGAAATCTTCATCCGATACCCATATCCAGAGATGGGCCGAAGCCTTTGGAGCCGTGCCGGATAATCAACTTCGAAATGATTTCTACCGGATCCAGCAGGAAATTGCGTCCATCATCATGAAAGATGTCCTCGAAGAGAATGGGATGTTCTATGGCGGCCCAATATCGCGAGCTGACGTCCAAACCCGCATTGCCCTACAGCGTCAGGACATGACACCTTTCACTAAGCTTGGTGACACCCTCCCGGATATGGACAGATGGGAAGAGTGCGCTGCTTAAAAACAATGTGTCTGTTTAGTTACTTGTTACTTTCTGTATGACGAAACTTTGAATGTCTCAGTGTATGATGAAACTATTAGGTGTATGGTGCCGCGCTCTAGTTAATTACTTTCGGTACGATGAAATTTGTTAACTATGTTTACTATATATGTTGCTTCTATTTCATAACTGTTTCATTGAATCCGCTTCATGATATATATGTGCATCTCTGGGTGTGTATGATGAGTGGCCAGAGTGTCAGGCCCAAGTCTCTGGCTTCTCCAGCGGAAGCCAGAAAGGGTTTGATAGCAGAGTGGAAGCCGAAGCTAGTTACTTGAGATTCATAGCACAACAGAGGATTCAGAACCAGCGCTGCTGCAAAAACTACTACATAATACCGCTTTTGATCATCGTGATCGCTCTTATCTCGTATGTCATAGTTTAGGTAGATGATGAAACATGTGTCTACTGTGACAATGTAAGAGACATGTGATCATTAACTTGTATCGCTATTTCGAGATGATGATGAGATCGACATCATTTGTGTTCGATAATGATGATATGATGAGACTATGTTGTACCACTTCGATGATGATGATGAGACATTCCTTTTTCATATAGTTTTAGTGTATGTGTATGTTGTAATGGTATAAAACCTGTAAAAATACGAATACAACAAAAAAATACTAGCAGTAGCGTGGGGTTTTCGAGTAGTAGCAGCGCTGCCTTACCAGTAGCATTGGTTGTAGAGCCACGCTACTGGTATTAGCAGTAGCGATGGGCAGAGGCGCGCTACTACTAGACATAGGTAGGTAGCAGTAGCGCAGGTTAAAACAAGCGCTACTGCTAAAAAATAGCAGTAGCGCCGTAGCAGTAGCGCGCCTGCCCGCGCTACTAATAGCCAAAAAACCAGCGCTACTGGTAAAGGTTTTCCTAGTAGTGTAGTTTTGTTAGGGTTTGATCCCTAGTATCCACTATGTTCTGAGATTGATGTTGCTATGACTTTGCTATGCTTAATGCTTGTCACTAGGGCCCGAGTGCCATGAGTTCAGATCTGAACCTATTATGTTTTCATGAATATATGTGAGTTCTTGATCCTATCTTGCAAGTCATTAGTCACCTACTATGTGTTATGATCCGGCATCCCCGAAGTGACAATAATCGGGACCACTCCTGGTGATGACCGTAGTTTGAGGAGTTCATGTATTCACTAAGTGTTAATGCTTTGGTCCGGTACTCTATTAAAAGGAGGCCTTAATATCCCTAAGTTTCCAATAGGACCCCGCTGCCACGGGAGGGTAGGACAAAAGATGTCGTGCAAGTTCTTTTCCATAAGCACGTATGACTATATTCAGAATACATGCCTACATTACATTGATGAACTGGAGCTAGTTCTGTGTCACCCTATGTTATAACTGTTGCATGAGGAATCGCATCCGACATAATTATCCATCACTGATCCAATGCCTACGAGCTTTTCACATATTGACCTTTGCTTAGTTACTTTTCCATTGCCACTGTTACAATAACTACAAAACTGCTACTCTTACTTTTGCCACCGTTACCGTTACTTCCATACTACTTTGCTACTAAACACTTTGCTGCAGATATTACGTCTTCCAGGTGTGGTTGAATTGACAACTCAGCTGCTAATACTTGAGAATATTCTTTGGCTCCCCTTTTGTCGAATCAATAAATTTGGGTTGAATACTCTACCCTCGAAAACTGTTGCGATCCCCTATACTTGTGGGTTATCAGCCACTAGTCAGATCTGTCTCTCATGCTCTAGATTCGTCCATGTTGGCCCCTAGGTTTGATGGGTCTGGACAGGGCTCTCTCCGGCGAAGTGGTAGTCGGTGATGTTGTGCTTCGTCATTGATGTTGGTCTGTGTTGCCACTCCGGCCTATGGGGGCATCCTCGCTTTGGATTGCGGTCGCCATCGAAAGGTCTTCGTGAGGGTTCCACCCTCCAGATCTGGTGGTTGCCTTTATCCATTGAGATGCAAACTGCGAATGATGGCTTGACGCAAAGGGTTTGGTTGTGCAGCGGCGGCAGATGATTTCTTAGCTTAGCACATTTAGCTGTGGGATGGCGGAAAAGTGGTGGCGCTGATACGTATCTATAATTTTTGACTGTTTCGTGCTATTATATTATCACTTTTGGATACTTTAGCAATGCACATTATTTTTCTAGACTAACCTATTAATTTAGTGCGCAGAGCCAGTTGTTGTTTTCTACATGTTTTTGGTTTTTCAGAAATCAATATATGCGGAGGTCAAAAAACCATGAGGATTTAATACGATATTTTTTGTGACGCGAGGAGTCCAAAAAGTACCAGAGCCATACGGGATGGGAACCAGGGGCCCCACATGGCCTGTTGGTGTGCCTTGACAAGGTAGTAGCCCATTTTGTACTTGTGCCCACTGACAACATAGTTGCAAGGTGGAGCCTCACCGAAAGCGAGCCTTGCAAATAGTAGAGATTTTTCGAGGACACTAAGGTCATTGTGTGTACCAAGCAACCCAAAGTATGAATTCAAAATCCATAGATGTTGTGATGCAACTACTTCAAGAATGATGGTTGGATCATGGCAATGCACTCTATGGCCTTGCCATGCCAAAAGACAATTCTTCCATGTCCAATGCATATAATCAATGGATACGAGCATCTTTGGCCAGCCTCACTCGTCCGACGTATTCATCAATGGATGCCCTGAAAGTACCCCGGTCCGAAGATCTCGATCATGGATTGTGTGAATATATCCACGCAATAGATGATTGTATCTTCCCCAATGCAGACCTAGTCATTGATGGTGCCGGTCAGGCATCCATATGCAAGAACTCAAACGACCGCAATAATCTTCCTCAATGGACATACATTGACTTCTCCCATGACATTTCTTCTCAATGTGAACCAAGGATCATGGTTCTCAACAACTCTTGCAATTGTGTTGAAGAGATCTCAGTGCATACAGAGTTGTTGCCTAAAAATCTTTCTGGATACTCCGAACGGTGCAAAGTAATCCTTGACCAAATCAGGATGACTCTGTGCCCTATCTCAATAAATACGAATGTAACCCAATCGAGAACCAAGTCTTTTGGTATCCCCCTTATTCCTCTCAAATGATCATGGCCATCGCAATCTCAAAATCATCATCATCTTATTATTCTTTCTCCTTCGAAGAAGATCATCGAAATATATCTCCAACTACCTCTTCATATAGACATTGTAGAGCACAATGGTCAATTTGAGTTTATCACTAGAAAAAAAGGAAAAAAAAACTTTGGGGAAATTTGAATAGCACTTTGCGAGTGGGGAGAGGTCTGAGCCATGGAGGTTGGTGATGGTACTCCAGTGAATATCTCGATAGCAACAAGGAGGGCGAGGGGTGCCTACTGAAGGGACTCGTTGCAAGGCAAACAAAGCTTTTTCCTACGAGAGAACGAACAAACCCAAGAACTAATCTACTAGATGCTAGCAACCAGTGGGAAAAGGTCTACATACCCTTGTAGAACACACACATTTAACGATCTAAAGATCGTGGGTGATGTGGTCGTATTTTCGTCGGATCGATCCGATGTAGCACCACATGAACGATGCCTCCGAATTGCACACACGTGCAGCTTGGTGTCGTCTACTCCTTGATCCAGCAGGCAACGTGGGAGGTGGATGAGATCGATCTAGGAAGCACGACGGTGTGGTGGCAGAAGTATGGTGGAAATCCGACAGAGCTTCGCTAGGACCTATGCGGACGAGGGACGTATGGAACGAGAGGGAGGCGGCCAGCAAGCGGGATGTCAGGTGCTGTGGCCAGCCCCTCTCTCCTCTATTTATAGGCGTAGGGGAGGAGGCTTGGCCCCTCCTCCAAGCTGTTGGGGAACATTGCATGGAAAACAAAAAAAATCTTATGAATCACCTAAGATCTATTCTATGGAGATGCTAGCAACGAGAGTGGAGTGTTACTACATACCCTTGTAGACCAAAAGCGTTAACGATCTAGAATCGTGGTTGGCATAGTCGTACTCCTTCGCGATCCAACCCGATCCGAGTACCGAACAAATGGTACCTTCGAGACTAACACACGTGCGGCTCGGTGACATCTCCGCCTTCTTGATCCAACAAGGGAGGGTGGAGAGGTAGATGGGATTTGAACCAATGCCACGGCGTGGTGGTGGTGGTGGTGGCACCGGAAACGCAACAGGGCTTCGCCAAGCGTCTGTGCGAGGAGTATATGGGAGAGAGGGGGAGGCGATAGGCTTATGGGTGCTGACCCCTGCGCCCCCACCTTACATAGGGGTGTGGGAGGGGCCGGCCAGCCCTAGCCCCTCCTCCAAAGGAGGGGGGCAGCCAAGTGGGGGGGGGGTCTTGCCCCCCCAAGGCAAGTGGGGCGCCTCCTACCCCTGGTTTCACCCTTCCAGGCGCATGGGCCTTAGGGGTGCTGGTGCGCCTGGCCTAAGAAGGCCAGGGCGCCCCGCTACAGCCCATGCACGCCCCCAGGGCTGGTGGAACCCACTGGTGGAGTTCCGGAACCCTCCGGAAACTTCCCGGTACAATACCGGAAAAAACCAAACTTGTCGGGGATATACCCCGCGGTATGACCCGGCGGGAGATATGACCCGGCTGGGACTTGGTGTTTCATTGGTGACCCGGCAGATTATAAGCCGGCAGATGTTAAGTCAGATTATAAGCCGGCAGATGTTAAGTCAGATTATAAGCCGGCAGATGTTAAGTCATATTATAAGCCGGCAGATGTTAAGTCAGATGGTAAGCCGGCGGACAGATTATAAGCCAGATTATAAGTCAGATGGTAAGCCAGATGGTAAGCCACCAGATAGTGGTAAGCCGGCAGACAGTCGTAAGCCTGAAGACGTTAAGAAGCCCAAGACGTTAAGAAGCCCATGGAGAGAAGCCCGTGAAGAAAAGTCAGAAATAGTTTAAGTCTTAATCCGACCAGGACTCTACATGTAACCCACCCCTTCAACTTATATAAGGAGGGGTGGGGCACCCCAAGAGGGGGGACAAGTAAGAAAATAATCGTTAAGGCTAGACACAACTAGGAGAGCCGGAGATACGGCGGCTCTCTCATGATGATAATGAGACCTAGCCACAAACAACATGTAGGGTTGTTACCAGATGATGTTTCCCGGGGCCGAAAGCTGTCTAAACCCTTGTCTTGTGTTGCGTCTCTCAATTCTGATCAACCCCTCTCAAGCTATCACATAGATGCGTTGGCCTCACGACTAAGTCCTCACACTAGGACATCTGCCGTGACAATTCCACGACAGAACTTTTTTGGAACCCCGAAAACAACTTTCCATATATAAATCTTTACCTCTGGACGAGACCCCACGATTTATATATAGAAAGTTGTTTTCGGGGTCCCATCCGGGACTCCGAACTACTTTCGTACTTCACCATGTGAACATCCAATACTACCCTAGCATTACTGAACGTTAAGTGTGTGACCCTACGGGTTCGAGAACATGCAGCCATGACTGAGACATCTCTCTGGTCAACAATTGATAGCGGGACCCAGATGCCCATAGTGAGTACTACATATTCAACGAATATCTTTATCAGTTGATCCAAAATGTCAAGGATTCGGTTATTCCCGTATACAATTCCCTTTGTTCGGCGATATGTTACTTGCCCGAGATTCGATCGTCGGTATCTCCATACCTAATTCTATCTCATTACCTGCAACTCTCTTTACTCGTTCCATATGCAATATCATTGTGACTAAACTCATTAGTCACATGCTTGCAAGCTATTTACGATGTTGTATTACCGAGAGGGCCCAAAGATATCTCTCCGTCACACGGAGCAATAAATCTCGGTCTCGATCCATGCAACCCAACAAACACTTTATGAAATACCTGTAGAGCACCTTTATAATCATCCAGTTACGAAGTGACATTTGATAACCCACAAAGTATTCTTATGGTACTCAGGAGTTGCATGATCTCATGGTCTATACTTGAAATGAAGAAAGTTGTAGCAAATAAACTAAGTGATACGATCTGATGCTAAGCTTGCGGTTGGGTCTGTCCATCACATCATTCTCCTAATGATGTGATCCCGCTATCAAATGACAATTCGTGTCTATGGTTAGGAAACATTAGCCATCTTTGATCAACGAGCTAGTCTAGTAGAGGCTAACTAGGGACACAGTGTCGTTTATGTATCCACACATGTATTTAAGTTTCCGGTCAATACAATTCTATCATTAATAATAATAATTTATCATGAACAAGGAAATATGATAATAACCATTTTATTATTGCCTCTAGGGCATATTTCCAACACAAGCCTCTAGGGCATGCGCACCAAAGGGGGGAAGGAAATCTCCTCCTTCCTTCCTAACCGATCGTGATCTCTCCTTTTTAGGGATCTTGTTCTTATCCCTTCGGGATTTGATCATATTCCTTTTAGGGGGGATTTTGCTGCGCATGGACCAGAGGTGTGGCACCTTAGCCCACCACCCACATCCATCTGGGTCCCTCCACGCAGGCGTGTCCCACTCCAGAACATTCTAGAACCTTCCTGGTACAATACCGAAAAATCCCGAACTTTTCTAGTCACCCTAAAAATACTTTCCATATATGTTTTCTTTGTCTCCAGTAAAGGGAATATGCCCTAGAGGCAATAATAAAGTTATTACTTATTTCCTTATTTCATGATAAATGTTTATTATTCATGCTAGAATTGTATTAACTGGAAACATAATACATGTGTGAGTACATAGACAAACAGAGTGTCACTAGTATGCCTCTACTTGACTAGCTCGTTGATCAAAGATGGTTATGTTTCCAGGCCATAGACATGAGTTGTCATTTGATTAACGGGGTCACATCATTAGGAGAATGATGTGATTGACTTGACCCATTCCGTTAGCTTAGCACTTGATCGTTTAGTATGTTGCTATTGCTTTCTCCATGACTTATACATGTTCCTATGACTATGAGATTATTCAACTCCTGTTTACCGGAGGAACACTTTGTGTGCTACCAAACGTCACAACGTAACTGAGTGATTATAAAGGTGCTCTACAGGTGTCTCCGAAGGTACTTGTTGGGTTGGCATATTTCGAGATTAGGATTTGTCACTCCGATTGTCGGAGAGGTATCTCTGGGCCCTCTCGGTAATGCACATCACTATAAGCCTTGCAAGCATTGTGACTAATGAGTTAGTTGCGAGATGATGTATTACGGAACGAGTAAAGAGACTTTCCGGTAACGAGATTGAACTAGGTATTGAGATACCGACGATCAAATCTCGGGCAAGTAACATACCGATGACAAAGGGAACAACGTATGTTGTTATGCGGTTTGACCGATAAAGATCTTCGTAGAATATGTAGGAGCCAATATGAGCATCCAGGTTCCGCTATTGGTTATTGACCGGAGACGTGTCTCGGTCATGTCTACATAGTTCTCGAACCCGTAGGGTCCGCACACTTAAAGTTCTATGACGATTTGTATTATGAGTTTATGTGTTTTGATATACCGAAGGTACTTCGGAGTCCCGGATGAGATCGGGGACATGACGAGGAGTCTCGAAATGGCTGAGATATAAAGATTGATATATTGGATGACTATAGTAGGACATCGGAAAGGTTCCGAGTGATTCGGGTATTTTTGGAGTACCGGGGAGTTACGGGAATTCATCGGGAGAAGTATTGGGCCTTATTGGGTCATACGGGAATAGAGGAGAGAGGACAAAAGGAAGGAGGCGCGCCCCCCCCCCCTCTGGTCCGAATTGGACAAGGGGTGCAGCTCCCTTTTCCTTCTCCCTCTCCCCCTCTTTCCATCTCTCCTACTCCGGAAAGGAAAGGGGAATCCTACTAGGACTTGGGAGTCCTAGTAGGACTCCCCACACTTGGCGCGCCCCCTCTAGGGCCGGCCTCTCCCTCCCTCCTTTATATACGGGGGCAGGGGGCACCTCTAGACACACAAGTTGATCTGTTGATCTATTCCAGTCGTGTGTGGTACCCCCCTCCACCATATTCCACCTCGGTCATATCGTAGCGGTGCTTAGGCGAAGCCCTGCGCCGGTAGCAACATCATCACCGTCATCACGCCGTCGTGCTGACAGAACTCTCCCGTGAAGCTCTGCTGGATCAGAGTTCGCGGGACGTCATCGAGCTGAACGTGTGCTGAACTCGGAGGTGCCGTACGTTCGGTACTTGGATCGGTCGGATCGTGAAGACGTACGACTACATCAACCGCGTTGTGCTAACGCTTCCGCTTCCGGTCTACGAGGGTACGTGGACAATACTCTCCCCTCTCATTGCTATGCATCACCATGATCCTGTGTGTGCATAGGAATTTTTTTGAAATTACTACGTTCCCCAACAGTGGCATCAGAGCCTGGTTTTATGCGTAGATATTATATGCACGAGTAGAACACAAGTGAGTTGTGGGCGATACAAGTCATACTGCTTACCAGCATGTCATACTTTGGTTCGGCGGTATTGTTGGATGAAGCGGCCCGGACCGACATTACGCGTACGCTTACGCGAGACTGGTTCAACCGACGTGCTTTGCACATAGGTGGCTGGCGGGTGTCACTTTCTCCAACTTTAGTTGAACCGAGTGTGGCTACGCCCGGTCCTTGAGAAGGTTAAAACAACACTAACTTGACAAACTATCGTTGTGGTTTTTGATGCGTAGGTAAGAACGGTTCTTGCTCAGCCTGTAGCAGCCACGTAAAACTTGCAACAACAAAGTAGAGGACGTCTAACTTGTTTTTGCAGGGCATGTTGTGATGTGATATGGTCAAGGCATGATGCTATATTTTATTGTATGAGATGATCATGTTTTGTAACCGAGTTATCGGCAACTGGCAGGAGCCATATGGTTGTCGCTTTATTCTATGCAATGCAATCACCCTGTAATTGCTTTACTTTATCACTAAGCGGTAGCGATATTCGTAGAAGCAATAGTTGGCAAGACGACAACGATGCTATGATGGAGATCAAAGTGTCGCGCCGGTGACGATGGTGATCATGACGGTGCTTCGGAGATGGAGATCACAAGCACAAGATGATGATGGCCATATCATATCACTTATATTGTTTGCATGTGATGTTTATCTTTTATGCATCTTATTTTGCATAGATCGACGGTAGCATTATAAGATGATCTCTCACTAAATTTCAAGATATAAGTGTTCTCCCTGAGTATGCACCGTTGCGAAAGTTCTTCGTGCTGAGACACCACGTGATGATCGGGTGTGATAGGCCCTACGTTCAAATACAACGGGTGCAAAACAGTTGCACACGCGTAATACTTAGGTTAAACTTGACGAGCCTAGCATATGCAGATATGGCCTCGGAACACTGAGACCGAAAGGTCGAGCGTGAATCATATAGTAGATATGATCAACATAGTGATGTTCACCATTGAAACTACTCCATCTCACGTGATGATCGGACATGGTTTAGTTGATTTGGATCACGTGATCACTTAGATGATTAGAGAGATGTCTATCTAAGTGGGAGTTCTTAAGTAATATGCTTAATTGAACTTAAATTTATCATGAACTTAGTCCTGGTAGTATTAGCATATCTATGTTGTAGATTAATAGCTCGCGTTTAGCTCCCCTGTTTTATTTTTGATATGTTCCTAGAGAAAACTAAGTTGAAAGATGTTAGTAGCAATGATGCGGACTTGGTCTGTGATCTGAGGATTAACCTCATTGCTGCACAGAAGTATTATGTCCTTGATGCACTGCTAGGTGACAGAACTATTGCAGGAGCAGATGCAGACGTTATGAACGTTTTGACAAAAGCTTGGTATGATGACTACTTGATAGTTTAGTGCACCATGCTGTACGGCTTAGAACTGGGACTTCAAAAATGTTTTGAACGCCATGGAGGATATAAGATGTTCCAAGAGTTGAAATTGGTATTTCATATTCGTACCCATGTCGAGAGGTATGAGACCTCTGACAGTACTTTGCCAATAAGATGGAGGAGAATATCTCAACCAGTGAGCATGTGCTTACATTGTCTGAGTACTACAATTACTTGAATCAAGTGGGAGTTAATCTGCCAGATAAGATAGTAATTGACAAAGTTCTCTAGTCACTATCACCAAGTTAATAGAACTTCGTGATGAACTATAATATGCAAGGGATGACGAAAGTAATTCCCGAGCTCTTCGCGATGCTGAGATCGGCGAAGGTAGAAATCAAGAAAAGGGCATCAAGTGTTGATGGTTAACAAGATCACTAGTTTCAAGAAAAGGGCAAAGGGAAAGAAGGGGAACTTCAAGAAGAATGGCAAGCAAGTTGCTGCTCAAGTGAGGAAGCCCAAGTTTGGACCTAAGCCTGATACTGAGTGCTTCTACTGCAAAAAAGGAGTGGTCACTGGAAGCGGAACTACCCCAAATAATTGGCGGATAAGAAGGATGGCAAAGTGAACAAAAGTATATTTGATATACATGTTATTGATGTGTACTTCACTAGTGTTTATAGCAACCCCTCGGTACTTGATACTGGTTCAGTTGCTAAAGAGTAGTAACTCAAAACGGGAGTTGCATAATGAACATAAACTAGTTAAGGATGAAGTGATGATGTGTATTGGAAGTGGTTCCAAGATTGATATGATCATCATCGCACACTCCCGATACTTTCAGGATTAGTGTTGAACCTAAATAAGTGTTATTTGGTGTTTGCGTTGAGCATGAATATGATTTGATCATGTTTATTGCAATATGGTTATTCATTTAAGTTAGAGAATAATTGTTGTTCTGTTTACATGAATAAAACCTTATATGGTTACACACCCAATGAAAATGGTTCGTTGGATCTCGATCGTAGTGATACACATATTCATAATATTGAAGCCAAAAGATGCAAAGTTAATAATGATAGTGCAACTTATTTGTGGCACTGCCGTTTAGGTCATATTGGTGTAAAGCGCATGAAGAAACTCCATGCTGATGGGCTTTTGGAATCACTTGATTACGAATCACTTGATGCTTGCGAACCATGCCTCTTGGGCAAGGTGACTAAAACGCCGTTCTCTGGAACAATGGAGCGAGCAACAGATTTGTTGGAAATCATACATACTGATGTATGTGGTCCGATGAATATTGAGGCTCGCGGCAGGTATCATTATTTTCTGACCTTCACAGATGATTTGAGCAGATATGGGTATATCTACTTGATGAAACATAAAGTCTGAAACATTTGAAAAGTTCATATAATTTCAGAGTGAAGTGGAAAATCATCGTAACAAGAAAATAAAGTTTCTACGATCTGATCGTGGAGGAGAATATTTGAGTTACGAGTTTGGTCTTCATTTGAAACAATGCGGAATAGTTTCGCAACTCACCCCACCTGGAACACCACATCGTAATGGTGTGTTCGGACGTCATAACCGTACTTTATTAGATATGGTGCGATCTATGATGTTTCTTACCAATCTACCACTATCGTTTTGGGGTTATGCATTAGAGACAGCTGCATTCACGTTAAAAAGGGCACCATCTAAATCCGTTGAGATGACACCTTATGAACTGCGGTTTGGCAAGAAACCAAAGTTGTCGTTTCTTAAAGTTTGGGGTTGCGATGCTTATGTGAAAAAGTTTCAACATGATAAGCTTGAACCCAAATCGGAGAAATGCGTCTTCATAGGATACCCAAAGGAGACTATTGGGTATATCTTCTATCACAGATCCGAAGGCAAATTCGTTGCTAAGAATGGATCCTTTCTAGAGAAGGAGTTTCTCTCGAAAGAAGTGAGTGGGAGGAAAGTAGAACTTGATGAGGTAACTGTACCTGCTCCCTTATTGGAAAGTAGTTCATCACAGAAACCGGTTCCTGTGACACCTACACCAATTAGTGAGGAAGCTAATGATAATGATCATGAAACTTCAGATCAAGTTAATACCGAACCTCGTAGGTCAACCAGAGTAAGATCCGCACCAGAGTGGTACGGTAATCCTGTTTTGGAGGTCATGTTACTTGACCATGACAAACCTACGAACTATGAGGAAGCGATGATGAGCCCAGATTCCGCAAAATGGCTTGAGGCCATGAAATCTGAGATGGGATCCATGTATGAGAACAAAGTATGGACTTTGATTGACTTGCCCGATGATTGGTGAGCCATTGAGATTAAATGGATCCTCAAGAGGAAGACGGACGCTGATAGTAGTGTTACTATCTACAAAGCTAGAATTGTCGCAAAAAGGTTTTCGACAAGTTCAAGGTGTTGACTACGATGAGAGTTTCTCATTCGTATCTATGCTTAAGTCTGTCCGAATCATGTTAGCAATTGCCGCATTTTATGAAATCTGGCAAATGGATAAACAAAACTGCATTCCTTAATGGATTTATTAAAGAAGAGTTGTATATAATGCAACAAGAAGGTTTTGTCAGTCCTAAAGGTGCTAACAAAATAGGCAAGCTCCAACGATCCATCTATGGACTAGGGCAAGCATCTCGGAGTTGGAATATACGCTTTGATAAATTGATCAAAGCATATAGTTTTATACAGACTTGAGGTGAAACCTGTATTTACAAGAAAGTGAGTGGGAGCACTACAACATTTCTGATAAGTATATGTGAATGACATATTGTTGATCGGAAATAATGTAGAATTATTCTGCAAAGCATAAAGGAGTGTTTGAAAGGAGTTTTTTCAAAGAAAGACCTCGGTGAAGCTGCTTACATATTGAGCATCAAGATCTATAGAGATAGATCAAGACGCTTGATAAGTTTTTTCAATGAGTACATACCTTGACAAGATTTTGAAGTAGTTCAAAATAGAACAGTCAAAGAAAGAGTTCCTGCCTGTGTTACAAGGTGTGAAATTGAGTAAGACTCAAAGCCCGACCACGGTAGAAGATAGAAAGAGAATGAAAGTCATTCCCTATTCCTCATCCATAGGTTCTATAAAGTATGCCACGCTGTGTACCAGATCTATTGTATACCCTACACTGATTTTAGCAAGGGAGTACAATAGTGATCAAGGAGTAGATCACTGAACAGCGGTCAAAATTATCCTTCGTGGAATAAGGATATGTTTGTCGATTATGGAGGTGACAAAAGGTTCGTCGTAAAGGTTTACATCGACACAAGTTTTGGCACTGACCCAGATGACTCTAAGTCTTAATCTGGATACATATTGAAAGTGGGAGCAATTTGCTAAAGTAGCTCCGTGCAGAGCATTGTAGACATAGAAATTTGCAAAATACATACGGATCTGAATATGGCAGACCCCTTGACTAAACTTCTCTCACAAGCAAAACATGATCACACCTTAGTACTCTTTGGGTGTTAATCACATAGCGATGTGAACTAGATTATTGACTCTAGTAAACCCTTTGGGTGTTGGTCACATGACGATGTGAACTATGGGTGTTAATCACATGGTGATGTGAACTATTGATGTTAAATCACATGGCGATGTGATCTAGATTATTGACTCTAGTGCAAGTGGGAGACTGAAGGAAATATGCCCTAGAGGCAATAATAAAGTTATTATTTATTTCCTTATTTCATGATAAATGTTTATTATTCATGCTAGAATTGTATTAACCGGAAACATAATACATGTGTGAGTACACAAACAAACAAAGTGTCACTAGTATGCCTCTACTTGACTAGCTCGTTGATCAAAGATGGTTATGTTTCCTAGCCATAGACATGAGTTGTCATTTGATTAACGGGGTCACATCATTAGGAGAATGATGTGATTGACTTGACCCATTCCATTAGCTTAGCACTTGATCGTTTAGTATGTTGCTATTGCTTTCTCCATGACTTATACATGTTCCTATGACTATGAGATTATGCAACTCCCGTTTACCGGAGGAACACTTTGTGTGCTACCAAACGTCACAACGTAACAGGGTGATTATAAAAGTGCTCTACAGGTGTCTCTGAAGGTACTTGTTGGGTTGGCGTATTTCGAGATTAGGATTTGTCACTCCTATTGTCGGAGAGGTATCTCTGGGCCCTCTCGGTAATGCACATCACTATAAGCCTTGCAAGCATTGTGACTAATGAGTTAGTTGCGAGATGATGTATTACGGAACAAGTAAAGAGACTTGCCGGTAACGAGATTGAACTAGGTATTGAGATACCGACGATCAAATCTCGGGCAAGTAACATACCGATGACAAAGGGAACAACGTATGTTGTTATGCGGTTTGACTGATAAAGATCTTTGTAGAATATGTAGGAGCCAATATGAGCATCCAGGTTCCGCTATTGGTTATTGACCGGAGACGTGTCTCGGTCATGTCTACATAGTTTTTGGACCCGTAGGGTCCGCACGCTTAAAGTTCTATGACGATTTGTATTATGAGTTTATGTGTTTTGATGTACCGAAGGTAGTTCGGAGTCCCGGATGAGATCGGGGACATGACGAGGAGTCTCGAAATGGTCGAGACGTAAAGATTGATATATTGGACGACTATATTCAGACATCGGAAAGGTTCCGTGTGATTCGGGTATTTTCGGAGTACCGGGGAGTTACGGAAATTCACCGGGAGAAGTATTGGGCCTTATTGGACCATACGGGAATAGAGGAGAGAGGACAAAAGGAAGGAGGCGCGCGCCCCCCCTCTGGTCCGAATTGGACAAGGGGTGCAGCTCCCTTTTCCTTCTCCCTCTCCCCCTCTTTCCTTCTCTCCTACTCCGGAAAGGAAAGGGGAATCCTACTAGGACTAGGGAGTCCTAGTAGGACTCCCCACACTTGGCGCGCCCCCTCTAGGGCCGGCCTCTCCCTCCCTCCTTTATATACGGGGGCAGGGGGCACCTCTAGACCCACAAGTTGATCTGTTGATCTATTTCAGCCGTGTGCGGTGCCCCCCTCCACCATATTCCACCTCGGTCATATCGTAGCGGTGCTTAGGCGAAGCCCTGCGCCGGTAGCAACATCATCACTGTCATCACGCCATCGTGCCGACGAAACTCTCCCGTGAAGCTCTGCTGGATCGAAGTTCGCGGGATGTCATCGAGCTGAACATGTGCTGAACTCGGAGGTGCCGTACGTTCGGTACTTGGATCGGTCGGATCGTGAAGACGTACGACTACATCAACCGCGTTGTGCTAACGCTTCCGCTTTCGGTCTATGAGGGTACGTGGACAATACTCTCCCCTCTCGTTGCTATGCATCACCATGATCCTGTGTGTGTGTAGGAATTTTTTCGAAATTACTACGTTCCCCAACATCCAGACCATTCCGAAGCTCCTTGTGATGTCCGAGCTCCCATCCGAGATTCCGAATCAAAATTTGACAACGCCATCTTATTATCTCATCAAACCCTAGCGACACTGGATGTTAAGTGTGTGACCCTACGGGTTCGAGAATATGTGGACATGATCAAGACTCCTCTCCGATCAATAACCAATAGTAGGACCGTGGATGCCCACAATGGTTCCCACATATTCCACAGAGATATTTCATTGGTTGAACCACGATGTCAAGGATTCAGATAATCCCGTATACAATTCCCTTTGTCTGGCAATATTTTACTTGCCCGAGATTCGCTCGTCGGTATCATGATACCTACACTACTAGGGAAAACCTTATACACAGAGGTATAGCAGTAGTGCAGGTTAAAACAGGGCGCTACTGTTACTAGGTAGTAGCGCGTTTCCATAAACCGCGTTACAGATATAGTTATAGCAGTAGCGCGTCTGCTGGAAAAAGCGCTACCACTATAAATCCCATCCTGTTGGCGATAGGCTAGGAATAGTAATAGCGATGCCACAGAAAGCGCTACCAATATGTGCGTTGTAGCAGTGCGTTTCCTGCAAAGAGCGCTACTGCTCAAGAAGAAAATAAAATGGAAAAGAAATAGAAAAATAATTAAAATGAAAGAAGTAGAAAAAAGAGAAATAAAAAAAGAAAATGTAAAGATAAACAAAAGAAAAAGAAAAATAAAGGAGAAAGGCATAGCAGTAGCGCGTCCCATAAGCCCGCGCTATAGCTACGTTCCTTAGATAAATGGAAAAGAAAAAGGAAAATAAATAACTGCTTCCAATAGCAGTAGCGCGTTCTGGTAGAAACCGCTATAGCTAACTTAGCTATAGCGCATTTTTCCTACCAGCGCTACTGCTACTTTGACTTAACCCCGCGCGGGCTCAATATTTTGCTAAGTCCTTCCCCCAATTCCCCATCGATCTCCTCCATCGCCGCCTCTCCCTCGCTGCCCTGCTCCCTCGCCGCCGTCGTCGCCACCGGAGCCGTGCGCCCTCGCCGCCACTGCTTCCCTCGTCCGGTCCTCACCGCCACTGCCTCCATCACCGCCAACGGAGCCGCGCGCCCTCGCCGCCCCTGCCTCTGTCGCCGAGCACCTCCCCGCCATCGTCTCTCCCCTCTCTGTAAGCCCCCCACCCCTCCTCTCTCTCTGCCTATTCTTCCTGCCATGTTAATTAGTAGTAGTAGTAGTAGATGTCAATTAGTAGTAGGGTTCATAGATAATGTCTTTTAGTAGTAGATGTTAATTAGTAGTAGTGGTGGTACTAGTTAACTAGGTCAGTAGGGTTAATAGTAGATGTTTTTTAGTTAGGGTAATAATAGATGTTAAGTAGTAGATAATGTAGATGTTAATTAGTTCAGTAGGGTTTAGTTTTTGAATTGAGTTTGTTTAACTAGATGTTAATTAGGGCAGTAGGGTTTAGTTTAGAGTAAAATTTAGTTCAGTAGTTAACTAAATATATTTTTTAGGAAAAATTTCTATATGCTTAACTAGGGCAGTAGGGTTAGGGCTGTAAGGTTTAACTAGATGTTAACTAGGGTAGTAGGATTTAGTTTAGAGAAAAAAATCAATATAAAAATATAAATTTCTATTAGTGCTGCAAGTCCAGTAGGTTCTTAATTTTTAGTGAATTTTTATTAGGACAAAAAATTAGGACATAATTTGAGTTCTAGGTTCATAATTTGAGTTCTAGGGTTCATAATTTGGGCAAATTTGAAGTGGTCATGGTATATGAAAATTCCTCAATTGTGTTTGCTCATGTTTATCTACTGTTGTAGTTGCTCATGTACATGTTCTTAAGTGGTCCTATTATATGCAACATTAAAGTGGTTCGATTGTGCCCAAGTGGCTTTTTGTTGTTTCCAGGGAATGAAGCCAAGTGGCCTATGTTTTGCCGGAATGTTGATTCATTTCCGTTCTGGCAAATTTCAGGTGCTCGATTTGTCCACTTTTTAGCAAAGGTCATGCCGAAATTTTCTGTGAATTTTGGCATGACTTGTGCTACAAACTAGGACATATCGAGTGCCCGGGATTTGCCGCACCGGGAAGGAATCAACGTTTCTGCAAAACATAGGCCTTTTTAATGTCATTATTCATTTTATTAGGTCTATAATTAATTGACTAGATTTAATCGTAGGAAACATGGCTAGCAACGATGAAGGACAGGGTTCTGGTGATTGCGATGACGTCTACCTGGCGGAAGACGAATTTTTGAACCTTGCTGACGATCAACGGTTGTTGTTGCTGGGCCCACCTGTCACATCCGAGACCGACATCGAGACCGGCGCCGAGACTGGCGTTGAGACCCAGACTGGCACTGAGACTGGCGGAGCCGGTATAGAACCAAAACCGAAGAGGAGATGTCGACGCCCAAACCAGCTCATCACTACTAGACTGGTGGTCAAGGAGGTGGACGACGACAATTTTGAGCCAAAAGAGCTTGAGGAAGTGCGATCGTGCTATGGCAACCAAATAGGCTGCATCGTACGGACAACCGCCACCATCAACGAAGAGAAACTAAAGAAGATAGAAAATATGAGGCCCTCCCTCCTAAAGAAGCGGCACCGGGTATTCTTGTTCCCGGGCCGGGATGAAAATAAATATACTAATCCAGATAAAGACCCGTCAATGAAGAAGATAAACAAACGTGCCATGAGCAAGTTTAGCAATGCGTTGGCCGCCTGGAATGTAAGGGTGAAACATCGGGTCATCAACAAAAAGGAACCCTACTCCGAGATTGTAAAGGATAATCCGACAATCACGGAAGAGCAGTTTGAAATATTCAAGGCGGCTTGCGATGCCGAAGCTGCCAAAGAAAAGTCGAAGTACATGAAGGGGCTTCAAGAGAGGAACATGGGGTGCCACCACCTCAAAAGCCGTGGTTACGCGGGGAAGAGGTCCATATGGGCCAAGGAGGACGTGAAACGCGAAAGTCTGGGCATCCCAGACCCCTTGGCGGAGTTCACCGTCCCGCAGGAACGTGACGTCCCCAGGGCTCGGTACCATTGGGACCCAGTCAAGAAGGTTTTCGAGACGGACCCGGTCACGACGGAGTTCATGAGACTGCTGGTAATATTAGTCTCTGATCAATTCGACTGCACGTTTAGTCATATTTGTAAACGATCCTTGTTCCTTTTGCAGAGAGAGCAGCACAGGATTGCGGCCGAAAGCGACTCACCGTCTGAGGCGTTGGCGAGGCCCAAGTGGGACACCCCATTCAACCGGGCATTCAACATATTGAAATGACTCCCGGTGGACACTCGGCCGTCGTATGGACGCGTGCACAGTGTCGGAGACGGCGCCACGTGGAAGAAGTACTACCGTGAGACCACGGAGGAGAGAAAGGAAAGACGGAGGTTAACTGAAGAAAACATCGACAAGAAGGTTGAGAAGAAATCAGCTGAGACAGTCGCAACAGCGGTAGCTGCCGCAAAACAGGCGATTGCAGATTCGTATGGTGTCTTGGTTCCGGCCATCGTCAGTTGGACCAGGCAAAATCCAAATAAAAATACAGCGGACTTTCCCCTTGCTGACTTCTTCAGGAGCAGCTCGACTAGCGTTGCACCAGCACCTGCTCCTGCACTAGCACCTGCTCCTGCACCGGCTCCCGCACCTGCTCATAGCAGCCCGTCCTCCGTCTCGGACATGCTCGGCGGTGCTTCGTCTTTGGCTGAGCTCGACGCCCTCACGGTGCCTGTCACACCGGCCCTCTTCAATAAATGTATAATCTCCCGTTTCCGTTGCCTTTCGGATGTCTCACGTCGCAGACATGTCTTTGCAGGCCGATGTAACCCTGTGCACCATATTGTACACCATCAGCGACCAGAAGTTGGACGTGGGGAAAGTGACGATAATGAAGCCGAAGGAACAATTGTTCCACAGCCGGCCGACCCCCCCTGACGTCTTCAAGGTTTCCGTGGCCAGTGTCAAACCGGGCCACGAGAATTTGGCTCCTCCGGTACTAGGGGGATGATGACGAGACCCCACGGTGGCTTGGCGATTGCAAGGGGTGGGTCCTGTTGTGGCCAAAGAGTCCGCTTCGTCTGGAGGCGACCGGGAGCACACCCACGACCACGCAGCCTCAGCAAGGTATGAACATCAACACCCCACCTACCCAATTAGCGTCACCTGTCGTGCTGGGTGATAGCGGACGGGGTGAGGAAGAGGCTCCATTAGTCGCCGATGACGTCGCCATAGATGAGGATGAGGATGACAATGACACTCAACAGTATCTCAATACTGGCGCCTATGATGATGGAGGATTGATGGTTCAAGAGTATGAGTACTCAGGGTTTGAGCATCATGAGTCGGTGCCTGAATTGCCGCCTCCGGAGGCTGAACACATTATAGACGACCTTCCACCAAAGAAGCATAGGAAGAGAGCGAGGAAAGGCAACAATAAAGCTGCTGCTATGATCCAGCCGCCTCCGTAGCCTCGGGTTCAAGACCGTATACCTGTCCCCGGTGCGGCGAAATACCATATCACCGGTGAACCAATCCTACCTAAGGCATCGGTAGAGGCCATACACGGCGATCTAAGGAGACTTCATGACGATGTGCTGCGGAGAGAAAAAAGCCTAATCGCCTTGGAAAATCCAGGATACCCACTCTACGTGGTTAACGTGCCGCGGAAAAGGTTGTACGTCGACACATTCCCCGCGGAGAAGTTCTTCCTTAGATTCGATTACATCTTCGGCATGTTTCACTTGAAGAAGCTGGATTTTATGTTTGTCCGCCTTTATGCCTTGTACATGAACTACATCATCGGGATTGAGCAGATACCTTATATCTGTGTCGCTGACCCGTACTTCATGCACGAAGGCTTCTTGGAAGTCCGCGCAAAGCACCGTGAATACGCGAGGGACTACATCGTCGATTTCATGGTCGCCAATAAGGACAAGGAGACGATTCTCGTGCCTTATCATCCCCTGTAAGTCATCCGCGAGGATATCCTTCCTTCGATTTCAATCATTCATTTGCACGGTGGAGGCTAATTAATTTGAGGTGTACTTATTTTACTCAGCCACGGGCGCGCCGTCCTCATCATCCTTTACCCCCAATACTCCCACACTCTTTACTTGGACTCGTCAAAGAACATGAACAAAAACGATTGCACCCACATCAAGTCCGTTCTCGACAATGCTATCTTTTTCTACGGCGTACGGGGTGGAGAGATCAAGACCAAGAAGGCAAGGAACGGCAGGCCCGCCTTCGGCCATAAGACCGACTTCTGCTGCATCCAGCAACCGAGTGATACTCTTGGTGATGGATTCTATGTCCTACACCACATGCTGGAGTACAGACGGGATCAGCAGAACCTTCACATGTCACCTACATCCGGCGATGCCCATATTCTGCAATGGGCAAAGAACATAGGAGATATCCCGGATCATCGACTTTGAGGTGAGTTCTATCACATCCAGCGTGAACTTGCCCAAATCATCATGAAGGAGGTCCTCGAAAAAACAGGGATGTTTTATGAGGAAGGGCAAATGTCGCGGGAAGACGTCCGACCACGCATAGCCGCTCAACGTCTCGACCTGAAGCCTTTCACTAAGCTCGGGGACTATCTCCCTGACTTGGATGGATGGCACGACATGTTGGAGTGATTGTCAATATATGACAATGTGTCCGTTTAGTCCATACTGTCTGTATGACGAAACTTTGAGTTATGCACGATGAAACTTTATTTGTGATGCAATTAAACCGTCCTCCTCGACTAGCGAAGATCGCTCTAATTAGGGCATTTTGGGTACGATGAACTTTGTTATTTATGCTTATGATATGTTGCTTCTATTTTTGCCAAGTCTGTCTCTTTCTGTTGCTCAACTATATATGTTGCATATCATCGACTCATTTGACGATGCATGTGCATAGATCATCGATGGCGAAGAAGTGCTACGCCAGGAGTATATGACGAGTGGCCGGAGTGTCAGGCCCAGGTGTACCGGTTTCCGGTTTCCGAGCGATAGCCAGTAGTTAGTTTAGGTTCACGCTAGTGCAAGAGAGGGATACGAACTCATGTACTGCATAGTTCCGCTCTCACTCATAGTGATAGCTCTTCTCGCGTATATCATTGTTTAGATGGATGACGATGTAGTTGCAACTAATCAAGACTTGTATCGCTATTTTTGAGATGATGACGAGAGACCACTTTGTGTTGGACGATGATTATGATGATGACATGATTTGATGCTATGATTACATTTATATGTGTATGATATGCTAAAGATTATTGTATAAAGCCTGTTCAAATACAAAACAAATATGCAGAAAAAACAAAAACTAATAAAACTAACAGTAGCGAGGGGAATAAAGTTAGCAGCAGCGCGCTCTTACCAGTAGCGCACCCTAGTTAAAAGCGCTGCAGCTATTAGCAGTAGCGCGTTGCACCAAAGCTCGCTGCTGATAGCCATGTATAGCAGTAGCGTTGGTCAACACGCGCTACTGATACATGTTAGCTGTAGTGCCGGCCCCACGCTACTGACACACCTAATACCCGCGCTACTGCTAGGCTTTTCCCTAGCAGTGCTAGTTCAATCTCGTTACCGGCAAGTTCTCTTTACTCGTTCCTTAATACAATACCCCCGTGACCAAACACATTATTCACATGCTTGCAAACTAGTTACGATGTTGTATTACCGAGAGGGCCCAGAGATATCTCTTCATCACATGGAGTGACAAATCTCAGTCTTGATCCATGCAACCCAACTAGTACCTTTTGAGATGCCTGAAGAGCACCTTTATGATCACCCAGTTACGAAGTGACGGTTGATGCCCACAAAGCATTCTTCCGATACTAGGGAGTGGCATGATCTCATGGTCTAAGGAACAAATACTTGACATTAAGAAAGTTGTAGCAATTTAAACTTAGTGACACGATCAGATGCTAAGCTTATGATTAGGTCCATCCATCACATCATTCTTCTAATGATATGACATTATTATTAAATAACAACTCATGTCCATGGTTAGGAAACCTTAACCATCTTTAATCAATGAGCTAGTCTAGTAGAGGCTTACTAGGGATACATGTATTTGCGTTTCCGGATAATACAATTAGAGCATGGAGAAAAAAAACACTTACCAAGAACAAGGAAATATGATGATAACAACTTTATTATTGCCTCTAGGGCATATCTCCAACATCTACACACCAATTCCCGGCCTCATCATTGACGTGTGCGCTGCGGAGGTAGGTCATGGTGGCTCGACGATGGTGCTCTTGTGATTGGCCATCATGGGCTTTTGGCGGGTCGAATTTGTCCTCTTGGTGCTCCGGTGACCCCATTTCTCAGAGAAATTGACGCGTGTGGTGTCGAAATCAAGGTCGAGGTGCTCGGAGGAGGTAGAGATATGCACCTAATCCCGTCGTTAGGACTGCTGGCAGTTGACGAGATGTTTGGGTAGAGGCAAGGCTGCTAGGGCCAGGGTCCAGGGAAGGGGGAACACCTACCGGTGAGGTAGGCGGCGACTATGCCGGTCAGGGTTGTTGACCCGAGTGAGAGAGAGAAAGTTGCGGTAGCAGAGAGAACTTGCTGAGATTTTCCATTTTCGGCCTAAATCCAAGGAGTGGTTGGTTTGAGGGGGTTCTCAGTTTTGAAGGCAATAAAGGTTTTGGGGAGGGCCTAGGTAGGTTTTACTTCCTCCAACCGATTTTTTGGGGATTAAGGATTTTTCAAAGCTTACCTGCATTTGGTGCCTAATGTAGTGTGCGGAGGCATGAGGTATTCTTGAATCTTGGTGCATCTGCTTGGAGATGGTATCTCGAGGTTTGTTAACCTGGTATGAATGGATATCTAGTAATAGGTCAATGATGCATGTGTTGTAAAATGTGATGTAGAATACTTTTCGTTTTAAATGATGTCATCGACACTTCACAATAAATTCGTGTAATAAAGATGGTTGCGTGCATCAAGCAATATGGAGGTCGGGTTTGTTCCCTTCTTTTCATAGAAGACGAACGGTGCAAAACTATAGGAAAAAAGCTAGTATATTTTAGGAAACAACTGCTTCAAGACCAGGGTACTTGTTTCTTAGCAACTCCTGTCGCACCCCATCCTTGTTGAGAAACTTGAATAGGCATTTGCTGAGCAATTACTTATTTTCATCTCAAGATGCTCCACTTCAAGGCCACCGTGGTCTTTTTATCTATATATCACATCACACCATGTTATCATGAACACTGTATCCATGTTCATCAAATTGCATAGCCTATTGCTGTTGATAGGTTATTGGTGATGCTACAACTCAGTAATTTTAATTTATTCAAAGATGTTATCATTAACACTCCCACACTTCCTACTCTGCCTACTTAGTACATCTGTTCCGTATCCAACAGTTAATGGTATAATCAGTTGTCACTACATTTTAATCACTGCCTACTCTGAACTTTTCATCCAATAAGTTTTTTAATTGTTGGTTAAAAGAGAAATTAATGTATTAAAATGAACTACCTGAACTACCGATTGTGATTGCGAACATTAGCTACTGAACTATGGATAAATGCAAGAACACATGACTGCTTCGGGTAGGAATTAGCCAACTAATTTTTAAAATAAATTTTAATCGAATTCTCATACGTAGCTTCTGAACTATGGATAAATGCAAGAATACATGAGTGCTTCGGGTATGAATTAGGCAACTTATTTTTAAAATAAATTTTAATCGAATTCTCATACGCCTCATCTCCATCGCCATCATGTTTACCATAAATTCTGGACAGTGATCCCAGAGGTGGGTTAAGGTCATGCCTAAAACCACGAAACCATAGAGAGCAATGTAATTGACATGCCATTATAGTACATAACATAATAATCTCTCCTTATGTTTTTCCATAGCCACTTGGTTCTAAGGTTTGTCTGTAGTCCTTTTTGCAACATGCACGATTACACCTAGGAGTAGTAAAGTAACATATCATGTTCATTTGTTTCAGTTCTTTGCAAGTAGTCGGCGACGAAGCTCTCCAAGAGCCCAAATGGGATATAAGTTGGAGTAGTTGCCGTAATTGAAGTAGAAGGAGCAGTTGAAGCATCCAACATGTTCCTGTCACCGAAGGTGAAAATTTAGATTTCTTCAAGTAGCAGTATCCAACATTTCTAGAGTACTATAGCATGATACTGACATTTCTAGAGTACTAGCTAGTATAACAAGGTCCACTATTAGCAAGGTTATCAAAGGATCTGACGTGGTCATGGTATGGTTTTGTGGCCTAAAATAGTTTTTGATGATTATATAATAGTTATTACCTTAATATAAACTATTTAATACAATGTGATACTTCTGTAGCTCCAGAGGTTCAAGGCTTACTTGTTGTGGAAACTCTCCTGTTTCTAGTTGCATGTTGATCAATTCTTTAGCAGCATGATATAGTGGTGCGGGATCTCGTTCAACCTAAATAGAATGACAGTGATGTGAAATTAACATGTGGATATCATAATAGTTCCAAAATGGTATCTTAGCATCTTATAGTCAATTCAAATGAACCATGAACAAAAATATACCTGCCCAGCATCGATTAAAGCCAACATTGCCCAAGCAGTGTTAACTGCATGAGGAGTAGCAACGCTCATGTAGGACTGCAAAATATTAGTGTGGAAATCATTAGTAAATTCATTAACATTATCGCTAACCAGTTCACTCATACAAATGTTCAATGCCATTCATTATGCAAAATAGTAATTATTCATTCTCCCATCTCCGACCTTTATCTGTGGTATGTTTGGGAACTGGCTTAGAGCGTGAATAGACAACTTAATGCTTAGATCCAGGTGGATGTGTGCGCTTTACATTGGGCTATGTGAAATTATTGTAATGAACCTGCATCTCTCCAAGCGTTACAACAGATGTGGATGTCCTCAAGTCGTCAAGATTACCAACTCTGAGAGTTTGCTTCGGGTCTCAGCAGCTACATGTACAAAAGAAGCTGCAACTGCTCCTGCCCAATTTATAGCTAGGTCCTGTTGGTTTTGCCAGCATATGCATATATTTGTTTTACTTGTTTTACTCTGATATATCATTACAACGAGGTACATTACTTATCACATTTCCTTTGATTACATACCACATGTTTCCTTTGATAAGATTGTCGTTTTGTCGACAGAGTTCAAGGAATAGGAGGTAAGACATTCAGTCTTTCAAATGAATCATAGTAAGGCGCTGGGGTCGGATGGCCTTCCCGCGAAGTTCTACCAGACCTTTTTGGAGGTGATTATAGGCGACTTTCTTGCACATTTTTTTATGATTTTTCACAAGGTTGTACTTTCTTTGTACAACTTGAACTTGAATTTTTTTTGTGATTTTTCACAAGGTTGTACTTTCTTTATCGAAAACAACTTGAACTTTACCACCCTACTTCCTAAGGGGTCAGAGGCGACCAAAATTCAACAATATAGACATATTTGTCTTTTATCTTCATGGTTTTCGTAAAATGGGTACTAAACTACTAATAGGGTCATGTTAGTTGTTCCCAAAGTCATTCAGCCAACGCAAGCAACTTTTTTTCCAGTGCATTTAATCATGGAGGGTATTGTTATTCTCCATGAGACAATTCATGAGTTGCACACTAAGGTATTTATACCATATGCAAGAACTAGCAAATACCATCATCAAAGCATACTCGGGGATACATGGATAATATCTCGAAAAGCTTGCCTTGGATAGGAAGATATCAACTTGGGTCTAGAATATCATGCTATAAAAATATAAAAATCTGACATGGACTTACCAAACTCCTAACCTGAGTGTGCGGTTTGATATAGAAATGCATAAGAATTACCTCAGTTTCGCTAGAAAGATAAGTCTCTCCCCATCCACCTGTACTTAGCTGCTTTGACAATAGAAATTCACATGCTTTGCTTATGGAGAAACTATTCTCGTAAGTTCTTCCAGAAGCAACTAATCCTTTTACAGCAAAGAATGTTCCATAAGTGAAACATATGCCCCAAGTGCCAAACCTGTTAGATAGGATATAATCTAATTAACTGTAAATATTAAAAGTTCAAATACCAACATAAAAATTAATGTAGATACCATGAGCCATCCTTTCGCTGGCTATTTTCAATAAACTTGGACGCATTTTTTATGCACTTTCTTATCTCTTCTTCACGGTACCCCGGGTAAACCTCTCTAAACATAATCAAGGCTTGAAGCACTGATGATGTGCATTCAACAGATCTATCAATCATTTTAAGTATGTGAATTAGCTCTCCAAGCATATAAAGTAAAATGAATCAGATATTTTCTACAAGAAATAAAATGTTGCCCTCCTTACGCATAATCAACAATAATGTTCAGAAAAGACTCAGAAGGGTTAAGAACCTATTACAAAAAATCCATGTTAGTGTACGACCAGTTAAAACATGTAAAAGAAAATCATTTGGGCATACTGAATAGATACAATGCAGAAGACGAAAGCAATAACCTATGAGCATAGAAAGTAGAAGTGGATAAAATGAATGCTGGAAATAAACACGTATTCACCAGTTTGAACTACAGTATTACTCCTACATTATGTTTTGCGGGTGCCACCGCCCCCTCCCCCCCACCCTCGACCCCGGGATCCCTCCCCGGCGCTTTTTGGGCGTCCCCTCCAGCTGCTGCCTGAGCCTGCCTGTCCGGAGGTGATCCAGCGTTCCTGGCCATGGCCATGGATGCCATCCCCTGCAACCTTCCCCACCACTCGCGGCGGCACGGGGCAGCCTCTGTTGTTGCTGCTGTCGGCCATGGGTGGGGTGTGGGTCCTGCGGCTGGTTGCGAGGGTGTTCGCGGCCTGCGACCTTCTCTGTGCAGGCGCCCCCCTCGTCTCCGGCGGCACTCCCTCTCCCGAGTCACGGTGACGGCTCTCGGACGAAGGCGACGATGTGTATGTGGTTATGGTCGGCACGGGACATCTTGTGGTGGGTCCTTGCTGGCGCTGTCCCGGCCCGGCGGTCTCGGGCCCGCGTCTCTCCGGTTTCCCTGCCGTCGGAGTCCTCTATTGGGCAGCTCCGGCCTCGGTGACCGAGTGGCTGCGTCCCTTCCAGCTCACTTGGCTCACCGAAGTCCCGATGGCTAAGGCCACGGCAGCTCGGATCTGCGTCCCTCCAGTCCTAGCTTGCCGACGTTGCTGGACGCCGTCGCCCCAACCCCGCCGCTTGGTGCACCTCGTCGCCTGCCCTACCCAGTACGCCTCAAAACTTTCTCCTTTTGCCAGATCTGTTGCTCGTGGGTCCGGAGGCGGTGCCACCCTCCGTCGGTAGGTGCAGCCCTGCCAAGCCCCTTCCGCCATGGTGCTGCCGACCATTGTCGGCTCCCTCATCTTCGATTACAGATTCATCGGCTATGGGATTGCTCAGCTTCAGGCCAAGGAGAGATCTCTGCTCGGCTTGCCAGTGCTGGCAATGACAGTGCCCGCGGGTGTCGTTTCCTCCTTGGAGGCGTTGCCAAGGCCTTAAGCTGCGCCCCTCTTTGAACTCGGGAAACCCTAGGTCCGGTTTCTCCGGACCGGATGGCGACGGCGTCTCGACGTCGTTTTCCTTCTTGAAGGCGCTATCTTGCTTCCCGCGGTGTTCGTTGTATTAGCTCGGGTGATGTTGGAGTTCTTGCTGGTTCGGCATGCCCGCTCTTGGTTTGGGTTTGGTAGGTTTAGTTGTATTGTATCATCTATTCGGGCCGAGCATCCCTTGTCTCTCTGCTCCGGGCACCATGTTCATGCCTGCCTCCGTTCGTGTCATGTGTTGTATCCCTCGCTGTACTCATTCTATTCCTTCTATCAATGGAAAGATATGCAAGCTTTGCGTATTCGCGAAAAAAATACATTATGTTCTGCAAAAATAGTATTCTTTTTTGTAATGATATCATATGCCTATGGGTTCCACCATTAGTATAGAGGGTACCTGCTTCATAAACTAGACCTAATTACTGTTTGTCATCTATAGATACTGCATTGTTTGTCATTGCACTACAAGTTGTCATTTGGGGTGATAAATTTTTTATTGAGAAGCTAAGGTTCTAGTCTCTATGGTATTGGAGTGTGATGTCCATATGGCAAGTTATTTATATGTAGTTGATAAATAGTAATTCGGGTCAAGAAGTGGATAAATTTGTGTCTCTACTCTGAATTTGTAAATTTGAATTGCTTACCTTGACTGTATGATAATTTTATGTACACAGGGGGCAGTTTTCTAACCTGGTCACATGCAACTGAAATATAGAGTCCCCACAACATTGTACACTTACTTTTCCATAAAACATAAGTATAACAGTAAAATACTCACCTCTAGCATAGATGTAGTTCTCTTGCACTCGTACGTAGAAAAGGTACCATCTTTATTCTTCAAATAAGAATAAAGTATTATCAATAATCATTGATGTGAAGTTAAAGGTTAAATGACATCAAGAGAAGATATAAATCATAGGTAGCCATTATTTCAAAAAAAAAGTACATCAATTTTACTGAAAATAAGAGGATTTGTTGTAAGACAACATATAATCTTGTAACCAAATAAATAGGCAGAAAACAATAGTAATTTCAGTAAGTTAGTACAAAGTTGGGTCATCTATTTTGGAACGGAGGGAGTAATAATAAGTTCAAGGACCGCCATGTGATCTTACCACGTTAAGCATGTCTATAAACGTTGGATTGGTCAGGACATCAGGTGACTGACTGACTGACGTACTTCAAGGACCAAAATCAACCATTTCAAAGCACAATCATCTATTTAAAACCTCTCGCACATTTTTTATGAACCAATGTGTATTTTACTCGTCCACTGATAAGTTATTACCTTCACTGCTTGCACGCAGTTTTACCCCTTGGCGACATAAATTTCAATGTAATTCATATGTCTGTATTACTAGCACATATGCCCGTGCATTGCAACGGGAGAGAAAATCGCATACTCCTAGCACAATAAGCACGACTCAAGACTCCTTTGCAAGTCCAAGTTATCTATTTGAACCCCTTCGCAGGTCCAAATTATCTATTTGAACATAGCGTCACATCTGTGTTGTGGTTTATCCTCCTTCCCGTCTTCATTGACCATGGTCACGGTATCCACCTGATCACAATGCGTCTGAATGTGGTCAATTTCAAGGTGATGATCTAGGCCACCACACACCAGTACCTGAACTACGCCATCGCAAGTTAATGTCTAATAGTTTTTTTGACCCTGGTTAATGTCTAATAGTTATAAAACTAATCTCGTCAAACTGGGTGTGACAACTGTCCTTCCCGAGCTATTGTGTACTCCTAGTCCATACACCACCCCTCTTATGCCAACTCACTTTAAAATCGTATATTTGTTTTTCAAAATTCATCAGCATTCTTTTTAAAACACGAACACCTTTTTAAAGAGCATGCATATTTTAAAATTACGAATATATTTTTAAGCACGTGAACACTTTTATAATTACATGATTTTTAGAAAAGGTTGAATATATTTTAAATGATATAAACATTATTTTAATACATGAACACTTTTCTTAATATACTACACAAATATTTTAAGATGCATGAATGATTCCAAAAAAATACATAACATTTTTCAAAAGGTAGAAGACATTTTAAATGACACAAAAAAATTAAACTTTTTGTGAGGATGCCAATCTTTTTGCGAATACTAATTGAATTAGTATTGCAAGTGATCGGTATGCACGCCCAATATACATATATATATTTTTAGGGGACTCGCCAACATATATTTTAACAACTCGTTGTATACTCGATTCTTCTTTTAATTCAGTTCTCTTAGTTACTCTTTTAATTCCTTTCCTTCCTGAGGAAGGGCCAAATTTATTCCTTCCCTTAATTTCTTTAATTCCGAAGGCAAGTCGAATTTTATTCCTTATTTTACAATTCTTTTATTCCTTTTTTAATTCTTTTTCTTATTCCTTATGCAAGGCTGAATTTATTCCTTCTTTTATTTTCTTTCCTTTTCTTAATTTATTTCCTTCCGAAGGCAAGGCGAACTCTATTTCTTCTTTTAATTATTTTCCTTATTGAGGCATGGCTGAATTGATTCATTCTTTTATTTCCTTTCCTTCCCGAGGGAAGGCCCGATTTCCTTCTTTTTGTTCTTTCCTCCTAGGGCCTTATGTTACTATTGTTGAGGCGGCTTGCTAATTTTAGATCACAAAACATGTATAAATTGGTGGGATGAGATGCAAGGAGGCGAGGTGGGACTATTTAATAGAAGAATGAATTTTCAATTTTACATAAAATCATGTTGTAGCCTGGTGGATTGTAGTCTTTGCGAAAACCTGCAGGTGCTGGGTTCGATCCCCCACTGCAGTGCTTTTTTTTCTCCGCGTTGCTACGCTGCATGGAATATGCCACTGTTTGCCTTTTTTTTCTCCCTTAATTTACATGAAATTACTTGGGCTATAGAGCAGCGGGCTGAGTACACGGGCTGAGGCCCAAGAGGGTGACCGTTGAGGTTACCGCGCTGGGATCTGGAGAAGGGTGGACGTTGAAAAAAAAAAGATTTTCCGCGAGGCCCTATAGAATAAAAGGCGTTTTTCTTTGTTTTGCTACAAAGGTAGCTTGCTAGGTCGGGTGGTTTGCGCGAGCGCTCTTGAAGTACGCGGGCAGGGTTCGAGTCCTCGTAATGCATTTTAATTTTACGGCACACAAATTTTTTTTCAACACAAAAACAACGGGCGGAAAAAAGAGAACGTACGGACGAAAAAAGAGCACGTTCGAAAACACATCAAAGATATTTGTAAGTGTCTTGTGCAGTTCAAATTTATGATTGTAAGTGTCTTGTGCAGTTCAAATTTATGCCAATATTTATGCCAATATTGGCATAAATTTGAACTGCACAAGACACTTACAAATATCTTTGATACGTTTTTCTCAAGCTATGTGTTTTAACCATTTTTTTTCATGTTATGGTTAATCCAACGGCAACTTGTTTTCCTTGCCTTGACCTCTAGGCATGACCACACCGTCTGCATTTGTAAGTATGGCTATAGAAGGGCTAATAGGTCCCGCAAAAAAGAGCTAATATAAGTGGATTGGGTTATGTACCATTTAGACATGGTACGTCCCAAAAATAACAAAAGCAAATATAAGAGCATGTAAACATGATTCATGTTAGAGACGTACCATGAAAGAAAGCACGCAATCCACTGCGTCATACAATCTTTCTCCTTTCATGGGTTCCCCCACAAGATTAGGAGAAATCGTTGACAAAAGCAGTAAGGCCTGAAGACGTTAGAAATATTTTCAAAATCTGTTATGAAAGTAATGACATCTCCACATAGCCCAAAAGTTAGCACATTGAGCACTTAAAATAATCGGACTTTTTCACAAATTTTCTTGACATAATGGAAAAAGTGCACTTGAAGTTCTATGTGTACATATAATACAGAAAAAAGAAAATAAAGATGATTGTATTATTTACGTGCAAGAATCTGCATTCTCCTTTTCCGCATAAATTCAATAAATTCTTGGGAATTTTTTAAATAATTCACCATTCCAATGTGCAAGCTAAACATATACTAATGCACTTAGTTAAGCTGATTAAATTGATTTTTAGATTGGTCTCGATAAAACCATACGTAAGTTTTCCATGAACCACAAGACTACTACACTTAGTAATAGTTTTTTTTACCATGAAAGAACATATGCCACTCTTCTAGATTAAGATCATATCAAAAGTAACTTATCTTGACCTTAAGTGCTTCTGCAGTACAATCTGATACAGACCAACCATTATCCGCTGTTGAAAGTGTCCATGAACCTTTTGATCTGTGGCGGTAATAAGCTTCACTATCAGGATGGTCCTCAAGAATCTGTAAGTAAAAAACTGATGTCAAATTTAGCATTCTAATATTGTTTTATTTACAATATGTATGTTAGGACTAAGGAGATATATAATATTGAACCTGTGATCTTTTAATGAACTCATGGGCTTTCCGAAGTGTCGGAGCAAACTCATTAACAAGGTCTGTTGAACAATATGCTTGTACAATAAAAGCTATCTCCCAACTTTGACAACCATCGTATACCTGTTGCAAAAGAATTAGGTAAAACACACACATGTCGCTTCATAGAACAACTTTAATACACAAAAATTGCACATGTGAATTTAAAGAAGTTCCGTGTAAAAGACAAGGAAATTATATATAAAGAAGTACTGAAAAATGTTGACAACTTATTAAAAAGCAGCATCACATATTTTAATAGAAACACACAAACTCGGTAACTACTGCCATGAAGATGGTCTGACGAGACATATCATGAACAATAGGAAAATTGTTAGTGTAATGTGTAATTTTGTTTTTAAGTTAAGTGGGTAAGTCGAAATATCATTTGCACATTTCAGTGAATGCTTTGGCAAGTGATGTGGTCCTGTTGGGAGCATCCTCACAAGGATATGTTAGTCAACAACGGACCGGAGTAGACCCTTTGCTTGCTAGAACAACTCCATGAGGTGCAAAGTATGTAGCTTCCTATGCTCCTTTGGAGAATTTGGCACGCCCACAATGATATTACACAGGAGAAGGCATTGGCCCTATTAAAAGTTCTCCTGTTTTTTCGAGCTATGTGGGCTCTCTCCTCTCGCTCAAGCAATTTTGTTGAACCGATTTCACGGTGAATTATACTAATGTGCTTCCCATATCGTGTAGGTCTCGGGAGATCCATGGGTGTTCCCCTGCATGTTGGTCACGACCACCGTGTGGCTCCACCAAAATAAACTTTGATGATTCCATCCTTGATGGTTCTGCAGAGTGCAGATACATAGAAGATCCATAGTGACGATGTGGCCAGGTTAGCTTCGCAACCTGTCGTATAATACTTCGCCACTGCATGGATGCTTTGGAAGCAGAGTTGGAGGCTTCTAGAGAGGGCCTATCTTTGGTGCTGCCCTGGACAAATCGACCTGTCGTGCTAAAATCAAACTATGTCGAGTTAATAGTAGCGAACCAAATAGAGCCTAATAGATCCTTATATTGTCATACCATTAGTCAGATTAACCATATGCTAGCAGGTGGTAGAGATATAAAGGTGATCAAGGTTCACCAAGACCATAGAGCCATGGGCTTGCCGCAATGGGAAGGTCCATGCCGAGAACTGCCTGTCTGGCTGGGCAAATTTCCTCGGCAAATTGACAATGTGACCGGTGAAGGTTGTAACAATGTTGATGATTAATATCTTTCTTTTTTCAAAAAAAGGGAAAATATGTTTTGTGATATGAACATAGGTAAGTGTAAGAAGAATTACAAACAATGGTATTAAGGCTCGAACTTCTATGTTCATTTCAAGCTACTATAGCACATCTGTACATGTCAAATGATTATAATTGTGATACAAATTTAGTCTGCCTGGTTTAAACATATGGAAATACTCTAGTAACCACAACACATATATGTGAAGCAAGGTGGACCTAATTTGTTTATTTCCTCGTTGTTTGTCTGTGTTAAGAAAATAGGGGCACAGCTGATGTGTAGGCAAATGGGCAATATATAAAGTACACGACGAGTACACTTTGGATATATATTTTGTGTTTTCTTGTTTTAGTTTTGTTTGGTTTCTCGAAATTTGGATTCGGTGTTAAGCAAATTGTCCAAAAAAACAAAATACGTAAACAGGCGGTCTACCAACAGTAATGGGAGATACAAGATGAAATAGCTGATTTGTTTAATCGAAGGTTTACATATAACAGTCCTAGGCACTCTCAGCGATAGATAAATGGAGTAAAACCCAACTAGTGGATAAAACATGAAATGGTCGTATTACCTGTGCTTTCATGCCATCTTCTGCAAGCCATAAATAATCATAGATCCTTGGAAGATGCAACTTAAATGCGTCTGAATTTGGATCGTCAATCCAACAACAAATCATACCTAGTGCCTAGAGCAACAAATTCTCACTGTGTTACTTCATATTACTTAGGTTCTGAGATGAATTACTAGAAACTTACAACAAAATAAGAAATTGACAAGTGGATCATCTGGATGGCAAAATAAACAATAGGGATGTTAACACATGAACTTGACAACACCTTGATTTTGGGGGTTAGCACTGGTTGAATTATTAATTTTAGGAATACATGATTAAATAATACTAAGCATATGTCAATATGTTCTTCCTTTTGTACATTTATATTTAATATGGTACATGCCAATAAGTAGACAAAAGTCTAAAACGCCTAAGCCCCCCAAAATTATTACATTGAATGTGTGAATAACAACATAGTAAAACAATATTGACGTGAGTGCTTCATAGATTCTCTAGTAAACTAAAGTGTAGTCAGACAGTTTTGGTTATGCATTGTTTCTACCAAAATCATTATCTGGAATATATAGGTTAGGGAAATTACATATAGATAGGCATAGCCTTGAAGAGCATGTATGATACCAAGAAAGCAGCACTATTTGGCTCAAGTCTGGTCCCACACATAAAGTTTGGTCCTTAATGTTTGCACACAATAGGAAGCAAACAAAAACGTTGGACTTGTTTACCTTGTCGATTGGACATATGCCGATATATTTTGTACTTTCATCTTCATAATGCATATGTTTCATGAGATTCTTCAATGCTTTATCCCTTAACTTATTAACTGGCCAACAATTCAACGCAGGTTCAACGATTTTATTAAGACATGTCCAAATAACATTTTGCAGCAATGAGCGTGGATAACGAAGATCTTCCTGCAAAGAGCAACAAGTAATAACGGATAATAGTTAAAAGCGTATGTTTAGCCACATAAGTACTTAAACGGAAAACATGAAGCATTTCTACTAGTAAAATAACTATAATTTCCCAAAATTACTAACATTGGGAGTCACCTTATATCTGCTTTAATCATCAGTTTGACTGGTTGTAATCCTTCTTAAACATTTTCACACTAGTCATATTTTCCAACGACTGCTTACTTTCTTTTTGTTTTATAAGAGAATGTACAGGTAATAAGTATAAGAAATTTAACTCAAAATGAACATAACATGTAGCATTCATACATAAACTTAGTTTGCAAAGTAATATAGTTTGACATATTTAGTGTCATTCTAATTTTCTAAGCAATCAAACTACACATAAGCGATAATGTGTCGTGCATAACTACAAATTGCCACATACATAGTTACGAACACTAGCTGTGAGATGGCATTCATCAATAAACAAATTATGGCGGCGTTTGCGCTCAGAAGTACCATACGTTTGTTCTAAGAAAACTACTTGCTACATATTTTGTTCTAAAATAAGGTTACACTTTAAGCTAGTTGAGTCTTACTAAAACAAACCTTAGCACAAGTATCACGTGCTTTATTCCAATCAACCTCATGGTAGGGTACACTATAAAGCTCCTTTCTTAGTTCCAATATTGTTGGCGTAATTGGGCCAACAAACTTTTTACCATAGAGATAAGACATTGGCATGTAAATCAACCGGCAAAAGCACCAGAATCGTCCTGTGGAAGAGAAAGTTCACTTGAATAAAAAATATCATAGAAGAAAATATACAAATGCATTGTTGGTTATGATGATTACTTAATGACTCTTGATTTATTACTTTTTAGCCACATGAACAACACAACTTAGCACTCAAGAATTATAGTTTCAATATAAACAAGCATCTGATGTTACTTACTAGTATAGAACCATCATCAGTCATATGCATGATATGAACTTACACTTATAGTATTACTCAAACAAATAAAGTAATCTTAAATGACCAAGTAAGCTTCAGAAAAGATACATGTAGAATACCAAAACAGCCAGTTGCATTTTTTTAGGGCTTTTATCTCGAGCTAGTGAAGGGCCAGACCAGATTTCTACTCCCTCCATCTCAGTGCATAGGGCGTACGCGTAATTCTAGGCCATCAATTTGACTAACTAAAAATATGTTATGTCATCAAAAGCATATCATTGGGTTCATAGGCGAATGTAGTTCCAAAATATTTTTTATTGCATATAATACATATTTAGAGAGTGAAATGGATGACCTAGAACTACGCTCATGCTTTATGCACCGTGACAGAGGGAGTAGTTATGAATCAAGTATAGAACCCATGGGTGGGGTTTAGCTAAAATTTTCAATATGCTACTACATGTTTGCACTCTTTTTGTTGTGTTCTATTTTGAGTCTATTGAAACATTTTCCAAGTATCTATATTTTACCAAATGCATCTTAGACTAACTACTTTCTAATATTTTTAACAATCTCACCATAATTTTGTCAAATTTAAGCAATCAAAGGCATAGTAAATAGCCAACACATGAATGTGTGAATATATAAATATGGCTATGCATGGTATCAAAAAATGTGTGTTCGTGTTGGATTGACGAGGAGATAATCAAGAAAGTTGACCGGTGCATGTGCGGAAAGGAAAACAAAGACAAGTTACATAAGTAAGTACCTGGATGAATTGGAAGAATATGTGGGACAAGCCATAATTCAGGAATGATTGAATTATTTCCGGACCATTCATACAAACCGATGACCTTCATTTGAAGAAACATAAATTGCTTGAGTTAAGCCCTCCTTAATCAAGAAATGATGATTTCTAGATAAATTTAACAGCAACGAGAGGATTTTGGGCAGCCAACTGAGAAGCTATCCATGGGGATGTTTCACTAATTAAAGCAAAGATGAATAATATGTTAAGGACCCGGATATCTGGTTGACGTTCGATCCGGGGGAACCCCCGGCGAACAAGAGCAGTCTTGTCGAGCATTCGCTCCAGGGATCTCCAGCGTGACCACATAGCTTATTTGCGGGAAAAAATGCCATGAACAAAAACAAAAACAAAATTCTTATTGGAATCCAAAACGCAAACAGGCAGACGGTTGGATACATGAAGAATTACAGTTGACACGCATGGTAAACTAAAAATGTGCCATGTCTTAAAAACGAACAATTAAAACTTGACACATGATGTTGCAGCCTAATTTGCTGTTGTTTCATAATATGATAGCAAAAACAAAAAAATAGAAAAAGGAAACATATAAAAATAGTCTTACGAAAACAAATTTGCCATGGGATGTTTAAAACATAAATTTGTCATGGTGTAGAAAAAGGATTTTTACAATGGTTTGTTCAACGATCGTGTACAAAAAATATGAAAAATATACCACACTTTGTTTGCAAAATTTGCCATGTTCCAAAAAAGAAAATAATCGACCATGCTCCCAAAATTATTGACCATGGTCCAACAACTAAATTTGCCATTGTGCAGCAACTAAATTTGTCGTGGTAAGAAAAATAAATTTGCCATGGTGCAAAGTATAAATTTGCCATAGTGTGAATATAAAATTTGTCATGATCCATATAGTAAATTTGCCATGGTCTGTAAAGTAAAATTGCCATAGTGCAAAATGAACAAAATTGGCATGGTCCGGAGAAAGAGATTTGCTATCGTCCAAAAAGCATGGCAAAATACCTTTGTAGTTCATGGCAAAAAAGTGGATAAAGAATGGTACATGTATCGGGCCGACTATACATACCATGGCAAATGTGCCATCACATTGTCAATGTGAAAAAAATGGTGTATTGCCTAGGTTTGATGAAAAACCATGGTGTTGGCAAAAAAGAAGTTTGCCCATGGGACATAAAGCTAAGAGCATCTCCAGCCGTTGGCCCCCCCAGGACGCATAAAAATCGCCCCCTGGGGGCGAGCCGGCGATTCGTTCGGCGCTGGGGGCGGTTTTGCGCCCAGTCGTCGAGTTTGGCCCACTTTTGAAGCCCCATTTTGGCGAAAAAGGCCCATATAGGCGAGAATAGGCCCATATTCGACGTGGTTCGCCGTGGCTCGGCATTCAATTATCAACATAAATATTTTTTATCACATATTTGATCACAGAAAATTCAAATACTTCAACAAAATAGTTCAACAACAAATAGTTCAATACAAATTATATAGTTCAACAAATAAGAACTCATATTTCATCACACGTCGCGCCCGGTGTCGCCCTTGAGCCTCCATAGGTGCTCTATCAGATCTTGCTGCAGTTGATGATGCACCTGTGGGTCTCGGATCTCCTGACGCATACTGAGGTAGGCAGTCCAGGTTGCCGGTAGCTGGTGATCAACATGGGCAAGAGGACCCTGCCTGTGGTATGGTTCAGTGTCAAGCATCCCCTGCCAAGCAAATGGGCAATTCTTCCATTTCCAATGCATGCAGTCGATGCTTCCAAGCATCCCAGGAAATCCTCTTGCTGCATTCTGTGCTAGGATCCGAGCAGTGTCTTCCGCATTGGGTGTTCTCAAGTATTGCGGTCCAAACACTGCCACCACTGCCCGACAGAACTTGTAGAAACACTATGCTGGTGGACTCGGCCATGCGCCCATAGTCGTCCTGTGAGTCACCGGGAGCTCCATATGCAAGCATCCTCATCGCTGTCGTGCATTTCTGGATGGAGGTGAATCCAAGTTTGCCGGTGCAATCCATCTTGCATTTGAAGTAGTTGTCGAACTCCCGGATGGAATTCACAATCCTGAGGAAAAGCTTTCTGCTCATCCGATAACGGCGCCGAAATGTTCTGTCGCCGTGAAGTGGAGCATCGGCGAAGTAGTCGGAGTAGAGCATGCAGTAGCCTTCGAGACGATGCCGGTTCTTTGCTTTCACCCGCCCCGGCGCTGAGCCACCTCGCCGCGGCTTTTCATTGCTCGCCAGCAACTGGGCGAGGGCGGCGAGCACCATGAGATGCTCTTCTTCCTGGACGTCGGCCTCGGCTTCCTCCTCCAGCAGCGCGGCAAGCACTTCCTCATCATCCGAGTCCATCGCCGAGGCAGGCAAATCGCCGAACACCTTGCGCACGGTGGGCGTGCACCCGCCGCTAAACTGCCCCTCCGCGGCTGGAAACGGCGGCCGGAAACGCCCAGCTGGTGTCGGAGGGGCTGCCGCGGCGAACCTCTGCTATTTTTCCGGCGGGGAATGGCTATCTACTGGTGAAGGGCGGCGGGGCGGCGCCGGGATATACCTAGTGGCGGCCGAGAGCGCGGGGGGTGGGAGGCGAGTCGGGGAAGAAAATCTTGACTTTTCACCTGACGGCGTGGGCTAGCCGCGCTTTTCCCTTGCGCCGGAGCCCCCAAGCGCCCCCAGCGCGCCGGGTTCGGCCTGCGGCCGCCGGGCGGAAAAAAGGGCCGAACTGGCGCTTTTCTTCGTCCTGGGGGCGCGACTGGGCCGTTTTTTTGGCGTCAGCGCCGAAAAAGTCGCCGGGGGGGCCTGTTGGGGGCGCGGCTGGAGATGCTCTAAGTTTGCCATGGTCAACAAAAAAAATAGTATATGGCAAATGTAAGAATTTTGGGAATTTAGGAGATTTGGAAATTTGCCATGGCCCTAATATACTAAAGTTGGAAATTTGCCATGTACACATGGCAAATTTTTAAATTTGTTCTCTAGAAAAAACATGGCAAGTTCTAGAACAATTGTAATGCGCACATGGCAAACTTAAGAGATATGTTCTTTAATAGAAAGATGGCAACTGTAGCGAATTTCCGTGGGCGCATGACAAATTTAGGATATTTCTCCTTTTTTAAAAGATGGGCACAAGGCAAAACTATACTTTTAAAAAAAATTAGAGGATGGCAACAATATGAATTTTCCAAAGAAGGAACATGGCAAATTTGCCATGGAGAAAAATATAGGTGTAAACAAATATGACATGGTATGTGCCAAAATTTGCCATGGTAAGTTCTATGAAAATGTCGTGGAACGTACAACAGATTTGTCATGGCAAATTTAAGAAACAAGTACAATGCACATGGCAATTTCTTATAAAAAAATTGGTCCATGGGTCATGGCAAATGTAAGACGACAAAATGTATAATAGACAAAAGTCATATCTTACTATTTTGGTATATGAGTAATGGCAAATGTATGGAACAAAATGTACTGGTCAGATGGTAAAATTTATGAGTTTTCCTCATTTTGAAACAAAGCAACAGTCCCAAAAGATGCAGTGACATGGCAAAACAGTTTGAAGATATTCCTGCCATGGCAAGAAACTTTAACATTATTGCCATGGCGAAATTTGTATTTGGGACATGGCAAAACATGTATTCTAGTGGGCAAAAAATTAGCAGCCTTTGTCTATAATCATGGCAAAGAAAATGTTCTACAGGCCAATTGTTCATAAAGTTGCCATTTTGCTATTACAAAATTCTCTATTTTTTTCATGATTTAGTAAACAAAATTTGCCATCATTTCTTAGAGGGGGGGGGGGGGGGGCACATTTTATCTATAACTTGCCATGTGGTCAACAAAACCACAAAAAATGGCAGACTAAAAAAAATGTTGCAGAAATGTGCCATGGTAAACAACATCTATCAGGGTTGTACAAATCAGGCAGGACGCAAGTTCTAGGAGGATTCATCTCCCGCAGCTCGTACACACGTTCTAATCCTTACAGTCCTACAGTAACCAACACCCATGTTGATTATACTCGAAAAATCCAGCAATCAGCAGGACGGCAATTGGCTCAGGAAAACACACATTAGTGTCTGTGTTAAGGAGACGCCGGATCAGGAGCTCGTAGACGATCTGGATGTGCGGCCATGCGGGGTTGGGGAAACAATCAGAGATTCAGAAGAAGTACTAGCTCTGACCTACGGGAAAAACGCGGGCGAGCGGCGGCCTGACGATGATGATGAAGTCAGGCGGGTCAGCGGAGCGGCGGAGTGTATCGGCGACCCAGGTGGCCGAGCCGCGCCACGGACGCCGCCAGGTTGGCCGTGGTGGTGGTCTTTCGCACGCCGCCGTCGCCCGCCCAGTCGCCGCCGCAATAGCCGACGACCGCCTCCGCGCACCTTGCCGACATTATCCTCGCGCGCGGCGGCCCGCACGTCGACGGGCAAATCGCCAGGGTGAGACAGAGGGGGGGGGGGGGGGGGGGGGGGGGAGGGTTCGACGGGGAGGAGAAAGACTGGAAGCCGGGGCGAGCGTTGAGGATGAGTGGGAGAGAGGGGAAGCTGCCGCCGCTTGGTTCGTTCGTTCCAGCCTCTGCGCGAACGGAGAAAATCGGATATTTGCCACTTTGAATGAATACGTGGCTTCTCAAGATTGCCACTTCCAAGATTGCCTTCGCAGAATTGCCATCCAGCTCATCGACTCCTTGATTACCATGCCATTTCTCTCCTTTCATGCATTTCTTTTTCCGTTTTACATTTATAAACATTGGAAAGTACCAGACTACCCCTGAGACAAGGTACGTACAGTACGTGGGCATCCAATCGGCACTTGAAGCGGACGAGAGGGCGCCGCCCGCCATGGATACCGTGAGTGCCGCATCGCTAATCCCCTGGACGCCGCGTGCCGACGATTTCCTGGACACCGGAAAGCAGGAAGCCGCCGATCTCCTCGATGACACGTGCTGCGAATCGCATGAACTCGCCATGTGCCGCCGATCGCCTCGCCGCGGCGTGCCGCTGATCGTATGAACACCGTGTGCCGCCGATCACCTAGACGCTGTGTGCTGCGTATCGCCTGGGCATGTGGCCGAATCTTTCTGGGCGGTATTATGCCTTTCGCTTGCTTTGTGCAAAAATCTATAGCGACCGATCTCTCTTTGCACAGCTCGTCAACAAAGCTCGGCATGCTCTGGACTGTGGTTCACCGTTCACGACGTATCAGCGGAGGAGCTGTCGTCGGCCGGTAGGAGTTCACTACTTGCTTGAATCTAACAAAACACAGTAACTCTATTCTCTACTGAACCTTGGATAAATTTCTCTCGCAGAAGACCACAGTGTCCGTGCATTTGTTAAAATAGGTCTAGCGTGTCATGTACACATACCCTGTACGTATGTAATCGTATGCTGATTGTTATATATATAGAAAGACGTGGAGAGGCTTTGCCCCACGGAAAACCCTAAACCCTATTTTCTAACTTGGTATTAGAGCCTACCCTAGCCGCCGCCTCTCCTCCCGCCGCCGCCGCCGCTGTTTCCTCGCGGCCGCCGCGATGTCCACCGCGCCGGCACCCACGATGACCCCCTCCTCTGTGCTCACGCTCACCACCCCCTCCGCGCTCGTCTCGATCGCCCCCATCATCGCCCCACCCGCCGCGACGGCTCCCACCCTCGTCCTTCCGCCCATCGCGGTCTCGCTTGACCGCAGAAACTTCATGCTCTGGAGGGCTCTTGCCCTCCCCAACTTCGCCGGAGTTCACCTCCACGGCTTCCTCGACGGCTCGGCCACCGCGCCGGCGCCGACCGTGATGGTGGACGCTGGATCAGAAGGTTCTCGGGCATCTCCTCGGTTCGATGAGCGTGGAGATCTCCGCGCAGCTCATTGGCTGCAGGTCGGCCGCCGCCGCCGCCTGGGCGGCCGTGCACACCATGTTCGCCGCCGAGAACAGTGCTGGCGTGCGCAACCTCCGGCGCCAGATTCAGGCGCTGTGCAAGGGAGATCGTCCCGCCGGCGAGTATATGCAGAAGGTCAAGGCCCTCGCTGACTCGATGGCCGCCGCCGGCTCTCCTCTTCGCGATGATGAGATCATCGACTACATGCTGGCCGGGCTCGGCTCGGCGTTCAACCCCATCGTCGCCTCCATGAACTTCGCGGGCGTGCCAATCACGTTCCCCGCGTTCTACTCCAGCGTTCTCCACTACGAGGCCCTTCAGCAGCAGCAGTCCGAGCACGAGGATTGGCAGTCCTCCGCCAACGCCGCGTCTCGGCCGGTCTACAACAACACTTCCGGCCGAGTCTCCGATTCTGGCCGCCCGAGCGGCGGCCGCCCCTCCGCCGGTTCCCTCCCGCCCAGCTCGGGCGGCTATGGCAACAGCCAGGGCAACCCCTCTGGTCGTAACAACAACAACGGCGGCAATAGCCGCAATGGAGGAGGAAACGGAGGTGGCAACAGGGGTGGTCGCAACCGCCGCTGGCGTCCCCGGTGCCAGCTATGCAAGAATTGGGGTCATGAGGCCGGCGACTGTCGCAGCCGCTATGATCATGACCACCGCGCCGCCAACTCCGCATCCACATCCTCCTCCCATGAGCCGCCGCACTGGATTCTGGACACCGGTGCGACGGACCACTTGACGAATGATCTTGATCGTCTGCACTTCCACGAGCGCTACGGCGGGAAGGATCAAGTGCAAGTGGCAAACGGTGCAGGTTTGTCTATTTCGCATATTGGTCATTCCACTATACTGTTGGAAATATGCCCTAGAGGCAATAATAAATGGTTATTATTATATTTCTTTGTTCATGATAATTGTCTATTGTTCATGCTATAATTGTGTTATCCGGAAATCGTAATACATGTGTGAATACATAGACCACAACGTGTCCCTAGTAAGCCTCTAGTTGACTAGCTCGTTGATCAACAGATAGTCATGGTTTCCTGACTATGGACATTGGATGTCATTGATAACGGGATCACATCATTAGGAGAATGATGTGATGGACAAGACCCAATCCTAAGCATAGCACAAAGATCGTGTAGTTCGTTTGCTAGAGCTTTTCCAATGTCAAGTATCATTTCCTTAGACCATGAGATCGTGCAACTCCCGGATGTCGTAGGAGTGCTTTGGGTGTACCAAACGTCACAACATAACTGGGTGACTATAAAGGTACACTACGGGTATCTCCGAAAGTGTCTGTTGAGTTGGCACAGATCGAGACTGGGATTTGTCACTCCGTATGACGGAGAGGTATCTCTGGGCCCACTCGGTAATGCATCATCATAATGAGCTCAATGTGACTAAGGAGTTAGCCACGGGATCATGCATTACGGTACGAGTAAAGAGACTTGCCGGTAACGAGATTGAACAAGGTATTGGGATACCGACGATCGAATCTCGGGCAAGTAACATACTGATTGACAAAGGGAATTGTATACGGGATTGATTGAATCCTCGACATCGTGGTTCATCCGATGAGATCATCATGGAACATGTGGGAGCCAACATGGGTATCCAGATCCCGCTGTTGGTTATTGACCGGAGAGGCGTCTCGGTCATGTCTGCATGTCTCCCGAACCCGTAGGGTCTACACACTTAAGGTTCGGTGACGCTAGGGTTGTAGAGATACTAGTATGCGGAAACCCGAAATTGTTCGGAGTCCCGGATGAGATCCCGGACGTCACGAGGAGTTCCGGAATGGTCCGGAGGTGAAGAATTATATATAGGAAGTCCAGTTTCGGCCACCGGAAAAGTTTCGGGGGTTATCGGTATTGTACCGGGACCACCGGAAGGGTCCTGGGGGTCCACCGGGTGGGGCCACCTATCCCGGAGGGCCCCATGGGCTGAAGTGGGAAGGGAACCAGACCTTAGTGGGCTGGGACGCCCCTCATGGGCCTCCCCCTGCGCCTAGGGTTGGAAACCCTGGGGGTGGGGGCGCCCCACTTGACTTGGGGGGGAAGTTTCCCCCCTGGCCGCCGCCCCCCCTTGTAGACTGGTTCCAGGGCCGGCGCCCCCCCCTCCAGGGGGCCTATATATAGTGGGGGGAGGGAGGGCAGCAGCACCACAGCCCCTGGCGCCTCCCTCTCCCCCTGCAACACCTCTCCCTCTCGCAGAAGCTTGGCGAAGCCCTGCCGGGATCCCGCTACTTCCACCACCACGCCATCGTGCTGCTGGATCTCCATCAACCTCTCCTTCCCCCTTGCTGGATCAAGAAGGAGGAGACGTCGCTGCTCCGTACGTGTGTTGAACGCGGAGGTGCCGTCCGTTCGGCACTCGGTCATCGGTGATTTGGATCACGGCGAGTACGACTCCATCAACCCCGTTCATTAAAACGCTTCCGCTCGCGATCTACAAGGGTATGTAGATGCACTCCTTTCCCCTTGTTGCTAGTATACTCCATAGATGGATCTTGGTGATGCGTAGGAAATTTTAAAATTCTGCTACGATCCCCAACAGTGGCATCATGAGCCAGGCCTATGCGTAGTTACTATGCACGAGTAGAACACAAAGCAGTTGTGGGCGTAGATGTTGTCAATTTTCTTGCCACTACTAGTCTTATCTTGTTTCGGCGGTATTGTGGGATGAAGCGGCCCGGACCGACCTTACACGTACGCTTACGTGAGACAGGTTCCACCGACTGACATGCACTAGTTGCATAAGGTGGCTAGCGGGTGTCTGTCTCTCCCACTTTAGTCGGAACGGATTCGATGAAAAGGGTCCTTATGAAGGGTAAATAGAAATTGGCATATCACGTTGTGGTTTTACGTAGGTAAGAAACGTTCTTGCTAGAAACCTATACAAGCCACGTAAAAACTTGCAACAACAATTAGAGGACGTCTAACTTGTTTTTGCAGCATGTGCCTTGTGATGTGATATGGCCAGAAGATGTGATGAATGATATATGTGATGTATGAGATTGATCATATTCTTGTAATAGGAATCACGACTTGCATGTCGATGAGTATGACAACCGGCAGGAGCCATAGGAGTTGTCTTTATTTTTTGTATGACCTGCGTGTCATTGAATAACGCCATGTAAATTACTTTACTTTATTGCTAAACGCGTTAGCCATAGAAGTAGAAGTAATCGTTGGCGTGACAACTTCATGAAGACACAATGATGGAGATCATGATGATGGAGATCATGATGATGGAGATCATGGTGTCATGCCGGTGACGAAGATGATCATGGTGCCCCGAAGATGGAGATCAAAGGAGCAAAATGATATTGGCCATATCATGTCACTATTTGATTGCATGTGATGTTTGTCATGTTTTGCATCTTATTTGCTTAGAACGACGGTAGTAAGTAAGATGATCCCTTATAATAATTTCAAGAAAGTGTTCCCCCTAACTGTGCACCGTTGCGAAGGTTCGTTGTTTCGAAGCACCACGTGATGATCGGGTGTGATAGATTCTAACGTTCGCATACAACGGGTGTTGACGAGCCTAGCATGTACAGACATGGCCTCGGAACACACGCAATACACTTAGGTTGACTTGACGAGCGTAGCATGTACAGACATGGCCTCGGAACACGGAAGACCGAAAGGTCGAGCATGAGTCATATAGAAGATACGATCAACATGGAAATGTTCACCGATCTTGACTAGTCCGTCTCACGTGATGATCGGACACGGCCTAGTTAACTCGGATCATGTTTCACTTAGATGACTAGAGGGATGTCTATCTGAGTGGGAGTTCATTGATTAATTTGATTAGATGAACTTGATTATCATGAACTTAGTCTAAAATCTTTACAATATGTCTTGTAGATCAAATGGCCCGCGTTGTCCTCAACTTCAACGCGTTCCTAGAGAAAACCAAGCTGAAAGATGATGGCAGCAACTATACGGACTGGGTCCGGAACCTGAGGATCATCCTCATAGCTGCCAAGAAAGATTATGTCCTAGAAGCACCGCTAGGTGAAGCACCAATCCCAGAGAACCAAGACGTTATGAACGCTTGGCAATCACGTGCTGATGATTACTCCCTCGTTCAGTGCGGCATGCTTTACAGCTTAGAACCGGGGCTCCAAAAGCGTTTTAAGAAGCATGGAGCATATGAGATGTTCGAAGAGCTGAAAATGGTTTTCCAAGCTCATGCCCGGGTCGAGAGATATGAAGTCTCCGACAAGTTCTTCAGCTGTAAAATGTAGGAAAATAGTTCTGTTAGTGAGCACATACTCAGAATGTCTGGGTTACATAACCGCTTGTCTCAGCAGGGAGTCAATCTCCCGGATGACGCGGTCATTGACAGAATCCTCCAGTCGCTTCCACCAAGCTACAAGAGCTTTGTGATGAACTTCAATATGCAGGGGATGGAAAAGACCATTCCTGAGGTATATTCAATGCTGAAATCAGTGGAGGTGGAGATCAGAAAGGAACATCAAGTGTTGATGGTGAATAAAACCACTAAGTTCAAGAAAGGCAAGGGTAAGAAGAACTTCAAGAAGGACGGCAAGGGAGTTGCCGCGCCCGGTAAGCCAGTTGCCGGGAAGAAGTCGAAGAATGGACCCAAGCCTGAGACTGAGTGCTTTTATTGGAAGGGAAGTGGTCACTGGAAGCGGAACTGCCCCAAATACTTAGCGGACAAGGAGGCCGGCAACACCAAAGGTATATGTGATATACATGTAATTGATGTGTACCTTACCAGTACTCGTAGTAGCTCCTGGGTATTTGATACCAGTGCGGTTGCTCATATTTGTAACTCAAAGCAGGAACTGCGGAATAAGCGGAGACTGGCAAAGGACGAGGTGATGATGCGCGTCGGAAATGGTTCCAAGGTCGATGTGATCGCCGTCGGCACGCTACCTCTGCATTTACCTACGGGATTAGTTTTAAACCTCAATAATTGTTATTTAGTGCCAGCTTTGAGCATGAACATTGTATCTGGATCTCGTTTAATTTGAGATGGCTACTCATTTAAATCCGAGAATAATGGTTGTTCTATTTATATGAGAGATATGTTTTATGGTCATGCCCCGCTGGTCAATGGTTTATTCTTGATGAATCTCCAACGTGATGTTACACATATTCATAGTGTGAATACCAAAAGATGTAAAGTTGACAACGATAGTCCCACATACTTGTGGCACTGCCGCCTTGGTCACATTGGTGTCAAGCGCATGAAGAAGCTCCATGCAAATGGACTTTTGGAGTCTCTTGATTACGAATCATTTGACACGTGCGAACCATGCCTCATGGGTAAGATGACCAAGACTCCGTTCTCCGAAACAATGGAGCGAGCAACCAACTTATTGGAAATCATACATACCGATGTGTGCGGTCCAATGAGTGTCGAGGCTCGCGGAGGATATCGTTATGTTCTCACTCTCACTGATGACTTAAGTAGATATGGGTATGTCTACCTAATGAAACACAAGTCTGAAACCTTTGAAAAGTTCAAGGAATTTCAGAGTGAGGTTGAGAATCAACGTGACAGGAAAATAAAGTTCTTATGATCAGATCGTGGTGGAGAATATTTAAGTCACGAATTTGGTACGCACTTAAAGAAATGTGGAATCGTTTCACAACTCACGCCGCCTGGAACACCTCAGCGAAATGGTGTGTCCGAACCTCGTAATCGCACTCTATTGGATATGGTGCGATCTATGATGTCTCTTACCGATCTACCGCTCTCATTTTGGGGCTATGCTTTAGAGACTGCCGCATTCACTTTAAATAGGGCTCCGTCGAAATCCGTTGAGACGACACCGTATGAATTATGGTTTGGGAAGAAACCTAAGCTGTCGTTTCTAAAAGTTTGGGGATGCGATGCTTATGTCAAGAAACTTCAACCTGAAAAGCTCGAACCCAAGTCGGAAAAATTCGTCTTCATAGGATACCCTAAGGAAACCATTGGGTATACCTTCTACCTCAGATCCGAAGGCAAGATCTTTGTTGCCAAGAATGGGTCCTTTCTGGAGAAAGAGTTTCTCTCGAAAGAATTAAGTGGGAGGAAAGTGGAACTTGATGAGGTGGTAGTCACTCCTTCCGAACCGGAAAGTAGCGCAGCGCGGGAAGATGTTCCTGTGGTGCCTACACCGACTGGGGAGGAAGTTAATGATGATGATCATGAAGCTTCGGATCAAGTTACTGCTGAACTTCGTAGGTCCACAAGGACACGTTCCGCACCAGAGTGGTACGGCAACCCTGTCCTGGAAATCATGTTGTTAGACAACGGTGAACCTTCGAACTATGAAGAAGCGATGGCGGGCCCGGATTCCGACAAATGGCTAGAAGCCATGAAATCCGAGATAGGATCCATGTATGAAAACGAAGTATGGACTTTGACTGACTTGCCCGATGATCGGCGAGCCATAGAAAATAAATGGATCTTTAAGAAGAAGACGGACGCGGATGGTAATGTTACCATCTATAAGGCTCGACTTGTCGCTAAGGGTTATCGACAAGTTCAAGGGGTTGACTATGATGAGACTTTCTCACCCGTAGCGAAGCTGAAGTCCGTCCAAATCATGTTAGCAATTGCCGCATACTATGATTATGAGATATGGCAGATGGACGTCAAAACGGCATTCCTTAACGGCTTTCTTAAGGAAGAATTGTATATGATGCAGCCGGAAGGTTTTGTCGATCCTAAGAATGCTAACAAGGTATGCAAGCTCCAGCGCTCCATCTATGGGCTGGTGCAAGCATCTCGGAGTTGGAACATTCGTTTTGATGAGATGATCAAAGCGTTTGGGTTTACACAGACTTATGGAGAAGCCTGTGTTTACAAGAAAGTGAGTGGGAGCTCTGTAGCATTTCTCTTATTATATGTGGATGACATACTATTGATGGGAAATGATATAGAATTCTTGGAAAGTATAAAGGCCTATTTGAATAAGTGTTTTTCAATGAAGGACCTTGGAGAAGCTGCTTATATATTAGGCATCAAGATCTATAGAGATAGATCAAGACGCCTCATTGGTCTTTCACAGAGTACGTACCTTGACAAGATATTGAAGAAGTTCAATATGGATCAGTCCAAGAAGGGGTTCTTGCCTGTATTGCAAGGTGTGCAATTGAGCACGGCTCAATGCCCGACCACGGCAGAAGATAGAGAAAAGATGAGTGTCATCCCCTATGCCTCGGCCATAGGGTCTATTATGTATGCCATGCTGTGTACCAGACCTGATGTAAACCTTGCCGTAAGTTTGGTAGGAAGGTACCAAAGTAATCCCGGCATGGAACACTGGACAGCGGTCAAGAATATCCTGAAGTACCTGAAGAGGACTAAGGATATGTTTCTCGTTTATGGAGATGACGAAGAGCTCGTCGTAAAGGGTTACGTCGACGCTAGCTTCGACACAGATCTGGATGACTCGAAGTCACAAACCGGATACGTGTATATTTTGAATGGAGGGGCAGTAAGCTGGTGCAGTTGCAAGCAAAGCGTCGTGGCGGGATCTACATGTGAAACGGAGTACATGGCAGCCTCAGAGGCAGCGCAAGAAGCAATCTGGATGAAGGAGTTCATTACCGACCTAGGGGTGATTCCCAATGCGTCGGGCCCGATGACTCTCTTCTGTGACAACACTGGAGCTATTGCCCTTGCCAAGGAGCCCAGGTTTCACAGGAAGACCAGGCATATCAAGCGTCGCTTCAACTCCATTCGTGAAAGTGTTCAAAATGGAGACATAGATATTTGTAAAGTACATACGGACCTGAATGTAGCAGATCCGTTGACTAAACCTCTCCCTAGAGCAAAACATGATCAACACCAGAACGATATGGGTGTTCAATTCATCACAATGTAACTAGATTATTGACTCTAGTGCAAGTGGGAGACTGTTGGAAATATGCCCTAGAGGCAATAATAAATGGTTATTATTATATTTCTTTGTTCATGATAATTGTCTATTGTTCATGCTATAATTGTGTTATCCGGAAATCGTAATACATGTGTGAATACATAGACCACAACGTGTCCCTAGTAAGCCTCTAGTTGACTAGCTCGTTGATCAACAGATAGTCCTGGTTTCCTGACTATGGACATTGGATGTCATTGATAACGGGATCACATCATTAGGAGAATGATGTGATGGACAAGACCCAATCCTAAGCATAGCACAAAAGATCATGTAGTTCGTTTGCTAGAGCTTCTCCAATGTCAAGTATCATTTCCTTAGACCATGAGATCGTGCAACTCCCGAATGCCGTAGGAGTGCTTTGGGTGTACCAAACGTCACAACGTAACTGGGTGACTATAAAGGTACACTACGGGTATCTCCGAAAGTGTCTGTTGAGTTGGCACGGATCGAGACTGGGATTTGTCACTCCGTATGACGGAGAGGTATCTCTGGGCCCACTCGGTAATGCATCATCATAATGAGCTCAATGTGACTAAGGAGTTAGCCACGGGATCATGCATTATGGTACGAGTAAAGAGACTTGCCGGTAACGAGATTGAACAAGGTATTGGGATACCGACGATCGAATCTCGGGCAAGTAACATACCGATTGACAAAGGGAATTGTATACGGGATTGATTGAATCCTCGACATCGTGGTTCATCCGATGAGATCATCGTGGAACATGTGGGAGCCAACATGGGTATCCAGATCCTGCTGTTGGTTATTGACCGGAGAGGCGTCTCGGTCATGTCTGCATGTCTCCCGAACCCGTAGGGTCTACACACTTAAGGTTCGGTGACGCTAGGGTTGTAGAGATACTAGTATGCGGAAACCCGAAAGTTGTTCGGAGTCCCGGATGAGATCCCGGACGTCACGAGGAGTTCCGGAATGGTCCGGAGGTGAAGAATTATATATAGGAAGTCCAGTTTCGGCCACCGGAAAAGTTTCGGGGGTTATCGGTATTGTACCGAGACCACCGGAAGGGTCCCGGGGGTCCACCGGGTGGGGCCACCTATCCCGGAGGGCCCCATGGGCTGAAGTGGGAAGGGAACCAGCCCTTAGTGGGCTGGGGCGCCCCCATGGGCCTCCCCCTGCGCCTAGGGTTGGAAACCCTGGGGGTGGGGGGCGCCCCACTTGACTTGGGGGGGGGGGGAGTTTCCCCTCCTGGCCGGCGCCCCCCTTGTAGATGGGTTCCAGGGCCGGCGCCCCCCCTCCAGGGGGACCTATATATAGTGGGGGGAGGGAGGGCAGCAGCACCACAGCCCCTGGCGCCTCCCTCTCCCCCTGCAACACCTCTCCCTCTCGCAGAAGCTTGGCGAAGCCCTGCCGGGATCCCGCTACTTCCACCACACGCCGTCGTGCTGCTGGATCTCCATCAACCTCTCCTTCCCCCTTGCTGGATCAAGAAGGAGGAGACGTCGTTGCTCCGTACGTGTGTTGAACGCGGAGGTGCCGTTCGTTCGGCACTCGGTCATCGGTGATTTGGATCACGGCGAGTACGACTCCATCAACCCCGTTCATTAGAACGCTTCCGCTCGCGATCTACAAGGGTATGTAGATGCACTCCTTTCCCCTTGTTGCTAGTATACTCCATAGATGGATCTTGGTGATGCGTAGGAAATTTTAAAATTCTGCTACGATCTCCAACATATACCCGGTTCATCCCTTCGTTTGCGCAATATTCTTCGTCTACCACACATTCATCAACATCTTCTCTCCGTTTATCGTCTCGTCCTTGATAATGATGTTTTTGTGGAATTTCACCGTTTCTTTTTCCTTGTCAAGGACACGGCCACGAAGAAAATCCTTCTTCACGGTAGATGTCATGGTGGACTCTACCCCATCCCGTTCGGTCACGCGTCATCATCCTCCACCCGCCAAGCGTCCCTCAGCGTCAAGACCACCCCGTCCCAGTGGCACCAGCGTCTCGGTCATCCCTCGAATAATATTGTTCACAACATTGTTAGGAATAATAATTTAGTGTGTTCTTCTGAACGTCAAACTTCCGTTTGTGATGCTTGTCAGCGTGCTAAAAGTCGACAATTGCCTTATCATTTATCACATCATGTTTCCACTATGCCTCTTGAGTTAATTCATTCTGATGTTTGGGGGCCAGCTATTGCTTCTTCCGGAGGTTATAAATATTATGTGAGCTTTGTTGACGATTACTCTCGCTTCTCTTGGATTTATCTCCTTAAGCATAAGTCTGACGTTGAGCAAGTATTTTATGCCTTTCAGGCTCATGTTGAGCGTCTTCTCCACACTAAAATCATAGCTATTCAGTCCGACTGGGGTGGTGAGTATCACCAGTTGCATCGTTATTTCCAACGCACTGGCATCTCTCATCGTGTGTCTCGCCCGCACACGTCTCAGCAGAACGGCATTGCTGAACGCAAACACCGTCATCTTGTTGAAACAGGCCTTGCTTTGCTGGCTCATTCTTCTCTCCCATTGCGTTTTTGGGATGAGGCATTCCTTACGGCATGCTATCTCATTAATCGCATGCCTACACCTGTTCTTCAACAAGATACACCCATATATCGTCTCCTTAAGGTGCACCCTGATTATAAGTTTCTTTGCACTTTTGGGTGCGCCTACTGGCCTAGTTTGCGCAAATATAATGCACACAAACTTGCTTTCCGATCCACCATGTGTGTTTTCTTGGGCTATAGTCCGATGCATAAGGGATACAAGTGTCTTGATCGTTCCACGGGACGTATCTACATCTCCCGTGATGTTGTTTTCGATGAGTCTGTTTTTCCCTATGCCACTCCTGGGGTCACTGTCGATGTCTCTTCTTTGGCTGATGTTCTCTCTTTTCCTCCCACTGAACCGGCTACGGGTGACCATATGCGCAAATACGACTTGTCCTATTTGTCTACTGACACGCCTGTCCCAGGCCCTGTTGCTTCTGTGCAGGATTCTTCGGCTCCGCCCTCTCCGGGGCTCAACGTGCATGGCGCATGCACGCCCTCTGCCCGCCGCCCCCACGTGGCCGTCGCGCAGCCCTCCTTGGCGATCGACGTGCATGGGACATGCACGTCTCCCCGCTCGGCTCCCGCGTTGTCCGGCTCGGTCGTCGCCTCGCCCGGCCTGGCTGGTCCATGGGCTACCGCCTCGCCCGGCTCGACCGGCCCGTCCACGGACCCGACCGCTTAGCCCGGCCCCTCCGCGGCCTCCTTGCCGCGCGGTGATGCGGTGTCCCCCACCCCGGTGCTCGAGGATGCTGCTCCGCCATCGCCACCGCAGCTCGCATCGCCCTCTATCGAGGGGAGTCCAGCTCCCTCGACCGCGATGCCCCCAGCTTCTCCTGCACACACCATGGTTACCCGCACCCGCGATCATACTCGCCGTGCTCTTGTTCCTACTGACGGGACTATCCGCTATGATCCCCGTCGCCGTGTGTTTCTTGCGGTGCCTGTCTCTCATCGTGATGCTCTCCGTGAGACTGCCTGGCGTATCGCGATGATTGATGAGCTCACTGCTCTGCATCACAACAAGACTTGGGTTCTTGTGCCTCGGCCGCGCGGTGTCAATGTTGTTGGGAGCAAATGGATCTTCAAGACCAAGCACCGTCCGGATGGCTCTGTTGATAAGTACACAGCTCGTCTGGTCGCCCGTGGTTTCACACAGCAGCTTGGCATTGACTATGGTGATACCTTCAGTCCGGTTGTCAAGCCGGCCACCGTTCGTTTGGTTCTTGCCTTGGCTGTTTCTCGCGGTTGGAGTCTTCGGCAGTTTGATGTCAGCAATGCTTTCCTTCATGGGTATCTCTCCAAGGACGTCTATATGCAGCAGCCACCTGGTTTCGCGGATGCTCGTTTTCCCTCGCATGTGTGCAAGCTTCAGCGCGCACTCTATGGACTCAAGCAGTCCCCTCGTGCATGGTACGCTCGGTTCAGTGCTCGTCTTCTCGCTTTGGGTTTTGCCTCCTCCAAAGCAGATACATCTCTGTTTTTCTTCCGCTATCGCGATGTTCAGATCTATATGCTTGTCTATGTGGATGACATTGTCATTGCCGGATCTTCTCCACGTGCGGTTGATGGTCTTGTTCATGCCCTCGCTGCCAGTTTTCCTATCAAGGACCTTGGGCCGTTGGAGTATTTTCTTGGTCTGGAAGCGTCCTACAATTCAGGGGGGATGACATTGACTCAACGAAAGTATGCCTTGGATCTTTTACACCGTGTGAGCATGGAGAATTGTAAGCCTACTTCCACACCGCTGTCTACTTCCCAGCAGCTTGCACGAGTGTCTGGACGGCCTCTCAGTACCGATGATTCTTTCCGGTATCGCAGTGTTGTTGGTGGACTGCAGTATTTAACACTCACCCGTCCGGATATTTCATTTGCAGTGAACAAGGTGTGTCAGTTTCTCTCACAGCCCACTGATGCTCATTGGGAAGCTGTTAAGCGGATTTTACGCTATGTGAAAGGAACGTTGCACAAAGGGCTGAAATTTCGCAAGGCCGTCTCTATTAGCATTAGTATCTTCACTGATGCAGATTGGGCAGGTTGTCCGGATGATCGTCGATCAACTAGAGGTTTCGCCATATTCGTTGGACCGAACCTCATTTCCTGGAGTTCGAAGAAACAACCAACAGTGTCGAGGTCGAGCACAGAGGCCGAGTACAAAGCCTTGGCGAATGGAGCTGCTGAAGCCATCTGTGTAGAGTCACTACTCAAAGAGCTTGGAGTGTCTCAGCAGCGTGTTCCGGTTCTCTGGTGTGATAACTTAGGGGACACATATCTGACTGCCAACCCAGTTTTCCATGCACGTACCAAGCACATCGAGATTGATTTTCACTTTGTGCGTGAGCGTGTTGCTTCTGGAGCTCTTGAGGTCAGATTCATTTCTTCTAACGATCAGCTGGCTGATGTGTTTACTAAACCAGCCACCAGACAGATGCTAGACCGTTTTAGTACCAATCTAAACCTTGTACAGAGTAGAAGTTCAAATTGAGGGGGAGAGTTAAAATAGGTCTAGCGTGTCATGTACACGTACCCTGTACGTATGTAATTGTATACTGATTGTTATATATATAGAAAAACGCGGAGAGGCTTTGCCCCACGAAAAACCCTAAATCCTACTCCTTCCGTTCCTAAATATTTGTCTTTCTAGAGATTTCAAATGGTTACCACATACGGATGTATATAGACATATTTTAGAGTATAGATCCACTCATTTTGCTTCGTATGTAGTCACTTGTTGAAACTTCTAGAAAGACAAATATTTAGGAACGAAGGGAGTATTTTCTAACTGCACTGGCCAGTCTTCCAGAAAAAATCTTGTCGGCCGACGGCAGCTCCTCCGTGGCCACATGCCCATCTCCCTCCGCCTCCTCCCTTCCCCACGAGACGCGCCATTCCTCCTCATCCCAGTCGAGCGGCCCGGCAACCCGGATGGGTGGTGCAAGCGGCGAGCAGGCGGACGGGCTGAGCGACTGTGGCGCGAGAGAGGCGGGGCGAGCGGCGATGGCGGCCAGGGAAAGTGAGCAGCCATCGGTCGAGTGGCGCAAGCTGCAACGGCGACCGGACGGGCGACGCTAGCAAGCGCGCTTACCGACCACGAGTAATTTTGCGGCCCAGCCGTGTTTCTTCTCGGTCAAACCAGATGCATAATCAGAGACAGATGGATGCCCATGTTTGAGTACATAGCCTTAGGGGTAGTTTGGTATTTTCTGTTGCCTATAAATGGGAAATTAAAGAGAAAATCAGTTAAGGAGAGAAATGGCATGGTAATGAAGGAGTCAATGGGCTGAATGGCAATTTTGCGAAGCCAATCTTGAAAGTGGCAATTTTGAGAAGCCTCACATTCAAAGTGGCAAATGTTCAATTGTCTCGCGCGAACGACTCCAACTTGATGACGTGGCGACAGTCTTGCGCTGTGATTTGCGCGAGCGATCTAACGGCCATAAGAGCGTTCGGGGACGAGCCTCTAAAAATCTGATGCTTTAGAGCATCTACAGCCGGACGTCTCAAACCATCTCTCATACGCCACGCCAGCAGATGCGCCTGATCAGTGACAGAACAGGAGAGAGAAAAAAAGTAATCCAATCAGACCCCTCATATCATCCTTATACACCCGGGTTGTCCCCGAACCTCATATCCATCTCAAATGTAGGGAGGATATGAGGGCTCGTGGACGCTTTAGAGCAGTCCGCCACATAGGACGCGGCCCAGCCCGGACCACCTTTTCTCTTTCTTTATTTATTCTTTTATTTGTCTCTCTTCATCAAGCACGTGCAAGTGACCGGACATATGAGAAAAAAAAAGAGAAGTATGACTGCATGGACGGACAAATAGGGGTTTAAAACGGACACGTCCGGTTATTGACCGGGTGCATCCGCGGGCGTTTAAGAGTCATATTTGCTATGTTCGGCTGTAGATGCTCTTATTCTATGTTTTTTTTGGAAAATAAAACATAGAATAAAGCTAAAAATCTGATGACAGGTATTCTATGTTAAAAGGTATTCTCGTGATTAACACAGAAAAAACAAACAGTCATGGAAATAAATTTTAGTTTGGAGGAAAATTATTAGGTAAAAAAATACCAACCAATATTAGTGGTTTTATGGAGTTTAATCTGTTTTGCTGATTTATTAACAATCTACTCCCTCCGTTTCATAATATAGAACGTTTTTTGACACTGGTGTAGTGTCAAAAAACGTATTATATTATGGGACGGAGGGAGTAGTATATACAAAATTCAAGTAGAAGGCGTAACTAATTATTATTTTTGCGGGGGAAATAAGACGTTAATTTAAAGTACACTTTTATATTATTATTTTCAAGATAATCAAGGAAAGTTGAACTTAATTAAAATGTCGGTGGCTTCAAAACACGTCCATGCATGATACTCAAGGAAGCTACATTAATCTTCATATATATTCCACATACGAGATTGTTTGTGTTCCGGTGACATACCGAGAGCCATATCTTTCCCCATTGTGGTATTGCAGCTGCACTTCCACGCGATAGTATCCAATCACGTCCCTTGGTCAAGGATTCATTGTCCACCTCGCCAAGAAGCCTCAAAGTAACATAGTTTAAGCATGATCCAAACATGGTGCTCGTCCCCAACACTTGCGTGCCCCAACCACCATCTTCATTCTACATAGATTACATGAATAAATACAACCAAATACTCCCTCCGTCTCAAAATAATAGAGTTAGTACAAAGTTGAGACACTTATTTAAGACGGAGGGAGTAGTAGCAATTACAATGAAACCACCAGTTATATAGATGGATCCATCCATTAGGTATATAAAGACTATTACTACAAAGTAACTGGATCAAACTGAAGTTGGCATACCTGATGGTTGTAAATATAACGACGGATCTCACGTAGATGTTCTGTTGATAGGACAGTATTGAGAGATCCGGTAATATGTAGAGCAAATATCTGCGAGAAACAAACCATCATCATAATGTTGTCCACGAATTAACTACGGCATGCAACTCTTGATAACTAGTTTCGGAGTATATTGACACTCTTGTGCATGTACAGTATATGGAGCACTATAATTAGAGAGAGCGGTTTTTCAACTCCCGGGTGTCCTACCCCCTCTATGAATAGTAATTAAAAAAAAATCTGAAACTTTGCTACAACAAATATGCTCAAACTCTATTGGTGCTTGGCTGGTTGCAGGTTTTCATGCTGAAAAAACATTCGATGAGCTCTATACAAGGAAAAGATTTCAGTGTTAAAAGTTTTGAGCACTTTTAGCACTGAAATCTGAAATTCATGTGTACTTCTCTACAATGATATTTCGTTATGAAATTTGCATCCACCTAAAAAGTGTTAATTAATTACTCAAGAAATTATCTAATCACCACCCAACAACAGAGCTTGTGCTTTGTCCTAGAAATATTCACCAACTCGCTATAAAATACAACCTCCGTTTCGGAAATGCTTGATGCTGATTTAGTACAAGAGAGGGAGTGGATTTCAGTATCCAAAGTAAAGATACAGTGCTACAAGTTAGAAAAATACACACCAAGATAGGCATAATGAACATAATTCCACTGAAATCGCCAGCCCAGTGCCCATCGTCTGCTTGCAGAGCAGAGTGTCGAGTAAGGGCCCGCCTCAGCGATGTCAATATCGTGTCTTCTGTGACTTCTGCACTGTGTACAAGCTTGATAGCAGGAAGATCCACCTGATGACCCTTTTGTTTTGCATACTGCAATAGATAATAGTCTGATGTGAGAATTTTATGGTCGGTGTTATAATGATTTACTCCCTCCGTCCCATAATGTAAGACGTTTTTGCAAGCTAAACGTCTTACATTGTGGGATGGAGGGAGTAGAACCCAAGTTTGCATATATTAACATAACAAGCGGTAGAAAAAACCAAAAGTATATGCAGAACTATGATTTTTTTTTTTTTTGAATTTCCTGTTTGGTCTGCATATGTTTTTCCCTTATTTTCGTTTGTCATGTTAACACGTGGACGGATGTTCATGAGTTCAAAGCTCTGCATGTGTTTTCATTTTTCATGTTTGTTCTGAATAGATTTTCGTTTTGTAATGTTAGTACGCAGCCTGATGTTCAATTATTCATCCATTTTCCATGCCATTTTCTACAGTCGGGTTCTTATAGCCTGGTTGGAATATTTACCTGCATGCGCATAAGAAGATCCTGCGACTCCCTCTTCTCAAGACGGCGGTCGGTGAACTCCCGGCGCACTCGCTCAACCTCGGCGCGCTCCTCCGGCGTGCCGTGGTCGGGGTCGAACTCCCACACGGCCCTCCCGAGGAAGTTGTTCACCGACCGCAACCACGGGCCGCCACCCTCCGCGACCTTCAGCCTCCACATCTCCCTCCGGACGACGACGCACGCACGGGCGGCGAGCTGAGCTAGCTCACACGTACGCGAACTGTTAACTTCCAAAGCAAAGAAGAACTCACGAAGTGTTCGACCGATCACTCACCCAAAGTATGCATGGTGGAGCACTCTGGAGTGTGCAGCTCACCCGATTTTATTTGGGCGGGCTTATGTCGCGATGGTACTGCTGCCTGCCAACCAACGGAGAATTAAGTGGTCTGAACTGTCACAGGGTCCACCAAGTCACGGAACGCTAAGGCGGTGCGAGGCGATTGCGAGGCGATCGCGTTCTCACGCTAGGGTTAGGGTTTCGGTGCACTTGGGTGGCTGGATTTCGGCTGGGATCGGGACGGCGACGGCGTCCTCCCGGACCTAGGTCGACGAACCCGCGTTCCCCCGTCTTGGAGCGGTGCTGATGGCTGGGGAAGTAGGAGGAAAAGGTGCGGCTGCGGCAAACAAAACGCCATCTAGATCGGCGACGGCGGCCACGCCGCCGGTGCGGAAGGACGATGGATCTGCTAGTGGGTGTTGGGGGGGGGGGGCAAATCCCCCGCGGAGAGCAAGACGCCGGATCCGGCAGCAAGCCTGTCAGCGCGGCTGGGAGGTATGGTGCTCATGGACAAGGAGGTAGAAGGCTTTGTGTTTGAAGATCCAAAACCTCATGTCCGTAGAGATCACCGTTGGTCAGCAGTTGGTAAAGTGTGCTCTCCTAGGCCAATGAAAATGTCGGTAGTGGAGAAAACCATGCCCAGGGCATGGGGTCTGCATAGAGAAGCAAAGTTCGCAGAGATCGGCCTGAATATTTTTGAGGTACACTTTCGGTTAGAAGGAGACTATAGGCATGTGCTGCATAACGGACCATGGCAATTTGATTTTAGTGTTCTCATTATGAAGGAGTATGAGGGTGGTAAACGGCCGTCAGAGATGGTGTTCGATACGATAGATGTGTGGGTACGAGTCACGGATCTTCCACCTGACAAGAGAACCAAAGAGTTTGGTAGTGCACTGGGAAATTGGCTTGGGGAGATAGTCAAGGTTGATGTGGATAGAGAAGGCTTCGTGAGGGGACATAATTTAAGGGTCAGAGCAAAGATCTCAGTTTTTGAGCCGCTGGTCAGGGGATTCTATCTGAAAAAGAAGGAGGACGAGGAGAAGACTTGGTTTGACTTCTACTATGAGAAGGTTCCACACTTTTGCTTTGACTGTGGTAGACTTGTGCATGTTGAAGGGATATGTGATCCCCTACGTCACAACAATGTGGGGGGGGGGGTGGCTGGCTTAGAGCCTCTCCAGGGAGGAACAATTCAAGTAAAGACGGATCAATGGCTGGGGATAGTAGCAACTTTTAGCCGAGGGAGTTCTCACATTGGTGAGACTGCCAGCAAGAACATGGAGCATCCCAGAGTTCGTGATATTCCCACAAAGAGGAATTTGCATGCTGAATTTTCATGCACCTCGGATGGTCGCACTGGCGAGCGTACGAGGAACATAGAGGGGGATGTATCTAGTACAAATAAAGCAAGGGACAAGAATGAAGTGGCTAGTGGAAAGGATCTCTGGGAGAAATTGGAAGAGCGTAGAGAAAAAGATCTAAGGGACAAACTGATGGATCCATCCACTCGCAGATATGGGCCGAGGAAGAATGATACAGAATGGCAGCAGAGGGAAAGAAGCAGCTACCCGGGAGGGCAAAACATGCGGATGGGCCATAACGGGCAGCATGCAGAGACGGGTCGGGGTAACCCACTGGGGGGATCCGATATGCATGGCACCCGAGACAGACGTAGGGGTCACTACGTGCGAATTCATAGAAGGGAGAATGTGGAGACATATCGTAGTGGTTCTTACGGTGGAAGAGAGAATGAAAGCAGGAAGCGGGGGCCAAGGCAGGTGTGGGTGGCAAAGGGAGATCCTGAAAGGTATGGAGATGAGGATGGGTTCATTTGCGATACGAGGCAGAAGACTACCTCGGTGTTTGACCGCATCCAAGAGAATGATGACAAAGCGGCGAGCCCTGGCACACGGGGCCGCCGGGACCAATGAATCTCTTAGCCTGGAGCTGTCGTGGCTTGGGGTTGGACTCGACAGTTGGCGAATTGCGGGACCTGATACGGTCACACAACCCAGCGGTGGTATTTCTTAGTGAAACAAAAAAGTCAGCAAAAGCAATGGAAAGACTGAAATGGAGTTTGGGTTTCCGAAGTGGAGTAGCGGTGGATAGCAACGGAAGAAGTGGGGGCTTGCCTTGTGGTGGAGGGAGCATATCCAGGTCACGGTGAGGCTTTGGTGCCAATACTTTCTTGATGCGGAGGTAGTGTGGGATGGTAAACTGTGTAGAATCACTGGATTCTATGGATAGCCACGAACGGAACTTCGGAAAAAAAAAATCTTGGGATGCCTTGCGGTATCTCCGAGCGCAGGATAACTTCCCGTGGATGTGTGTTGGGGACTTTAACGAAGCCATGTTTCTTACGGATCAGATTGGGGGAAACCAGAGAAGCTTCGCACAGATGGAGGCCTTCAGGGACTGCCTTGCCGACCGCGGTTTGGCAGACCTAGGATTCTCGGGGTACCCATACACTTGGGATAACAAGCGAGATGAACAAGATAATATTCAGGTCCGGTTAGACAGAGCTACATGCACTGACAGTTTCCTGAGTATGTTCCCGGAGACAAAAGTTGAACACATATTAACCGAGGAATCAGATCACCAGGCCCTCCTAGTCCGTGTGCTGGAGACGGCTCCAAGTCACACAGGTGGGGGGCCAAGGCTTTTTTGTTTTGAGGAGGCTTGGATCAGACACGAGAAGTATGAAGAGATGATTGTAGAGGCGTGGGATGCGGCGAACTCAGGAGAGGAGGGCCTAGCGGCTGTATGGCAGAAACTGGGCAGCATGGCGGGCTCAATGCAGCGGTGGGAGCGTGAGGTTTTTGGTTCCATTAGGAAAAAGATCAAGCTTTTGAAGGCGCAGCTCCTGGAAGCGAAGGAAAGGGCTTTGTCGACAGGGTACCAACAAGAAGTGAGGGACATTGAAGAACAGCTGAGAGAGGTGTACGAACGAGAGGAGATTATGTATCGGCGGCGGTCTAGGGTTGACTGGTTAAAAGCGGGTGATCAGAACACGCAGTATTTCCAGAACAGGGCATCGCACCGAAAAGGGAAGAATACAGTCAAGAGGCTGCAACGGGATGATGGGTCACTTTGTACGACTGATGATGACATGAGAGCAATGGTGGCTACGTTCTATGAAAACCTCTTCACTTCGGAGGGGTTCGCGGGGGCGGATGATCTACTTCAGAACATACAGGTAGCAGTTACAGATCATATGAACACATCCCTAACAGCCCCGATATTGGACAAGGAAGTAGAGACAGCTCTCTTGCAAATGGGGCCAACAAAGGCACCGGGGCCTGATGGCCTACCGGCGCTTTTTTACCAGCGACACTGGTCGTTGCTCAGAGATGATGTGTGCAGAGCTGTCCGGGATTTTCTGAATGGTGCCACAACTCCGGAGAGTTTTAATGCAACAGTGATTGTGATGATACCGAAAGTGAACTCTCCAGAACTGCTCTCTCAGTTTAGGCCCATTAGTTTGTGTAATGTTCTTTACAAAATAGCTACAAAGGTTTTAGCTAACAGGCTCAAAGTGGTGCTTCCCATACTAATTTCAGAAGAACAAAGTGCCTTTGTACCCGGACGCCTTATTACGGATAATGTATTGGTGGCATATGAGTGTGTCCATGCAATTCGTAATAGAAAGAGGAAGAAACCACTGTGTGCAGTCAAGTTGGAGATGATGAAAGCATACAATAGGGTGGAATGGGTTTTTCTGCAGCGGATGATGGAGAGAGTGGGTTTTGCTCCGATCTGGATAGATATGATCATGAGATGTGTGACAACGGCGAGCTTCTCTGTCAAATTGAATGGAGGTTTTTCCAGGTGTTTTTCCCCTTCCCGGGGTCTCAGACAGGGCGACCCCCTATCTCCATATCTGTTTCTGTTTTGCGTAGAGGGTTTCTCCGCTCTTTTGAGGAAAGCACAGGCTGATAATAAGTTAAAAGGTGTGAAGTTTGGGAGCACTGGCCCCCATGTCACACATCTACTTTTTGCTGATGATAGCATAGTCTTCCTGGAGGGAACGAGAGAGAATATGGAGTCACTGAAGGAAATTCTAAGTATATATGAAGCAGCCTCGGGTCAAAAAGTAAATTTACAGAAATCATCGATTTTCTTCGAAAAGGGCTGTCAAGAGACAACTAAGGTGGAGCTTAAGGCCGCTCTGGGCGTCTCGTCAGAAGCTCTTAGCGAGAGATATCTGGGCCTTCCGACACTGGTTGGAAGATCCAAGGATGGCACCTTTCATTATGTTGCTGAGAGTTCGAAGGGCAAATGTAGCGGATGGAAGGGGCAGGGCCTTTCCAAAAAAGCGAGGGAAGTGCTTATAAAGTCGGGACTCCAAGCTGTTCCAACGTTCACCATGAGCTGTTTCCTCCTCACAAAGAAAATGTGCGGGAACCTGAATTCTATTTCGTCTAAATTCTGGTGGGGGGCTAAAGATGGTGAACGGAAAGTACACTGGATTACCTGGCAGAAAATGTGCAGCTCCAAGCGAGATGGGGGTCTTGGGTTTCGAGATCTAGAAGCGTTCAACCAGGCCCTCCTTGCAAAACAGGCTTGGCGGATCTTGTAGTGTCCGAAGTCTTTGTGCGCGAGAGTTCTCAGGGAACACTACTTCAAACAAGATTCTATTATGACTGCTACGTGCCCATCACCAGCTTCATACACATTCAAAAGTATTCTGCATGGCCGAGACCTTTTGAGGGAGGGGCTGGTGTGGAGAATTGGAGACGGTTCAAGAGTGAACATCCACCATGCAAACTGGATTCCAAGAAGTGGATCAATGAAGCCCTTGGGGCAAATTTTCATCCCAGGAGTGACGAGGGTAGCGGACCTTCTAACTCTGGATGGCAGCACATGGAACCGACAGAGAGTTATGGAGATGTTTTCACCAGATGATGCTACAGATATCTTGCAGATTGCTGTTGGCGGTGTGAGGGTGGAGGACTACCAAGCCTGGAACTTTACAAAGAATGGCATTTTCACGGTGAGGTCGGCCTATCACCTCAAAATGGCTATGAAACAAGCAAGATCCGGACGGCCGGAGTCTTCGAGCTCGGTGAACATGCATAAAGGATACAATGCTCTTTGGGATACAAATGCACCGGGGAAAGCAAAGATACATTTGTGGAGGCTCGTTTCGAATGAACTTGCAGTAGGATCAGAGCTACATAGGCGAAGGATAAAACCTGGCGTGTTTTGTGTGGCTTGCGGGCGAGATGAAACTATATATCATTAGTTTTGGGGATGTCCACATTCAAATCTTTTTTGGCAGCTACTTCACTCAGAGAAGGGAGTCATGGTGGCGATCCCACCGTGCCAGATGGATTCCCAGAGGGAGTTAGCTCGCTGGCTACTCGAGTGGCTGGCAGGAGCGACTGATGAAGAGAAGGAGGCGATGACACAATCCATTTACGGGCTTTGGTTGGCAAGAAATGAAGCAAGGGAGGGGAGAAGAATAAAACCTCCGCATGAAATCTTGGCCACAGTCCTTATGCACATGGATGAATGGAGCAGAGTGCATCCCAAAGAGAGTCACATATTGGTACAGAGAGAGAAGCAGAAATGGGAACCACCGGAGGAAGGGTGGGTCAAAGTGAACTCCGATGGAGCGACTGCAAAAGGGGGGGCGGGGTAAAGCTGGCGGTGGTGCTGTGTTTAGGGAAAACATGGGGGCCTTCAGGGCAGGTATGTGCCATCATTTTCCAAACATTGTTGACCCAGAAACAGCAGAGGTTTTGGCATGCAAGCAGGCACTTCAGGTGGAGAGAGAGATGGACGTTCAAAAGGTTCATGTGGAGCTTGATTCTCAAGGTGTGGTGCACATGCTTCAGCAGCGAACAAAGAACCTGTCAGCAGCAGGGCCACTAGTGGAAGAGATTAAGGGCTTGCTAAATTCGTTCTCTGAGTCTAGGGTGTCGTGGGTTAGCCGATCTGCAAATGTTGGCGCGCATAAATTTGCTAGAGTAGGGTTGGGTGATGAATTATGTAGGGTGTGGTTGGGTGCTCCCCCAGACTTTGTTCTTGATATTTTGTCGGATGAGATTCCGAACTTCACGATTTAAATAAAGCGGCAAGTTTGTCCCTAAAAATACGGAGAATTAAGTGGTCATGACAAAGGGAATTTATTGGGCACGCACTACGCTATGATTTCGGTATACTTGAATAGTAACAAGAGTTGATCCGTAATAGTAGTACAATGTAGCTTACGATGCGGAAATTCACTTTGACTCATACTAGTGTATATGCGCCCATTGACAAAATACACATTTTAAAATATTAAAAAAATTCGAGAAAAAATCCCACGTGTAAATCCGGACATTATATGTGCCATAATTACTCGACCGTAGCTATGTCATCATCTTACCTTCTCTCTCTCAAACAATACCACTATACTTTGACGCAACGCTTACAATCCGACTGACACCAAAGACGATTACTCGAGTTGGAGCCTGCCTATCACAAAGATTTAATCTACTGCGATATTTGCGATGCGTCTCATATCATACACATACAAGAAATGCAAGATGTGTGCGGTACTACTACTGTGGCACATGTGTTTTTACTTGCTAAGTGTGTGCGGTAGAAGTTCCTATCACACATGCTCTTCAATATAGCACCGTGTTTGATGCGTCCATCGGCATATACGTTTCCGGGAGAGAAACATCTTTATGGTATGGACTAATTGTAGACATTTGACGATGCCAAAACATGTGTGCTATTGTGCATCGGACCAGCGCACCAAAATATCATAACGACTTCCCTAATGTCTACTACAACAAGGTTTGTCAGGCTCCAGTGAGGGAGGGCGATGACGGCGGTGTGCCTTCGGCTCGCTCCGGTGCTTCTAGTCGTCGCTAGGTGGTCCATAGACTTGAATGTAATTTTTTACTTCTGGAGTTCTTTGTACTACCTTGACAGTTGATGAATAGATCGGAAGGCTTCCCGCAAAAAAAAGATGAGAGACGAAATGCATTTGGGGTATTGGAGAAGGTGAAGAAGCAGAATGCCCATATTGTGCCCTTCTCCATACTGAAGGCGCACACAACTATAGCCCAACACGTTGTGATGACCGCCTGCCCATCCTTCACCTCCTTCAAAAAGACTATTATATCATCATCATGGTAGTCTAGGTGATGTACTTTAATTTTTGCTGCCTCCACACCGATCATGTAGTTTGCAAGGTAATCTTAAGTAAACTAGTTTGGAAACCATTGAAAACGAAAGTCATTCAGATATTTTTGTCTAATAACTCATTGTGGGCAGGCAAAAGAAGGCTACATTTCTTACTATCCTAAAGTTCACAATGTATCACGCAACTCCTGAACCAAGCGTTTGTGATACATAAAATGTGCCAAATGGTTCATAAGTCAAAATCATGTGGGGTGATAGATCTATCACATGCACTATACTTTGACGCAATGCTTACAATCCGACTGACACCAGAAACGATTACTAGAGTTGGAGCCTGTCTATCACAAACATTTAATCTACTGCGATATTTGCGATGAGTCTCATATCACACACATACAAGAAATGTAAGATGTGTGCGGTACTACTACTGTGGCACACATGTTTCTACTTGCTAAGTGTGTGCGGTAGAAGTTCCTATCACACGGGCTCTTCAATATAGCACCGTGTTCGATGCATCCATCAGCACATACGTTTTCGGGAGAGAAACATCTGTACGGTATGGACTAATTGTAGACATTTGACGATGCCAAAACATGTGGGATATTGTGGATCGGACCAGCGCACCAAAATATCATAACGACTTCCCTACTTTCTACTACAACAAGGTTTGTGAGGCTCCAGTGAGGGAGGGCGATGACGGCGGTGCCCCTTCGGCTCGCTCCGGTGCTTCTAGTCGTCGCTAGATGGTCTATAGACTTGATGTAATTTTTACTTCCGGTGTTCTTTGTACTACCTTGATAGTTGATGAATAGATCAGAAGGCTTTCCCGCAAAAAAGAAGAAGAGAGACGAAATGCATTTGGGGTATTGGAGAAGGTGAAGAAGCAGAATGCCCATATTGTGCCCTTCTCCATACCGAAGGCGCACACAACTTTAGCCCAAATCTTTGTGATGACCGCCTGCCCATCCTTCACCTCCTTCAAGAAGACTATTATATCATCATCATGGTAGTCTAGGTGATATACTTTAATTTTTGCTGCCTTCACACCGATCATGTAGTTTGCAAAGTAATCTTAAGTAAACTAGTTTGGAAACCATTGAAAACGAAAGAGATTCAGATATTTTTGTCTAATAACTCATTGTGGGCAGGCAAAAGAAGGCAACATTTCTTACTATCCTAAAGTTCACAACGTATCACGCAACTCCTAAACCAAGCATTTGTGATACATAAAATATGCCAAATTTTTCATAAGTCAAAATCATGTGGGGTGATAGATGTATCACACGCACTATACTTTGACGCAATGCTTACAATCCGACTGACACCAGAAACGATTACTGGAGTTGGAGCCTGTCTATGACAAACATTTAATCTACTGTGATATTTGCGACGCGTCTCATATCATACACATACAAGAAATGCAAGATGTGTGCGGTACTACTAGTGTGGCACATGTGTTTTTACTTGCTAAGTGTGTGCGGTAGAAGTTCCTATCACACAGGCTCTTTAATATAGCACCGTGTTCGATGCGTCCATCAGCACATACATTTCCGGGAGAGAAACATCTATACGGTATGGACTAATTATAGACATTTGACGATGCCAAAACATGTGGGCTATTGTGGATCGGACGAGCGCACCAAAATATCACAACGACTTCCCTACTGTCTACTACAACAAGGTTTGTCAGGCTCCAGCGAGGGCGGGCGATGAGGGCAGTGTGCCTTCAGCTCGCTTCGGTGCTTCTAGTCGTCTCTAGGTGGTCTATATAGACTTGAATATAATTTGTACTTCTGGTGTTCTTTGTACTACCTTGACAGTTGAGGAATAGATCGGAAGGCCTTCCCGCGAGAGATGAAATGCATTTCGGGTATTGGAGAAGGTGAAGTAGCAGAATGTCCATATTGTGCCCTTCTCCATACCGAAGGCGCACACAACTTCAGCCCAAACCTGTGTCATGACCGCCTGCCCATCCTTCACCTCCTTCAAAAAGACTATTATATCATCATCTTGGTAGTCTAGGTCCACACCGATTATGTAGTTTGCAAGGTAATCTTAAGTAAACTAGTTTGGAAACCATTGAAAACAAAAGACATTCAGATATTTTTGTCTAATAACTCATTGTGGGCAGGCAAAAGAAGGCTACATTTCTTACTATCCTAAATTTCACAACGTATCATGCAACTCCCGAACCAAGCATTTGTGATACATAAAATGTGCCAAATGTTTCATAAGTCAAAATCATGTGGTGATAGATCCATCACATGCACTATACTTTGACGCAATGCTTACAATCTGACTGACACCAGAGACGATTACTAGAGTTGGAGCCTGTCTATCACAAACATTTAATCTACTGCGATATTTGAGATGCGTCTCATATCACACACATACAAGAAATGTAAGATGTGTGCGGTACTACTACTGTGGCACATGTGTTTCTACTTGCTAAGTGTGTGCGGTGGAAGTTCCTATCACACGGGCTCTTCAATATAGCACCGTGTTCGATGCATCCATCAACACATACGTTTTCGGGAGAGAAACATCTGCACGGTATGGACTAACTGTAGACATTTGACGATGCCAAAACATGTGGGATATTGTGGATCGGGCCAGTGATAACCCACAAGTATAGGGGATCAATTGTAGCCTCTTTTGATAAGTAAGAGTGTCGAACCCAACGAGGAGCTAAAGGTAGAACAAATATTCCCTCAAGTTCTATCGACCACCGATACAACTCTATGCACGCTTGACGTTCGATTTACCTAGAACAAGTATGAAACTAGAAGTACTTTGTAGGTGTGATATGATAGGTTTGTAAGATAATAAAGAGCACGCAAATAAAATCTAGGGGCTGTTTAGATAAAGACACAAGTAAGTTAGTTTTAGTAGAGAGTTTTTGTCAACAAGAAAGTTATTTGTCCCTAGGCAATCGATAACAAGTACCGGTAATCATTCTTGTAATTTTATATGAGGGAGAGGCATGAGGTAACATACTTTCTCTACTTGGATCATATGCACTTATGATTGGAAATCTAGCAAGCATCTGCAACTACTAAAGATCATTAAGGTCATGAAACCCAACCATAGCATTAAGTATCAAGTCCTCTTTACTCCCATACTCCATAACCCACCTACTCGGGTTTAAGTTTCTGTCACTCTCGCAACCCACCGTAAGCGAATCATGAACATATTGCAACACCCTACAGCGGGGGCCCCTCACGTTTGTGCGAGACGGAGGGCACCGTAGGACAGAACCATAAATAAAATATACAATCATACCAACCAAGATCACGATTAACCCATAGGACAAAATGGATCTACTCAAACATCATAGAATAACCATAGATCATTGGGAAATAATATATGGAGTTGAGCACCATGTTTAAGTAGAGATTAAAGCAGGGAGGAGGGGTGTTACACCGCTGCATAGAGGGGGATAAAGTTGGTGTTGACGGTAGCAAGATTGTTGATGTAGATCGCCATCCCGATCGTTGCCCCGGTGGCACTCCGGTGCCACCGGGAGAGAGGGGGAGAGAGCCCCCCTCCTTCTTCCTCTTCCTTGGCCTCCCCATAGATGGGAGGAGGGTTCCCCCTCTGGTCCTTGGTCTCCATGGCCGCGGAGGGGCGGGAGCCCCTCCGAGATTGGATCTCCCTCTCTGTTCTCTTCTGTTTCCCGTCCCCAGATCTGGCCGAAAACCATTTCTTATATTCCCGAAGATCCGTAAATCCGATCGCGCTGAGATTTTCACATGATTTTTTCTGGATATAAGCTTCCTTGCGCCCGAAGTAGAGGTCCAACCGACGTACGAGGTGGGCACAACCCACCACCGCAAGCCTGGCTCCTCTAGCGCGCCCTGGTGGGTTGTGCCCACCATGGGCCTCCGTTTGCGGTGATTCCAACTCCCAAAAATCACATATATTCCAAAATAATTCTCCGTGAAATTTTATTGCATTTGGACTTCGTTTGGTATGGATTTTCTGCGATACAAAAAACATCCAAAAAACAGAAACTGGCACTGGGCACAGGATCAATAAGTTAGTCCAATAAATCATATAAAAGTTGCCAAAAGTATGTGAAAGTGGTATAATATTGGCATGAAACAATAAAAAAAATATAGATACGATGGAGACGTATCAACCAGCGCACCAAAATATCATAACGACTTCCCTACTTTCTACTACAACAAGGTTTGTCAGGCTCCAGTGAGGGAGGGCGATGACGGCGGTGCGCCTTCGGCTCGCTCTAGTGCTTCTAGTCATCGCTAGGTGGTCTATAGACTTGATGTAATTTTTACTTCTGGTGTTCTTTGTACTACCTTGATAGTTGATGAATAGATCAGAAGGCTTTCCCGCAAAAAAGAAGAAGAGAGACGAAATGCATTTGGGGTATTGGAGAAGGTGAAGAAGCGAATGCCCATATTGTGCCCTTCTCCATACCGAAGGCGCACACAACTTTAGCCCAAATCTTTGTGATGACCGCCTGCCCATCCTTCACCTCCTTCAAGAAGAATATTATATCATCATCATGGTAGTCTAGGTGATACACTTTAATTTTTGATGCCTCCACACCGATCATGTAGTTTGCAAGGTAATCTTAAGTAAACTAGTTTAGAAACCATTGAAAACGAAAGACATTCAGATATTTTTGTCTAATAACTCATTGTGGGCAGGCAAAAGAAGGCTACATTTCTTACTATCCTAAAGTTCACATCGTATCATGCAACTCCTAAACCAAGCATTTGTGATACATAAAATGTGCCATATTTTTCATAAGTCAAAATCACGTGGGGTGATAGATGTATCACATGCACTATACTTTGACGCAATGCTTACAATCCAACTGACACTAGAAATGATTACTGGAGTTGGAGCCTGTCTATCACAAACATTTAATCTACTGCGATATTTGCGACGCGTCTCATATCACACACATACAAGAAAATGCAAGATGTGTGCGGTACTACTACCGTGGCACGTGTGTTTTTACTTGCTAAGTGTGTGCGGTAGAAGTTCCTATCACACAGGCTCTTTAACATAGCACCGTGTTCGATGCGTCCATCAGCACATACATTTCCGGGAGAGAAACATCTGTATGGTATGGACTAATTATAGACATTTGACGATGCCAAAACATGTGGGTTATTGTGGATCGGACGAGCGCACCAAAACATCACAACAACTTCCCTACTATCTACTACAACAAGGTTTGTCAGGCTCCAGTGAGGGAGGGCGATGACGGTGGTGCGCCTTCGGCTTGCTCCGGTGCTTCTAGTCGTCTCTAGGTGGTCTATATAGACTTGAATGTAATTTGTACTTCTGGTGTTCTTTGTACTACCTTGACAGTTGATGAATAGATCGGAAGGCTTTCCCGCAAAAAAGAAGAAGAGAGACGAAATGCATTTGGGGTATTGGAGAAGATGAAGTAGCAGAATGTCCATATTGTGCCCTTCTCCATACCGAAGGCGCACACAACTTTAGCCCAAATCTTTGTGATGACCGCCTGCCCATCCTTCACCTCCTTCAAAAAGACTATTATATCATCATCATGGTAGTCTAGGTCCACACCGATCATGTAGTTTGCAAGGTAATATTAAGTAAACTAGTTTGGAAACCATTGAAAACGAAAGACATCCAGATATTTTTTGTCTAATAACTCATTGTGGGCGGGAAAAAGAAGGCTACATTTCTTACTATCCTAAAGTTCGCAACATATCATGCAACTCCTGAACCAAGCGTTTGTGATACATAAAATGTGCCAAATGTTTCATAAGTCAAAATCATGTGGGGTGATAGATCTATCACATGCACTATACTTTGATGCAATGATTACAATCCGACTAACACCAAAGACGATTACTGGAGTTGGAGCCTGTCTATCACAAACATTTAATCTACTGTGATATTTGCGATGCATCTCATATCACACACATACAAGAAAGGTACAATGTGTGCGGTACTACTACTGTGGCACATGTGTTTCTACTTGCTAAGTGTGTGCGGTAGAAGTTCCTATCACACGGGCTCTTCAATATAGCACCATGTTTGATGCGTACATCAGCACATACGTTTTTGGGAGAGGAACATCTGTACGGTATGGACTAATTGTAGACATTTGACAATGCCAAAACATGTGGGATATTGTGGATCGGACCAGCGCACCAAAATATCATAACGACTTCCCTACTTTCTACTACAACAAGGTTTGTCAGGCTCCAGTGAGGGAGGGCGATGATGGCGGTGCGCCTTAGGCTCGCTCCGGTGCTTCTAGTCGTCGCTAGGTGGTCTATAGACTTGATGTAAGTTTTACTTCTGGTATTCTTTGTACTACCTTGACAGTTGATGAATAGAGCAGAAGGCTTTCTTGCAAAAAATAAGAAGAGAGACGAAATGCATTTGGGGTATTGGAGAAGGTGAAGAAGCAGAATGCCCATATTGTGCCCTTCTCCACACCGAAGGCGCACACAACTTTAGCCCAAATCTTTGTGATGACCGCCTGCCCATCCTTCACCTCCTTCAAGAAGACTATTATATCATCATCATGGTAGTCTAGGTGATATACTTTAATTTTTGCTGCCTCCACACCGATCATGTAGTTTGCAAGGTAATCTTAAGTAAACTAGTTTGGAAACCATTGAAAACGAAAGATATTCAGATATTTTTTGTCTAATAACTCATTGTGGGCAGGCAAAAGAAGGCTACATTTCTTCCTATCCTAAAGTTCACAACGTATCATGCAACTCCTAAACCAGGCATTTGTGATACATGAAATGTGCCAAATTTTTCATAAGTTAAAATCATGTGGGGTGATAGATGTATCACATGCACTATACTTTGACGCAATGCTTACAATCCGATTGACACTAGAAACGATTACTGGAGTTGGAGCATGTCTATCACAAACATTTAATCTACAGCGATATTTGCGACGCGTCTCATATCACACACATACATGAAATGCAAGATGTGTGCGGTACTACTACTGTGGCACATGTGTTTTTACCTGCTGTGTGTGTGGTAGAAGTTCCTATCACATAGGCTCTTTAATATAGCACCGTGTTCGATGCGTCCGTCAGCACATACATTTCCGGGAGAGAAACATCTGTACGGTATGGACTAATTATAGACATTTGATGATGCCAAAACATGTGGGCTATTGTGGATCGGACCAGTGCACCAAAATATCACAACGACTTCCCTGCTCTATCTACTACAACAAGGTTTGTCAGGCTCCAGTGAGGGAGGGCGATGACGACGGTGCGCCTTCAGCTCGCTCCGGTGCTTCTAGTCGTCTCTAGGTGGTCTATATAGACTTGAATGTAATTTGTACTTCTGGTGTTCATTGTACTACCTTGACAGTTGATGAGTAGATCGGAAGGCTTTGTCGCAAAAAAGAAGAAGAGCGACGAAATGCATTTGGGGTATTGGAGAAGGTGAAATAGCAGAATGTCCATATTGTGCCCTTCTCCATACCGAAGGTGCACACAACTTTAGCCCAAAGCTTTGTGATGACCACCTGCCCATCCTTCACCTCCTTCAAAAATACTATTATATCATCATCAAGGTGTTGGGAAACGTAGCATGGAAAACAAAAAAAAATTCTACCCACACGCAATGATCTATCTATGGAGATGCATAGCAACGAGGGGGAGAGTGTGTCTACGTACCCTCGTAGACCGTAAGCGGAAGCGTTTCACAATGCGGTTGATGTAGTTAAACTTTCTTCACGCTCCAACCGATCTGGTACCGAACGCACGACACCTCCGCGTTCTGCACACGTTCAGCTCGGTGACGTCCCCCGCCTTCTTAATCCAGTAAGACGGCAAGGTAGTAGATGAGTTTTGGCAGCATGACGGCGTGGTGACGGTGATGGTGAAGTGATCTCTGCAGGGCTTTGCCTAAGCACTACGAAAATATGACCGAGGGAGTAAACGGTGGACGAGGGCGTCGCACACGGCTAAGACAATGTGGTGTGTCATTGTGTGGCGCCCCCTACCCATGTATATATAGGTGGGAGGGGAGGAGGCAGCCCCTAGGGTGCCCCAAGAGACCTGGCGGCAGCCCTAGGGCTGCTGCCTTGCCCTGCGCCCCCTTCCTTGTAAGAAGAAGGGGGGAGGAAAGAGGGGGGGGGGGAGGGAAAGAAGGGGGAGTCCTACTCCACACTTTCCTTTCTCTCCCCTCTTTCCTTCTCCTCCTCATAGGGCCGGCACGTATAGGGGCGCACCAGCCCCTTGTGGGCTGGTGTGTTGCTTCTCTTGGCCCATAAGGCCCATATCTTTGCCGGGGGCGCCCGAAACTCCTTTCCGGTGACCCGATAAGTACTCGGTACCCTCCAAAACACTTCCGGTGTCCGAATACCATCATCCTATATATCAATCTTTACCTTTCGACCATTTCGAGATTCCTCTTCATGCCCGTGATCTCATCCGGGACTCCGAACAATATTCGGTCACCAAATCACATAACTCATATAATAGTATATCATCAACGAACGTTAAGCGTGGGGACCCTACGAGTTCAAGAACTATGTAGACATGACCGAGACACCTCTTGGTCAATAACCAATAGCGGAACCTGGATGTCCATATTGGCTCCTACATATTCTACGAAGATCTTTATCGGTCGAACCGTTATGACAACATACGTAATTCCCTTTGTCTATCATTATGTTACTTGCCCGAGATTCGATCGTCGGTATCTTCATACCTAGTTCAATCTCGTTACCGGTAAGTCTCTTTACTCGTTCTGTAATACATCACCTCGTGACCAACTCCGTAGTCATTTGCAAGCTTATGATGTGTATTAGCGAGAGGGCTCAGAGATACCTCTCCGATACTTGGAGCGACAAATCCTAATCTCGATCTATGCCAACTCAACAAACACCTTCGGAAATACCTGTAGATCATCTTTATAATCACCCAGTTACACTGTGACGTTTGATAGCACACAAGGCATTCCTCTGGTATTCGGGAGTTGCATAATCTCATAGTCGAAGGAATATGTATTTGACATGAAGAAAGCAATAGCAATAAAACTAAATGATCATTATGCTAAGCTAACAGATGGGTCTTGTCCATCACATCATTCTCCTAATGATGTGATCCCGTTATCAAATGACAACTCATGTCAATGGTTAGGAAACCTTAGCCATCTCTGATTAACGAGCTAGTCTAGTACAGGCTCACTAGGGACACAGTGTTTGTTTATGTATTCACACATGTATTAAGGTTTCCGATCAATACAATTCTAGTATGAATAATAAACCTTTATCATGAATAAGGAAATAGAAAATAACAACTTTATTATTGCCTCTAGGGAATATTTACTTCACATGGTAGTCTAGGTGATATACTTCAATTTTTGCTGCCTCCACACCGATCATGTAGTTTGCAAGGTAATCTTAAGTAAAGTAGTTTGGAAACCATTGAAAACGAAAGACATTCAGATATTTTTGTCTAATAACTCATTATGGGCAGGCAAAAGAAGGCTACATTTCTTACTATCCTAAAGTTCACTTTTGTCTTGGATAAAGCGTAAACAAAGAGTTCTCGTCACCGTCTCTTTTCCCTAGTTTCCTCACTTGATGTCGGTTCATGAATATCTCACTACCCCATATGCAAAAAGTGTCAAAGCGTGGATTTGTACCACTGACATATGTTGAAGGAAATATGCCCTAGATGCAATAATTGTTATTTATATTTCCTTATATCATGATAAATGTTTATTATTCATGCTAGAACTGTATTAACCGGAAAGTTAGTACATGTGTGAATACATAGACAAAACAGAGTGTCCCTAGTATGCCTCTACTTGACTAGCTCGTTAATAAAAAATAGTTAAGTTTCCTAGCCATAGACATGTGTTGTCATTTGATGAACGGGATCACATCATTAGAGAATGATGTGATGGACAAGACCCATCCGTTAGCTTAGTACTATGATCGTTTAGTTTATTGCTATTGCTTTCTTCATGACTTATACATGTTCCTATGACTATGAGATTATGCAATTCCCAAATACCAGAGGAACAATTAGTGTGCTATCGAACGTCACAACGTAACTGGGTGATTATAAAGATGCTCTACAGGTGTCCCCGATGGTGTTCGTTGAGTTGGCATAGATCGAGATTAGGATTTGTCACTCCGTGTTTCGGAGAGGTATCTCTGGGCCCTCTCGGTAATGCTCATCACTATAAGTCTTGCAAGCAATGTGACTAATGAGTTAGTTGCGGGATGATGCATTACGGAGCGAGTAAAGAGACTTGCCGGTAACGAGATTGAACTAGGTATGATGATACCGACGATCGAATCTCGGGCAAGTAACATACCGATGATAAAGGGAACAAAGTATGTTGTTATGCGGTTTGACCAATAAAGATCTTCGTAGAATATGTGGGAGCCAATATGAGCATCCAGGTTCTGCTATTGGTTATTGACCGGAGAGGTGTCTCGGTCATGCCTACATAGTTCTCGAACCCGTAGGGTCCGCACGCTTAACGTTCAATGACGATTTGTATTATGAGTTATGTGATTTGATGTACCGAAGTTTGTTCAGAGTCCCGGATGAGATCACGGACATGACGAGGAGTCTCAAAATGGTCGAGAAGTAAAGATTGATATATTGGACCATGTTATTCAGACACCGGAAGTGTTCCGGATGGTTTCGGGTAAAAACGGAGTGCCGGAGGGGTTAACGGAACCCCCCGGGGAAGCAATGGGCCATCATGGGCCATAGGGGAGAGAGAGGACAGCCCACATAGGGGAGGCCCCCCCATGGGGAGTCCGAATAGGACTAGGGGAGGGGGCGCGGCCCCCCTTTCCCTCTCCCTCTCCCTCTCCCTTCCTTCCCTCTTCCACTAAGTGGAATCCTACTAGGACTCCCTTCTCCTTGGGCGCGCCCCTAGGGCCGGCCGGCCTTCCCCTCCCTCCTTTATATACGAGGGCAAGGGGGGCACCCTGGGACACACACGTTGATCTTTTAGCTGTGGGCGGTGCCCCCTTCCACAGTTACACACGCGGTCATATCATCGTAGTGCTTAGGCGAAGCCCTACGCCGGTAACTTCATCAACACCGTCACTACGCCATCGTGCTGACGGAACGCTCCCTCGACCTCAACTAGTCAAGAGTTCGTGGGACGTCATCGAGCTGAACGTGTGCTGAACACGGAGGTGCCGTGCGTTCGGTGCTTGGATCGGTCGGATCGTGAAGACGTTCGACTACATCAACCGTGTTACTAAACGCTTCCGCTTTCGGTCTACGAGGGTACGTGGACACACTCTCCCCGCTCGTTGCTATGCTTCTCCTAGATAGTTCTTTCGTGATCGTAGGAAATATTTGAAATACTACGTTCCCCAACATATGTACCTACAAGCATGAAGTAAGTATTAAAAGTTAAACTACAATTGTGCAATGGTGTAATGTAATCCATGAGATTAAACTAACCTCGATGGCATAAGTACATGGAAAGACTTGTTAACTACATCAGGCTTAAGATCAACCAAATATAACCATGGTAAACAACAACAACTCCCAATGATAGCTAGATTGCAAAGAGTTAACACGCTAGGAAGCAATGGAGTAAAAAATGGAAAGGTATGTTAGCTACGACATGCTTAACAACAACCAAACATAGCCATTGATACTGATATTGGTGAAATTGAACTAGCTAGTTCATACTTAAACATCACATTGCATACAATATTACCACGTTGTGCATAGCTGAAATAAACATGACATATGTTAACTACAACAGGCTTAGAGCATCTTTAGCAGACCCCTTATAGCGCCGACCTTTAAAGTGAGTATAAGGGCTACAGAAAACATGTTTTGAGGGCTCACGTAGGCTGCGGCTGAACAGATCCAGCAAGGCCAAACGGTAAAACAAAATTGGCTGGCGCGGGTGATGACCCACAAGTATAGGGGATCTATCGTAGTCCTTTCGATAAGTAAGAGTGTCAAACCCAACGAGGAGCAGAAGGAAATGTCAAGAGCTTTTCAGTAAGGTATTCTCTGCAAGCACTGAAATTATCGGTAACAGATAGTTGTGTGATAAGATAATTCGTAGCGGGTAACAAGTAACAAAAGTAACTAAGGTGCAGCAAGGTGGCCCAATCCTTTTTGTAGCAAAGAACAAGCCTGGACGAACTCTTATATAAAGCAAAGCGCTCCCGAGGACACATGGGATTTGTTGCCAAGTTAGTTTTCATCATGCTCATACGATTCACGTTCATTACTTTGATAATTTGATATGTGGGTGGATCGGTGCTTCGGTGCTGCCCCTTCTTCTGTTGGGGAACGCAGTATTTCAAAAAGTTTACCTACGATCATGCAAGATCTATCTACGAGATGCATAGCAACGAGCGGGGAGAGTGTGTCCACGTACCCTCATAGACCGAAAGTGGAAATATTAAGAAACGCGGTTGATGTAGTCGAACGTCTTCACGATCCAACCAATCAAGTACCGAACGCACGGCACCTCCGCGATCTGCACACGTTCAGCTTGGTGACGTCCCTCGAACTCTAGATCCAGCTGAGGCCGAGGGAGAGTTTCGTCAGCACGACGGCGTGGTGACAGTGATGATGAAGTTACCAACGCAGGGCTTCGCCTAAGCACTACGACAAAATGACCGAGGTGGAAATCTGTGGAGGGGGGCACCACACACGGCTAAGAAATCAACTTGTGTCTATGGTGTGCCCCCTCCCCCGTATATAAAGGAGGGGAGGAGGGGGTCGGCCGGCCTCAAGGGGCGCTCCCCAAGGGGGGGAATCCTACTCCTACTAGGAGTAGGTTCCCCCCTTTCCTAGTCCAACTAGGAGGGGAAGGAAAGAGGAAGAGGGAGAGAAGGAAAGGGGGGCCGCCCCCCAAATTTGTATTGGGCTTGGGGGGTGCCTCCACTTGTCCGCCTCCTCCTCTCTTCCACTAGGGCCCATGAAGGCCCATTAACCCCCCGGGGGGTTCCGGTAACCCCCCGGCACTCCAGAAAATGCCGGAACCTATCCGAAACCTTTCCGGTGTCCAAACATAACCTTCCAATATATCAATCTTTATGTCTCGACCATTTCGAGACTCCTCGTCATGTATGTGATCACATTTGGGACTCCAAACAACCTTCGGTACATCAAATCACATAACTCACAATACGTATCGTCATCGAATGTTAAGCGTGCGGACCCTACGGGTTCGAGAACTATGTAGACATGGCCGAGACTCATCTCTGGTCAATAACCAATAGCGGAACCCGGATGCTCATATTGGTTCCTACATATTCTACGAAGATCTTTATCGGTCAAACCGCATAACAACATCCGTTGTTCCCTTTGTCATCGGTATGTCACTTGCCCAAGATTCGATCGTTGGTATCATCATACCTAGTTCAATCTCGTTACCGGCAAGTCTCTTTACTCGTTCTGTAATTCATCATCCTGCAACTAACTCATTAGTTACATTGCTTGCAAGGCTTATAGTGATGTGCATTACCGAGTGGGCCCAGAGATACCTCTCCGACAATCGGAGTGACAAATCCTAATCTCGATCTATGCCAACTCAACAAACACCATCGGAGACACCTGTAGAGCATCTTTATAATCACCCAGTTACGTTGTGACGTTTGATAGCACACTAAGTGTTCCTCCGGTATTTGGGAGTTGCATAATCTCATAGTCATAGGAACATGTACAAGTCATGAAGAAAGCAATAGCAATAAACTAAACGATCATAGTGCTAAGCTAACGGATGGGTCTTGTCCATCACATCATTCTCTAATGATGTGAACCCGTTCATCAAATGACAACACATGTCTATGGCTAGGAAACTTAACCATCTTTGATTAACGAGCTAGTCAAGTAGATGCATACTAGGGACACTCTTTTTTGTCTATGTATTCATAGATGTACTAACTTTCCGGTTAATACAGTTCTAGCATGAATAATAAACATTTATCATGATATAAGGAAATATAAATAACAACTTTATTATTGCCTCTAGGGCATATTTCCTTCAGTCTCCCACTTGCACTAGAGTCAATAATCTAGATTACATTGTAATGATTCTAACACCCATGGAGTCTTGGTGGTGATCATGTTTTGCTCGTGAGAGAGGCTTAGTCAACGGGTCTGCAACATTCAGATCCGTATGTATTTTGCAAATCTCTATGTCTCCCTCCTTGACTTGATCGCGGATGGAATTGAAGCATCTCTTGATGTGCTTGGTTCTCTTGTGAAATCTGGATTCCTTTGCCAAGACAATTGCACTAGTATTGTCGCAAAAGATTTTCATTGGACCCGATGCACTAGGTATGACACCTAGATCGGATATGAACTCCTTCATCCAGACTCCTTCATTTGCTGCTTCTGAAGCAGCTATGTACTCCGCTTCGCATGTAGATCCCGCCACGAAGCTCTGCTTGGAATTGCACCAACTTACAACTCCTCCATTTAATAAAAATACGTATCCGGTTTGTGACTTAGAGTCATCCGGATCAGTGTCAAAGCTTGCATCGACGTAACCATTTACGGCAAGCTCTTTGTCACCTCCATAAACGAGAAACATATCCTTAGTCCTTTTCAGGTATTTTAGGATGTTCTTGACCGCTGTCTAGTGATCCACTCCTGGGTTACTTTGGAACCTCCCTGCTAAACTAATAGCAAGGCACACATCAGGTCTAGTACACAACATTGCATACATGATAGAACCTATGGCTGAAGCATAGGGAATGACTTTCATTTTCTCTCTATCTTCTGCAGTGGTCGGGCATTGAGTCTGACTCAACTTCACACCTTGTAACACATGCAAGAACCCTTTCTTTGCTTGATCCATTTTGTACTTCTTCAAAACTTTATCAAGGTATGTGCTTTGTGAAAGTCCAATTAAGCGTCTTGATCTATATCTATAGATCTTGATGCCCAATATATAAGCAGCTTCACCGAGGTCTTTCATAGAAAAATTCTTATTCAAGTATCCTTTTATGCTATTCAGAAATTCAGTATCATTTCCAATCAACAATATGTCATCCACATATAATATCAAAAATGCTACAAAGCGCCCACTCACTTTCTTGTAAATACATGCTTCTCCAAAAGTCTATATAAAACCATATGCTTTGATCAAACTATCAAAGCGTATATTCCAACTCCGAGAGGCTTGCACCATCGGGCAAGTCAACCAAAGTACACACTTTGTTCTCATACATGGATCCCATCTCAGATTTCATGGCCTCAAGCCATTTCGCGGAACCTGGGCTCATCATCACTTCCTCATAGTTAGTAGGTTCGTCATGGTCAAGTAACATGACTTCCAGAACAGGATTACCGTACCACTCTGGTGCGGATCTTACTCTGGTTGACCTACGAGGTTTGGTAGTAACTTGATCAGAAGTTTCATGATCATCATCATTAGCTTCCTCACTAATTGGTGTAGGAATCACTGGAACTGATTTCTATGATGAACTATTTTCCAATAAGGGAGCATTAGAATTACCTCATCAAGTTCTACTTTCCTCCCACTCACTTCTTTTGAGAGAAACTCTTTCTCTAGAAAGGATCCATTCTTAGCAATGAATATTTTGCCTTCGGATCTATGATAGAAGGTGTACCCAACAGTCTCTTTTGGGTATCTTATGAAGACACATTTCTCCGATTTGGGTTCGAGCTTATCAGGTTGAAGCTTTTTCACATAAGCATCACAGCCCCAAACTTTAAGAAACGACAACTTGGGTTTCTTGCCAAACCATAGTTCATATGGTGTCGTCTCTACGGATTTAGATGGTGACCTATTTAACGTGAATACAGCCATCTCTAAAGCATAACCCCAAAACGATAGCGGTAAATCAGTAAGAGACATCATAGATCGCACCATATCTAATAGAGTACGATTACGACGTTCGGACACACCATTACGCTGTGGTGTTCCGGGTGGCATGAGTTGCGAAACTATTCCGCATTGTTTCAAATGAAGACCAAACTCGTAACTCAAATATTCTCCTCCATGATCAGATTGTAGAAACTTTATTTTCTTGTTACGATGATTTTCCACTTCACTCTGAAATTCTTTGAACTTTTCAAATGTTTCAGACTTATGTTTCATCAAGTAGATATACCCATATCTGCTCAAATCATGTGTGAAGGTCAAAAATAACGATACCCGCCGCAAGAATCAACACTCATCGAACCGCATACATCACTATGTATTATTTCCAACAAGTCTGTTGCTAGCTCCATTGTTCCGGAGAACGGAGTCTTAGTCATCTTGCCCATGAGGCATGGTTCGCAAGCATCAAGTGATTCATAATCAAGTGATTCCAAAAGCCCATCAGCATGGAGTTTCTTCATGCGCTTTACACCAATATGACCTAAACGGCAGTGCCACAAATAAGTTGCACTATCATTATTAAACTTATATCTTTTGGCTTCAATACTATGAATATGTGTATCACTACTATCAAGATTTAGTAAAAATAGACCACTCATCAAGGGTGCATGACCATAAAAGATATTACTCATATAAATAGAACAACCATTATTCTCTGATTTAAATGAATAACCGTCTCGCATCAAACAAGATCCAGATATAATGTTCATGCTTAACGCTGGCACCAAATAACAATTATTCAGGTCTAAAACTAATCCTGAAGGTAGATGTAGAGGTAGCGTGCCGACGGCGATCACATCGACTTTGGAACCATTTCCCACGTGCATCATCACCTCGTCCTTAGCCAATCTTTGCTTAATCCGTAGCCCCTGTTTCGAGTTGCAAATATTAGCAACAGAACCAGTATCAAATACCAATGCGCTACCGCGAGCATTAGTAAGGTACACATCAATAACATGTATATCAAATATACCTTTCACTTTGCCATCCTTCTTTTCCGTCAAATACTCGGGGCAGTTCCGCTTCCAGTGACCAGTCCCTTCGCAGTAGAAGCACTCAGTCTCAGGCTTAGGTCCAGACTTGGGTTTCTGCACTTGAGCAGCAACTTGTTTGCCGTTCTTCTTGAAGTTCCCCTTCTTCCCTTTGCCCTTTTTCTTTAAACTAGTGGTCTTGTTGACCATCAACACTTGATGCTCCTTCTTGATTTCTACCTCCGCAGCCTTTAGCATCGCGAAGAGCTCAGGAATTGTCTTATCCATCCCTTGCATATTATAGTTCATCATGAAGCTTTTGTAGCTTGGTGGCAGTGATTGAAGAACTCTGTCAATGACACTGTCAACCAAAAGATTAACTCCCAGCCGAGTCAAGTGATTGTGGTACCCAGACATTCTGAGTATATGCTCACTAACAGAACTATTCTCCTCCATTTTGCAGTTGTAGAACTTATTGGAGACTTCATATCTCTCAATCCGGGCATTTTCTTGAAATATTAACTTCAACTCCTGGAACATCTCATATGCTCCATGACGTTCAAAACATCGTTGAAGTCCCAGTTCTAAGCCGTAAAGCATGACAGACTGAACTATTGAGTAGTCATCAGCTTTGCTCTGCCAGACGTTCATAACATCTGGGGTTGCTCCTGCAGCGGGTTTGGCACCTAGCGGTGCTTCCAGGATGTAATTCTTCTGTGCAGCAATGAGGATAATCCTCAAGTTATGGACCCAGTCCGTGTAGTTGCTACCATCATCTTTCAACTTAGCTTTCTCTAGGAACGCATTAAAATTCAACGGAATAGTAGCACGGGCCATTTATATACAACAACATACACTAAAAAAACACTTCCGTGATGATACGTGTTTGTCACAGTAGGTCACGTTTTCTGTCATGCATGTACATCCATGACAAATTTATGACAGAATCAAGATAGTCATACCTGTGCTGTCGTAGAAGTGTTCCATGACATTACCAAAATTATCATCATGGAAGTGTCCACTTCCATGACGATAAATCGCGCGACACAGAAGTGCTTTCGTCAAGGGTGACCGACACGTGGCATCCACCGTAACGGAATGCCGTTAAGCTATCGGGTCCGGTTTTGGATCCGATAACCCGTTAACAGCCCCGACCAATGGGGATTTTCCATGTGTAAAATCATCATTGGCTGGAGGAAACACGTGTCGGCTCAATGTTGGGACAGATGTCATCCACTCATTGGACCCAAAGCGCCTATGCCCAACAGAGGCCCATTCCTGTGAAAAGGCCGGCCTGTTTGACTTGGTCAAAAGGTGGCGGGCCGGCCCACGGCAAGCCTGTGAACGGCCTGTTCGCATATAGCCCATTTACAGCCCGCTAACCCAGGGCCCGTTTACGGCCTATCCGAATTAGGCCCAGTATTGTCATCTGGGCCGTCCAATATAATTCCAGCCCGTTTTAACTTCCGGCCCATGTATGGCCCATGACATCTTTCGGCCCATATGAGGCCCTTATTACTCTCGGCCCATTAATGGCCCGTGGTAAAACTGGCCCGTAATGAACAGTGTATCACTTTATACCCATTAACAACACGTAGTGAAACTGGGCCGTAATGAACAGTGTATCACTTTATACCCATTAACGGCCCATTATTTCGTTGGGCCGTTTCCAGCCCATGTTATCTTTCGGCCTTCTCGGGGCCCATTTATTCTTGGGCTCATTTCCACATTCGTTTACTTACGACCCGTTACTGTCATTTTCTGCTTGTGGGCCAAATTCAGCCCGTGGTTACAGTCGGCCTGTTTGTGGCCCGATAATATGTTGGGCGTTTTCATGTCAAAAAAAACTGTTGGGTTGTTTTCATAGAGTTATCAAATACAACCTATTAACGGCCCGTTATTGTCCACAAATAGTCCGGCCCATGATTGGCGAAATGATGATACGCCCCGTAGAAGGCCCATGGATCCTACGACCCGTAAAAGGCCCATGAATCGTACGGCCCGTAGAAGGCCCATGGATCCTACGGCCCGTGTAGAAGGCCAATGGATCCTACGGCCTGTAGAAGGCCCATGGATGATACGGCCCGCAGGAGGCCCATGGTTACAGCAGTCCGTGTGTTGCCATGATTATTTTGGCCTAGTTTCCAAAGGTAGGTTATTGTGGCCACTAGAAAAACACAGAAAAAGAACTGCAGTGACTACAAGCAAACAACTAAACAAGACAATAAGGAAATAAATAAGCAAGCAATTAACGCTAGCCTATTACCGCTATTACACATATTACATCCACTGGGCATCAAAGTTCGCCACCAGTGCAAATATAGGGAACAAAGCAGCATATTACATACACTGGCCGTCAAAATTGGCCACAAGTGCAAATAAACGCGGTAGCAAAACAAGAGCATAACTGAAACAACTTCAGAAGAGCTCAAGAAACGTGGTATCCACCATGCTGGCAATAAGCTTAGCAAGCTTATTAGCTTTGTCCTGTTTGGCGCTAAAATCCTCCAACGCTTGCTGTTGCACCAGAAAGTATGCATCTGAATGCTCCAGGGACTTCCGCAGTCCTTTCGCTTCTTGCCGCAGCACAGCTGATCGATGTCTTTCAGCTTGTAGTTGAGACTCAAGAAACCGAACTGATTCAGATAGTGAGTTTGAATAGCTTGTGCAAGCGGTAGTGGCCAGTAACTCCAACACTAAACCAAGACAGGACTTTGGGGTTGTCTCACTGTCTTCGTGATAGTCTTCCTTAGCTGTTTTATCAGCTTTGTTGGAGACCAACAAGGATGTGTCACTATCCTGAACCTTATCTGCATTACTTCCTTTACCATTTCTTAATAAGGCACTCTTCCCCAATATTCTGTCAGCATTCTGAAAGAAGAAACAAGCAGACACATAACAGTTTAGCATGTACTAGTATATGAAACTCATTTCGGTGAACCAGTTCATTAGTAAGGTGGACAGGATTAAACTACCAAGTCTTCTATTGCCAAGTACTAGTACATAATAAAAGCATCAAACAAACATATATCTATGTCCTATGGTCACTGCATTGTGTTTCCAAATCAAAATAGAGACATGGTTCAAATCATATTAGTTCAAGACAAAGCAGCAGTGAAAGAATACAAAGCGTGGGAAACTACACGGCACAACAAGATTTCAGATGGGTACCACGGGTCTAGATGTACAACAACACTATTTGCTTTGTTGTGATGCTAGTAATGTGCATGATATGAGAAGTCAACTGTATACACAATTGAAATTGAAATCAATAGAGCTATTGATAAGAGCAACCCTGTTAAATAAACATGCGTGAACATACCTGCTGTGCCATTGGAGTTTCGATTGGATCCTTCAATTTAAAAATAAGTTTGTATGAGTAAATACAGTGATACAAGAGCAAAGCAGTATATACGATAGCAATCATAGTTAAAAAAGGCGCACCTAAGCAAGCACTTAAGCGCGCCTAGGCTCTAGGCATTGGCGAAACGCATTGCGCATAACTACGCTTAATCTGTGCATAACTACGCATAAGCATGCGCTTTGGTCAGTAAAGCGCAAGGCGGTGACAAAACGCACAATTAACACCTAGCGCTTTTTGGAACTATGATAGCAATGGAATCTTAAATTAGAACAGTTGTTCTTCAGGTTTAGGCACTTCTCCTACATGAACAGAGTACAGTAAGACGCAAGAATATAGTACTTAAAATAGAAAATGAGCTCATAGACCTTACCACATTCTTGGTTCGGGACCAGTACAGAACAAGGCATTCCCAGTCATCGTCCAGTAAATGTGTCTCAGGAGAACGTAAGGGAATTTGATGAGTTTCTTTGCCGGTGAAGTACGTTTTCTTCTGGTAATTTTGATACTGCCACCAAGCATTCTTGAAGATAGCAGAGGTATTAGCACAGGTTACCTCATACTGAGTTTCCAAATCGGTCCTTCTCTATAGAGAAAAATGGGAAAATTGCTGTATTATAACCATCATGGAGGTAGGATGTATGGGACAAAGCAAAGTAATTGCCACGAGTAACATTACTTACACATAGCTCCTGGACAAACACCTGCAACTAGCATGTTCCTTCATCTTCAGTATAATATTTCCAAGATGGGAAGATACGCACATACGATTTAACAACATCAAATGCGATAGATGCTAAAGTACGACTAGCTGGTTGTGCTTCTTCCACAGGAATAGGCGTACTAACTGGTGGAGTTGGGGTTCGCCGTGGTAGTACTGGCCCTTTGGGCACTGGAGCTGCCTTACTAACTGCTCTTGTTTGGGAGCTCTGTGGTGGAGATGGTGCTGTGTCAACAGGAACTGGGTTACTATCTGCTGGGGTTCGGGTTAGATTGGGTGAAGCTGGTTCTCTGTCCATCGCAGTAGGGGTACAATCTGCGAGAGTTTGGGTTATGTGTGGTAGGGCTGGTTCTCGTGCATGTACAACCGGGGTGCTATCTCCACCAAGAGGTAGCACTTTTTTATTTGAAGACCGTGTTTTTAGTCCGCTAGATGCTGGCATCACCCGCTACAATTCAAATGGCTGATAAACAGGAAACATAGTTGAATGTACAGACATTGTATGAGAGACAGATGCAATAGATAGTGTGGAAAAAAGAGGACATGAAATAGTTGACATGTATATTCTTTAACTAAAACGGATAGCATGACATAGTTTCACATATATGATGTCTATCTAAACTGGATAGCATAACATAACATAATTCAAAGATATGATGAATAACTAAAACGCCATGCCAAGTTAGACAATACACCTTGGTGGGGGAATAGGACTGGTCATCTGTCTCTGAATCCATCTCTGAGGAGCTATCGGGACCCAACAAGAGATCTGCTTCAACAGGTAGCACTGTCTACTCTGAAGGCCTTGTTTTCACTCCAGATTTTTCAATCTCCCACCCAAATGGCTGATTCACAGGAAGAGTAGTTTAATGTACAAACATTGTCGACAAATGGAAATGTAATGAAGAAAAGGATGGGCGAGATATCATTCAAATATATGATGCCTGGTTAAACAGGATGGCATTGCACACTTCACATATGTTATGGCTGGCTAAAAGACATGAGACTGCATAATTCCCATATATGATATAGAAACTAAACAGGTGGCGACAGAACATGTCTAAACTAAGCATATGACATATATGATGTTAAAAGTAGGCACTGCAAGGCAACATATGCATGATATGGCTAACATCATCATGCCAAGGTAGAGCAAACACCTTGGGGGGGGGGGTAAATAGGAGTGGTCAGCGGCGTCTGAATCCGCCTCAGAACAGATATCTTCCTCTGGATTACAATCTGGAGAGGGGTGGGGAGGGTTTGCCATTGAACCCACCATGGAGCGATGTCTGCATGACATTGTATTGCCGCGCAAAACTCTTCTCTTTTTCTCTACATGTTTAGCATGACTGTGTACAATATCTGACATGCATACGAAAAAAATATGGTGAGATTATGTAAGGAGAGCATGCAGAAATTTAGAGTGATGGTAACAACCAGTGGATGGATCCAAAAATAATGATAACAGGTTGATGATTGCTTTAATTTAATAAAAAGACAGATGATGATTGCTTTACTATTTGTTTCCCACCCAAGATGAACAACATAGGCATACCCTAAGTGAACCAGATATTAGACAGAGATACTATTCATTGCTTCCTCGATATGTGCCCCATAACTAATTTAGAACTCAAGTTTGAACATTAATTTGGACCTGACTTGGAGTCCAAGAGGTGAATAGGATGATAAAGTAGCAGGTAATTTTAAGCAATGCATAACATAAGCAGAATCAAAAGAGTGCGACCTCTTTTGTGGACCCGTGTACTCCTCAGGTTCATCTGCTGAGTCGATGATGGTGATGCCGTTGCGGTGGGTGCCAACGGCAGGGAAGGAGATATGAGGCGGCGAAAGATGGTCAGGAGTCGTGATGTCTGGTTTGGTGGATGTTTCTGCCGATGGAGCACCTCAGGTGAGGTGGACGACGTCGCGACAGGATCAGGACAAACCACACAAAGTTCCCTTCGACACCTACCTGTAACTGAAGTAATTCTGTATGGGCTCATTTGGCTTGCATGATTCTAAAAACGCAGGGATAGGAAAAACACCGGAATAGGATAGGAATGCACATGGTAAACAGAGCATTTGTAAACACATGATTTCTGTCAACTTGGGTGTTTGGTTTATAGGAATTGGAAGAGCAGAGGAATGCAAAAAACATGGCCAAAATAAAGTGAAACCATATGAAAGCGTGTACAGTTAGAATGTTATTCTGCCACTAATGCACTTGGTCTTGTTTTCATGCATAGGATTTTGAAAAGTAGGTCCAGGTGGATGTTTTGCTTCATTCTTTTCAACAAAATGCATGAATAATTGAATAGTAGAGTGCCATTGGAAAATTCCCTATTGCTATGTTTTTCCGTCGAACCAAAATAGCCCTAATGGATCGACATGAATGTATAGTAATAAGTGATGCAACAAGTGTACAACCTCTTTGCCGTGGCCGTGTCGACCTCAGCACCATTGGGTTGGTCGCTGAAGCAGTTGAGGCAGAGGTGGCTGTCAGAGGTGTGGAGGAAGATTTGAGGAATCTGTAGACGACGTCCAGGGCACTGCTCTGTTGTGATGGATCGTTCTGTCATTGGAGCAGCCCCGGTGAGCCGTAAGATGTCAAGGCTGAAGCAGCACAAGACAGACATCGTCAATCTCAAGTGGGATTCTAATAGCATCTCCAATAGATGATGTAAAATAGATGTAAAATTTACATCACCAAAAACTACCTGACTACAACAGATGAGGTAAAAACCGTTGACTCTGAACTTAACTGTCGAAACTGAGATTTACTGTGGAATCTGAATGTTACTGTCGAAACTGAATGCAATGGTAGCAGAGAGGCACTTGACATGTAGTTTAGGGAGGGCCTACAGTTCATCTTCAACCTGCACCCCCTGAGCCGCCAGCTACCACCGGCCGAACCGCCGACCCCAGCGCCGGCTCACCGCCCCGAAACAACTCCCCACCGCCGGTCCGCCGCCGCCCCGGCCAGCCCTATAGGCCCCCCGCCCCCACCCTAAACCCTAAGATAGATAGTGGGGTACCTCTCCGGCGAGCCCCCGTCCCCGCTGCGGGTGGTTCTTCCTTAACTCCGGCGAGCCACCCCACCCCCTAAAAATCGACTGACCCAAAAGTCGATTCAGTCGACTGAAGTGTAGCTAAATCGGAGCAGAGCAGCAGCACGAGCGAGGGGGAGAGCAGCAGCAGCAGCGCGAGCGAGCGAGCGAGAGCCGGAGCAGCATCAGATCCGGCTGGTATGGACGCCACCGCCGAAGGGGCCTCGCACTGGGGGAGAGCCGCCGTGGAGATGTCGCCCGCGACACCGGCTTCAAGGTAGTCGCTCCATGGGGGGGGGGTGCGGGATGGAGCACCGTCGGCGCCGGGAGGTCAAGCTAAGGAGAATGTGCGATGCGATGAGTGTACAACCTCTTTGGTGGCGCCGAGTAGGCCTCGGCTTTGTCCGAGGAGTCGGTGAGGATGCTGCGGTTCCGGTGGAGCAGGTTAAGGCGGTGCTGTGGGGATGGAGCAGCCGCGATAGACGAGGCGATCGTCGAAGCAGCTCCTTGGAGGTGGAGGACCGGGCGGCTGAACCGGCGGGACGACGAGATGGACGACAGATCCTCATCCGGGGAGGTGGACGAGGGACGTCGAGCTGTTGCGGTGGACGACGTCATCGGGGAAGAGGCTCCGGCTGGGCAACGGTGAGGTGGCGGACGGAGGAGGGTGGGGTTTCGCGGCTGGAGCGGAGAGGTTATGGCGGCCTGGGATTTCGAATGGCAAAAAGGAGGCGATGGGAGGGGGTGAACCATGACTTAGGGACGCGCTTGTCCAAAATGTAGGGTGTGTTACAAAAGTACCCTGCACCGATTTGAACTAGCGGCCCTTTCGGCTCAGGGTTAGAAGGGGGATTTCGTGTGTCGGGATTTGGCAGCTGGAGTGAGTTTTTGTGCGCATTGTAATTTCGGGATAGCAAGGCGCGGGTTGTGAAGGCGCCAGTTTTGGGAGCACGATATCTGAATTTTCAGGATATAACAAGGCGCGGGTTGAATTTTAGGGACAAGCCTAATAATATTGTACTTGTACGTACCAAATCAATTCGCACTTCCCTCAACCAAAAAGAAAACGAAAAAAATAAAACTATTCACACCACACAAAGAGAGAGTCTTGCCCCGTTTTACTATAAAAATGCTATTTAAAGCTACTCATACCAACAATTTAGTGCAATTAAATGCTATTCGGTAGTATGAATCCATGTTATGTCCAATTAAATTTTTTCGCTTGCTGTATAATGCATGTAACCTACTCATACCAACATTTTAGTGGATTCCAAATGTCTATACTACCGCTGCAATTCGAACTGAATTTGAATTCGTTTCTCTATTTCAATAACAAACCTACAATCATGATTGTTGCCAACTTCAACCATCATTCGTGTATTACCTTAATAACACACCACATGATTACTATAGAGATAGATATGAACTATGTGTACTACATGAACTCGAATTCTATTTTTTGAATACACTTGATGTTGATTCCAAATAATAGTACATTTGATGTACTAGCTATATATTCATAATCTAAACCATGTTCCATACGTGTACACCGTGTTTATCACACATAGTATAGTGCCCCGCCCCCTACATTATGACAAGTATTTAGACCTGAGCTGCAAAAGCCACACATTAGCCCAAATTATGATCAATGTTCTATATGTTATACGTAGTACTAGCAAGATGCCCATGTGTTCCACAGAACATCAACATGATCAAGGGGAGGCCTAATTTGCAAATATGGAGAGGGGTGTGGGTATCTTTTTTCAAAATTACCATAGTTTCCTTCCTATCCGTCAGATATAAATCGGACGGCCTATATTGCAGGATGGCACCATCATCAACAACTCCCTTTTTTATAAGAGTAGAGATAAAATATATTATATGTAGTATAACATGTTCATAACCACACCATGTGTATCACCGTTATATATATTCACACATGCGTCGGTTTAAAACACTATGATAAATTCTTCAAATATCCGAATTCGCTTTTTATAATGAAGTATGATCTCTATTCGTCTTTTACACCCACACAATCCTCTTATCATTGTAGCTAGCTAGCGCTAACTTTCTCTTGTGCATGCAGACGCCCGCATCCCTCTCACCCTCCCTCAGCATTCTCTAGCTCCATCGCGCAAATTCGTCTTTTCACTTTAGGTCGTTCACCCATGGTGTGTGTAGGCCCCCCCAACTCCTTCTTTACGGCACACATCGATCGATATGCCTCTATAGCCAGGTGTGCCTAGCACAAAACACAAGCTTCCCCTCTTCTCTTATCACCGTCCATGCCTCACTCCCACCACTCTTTTCATCGATCTCGTACTCGCACACTCCTCCCCCCTCGATATAGTATGACTCTCGCACCACCTCCTAGATGCATCCCTCTCTCTCTATCCTTCTCCCCGTGCCTCATTTGCTTCTAACACACACATGCATGTATACCGATCGATCTCCCAACATATACCTAGGTCGACTTTAACTATTCCCCCCATCGATCGACGTACCTCACAAGCTATGTCTCTCCTTTCTCTGACAAAGGACGATTGATCTTCCTATGTAGTTATGTCTACTTACGACAACCATATCGCCCCCCCTCATCATTCGTGCATGCCTCCTGACCCGTCTCTCACACGCACGTGCACAGACAGGCAGCCATCCCCTCTTTTATTGATATTGCAGGCGTGCCCTCCGGTTGTCTAGCAAGCCTATCCCACCATTTGTTAGAAGCAACTCCACTACCACCCCCTCCAACACTCTAGCTCTGTCTCTTTCCCAACCTTATTCCTCTCCTACACATATGCATGTATGCCGATCGATCTCCCTTAATACATGAGGTAGATCGATCTCCCTTAATACATGAGGTAGGCCTCTCTCCTCCTCCACACATATACCAGCCATTGTACCTCTATAGTTAATTAGGCCTCCCTCCCCCCACCACACACCGATAGTCGAGCACTGTAGGTAGGTATCCATGCCACAGAGACAAACTGCACCTGTCCCCTCTCACGTTCCAGTAGGCCAGCCACTCTATATCTTTGACGTGGGCACACACAAATTCGATGGCACTCTTTATCGATCGTGCGCGCGCACACACATCATCCCTCTCTTCGATTCTATGGACACCTCAAGCTGATGATGCCTCCACTCTCTTCCCGTGGATCGCCCCTTCTATATATATGATATATCCAGGACTCTATTTCACACACATTGCATATGTTACATTTTTTGATTGACCCCACCCCCCAAAAAAACTCTCATGAAACCACACACTATATCTCTCTACGTTTGTATCTCTCTCACACAACCCCACGTAGATGGTGTACATATACAAGAAGAGAATAGGTTCACTGTGCATGTACTCACGCTTCATGCCCAGCCACACCCGCGTGGGTACACGGTGGAGCTCAGTTCTGTACAAAATGGTAGCCCACGTGCTAATTTGAACGCGTGTAGCGGTTGTTTACCTACGGAGGTCGTGTACCACGTGTGCACGAAACAAAGTTCGACTTGATGCGTTGGCGCGTTATTTCTAAATAAAGTTATATCGCTCAATGGCACGTACACAGAATATAAAACGATTTTTATGGAGAAAAAGGTAGTCTGCTCCACTATATAAAATGGAGCCTGCCTGGTTTGTCTCTCTTAAGAGTATCTCACACAAGGTTGCGGTGGCCTCTCTCTCTCTCACCGTTGGTCACTGATCCGGCCGCATCCCGTCCGCCGGCGGAAAGGGAGTACGTGCATCGTTTCTCTGTTCGACGGCGCCGAGGCAGCACGTCCCGATCTGCAGTACACACCGTTCTCTCTGACCAAGCTCTGGCGTGGTAGGGCCTACGCCACCTGCTCGCTGCCGTAGTATGGGCAGTTTCCGCCCGCTGCCGCTCACCTAGTTACATCCCGACGACCCCCAGGTATCCCCTCCGGCCTTGCTCCACTGCCCGTCTTCCCACGTCACTGCATGTGGATCTTCCATAGTTCATTGCCCAAAACGTAGCTCGTCCGACGTACTTTCCATATTGCAATCTCGTCCTAACATTGTTTTAGACAAATACAACCGTGTTGTTATCTTCCCTTAGGACAAGGAATATGCTTCTTTTTTGTCGTCGCATGTGTCATCAACTGTTATTAGCCAGTAATTGTTTCCTTTCTACCTCTTTTTTGCAAACAGGGCTATCCATTTCACCTTGTGGCTATTGCGACCTTTTGGTGAACTGCACAAATCACTTTTTTCTTAAGAGTGTTTTGTGCAGTTCTACCAAAATGTCACACGGGCAACATCTCTACATTTAAGTGCGTCTGCACAAACGGAGATTGGTTTTGCTCTATCCTCCTCATCCAACTCTGAGCCTAATCTTCTCCAACTAGTTAGTCTTAAGAGAGACTACAAAGGTGACCGGCTTCTATTTGTGTGTTTATTGTTTCATCAGCAGTCCTCTATTATCGTAATCACACTTAATATCTTTGGAACAGGGACGCTCAGCTCTATTTTAGTGGAACTGCACAAAATGATCGAAATGTTGCATGCTCGAGACAGCTACTTTTTTTCCCAACATGCCTTGTTGATTTAGACAGAGCTGGGGGGACGTTGCTGCCATTGAAAGCATGGATCAATTTTAATTTAACACCTTCTCACAACTTTGTCTTCAGTTGTGATGTAAATATTAGCTCTAATTAGTAAGGAAGTTAGTTTTTATTGTTTCCGAAAGAGCATTGATGGCAAGACACACGAAACAAAAGCTGAAAGCTCAGACCATTGTACAATTTCATGTCGCTGGAAAATTATTTGTGTAGTACGTCAATTATGTAAACTAATGCTGGAAGCTTGATAGCATTGCCAGAAGCCTCTTCGGCATCTGGGTCCATGTGCCATGCACAAAATTATACTCCTTCGTTCCTAAATATTTGTCTTTTTACAAATTTCAAATGGGCATATTTTATAGTGTAGATTCACTCATTTTGCTTCGTATGTGTACTCCCTCCGTTCCTAAATATTTGTCTTTCTAGAGATTTCAACAAGTGACTACATACGGAGCAAAATGAGTGAATCTGCACTCTAAAATATGTCTATATACATCCGCATGTAGTAGTCCATCTGAATCTCTAAAAAGACAAATATTTGAGTAGTCACTCGTTGAAATCTCTAGAACGACAAATACTCCGGAGTATATTTAAGAACCGAGGGGTTAGTGCACAGCCGCATGGGAGACTCAGACCGGTCGTTGCGCCGCATTAATAGTGAGTAATGAGCAGTCAAATCATAAGCCCCACCTTTCCCACTATAAGTTGCTCGGAAGAAGCAACCATCAATACGCTCTTCTTTGAATCCGCTCATACTACTCCATCCGCCACTGTTTATAGAGCACGCTTCAGAAAAAGAGAAAATCTCTGGGACCAAGGCGACTAGCGATCGGCCTGAAAAATAGCATTGGTAGTTATAGCACGGCGTCTATTACTAGAGGAAATAATGCATACACACATGCATGCAGTGCTTCCACCCCGGGTACACACATGCATGCACTTACTCCACTCCGTAGTACTACATCGAGAGAAAATTGCGGTTACCACGCCCTAATTAATTGAGCATTAAACCAAATGCGTCTAAAGTCTCTCTGGTGGTGGAAATGCATTGAGAGAAATGCATCATAATGAAGCGCGCCCTGTAAACTGTGACAGAGGGAGGAGTAGTATGAAGGTGCAAACCAAGTACGCGTATGGCCAGTCGGTCAACGCACCTCCTCTTGGCATATCACTGACATGTGGGACCGGAGTGTCAGCAAACCGATCTCAATTGACGGCAAAATGGCCAACCCGCCGTTCCTTGAGAGAAACGAGGAGCGAGAACACACAGACGGGCTCGCACGGAGGCCAAGATATATTCGAGCATGGTTGATCGATATCATCATTACATGTTGGGCTGCCGTTTTCCGCCCTTCTCCGGAATGATGGTACTCCACATGTTCGGTACTACAGTGTATGCCTCTGGCAATCTGACACCGAATGAACTGATGCATGCCCACCGCCTGGGCGAGGGTACATTGCATTAGTCAAAAGGCGTAAGCGAGCTTCACCTTGTCCTGCAAGCTTCTCCTCGTTCTGCGAGTTGACGGGACACACCAACAAGTAGTGCTAGTCCATACTCCCTCCTTTCCGGTTAATATGGCTTAATCTTTTTTGCGAGTAAATGAGAGAGCTTTATTGATATATAAGCATTCTTAGGACGATCAGCCAAGACACTGGTCACTAGGAAGCGAGGTACCCCACAAAAAAAGAAGTAGGAAGCGAGGTGTTTCATCAAGCCAGCTCTCGCCCACATTCAAAGTGCAGCAAGCATGGTTCGCACAAAGATGCGCCGCAAGGTTTGCTGACCTGTTTACATGCTGAATAACAAAAAAAGAGGAAATATTACCGAGCACTCCTATTTGTAACAGGATATGAGCCAGAATTAAGCAAGAATTGTGGCGAGTGTTCCATGCAATCAACTTCCATTATCACATGCGAGAACCCTCGAAGAGAACCAAATGTGTTGAAGATTGCTTTATCACATTTTAAAAATATAATAAGAGTGCAGACGCTCCTCCATCCAGTTCCTAGTACTAGTATAGTAGTACATACCTCTATAGACTATAGTAGTAGTACTAGTACTAGTAAACTTTGTGCTTGGTTGTTCGCCTCTTCGGGAAATGCAAAAATAATAGTACTACTAGTATAGTGTATGCTTCTGGCAATTTGACACCGAATTAACTGTTGCACGTCCACCGCTTGAGCGAAGGACAACTTGCATTAGTCAAAAGTTTCTCCTTGTCCTGCGAGCCACCGCGCGCAAGCTTCTCCCGTCCTGCAAGCTTCTCCTCGTTCGGCAAGTTGACGGGACACAACAAAGTAATGCTAGTCCATACTGCCTCCTCTCCGGTTAATATGGCTTAATTTCAAACGAGATAAATACACTGTCTGTCACTGTATATTTGTAAAAATACGGCCAGTGGACTTCATAATACGCTCATTGCGCTCAATATATACATTTTCTGGTGTTTATACGGTCACTAGCTCACCCTGGCTGAGTATGTGTGTGCATGCACGTGTAGGTTGAGCACTTGAGCGTGACCGTGTGTGTTCCGTCGTGTGCTCGGACATGCATGCATTAGGGCGTCGCGCGCGTTTTTGCATCCATGTGTACGTGTGACTGTTGCATACACGTAGGGGGAGTACGTGTAGGGGCCACTAAAGGAGCAGTCAATCACACAGTAAGTTAGTCGGAAGAAGCAACCATCATTTCACTCTTCAATGACATGTACGCAATATAAAATGATTGATATGGAGAGAAAAAGAAAACCACTATATATACACTAGCAGGAGCCTAAGCTACAAGCCTGCTTGCTTGGGTTGCTCTCTTCACAAGCATAGAACGACGGTGGCCACACCGCTGGTCACATATCCGGCCTGATCCCGCAGCTGGGGGAAGGGAACAATGTTCTGCGTAGACACGGTCGACATCAGCGAGGGAGAAAATCCACAGTCGGTGCGTCCCAATCGGGGGTCACCGCGTATGGGCCGATGCCGCGTCCCAACCGCCCTTCTAGGTACAGCCCGACGTCCCAGGTAGTCCATCTTCCTTTTGGAGCCGGCTTGCTCCACTGCCGCAGCTCCCCACGTAGCTCCATCTCCATGTCGATCTTTCTCTACTTCTACCGGCTTCTACTTGTGATGAGTTTATGTCTCATGAACTAGTGCCAGTAGTATTATTCTAATCACACCTTAGTTCGATTTTAGTGGAACTAAGGTGTGATTAGAATGAGTTCAATATCTTTGCCATCAGGGATGCTCAGCTCGATTTTAGTGGAACTGCACAAAAGCATCGTATGATCCGAGGGTGCCAGCCGTCTTTCCTTTGACAGGTTCTACCTGGCCAGGAAATTAAATCCTGTTTAGGGTTTAGGGTTTAAGTCGTAGTGACCCCATCAGTAGTTTTTCTTTCGTACACGCTCTCACAACTTTTGTCTTTAGTTGTGAAGTAAATATTGGCTATGATCTATGAATCATTGAGATGCATCATCATGCATGTTAGTTTTCCTTTGTATTTGATGGAATGTTGTAACGGGGCAACCTTGGAGTAGGAATGAAAATAGAGTGGAAACTTTCCGTTTTTTTGGAGAAAAAATGGAAACGGAGAGAAACCAACGTTTCGTTTCGTTGGATCGCGCCATCGAGCAAAACCAATGTTTAAATCATGTCTGTCGCGTTCGTGTCTCATCCTCCTCCATGGCTCGACCCCACACGGTCGCTCGGCATGCCACTCACCGCATACCGAGTATACGATAACTTTCCCGCCTGCTTGTCGATGGATCGCGCCATGGAGTACTAGTACTACTGGAAGAGATTGACGAGTTGGAGGAGGACAGCTAGCTGTAGCACGGACTCCCAAGAACTTTTAGATGCATGTTGTGCCCGGCTATTGCGACATTTGAACGCGGAGCAGTCGCGTGCACCAGGAAGCGGCGCAGGCGACGTTCTCTCGGCCGGCGCGCCGCTTCAATGCCGGTGCCAGTGAGAGGTCACGTCCGCTCTGGCCGGGCATGAATGCGGCACTGACCGTTTCGGGCGGGAAGCACGCGCGGGTGATGAAGAGGGTTCGGGTTGGTCAGGAGCAGCCGTGGCAGCGGTCCGGACTCCCGCAAACAAGAGATGCTGTACGTTAATATTTCCGCGTATATAATTAACAACGTAAATAATGTGCCAGTTGGACAAATATGATTGGAGATGGAAATGGAATTTTACGTAAACGCGAATATGCATGTCTATGTCTATGTGTATGTGCGCAACGACTCTCGCGACCTGGAAGTGGGGGCGTGTTTTTGATCGAGTTTTCTTTCTTGGTACGTTAAAAAATTGTCCGCTAGTTTTCGTTTCTTTTTTCCGGGAACGCGCGTATTCTATTTAAAACCACTGCTATGGAGAGATTGTTTTACTCCATTATAGCCTCTTGTTTGATAGAGTTTCTTCACTGGTACGTTAAATAAAGAGTTTCGTTTCGTACTTACACAATTTAAAACGATTGTTATGGAGAGAATAAGAAAACCACTCCACTATATATTAGTCGTATACACGAGTACTATATGGATGCAGCTTCATTGACTTTAGTGCACCTGCCTTTGGGTTTATGATAGGTGGGCCCAAAATGTGGCTGGCCCATCTGTCATACAGCCAAAAGCAGGTGTAGTTAAGGCACCGGAGCTCAATCCGTACTACAACATATATATAAGCTGGAGCCTCAGCGCTTGTTCGCTAGGGTTTGCACTCTCCACACTCTCGCCGCACTACATATATATATACACGCTGGAGGATCAGTGTTCCTTTGCTAGGGTTTGCTATATTCACTGTCTCTCACCCTCTTCACCAGATCTAAACAAGATAGCGTTGTGGCCTCTGTCTCTCTCACCCCTCTCACAGACAGCTGGCGAAGGAGGCGTCCGGACCCCGTCGCACCGGGAAGGGGAGGAGGTGCAGCGTTCACTCTATCGCCTTCGGCGAGGGAGGCAATCCACTGCCGGCTGCGCTTTTCTGTTTCACCCATCGCCTATGCGGGAGGGCCACCGACCCCTTCTTCCTCGCTGCCGTACATAGTGTGGGCAGATCCGACCTCCCGCCGCACGCCTTGCCACATCCCGACGACCCTAAGGTATAAGTTTCTTTGAAACCGTCATTGGTCTAGCTGCATGCTGATCTTTTTCGATTCTGTAGTCTAATCTAGGTCTTGGTTCAAAGCAGAAAGAAGGGTGTGGTGGGGTGGAGCATGAATCTAGGACGTGGTTCAATGAGGAAAGGAGGGAGGTAAAGTAGTATAGACTAGCTATCCAGGCGTTTTGTTTGTCGAAAATGGAAAAAGGGGTAACCCAGTACACACATCTGTAAGGAACCGAACTCTTTGTTGAAAAGGGAAAGAAACTGGGGGCTCAGGTAGTTTGTGCAGGACTAGATTTGCTGCCCTCACATCGGAAAAAGTTTCAAAGAGAACAAATATGGGACCAACGTAGATATGCTGCTTGGCTACATACTCTGCATCACCCATTTATACGTGTGGACGCACAAGGTGCTGGCATGTCCCATGTCCCATCCACATGATCGTGCAGTGTGTTTTGAGATGTTGTGCTACTTGTATTGGTACTGTTTTAAATAAATGTTGAATTGAAGCTATTGTATTTTAAGCAATGCCACTCTCAAAATTAACTACTGAACTATTTTAAGAGAATTTCTCTGTTAATATGAATCAATGCAACCGTTTTAGAAATGCTACTATCCTATACTTTGTTTTCCATCAAGATATGGTAGATGCTTCTTTTTGTGGTCGCATGTTTCATCCTCCTTTATTGGTAGTAATTGTTTCCTTTTTTGCCTCTGTTAAATCAGGGACATCTATTCAACTTGTTGCTATAGCAAACTTAAATGTCACACCGGCGACTTTACTTGATTTCAGAGTAACTGCACAAAACGAGATTGGGTTTCCTATTCGTGTTGGCAGATTCGTACGTGATCTTGTGTGCGTCATGACAGGTTGGTACTTGCCTTCATCCACATGATCGTGCAGTGTGTTTTGAGATGCTGTGCTACTTGTATTGGTACTGTTTTAAATAAATGTTGAATTGAAGCTATTGTATTGCTGTCATTTCCCATTAAGTAGTGAACAAAAATGGGACCAACCCAAACATTATGCTTGTTGCTTTGTTACAACAAACTCTGCATCACCCCCTTTAGAAGTAGATGGAAGCACATGTTGTTGTTGCGCCCACTCTCCCCTGGAACTGTTTATGCTTTTTGTTAATCTAATGCCGCTGGTAAAATTAAGCAATGCCACTCTCAGAATTAACTACTGAATCTTATTTCAAAACTGCAACACTTGTTAGGGATTGGCGGGATTACCATTTTTGTGGCCGCATGTTTCATCCTCCTTTATTGGCCAGTAATTGATTCCTTTTTTGCCTCTGTTAAAACAGGGATATCTATTCAACTTGTTGCTATTGCGACAGTTTGCTTCACTTAATTTTGGTGGAACTACACAAAATGAGACCGGATTTCCATATATGTGTTGAGATCTCTCTGAGGTCTTCCTCACGAGTTGTTTCAACTCTTGGTCTTGAAAGGTCAGTACCGACTTTCCTCAGAATTAACTACTGAATCTTAGTTCAAAACTGCAACACTTGTTAGGGATCGGCGGGAGTACCATTTATGTTAGGGATCGGCCGGAGTACATGTTTAAGAAATGTATTGTTCAGATAATGTCTCTATTATTATATATCAGTTACAGTGTTTTACAAATGGTACTATCCTGTTTTGTAGTTCTTTCTACATGTTTAACCAAGGTATTGTTAAGATAATGTCTCTATTAAAATGAATCAGTCGCATTTTTTTAGGAATGATACTTTTCTGCTTTCGTTCTTTATACATGTTGAAACAAGGCATTGTTAAGATAATGTCTCAGTTAATATGAATGAATCACACTGATTGAGAATTGCTACTCTCCTGCTTTGTTTCCCATTAAGATAAGGTAGATAAGTAGATGTTTTTCTTCTGGGAGTACAAGTCATCAACCGTTATTTCTCAGTAATTGTTTCCCTTATACCTTTTGTTGCTTACAGGGATATCAAAATTAAAGCTCGGTTTTATTCTGACTTTGATTTTAGTTGAACTGCACAAAAGGAGCCAATATGTCTAAGGCAAACTCCTGCATTAGTGGGTCCAGTTGGTCTTACCACTTTGCAGAAAGAAGCAGTCACTGTTTGCGCTACATTACACAAGGAATGATCGAGAAGCTTTACAGAGTATTAGTAGACGCTGGTGACATGACTAGTCTGCAAAGAGCACATAGGCAACTCTACAACACGTGGAGTGCACTGGGCAAAAAAGTGCCCAAACAAGTACAGGAAGCCAGGACAGGACTCCAAATCTGTCAATGTCATTCTAAGCAACAATGATGGGGCATCTGGGTATGGTAATCTGTTTACCGTACTTTCAGTTTGTTAGTCCACCGATTGGTGGGTTGACACTGGGGCCAATATTCATGTGTGTGCTGCTGTGTCTTTGTTTTCTTGCAACATATAAATACGATATCCACAAGGATGCTCAGCTTGATTTTAGTGGAACTGCACAAAATGTCCAGATGGTTTCTGTCCTCCATAATACTTCATCATGCACAATACATCGAATGGTTCTCTAATTATTCGTCGTCACCTTGAGCCACCGGACTATATGTTTGAATGGTGCTGCCAGCGTCGGCGATTAAGAAGGGTAAGAAGAAAGACAAAACGAGAGATGGCTACTTTACTTGTGGTTCGGAGGAACACTGGGCAAACAAGTGCCCAAACAAGTACCAAGAAGCCAGGACAGGACTCCAAGTCTGTCAATGTCACTCTAAGCAACAATGATGGGGCATCTGGGTATGGTAATCTGTTTACCGTACTTTCAGTTTGTTAGTCCACCGATTGGTGGGTTGACACTGGGACAATATTCATGTGTGTGCTGATGTGTCTTTGTTTTCTGGCAGCATATAAATACGAAATCCATAGGGATGCTCAGCTTGATTTTAGTGGAACTGCACAAAATGTTCAGATGGTTCGTGTCCTCCATAATAATACTTCATCATGCACAATACATCGAATGGTTCTCTAATCATTCGTCGTCACCTTGAGCCACCGGACTATCAGATGACAAACTGATGACAAACCCTGCCCGTTCCACAATCATAGGCATTACATATTTTGAATGGGAAAAGCTTGTCAAAGTTGACATTAGTTTAATATACTCGAATTGGAAAACCTTGTCAATTTTTGCTCATTGATGTTAGCGAGAAGACATGCATTTGATATTTTTGTGTGGGACGCCCTTTGCTGTGAGCAATGTCGATCATTTTTTCCTATTCCCGTCTTCAGTTCAGAAGTAAATATTTACTCTGCTGAGATGCATAGTCACATGAATGTTGACTTATGTAAGATATTTTAAGAGTTTGTTCTGAATATTGTCTATGTAATGCCAGGCCTTGTGTTTGATTGCAAAGTTGAACTTGGAATGTTGTGGCATGCGGCATCACGAGCTGTTCACCGTGCCTCCTGAGAATAATGCTTCATATTGTTTTGCATGTCGATCTAATGCCAGTGATTTGCTTGTTAGGAAGATCATCCTCTTCTGTTGTTTCCGTGCTTAAGAAGTTCATTGTCTTATGTTTCATTCATAGCCTATACGACAAGTCGGGTAGGTTAGACGTGAAACCATATGATCTTCCGACCAACTCATCATCTTAGGCCGTGATTGGATCGTCGTTTTCCAACCAAAACCTCTTGTAAAACTGACGCTTGTAAATAAAAGCAGATGGTCTCGGGCGAAGCGCTTAGTTGGTCGATTTCGACTAGTAAAATATATACCGGTCTCTCAAATTACACGCGTAACCCGCCGGTTTTACTTACAGACCTCGGGCCCTCGGTTTCATTACGCCTGTATTTTACGCGTTGTTTTCGATGACGAGTAAATTACACTTGTATCTTAATACAAGTGTGAAATAAACCAGAGCTCCCAAGCGCGGCCTTACCGTTTCATGCCGTCTCAGTCTCTCGAAGGTGCTCATAGGTGTCGATGATCCTGGCTTCCTGAATGAGCAGCGGGCGCTGTATCAGACCATCCGTAGGGCCCGCGAGGCCCTCTCCGTCGTCCTTCGAGTTGTTGCGTTCGCCGTGGCGCCGAGCATTGTTAACATGGTCAGTGAACATGCGGATTCAGGAGATGACTTTATTTTGACTGGTTAACAGTAGGGACCCACTAGGGCCATAGCCGTACATACGCAAGTGCCTCCTTATTATGTACAACTATATTTTTTTGCTTCCTCCTGGTTTCCTGACATCACGGTCCCACACCATTGTCAACCTATGTAGTCAATATAAATGAGAGAATTGCACAAGGTGCGGCCGACAGCTGGGACCAAGCAACTCGAGCAGTATTTGTGTTTTTGAGGTGTGAGCACTGCAGAGTTTTTCTTGGCGATGTTTTTGTTGTTGTTCAAAGGAGAGCAGGGTATTAACTGGGCGGGCTGTGGCCCGTCTAGCCCAGGATAGATATCCAGCCCAGATATTAATTTTTTCAACATGAAAATGGCTAGCCCAACTATACGTTTTTTGAGGAATACCCAGGCAAGGTCAACTTGTTATTCTCCGCAACGCTGGGCTGCAAATCTTTCCTAGGAGGAATGCATTAGGCTTAACAGGAAAATGGGCTTTAAAAAATAATAAATGGGATGTAATTATAAAAACTGGGCAGTAACTATAAAAAATGCACCAAGCACGAAATTAGTTTATAAAATATTATTTATGGATTTTGAAAATCTTAATTTTTAATTGTTGTGCGCGCAATGTTTCGTTAGATTTTTACGTAATACAAATTTATATTTAATCTGACTAGAAATTTTGGGATAAAAATATTTCTTATCTCATCAAAATGTGGGAAATTTTATTGAATTCTGCCTTGAAAGGTTGGTTGAAATTATTAGTCGTTGTCCTAGCTACAAAATGGGCTGTACTTTTAACAAACTGTACATGGGCTGTAGTAAATTCCATTAGAATTCAAAAATGGGATGTACATTCTTACAAATCGCAAATGGGCTATAAGTTCTCTGCCACACACTTGTGGGCCTACTAAGTTGACGCGTTCCCTAAAAAAAGAAGTTGACGGGTATGAAAGGCTTTGTCAACTTATTATAGTCAACACATGGTTCTAGCAGCAGTGGTCGTTGGATGTCCATCCAATGGATGCCGTGCTCTTCTTCAATCTCGGATATTCTAGCTGCACCTGCCCAAAAAATGATTCCTCCCCCTGACATCTGGGGCGCACCGTTTCGGAAGCTGACCTGTGGGCCTACTAAGTTGACGCGTACCAAGGGCTTTGTCAACTTAGTCAATATGAACGATTCTAGCTGCAGTGACCGTACGATGTCCATCCAACGGCCGTAGTGCTTCTTCAACCTCTGGTCTTCTTGCTCCAGCCGCCCAAAGCAGCGCCGGTCATGCCGCCTGCTCCTGCCTCCCGTGGCCGGTTGTGCTGCCACGGAGGCCTCACCGCCCCTACTAGTCCCACCGCTGGCCAGGCCATCCCTGCACTCACCCACACCCCCTGTTATTCTGCGGCGATGGCAGCCTCCACTACAAAAAAGACACATCCGTGACATTTTGGGCCGAACGAAAGTCTTTTCTGTCATACTTATGACACTTCTATGACGATAATTGTGACAAAACACGGTATCATCATAGATGTGGTGGAGTCCTACTTCTATGACAAAAAATCATGACAGAAAATGGGCTTTTCGTCCTGGGCGGGCCGGAGACGCAGCTGCATGACATTCTTTGGGCTGTCCATGACGGAAAAAACCGTGGTAGAAGCGAGGGCGAGGAAAATATCGGGGTGTTCCCGGTTACGGTGGGTGGTCGGGGCCGAGCGATGCGCGTTTCTCTCGTACACGCACGCCCGTGGGTGCGAGGCGTTGGGCTCTAACTGAAGCCGAGCGAGGCGTTGGGCTCTAACTGAACCCGAGCGATTGCAGTGCAGGCTACGCTTAACTGAACCCGAGCGATCGGTCGATGGCTGTTAACTGAACCCGATCGAGCGATTCCTTCGCTACTGCTGCTAACTGAAGCCGATCGATGCTGCCTCTGGATAAACAGTGAGCGTTGCTGGGGGGGGGGGTTTGGATGAACAGTTCCCGGTGGGGGTGGATGAACAGGACCCCGTGGCGTTGCCTCTGGATGAACAGGACCCCGATCGTTCGAGCCGGTTGGGGCTAGATGAACAGGACCCCATGGATGGCAGGATGAATAGGACCACTCCGTGGAGGGAAGGATGAATAGTAGACGGTGGAGGGCTGGATGAACAGTAGCCCGTGGAGGGGAGGTTGAACAGGAGCCCATGGAGAGGGCTGGTTGAACAGTAGCCGGTGGAGTAGCGCACGGTGGAGGCTGGATGAACAGGAGCCCGTGGATGAATAGTCGGAGGTGGAGGCTGGAGGAGGTCGACGGTGGATGAACAGTAGCCCGTGGAGGCTGGAGGGGGTCGACGGTGGAGATGAACAGTATCCCGTGGAGTCCCGTTTTGCGGTACGCCACACCCCTCCCGATGATCAGGACCCCCGTTTCGACCGTAGCGCTCCAACACAAGTCCGTTTCGTCCGTTTTGCGGTACGCCACACCGCTCCCGATCAACAAGACCCCCGTTTCGACCGTAGGAGGTCCGTTTCCTCCGTTTTGCGGTACACCAGACCCCTCCCGATGAACAGGATCCCATTTCGAACGTGGCCGGTCGAACACAAGGCCGTTTCCTCCGTTCTGCGGTACGCCAGGCCTCGTTTCCATCGGCTGTTCCGTCCAAGCCCTCCCGATGAACACGATGACGCATTCTATTCCGACCCAGCCGGTTGGCTCCCCATGAACACGACGATGACGCTGTTTCTCCGTTCTGACCCAGCCATGTACACGAGCCCTGGCCGTACGTACGCGCGAGTAGGCATTCGAGACCCCGCCCATATTTACGTACGTGGCCGTATTTACTTTCTTGCACCCTGGCCGCTGTACGTACGTGTACATGCTACGTGCACGCCTCTACTACGACACGTGCGCACCTCTACATCGACCAGTATGTAGTTACACGTTCGCGACTAGAATGAAAACGCTACGTACGCTTCGACCAGGTGGGTCCCGACTGTCAGGCACTTCCTTGCCTGCGAAGATGTAGCTGGTGGGTCCCAGCTGTCAGGGGGGCGAATCATTTTTTTCCCGGACGCACTTCCTTGCGTGCGAAGATGTAGCTAGTGGGTCCTAACAGTCAAGGGAAACGTTTTTTGACGAAATACGGTGGCCCGTCCGGTGGGTCCCCGCTGTCAGGTGGAGGAATAATTATTTTGCGTGTAATAAGGAGGCACTTCCTTGCTGCGGCCATGGACCCAGCTGTCAGCCTCTCCACGTACATTCCACGTCTGATGGAAGCCGTTCCTTGACCATGTTAACCACGCCGCGCCGAGAGCAGCAGGGCGGTGGACGACGGCGAGGCCTAGGAAGGGGACGACACGGAGCCGGGGAAGACGCGACAACGGAAGCCCGCGCGGAGAGGAGTACGAGGGTTCACTGGTTCGAATGCGGTGTGAGGATGCCATCGCCGCAGGGCCTGGCCAGCGGTGGGAATGGTTGGGGGCGATGAGGCCTCCGCGGCAGCACAGCCGGCCACGGGAGGCAGGAGCGTGCGGCACGACCGGCGCTGTTTTGGGCGGCTGGAGCAAGAAGACCAGAGGTTGAAGAAGCACTACGACCGTTGGATGGACATCGTACGGTCACTGGAGCTAGAATCGTTCATATTAACTAAGTTGACAAAGCACTCCGTCCCCGTCAACTTAGTAGGCCCACAAGTTAGCCTCCCACCAAGGTGGGTCCCAACTAGCAGGGGGAGTATTCATTTTTTTGTGCGTAATAAGGAGGCACCTCTGGTGGGTCCAAGATGACAGCGGGGGGAACATCTTTTTTGCGAAATACGTTGGCCCGTCCGATGGGTCCCAGCAGTCAGGGGGGAAACGTGTTTTTGGCCAAATACGGTGGCCCGTCCGGTGGGTCCCTGCTGTCAGGTGGAGGAATAATTATTTTCCGCGTAATAAGGAGGCACTTCCTTGCGGCTACCGTGGACCCAACTGTCAGCCTCTCCACGTACAGTACTCTTTCGATGGAAGTCGTTCCTTGACCACGTTGACCACGCCGCGCCGAGAGCACCAGGGCGGTGGACGACGACGAGGCCTAGGAAGGGAACGACACGGTGGCAGGGAAGACTCGTTAGTTGTTTCCCACGCCGAGGGGTGTACGACTGTACGAGGGTTTACTGGTTCATCTGCCGTCGCCGGAGAATAACAGTAGGTGTGGGTGAGTAGAGGGATGGCTAGGCCAGCGATGGGAGTACGATGGGGTGGTGAGGCATGCACGGCAGCATAGCCGGCCGCGGGGAGGAGGGTGCAGGCAGTCCCACCGGCGCTTGTTTGAGTGGCTGGAGCAGGAAGAGCAGAGATTGAAGAAGCACAACGGCCGTTGGATGGACATCCAACAGTCACTGCTAGTGCGTCAACCTTTTTTTAAGAAAGCCTCAAATCTGTGGAAAACAGCATACAACCCATCTGCCATTATTTCTAATAATTTACAGCCCATTTGCTAATTCTTAAGGTTATTTTTGGAGCTCATATTCTTTTTATTAGCATTACAGCCCATATTGTGGCCACGGTTAAAAAATTATACGAAATTTTGCATATTTCGGTGCGGTCCGAACTGTTTTTAATCCCAAAATTTCGAGTCACATTCAAACTAATTTTAAAAATAAATGTATATCAATATAAAATCGAACAAATTGTCCACACATAAAAATTAATGCAATTTAAAATCTCGAAATGAAAAAAAAGGAATTTGAAACTAATTGCTGGTTTGATGTGTTTTAAAAATGTACAACCCATTTCTCATTACTGATAGGCCATTTTCTCGGCCAGCCGAATGAAGCTCTCCTCGTCTTGAAAGATTTGCAGCCCAACATGCCTGACAAAGCGACTTACTTGGCAAAATCACAAAAAACTGGGCTGTGGCCGTGGACCCAACTGTCAGCCTCTCCACGTACAGTACTCTTCCGATAGAAGTCGGTCGTTGACCACATTGACCACGCCACGTCGAGAGCACCAAGGTGGTGGACGACGGCGAGGCCTAGGAAGGGAGCGACGCGGAGCCGGGGAAGACGCAGCAATGGATGCCCACGCGGAGAGGAGTACGAGGGTTCACTGGTTCGGCTGTGGTGTGAGGCTGCCGTCGCCGCAGAATAACAGGGGGTGTGGGTGAGTAGAGGGATGGCATGGCGAGCGGTGGGAGTAGTAGGGGGCGGTGAGGCCTCCACGGCATCACAGCCGGCCACGGGAGGCAGTAGCACGCGGCACGACCGGCGCTGGTTTGGGCGGCTGGAGCAAGAAGACCAGAGGTTGAAGAAGCACTACTGCCGTTGGATGAACATCGTACGGTAACTGGAGCTAGAATCGTTCATATTGACTAAGTTGACAAAGCCCTCCGTCCCCATCAACTTGGTAGGCCCACAAGTCAGCCTCCCACGATGCTGAGTTCCAGCTGGCACGGGGAGTATTCATTTTTTTGTGCGTAATAAGGAGGCACTTCCTTGCGTGCGAAGATAGCTGGTGGGTCCGACCTGTCAGTGGGGGGCACGTTTTTTTGCAAAATACAGAGACCCTTCCGGTGGGTCCCAGATGTCAGGTGGAGGAATCAAAGACTTGAGAAGGCGTACAGAACAAGCTAGTTTTCCAGTAAAGAGACGCTGCTGAGTTTTAGAAAAAAGAGAGACGTGCTCCTGTAGCTGGTTCGAATCCAAACCTAGACTATGACTATATATGGTGCTATGCTACTCTACAAGTAATGAAACTAACATATCCAACGTTCGTTTCTCCTCTTCTCTACTTACTCTGCCTAGCATCAGAAGCTCTGGATGTAGCAACCATGTCCGCTGGCTGCTCGTCCACCTGCTCTTCAGCAGGCAACAACCAAATATGCGCCAAGTCGACACCCGTACCATCGCCTGTGGGTCTCATCACACCCCCGCCGGCACGCGCACCATAGCCGGTTGCTCATCGCAACCCGCTGCCGTTGGTGTGGTGCCTTTGCTGCAAATCTCGCAGAGTCATTCGTCGCGTCTCAACCACAATCCTCAACCCTGGCCGAGTCTTCTACAAATGCCCGAATCGTGGGGTAATAATATGTTTAAGTGTTGTTCTCCTGCTTTCAGTTACTGATTTTTTTAATAGTTTGGTTGATGATCTTCCAATTTGATTCATGCAGAAAAGGGAAGATTCGTGTGATTTGTATTTCTGGGAAGTTGCTGATGTGGGGGAGTGCAACTGCGCTAATTATTTGGTTAGCCGAGGAATCCCAATACCAGCAGGTTGGGGTGTTGGACAAGTAACTAAAGGAACAACTGAAGAGGAAGATGCAGAGCAGAAGGTTAAAGATGCAGTTCCTCTGATCATGGCCTAGCAATAGCTGCTGAACGGCCTTGACAGCAATGAGGAGATGAAAGAGCTTGTGAAGATAATGGGCAAAATTGATGTGCTCTGTAGGATGATTGTCTCTTTATTTGCAGTGTATGTAGCACTCGTGATGTATTTAGTGGCTATGCCATGAGCACTTTGCTGAAACTAGTAATGAATGAAACCTTTGTAGCAGGCTGGGCGTAGTGTTGTGAACATCTAATGATTTCTATCAGGGGGTGTCCCCTTTTGCTCATAAATCAATAAATAGCAGAGGCCCTTTTGGTAATAAATAAATAAATTAGCATAGGACCTGTCGGGTCAGCTTTGTTCTCATTCGAAGACGTCGAGCAAATTGCAGTCCAACAGCAAACTATGTCATCAAATTCAAGTTTCACAGCCAAATATGAGTACAACTAAACAACAATGTCATCATGTTTTAGTCGTCATACAATCACCAAACACAAATCGGCATACATAACAAGTGATGTTCTCACAGGAAAATACTAAACAACATGTTCATCAGGTTTCAGTTGTCATAGCAAACACAATTTCACATAGTAGATAAAAAACGTCTTCTGACAGGCAAATACGACAAAAGCAATGTAATCATCATCCGCAGCTGCAGCGTCAACATCTTCGCCATGTGTATCAGTCTGAATCGTAATTCCCCATGGTGTCATCTTCTTCTTCGTCCTCAACGTCCTCGAACGTTGGCTTCTTCTTGATCAACTCTTGTATGTCCACAGCATGACATGCAATCTTTTCGTCGGCGTCATTGATGTGATGGTTCTCAAAGATATTAGGAACATCTGTGTTATCTTGTACATCAGGAGCAGTGTAAGCATCATCTAGTTGTGCAACTTCATTAAACGAATTCCTCTGCTCAAACCTTTGCACTACTCTCTAGTCATCGCTACGTGCAAATGTGTCTTCCAAGAAAAATATTTGTGTTGCTTGATTTGCCAAAATAAAAGGCTCGTTGGTCTGGTACGCCGCCTTAACATTGATGGATTTGAAATAATCATCAGCTCTGGGTTTTGCGATCCTGGAAAACAGGTTATACCAACGACAGCACAACAGAACCACACAACGATGTTCCTCGAAACTGGAGATATACTGCAACTGAACAATGTCTGTTACGTTAGCATACATTTCAGTTGTCTCTTTGTCATATGTATCCGTGCTCCTGATGGCACTGTTTTGTGTCTTCCTGCCTTCGTCTCATGCAAGGGTGTTGTAGCGCACATCTCCAACAACGCAAGATTCATAATGTCTTACCCGAGTATCATGACCCATTGCTAGTGAGTAAAGGGCATCATCAACTGCCTGCCCATCCTCCCGCATCTTCTTAACCTATGGTTAGAAAATAGACAAGCTGATCATCTTATGTACTCAATATATTAAAAAAACTGACAGTGCAATTCAAAAGCTTACATGGCTCTTGAACCATTTCGCAAATCCTGCCATAACCAGTTTGTCAATGTTTCTTGGATTTTGCGGCAGTAACTCCTTTTTGTAGATGCTGCACAACATAGTGATCGTGTCAAACATCTAAATATATAAGAATGTGCTGCAAGTTTAGTAGATTACGATGTATAAGCTATAGTACTTAGCACTTACTTGATATAAGGTAGTATCTCAGGATAGTTATTCAACACATACCAAACCATTTTGTCCAAATCTTTAGGTTTGTCCTCTTGTCGACTCTTCCCTGTAACTCGAACAGAATAATCCAAAACATTGAGCCCGGGATTGTCTTCATCCACGTCTTTGCTAAGCTGATCAGCTGTTTCAATGTATTTTGAGCAGAATGTCAACGCTTCTGTAGCAATGTAGGCCTCTGCAATGGAACCCTCGGGTCTAGCTCTGTTCCTAACATAGCCCTTGAAAGTGCCTAGCCGCCTTTCAATAGGGTACATCCAGCCATACTGTACTGGACCTCTAAGTAGTGCCTCATCAGGTAGATGAACAGCCAAATGCACCATCACATCAAAGAATGCTGGAGGATATATCTTCTCAAGGTCGCATAGGATAGTTGGTATCTTGTCTCTAAGACGCTCCAAAGCATCTATCCTGATATTTCTACTGCAGAGTTCCCTGAAGAATTGTCCCAACTCTGCAACTGCTCTGTATAAGTCAGGGCGGCCCAATCCTCTAAGAATAACAGGTAAAACCCTTTGAAGTAGGACGTGGGAGTCATGAGTTTTCAACCCTTGTACCTTGTCTCCATCTGCAATGACTCTCCTTTCAGGGTTGGAAGCAAATCCATGTGGGAATCTCACACGTGACAGGACCTTGCAGAATTCTTTTCTTTTTACCTTGTCCAAGACGTACACAGCTGGTGCCATATCCCGTGGTTTACCTTCATCTTGCACCTGCAAATCCTTTCTGATACCCAGGTGTGTCAAATCAATCCTAGATTTTAAGGTATATTTCGTCTTGCCTTCAATATTAAGAAGTGTGCCGATAATGCTGTCACATATATTTCTCTCGATGTGCATCACATCAAGATTATGCCACAGATCCAAATCTTTCCAATACTCCAAGTCCCACAAAGTGGACCTGCGGGTAAACAATAATCTCTCTTCTGCCCTGCCACGCTTCCTTTTTCCCGCTACCATTATCAGGATGGTTTCCTGGTGTAATATGCCTGACCTTCTCTAATTCCACTTGCAACTCATCGGCGGTGAGCCTCTTTGGCGCATCACGGTTTTTCATGCTTTGCATTGAACACATGTCTTCGGTATTTTCTAGGATGCGGCTTGTCCTTGGCAAGGAAACGACGGTGTCCAATGTAACAGATCTTGCTAAGTATTGCGTATGACAGCGGATTCCTATCACAACGAACACATGCATTGTAACCATGTGTCGTTCGCCCAGACATAGTGCCCAAAGCCGGATAATCATGGATGCACCAAATTATAACAGCACGCAGAAAGAAATCAGCTGGTGGGCTGCTATATAGGTCTCGAGTGAGAACACCCCTCCATAGCTGTTGAAGTTCCTCCACAAGAGGCTCCATGAACAAATCAAAATCCTTTCCAGGACTTTTTGGACCTGGGATGAGCAAGGCCATCATGTAGTTTGATTCTTTGGTGCAGACATTTGGAGGCATGTTGTAAGGGATAACAAGCACTGGCCACATGCTATATGTGGCGCTCTGGTGGCCAAATGGGTCAAATCCATCTGAAGCTAAGCCAAGTCTAATGTTTCTCGGGTCAGCAGCAAACGTTTCGTGCTTCTGATTGAAGCTTTTGCACTCACTACCATGTGATGGATGGATCATTACATTCTGATCTCTGAAATCCTGGTTCCTAGAATGCCACAGTACATCCTCTCTTGTTTCAGCATCATGAAACAACCTCTGCAATCTTGGTGTAATTGGAAAATGTCTCAGAACATTATGAGGAATCCTCTTCACAGCATCACCATCTTTCCATCTTGATGATTTGCATTTCGGGCATTCACTTAAGTTGGCATAATCCTTCCGGAACAGAACACAATTATTCTTACAAACATGGATCATATCATATCCAATTCCAACAGCACGAAGGAAGTTCTTCATTTTACTGTAGGTGTGTGGCAGCTCAGACGCATCTGGGAAAGCTTTGTGGAAAGCAACCAACATCGCGTCGAATGATTTGTTGGTCATACACTCAGATGTCTTCACCTGAAGAAAGGTGACCATAGCTGAGAATACTGAGAGCTTATTTCCTGGGGTGACAGCCTCATTGCATTGTTCCAACATGTGGGCCCACCATTTTTCTTCTGCAGGTGAAAGTTCACAGAATGCACGAGCATTTCGTAGCATTGTTTCAATGTTGGTCAAACTCACTGGCTCCGCCACCACCTCCTCCTCCTCCTCTTCCACCTGAGCATCAGGCAGATCAAGATGGTGATCTGCTGCTTCCACATAGTCAATAACATTGACGTTCACAGCTTCACCATGATGAACCCACCTAGTATATGTGACCGACATCCCATACAAGTGTAGATGATTTTGCACAGTTGACTGGGGTCCTGTAACTAAATTCATACAACTGCTACACAGGCATAGCACATCTGATTTCGGACCACCGTACTCAGCTCTGATAAAGTTCATGAAGTTTTCAACCCCCTCGACATATGCAGCGGAGAATCTTCGAGCAGAAGTTATCCAAGTCCTATCCATCTGTTAGACATACAAATTAGTTCTTCTACTAGATATTACAGGAAAAACATATATGCTTTTTTATGAAGTCCAGAAGAAAATACCTAGGTCGATGTCTAAAGCTATGGCAAGATATTTGGACGAGCAGATCTAAGTAACGAAATATATGTAAAGCTAATTCAGCAAACAGATTTGAGTGCTAAATTATGGCAGGCTATTTCAGCAGTCAATGAGGCTGAGCACACAGCCATCAAACTATCGAAGGCCATCGCAGCAACAAAGATCGAGTATAAAATGGTGTAGAGCTATTTCACCTAACAGATTGGCTACTAGACCATGGTAATCTACGTCACAATAAATATATGGCAGGATATTTTAGAAACTAATCGGCCTTGGCATGCCATCTTAGCTAAGCAGATTGAGTGCAGAACAGGGCAAGGAAGCTTCTTAAGCAGAGCATATTGACTATAAATTACTTTGGCAAACAGTGAGATTAACAGCGTCTATCAGCTAACATTCAGCGCTACACCGACATGCCCGGGGCCTCAGTCTAGAATGCGCGTACCGTAGGAGAAGCTGACCGCCGTGCGTCTCCACACGCACGTCGCCAGCGGTGGCGGCGCTGACCGCCGTCCGCCTCCACAAGAACGTCGCCAGCGGTGGCGGCGCGGCTAGAGGACGGCAGTCTACGAGAGCGTACTGTGGGAGCGAGAGGATCGCCGTGCGTCCCCTCGACGAACCGCGGCGCCGATGTATCGGCGTGGCGGGGAGGGCGGCTTTGGAGGAGCGAATGAGTGGAGGGGGACGGGGGGAGGGGGGTTTGGGGAATATTATTGGCTAGTTGGACGAAGGGCGGTTGAATCTAGGATTTGGGGGGAATTTTTGGGTGGGGGGGGAGGATTTTCGCGCGGTGGGCGGGGGGAGTTTGGCGCATGGTCGGTTTCTCCAAGTGCAGTCCCACGTGTCAGTGAAGAGGCAAGCCTGATGTCTCCTATGCAACCTTCTTCATGTACAAGTTGTTAGGCCTCCAAGTGCAGTGGTTTGTAGGACAGTGGCAAATTTCTCTCAAGTGGATGACCTAAGGTATATCAATCCATGGGAGGCGTAGGTTGAAGATGGTCTCTCTCAAACAACCCTGCAACCAAATAACAAAGAGTCTCTTGTGTCCCCAACACACCCAATACAATGGTAAATTGTATAGGTGCACTAGTTCGGCAAAGAGATGGTGATACAAGTGCAATATGGATGGTAGATAAAGGTTTTTGTAATCTGAAAATATAAAAACAGCAAGGTAACTAATGATAAAAGTGAGCACAAACGGTATTGCAATGCTAGGAAACAAGGCCTAGGGTTCATACTTTCACTAGTGCAAGTTCTCTCAACAATAATAACATAATTGGATCATATAATTATCCCTCAACATGCAAGAAAGAGTCACTCCAAAGTCACTAATAGCGGAGAACAAACGAAGAGATTGTGGTAGGGTACGAAACCACCTCAAAGTTATTCTTTCTGATCAATTTATCATAGAGTTCGTACTAGAATAACACCTTAAGACACAAATCAACCAAAACCCTAATGTCACCTAGATACTCCAATGTCACCTCAAGTATCCGTGGGTATGATTATACGATATGCATCACACAATCTCAGATTCATCTATTCAACCAACACAAAGAACTTCAAAGAGTGCCCCAAAGTTTCTACCGGAGAGTCAAGACGAAAACATGTGCCAACCCCTATGCATAGGTTCATGGGCGGAACCCGCAAGTTGATCACCAAAACATACATCAAGTGGATCACGTGACATCCCATTGTCACCACAGATACGCACATGCAAGACATACATCAAGTGTTCTCAAATCCTTAAAGACTCAACCCGATAAGATAACTTCAAAGGGAAAACTCAATCCATTACAAGAGAGTGGAGGGGGAGAAACATCATAAGATCCAACTATAATAGCAAAGCTCGCGATACATCAAGATCGTATCACCTCAAGAACACGAGAGAGAGAGAGATCAAACACATAGCTACTGGTACATACCCTCAGCCCCGAGGGTGAACTACTCCCTCCTCGTCATGGAGAGCGCCGGGATGATGAAGGTGGCCACCGGTGAGGGATCCCCCCTCCGGCAGGGTGCCGGAACAGGGCCCCGATTGGTTTTTGGTGGCTACAGAGGCTTTCGGCGGCGGAACTCCCGATCTATTCAGCTCCCCGATGTTTTTAGGGTATATGGATATATATAGGCGAAAGAAGTCGGTCAAGGGAGCCACGAGGGGCCCACGAGGGTGGAGGGCGCGCCCAGGGGCGTGGGCGCCCCCCTGCCTCGTGCTCTCCTCGTTGATCCCCTGACGTGCACTCCAAGTCTCCCGAATTGCTTTCTTTCCAAAAATAACTCTCCCGAAGGTTTCATTCCGTTTGGACTCTGTTTGATATTCCTTTTCTTCGAAACACTGAAACAAGGGAAAAAACAGGAACTGGCACTGGGCTCTTGGTTAGTAGGTTAGTCCCCAAAATCATATAAAAGTGCTCAGTAAAGCCCATTAACGTCCAAAACAGATAATATAATAGCATGAATACTTCATAAATTATAGATACGTTGGAGACGTATCAGCATCCCCAAGCTTAATTCCTGCTCGTCCTCGGGTAGGTAAATGATGAAGGAAAGAATTTATGAAGTGTGAATGCTAGCAGGTGCACAAGTTTGGTCAATGATAATTTCAATCACCTTTTCTAGCATCATTATATATCATAACAGTAGCTCAACTCACAGAACTTCTCATGATCAAGTAACAAGCTATTCACATGTTAAAGTATAGACCATAAACTTTCTCGAAAACTAACAAACCATGTTCTCAGTCATCAAACAATTGCAATTCATCTTATTTTCAGGAAGACTCTATGTCAGAGCTTTGATTCAGCAAACTTCACATACTCAACTATCATTTAGTCTTCCATGATTGCTACCACTCAAAGCATATTTTTAGAACAAATAGTATTCATCGAACATAGAGAAAGATAGGGGCTTAATGTTTCGCCTCCCAACCTTTTACCTCAAGGGTAATGTCAACAATAATAATTCATGCTCAAATATATTTGAATGGCCATATATGCTTAGATCTTTCCATCACATGATGCTTGCCAACTAAAGAGTAGGTTGGAATGAGAAGGAATACTATTGACTCTTGCATAAAAGTAAAAGATAGGCCCTTCGCAGAGGGAAGCAGGGATTTGCAGAGGTGCCAGAGCTCGAAGCAAAAACAGAGATGAAAATAATTTTGAGAGGTATGCTTTCATTGTCAACATAATGACCAAGAGTTCCCAATATCTTCCATACTACATACATTATAGGCGGTTCCCACGCAGAAAGGTAAAGTTTTTACTCCCCCTCCACCAACATTCACACTCCACGGCTTGTCCGAAACAACGGGTGCCGTCCAGCTATCAACATTCCTAGGGGAGTTTTGTTTAAATTATTTGTGAATTTGTTTTTGATCTTTTGATCATAGGACTGGGCATCCCAGTTACCAGCCATTTTCTCATGAATGACGAGCGGAGTCCACTCATCGTGAGAATAACCCACCTAGCATGGAAGATACTGACAGCCCCTAGCCGCTACATGAGCGATTCGGGCATACAAAACAGATTATTATTTGGAGGTTTAGAGTTTGGCACATGCAAATTTACTTGGAACGGAAGGTAAATACCACATATAGGTAGATATGGTGGACACTCATGGAAGAAACTTGGTTCAAGGAATTTGGATGCACAAGCAGTATTCCCGCTTAGTACAGATATTTTGGCTAGCAAAGGATTCTAAATAGCAAGCACCACATGTTAGAGGATCCATAACAATATAACTTCTATACAAATATACCCAAGCATAACTCATTATGTTGTCTTCCTTGTCCAATTTCAACTAATTTGCTCTGGTTTGAAAATAATTAATGGGGCTCACAATCATATAAGATGTCCAAGATAGTATATTTATATGTGAAATCTCTCTTCCGTCAATATTCTTTCATGAATTGTTCAAGTGACCAATACAATGTTTGCTAACCTTCAATAAATTTACCACCTCTACTTCTTATATGTGAAGTCATTACTCCCCATGGGATAAGCATATGAAACATATATAATTTCAGATTTATGATATTCAAATTGTTCAACCATTTACTCATAGCACTAGTAGAAAACAGGGTTTTCGTTCGGGCATGGCAAGCCCATTAGTCCCGGTTCCGTCACGAACCGGGACCCATGGGGGCATTCGTCCCGATTCGTGAGCCCAGGGGGCCGGCCGGGGCCTCGTGGGCATTGGTCCCGGTTCGTATGGAACCATTTTTTCCGGTTCGAGGCACGAACCGGGACTAACGGGCCTCGCTCCTGGCCCACAACCATTGGTCCCAGTTCTTGGCATGAACCGGGACAGAAGGCCCGAATTTAGTACCGGTTCTAGCCACGAACCGGGACAAATGAGCTGCCTATATATACCCCATCGCCGCAGCAGAGCACTCCACAGTGCTCTATTTTTTCTGGCCGTCGAGGGGAGGGCATTTGGGTGCTCTAGCTCACCTCCTATGCACATGAGGTGTTCGATGAAATGTCTGAGCCACACTAGTTAATCTTTCTCCTCTCGAAACTCGACCTCCGAGCTCCATTTTCCCCGAGATTTGTCTAGGTTTAGCGGTCCGTCACGTCCCATCCCCGTCTTCACCGCCGTCGATCGCCCGCGCCGATCTCGTCGCCAGCACCACCGTGGTGAGCCTCTTGTTCTTATCTTCTTTCTGAAAGAAAAAAAATTCTTACTTCAGATAGATACTTGTCTAATTTTGTTACTTTTATTATTCCTTCTTATTATATAGTGCGATGGTTTTGGTATCCGCCCCCGTCGGCCCTCGTCCTGTCTATGGTTCGGATGTGGTATATATTATCTTTATAACTATTGGTTCATTTATTGTTTATGAAAATTATGCCGACCAACGTGACATAGATTTTATTTATCTAGGAGGTATGTGAACCGGAAATTCCAACCGACCCTATTGTCGAGAGGTTAAATTTAGTTGAAGAAGAAGACAATTTCTTGAAGGAAAAAATAAAAAAAAATTGAGGAGGAGAAGATGATATTGGAGTTGCATGTTGCGGATGACGTCGATGATCACAAGATCAAGATGGATGCAATGCGCTTGAAGATTAGAAATATTAGAAAACATGCCATTCATACCGAGGCTTGGTATCATTATGCCGTTGGATCAATTGTTACCTTGGTTGCGATTATGATCGCATTTGTTTTCGCATTGAAATGTTTTACATAGTTTCAATGTATGGTTTAATTAATTAGATGCTCTGGAGAGCTATATGTTGTTAGATGAGAACTATGTATGTACTTTGGTTTTAATGTGATGATGAACTTCTATTAATTTGGTCACTTAATTATCTATTCATGATGTTATGTAATGGTTTTTGACACACTTAATTATATATAATGCATGCAGATGAACCGGCAATGGATGTACGGTGACAGACACACCTCCGAGTACATTAAGGGCGTGCATGATTTTCTCGAAGTGGCTGAGGCAAACAAGCAGAATGGTTTTATGTGTTGTCCATGCCCTACATGTGGGAATACGAAGTCTTACTCTGACCGAAAAATCCTTCACACCCACCTGCTTTACAAGGGTTTCATGCCACACTATAATGTTTGGACGAGGCACGGAGAAATAGGGGTTATGATGGAAGACGGCGAAGAAGAAGACGACAATGACAACTATGTGCCCCCTGAATACGGTGATGCTGCAACAGGGGAAGCTGCTGAAGATCAAGAGGAACCAGACGATGTGCCCAATGATGCTGCAACGGGGGAAGCTGCTGAAGATCAAGAGGAACCAGTGCCCGATGATGATGATCTCCGCCGGGTCATTGTCGATGCAAGGACGCAATGCGAAAGTCAAAAGGAGAAGCTGAAGTTCGATCGCATGTTAGAGGATCACAAAAAAGGGTTGTACCCCAATTGCGAAGATGGCAACACAAAGCTCGGTACCGTACTGGAATTGCTGCAGTGGAAGGCAGAGAATGCTGTGCCTGACAAAGGATTTGAGAAGCTATTGAAAATATTGAAGAAAAAGCTTCCAAAGGATAACGAATTGCCCGACAGTACATACGCAGCAAAGAAGGTCGTATGCCCTCTAGGATTGGAGGTGCAGAAGATACATGCATGTCCTAATGACAGCATCCTCTACCGCGGTCCGTACAAGGATCTGAACGCATGCCCGGTATGCGGTGCATTGCGGTATATGATCAGACGAGATGACCCTGGTGATGTTGACGGCGAGCCCCCTAGGAAGAGGGTCCCTGCGAAGGTGATGTGGTATGCTCCTATAATACCACGGTTGAAACGTCTGTTCAGAAACGAAGAGCATGCCAAGTTGATGCGATGGCACAGTGAGGACCGTAAGAAAGACGGGAAGTTGAGAGCACCCGCTGACGGGTCGCAGTGGAGAAAAATCAAGAGAAAGTACTGGGCTGAGTTTGCAGCTGACCCAAGGAACGTATGGTTTGGTTTAAGCGCGAATGGCATTAATCCTTTCGGGGAGCAGAGCAGCAATCACAGCACCTGGCCCGTGACTCTATGTATGTATAACCTTCCTCCTTGGATGTGCATGAAGCGGAAGTTCATTATGATGCCAGTTCTCATCCAAGGCCCTAAGCAACCCGGCAACGACATTGATGTGTACCTAAGGCCATTAGTTGAAGAACTTTTACAGCTGTGGAATGGAAACGGTGTACGTACGTGGGATGAGCACAAACAGGAGGAATTTAACCTGCACGCGTTGCTGTTTGTAACCATCAACGATTGGCCCGCTCTCAGTAACCTTTCAGGACAGACAAACAAGGGATACCACACATGCACGCACTGTTTAGATGACACTGAAAGTATATACCTGGACAAATGCAGGAACAATGTGTACCTGGGCCCTCGTCGATTTCTTCCAACCAACCATCAATGTCGAAAGAAAGGCAAGCATTTCAAAGGCAAGGCAGATCACCGGAAGAAGCCCGCCATGCGTACCGGTGATCACGTACTTGCTATGGTCAATGATTTACACGTAATCTTTGGAAAGGGTCCCGGCGGACTAGCTGTTCCGAATGACGCTGAGGGACACACACCCATGTGGAAGAAGAAATCTATATTTTGGGACCTACCCTACTGGAAAGACCTAGAGGTCCGCTCTTCAATCGACGTGATGCACGTGACGAAGAACCTTTGCGTGAACCTGCTAGGCTTCTTGGGCGTGTATGGGAAGACAAAAGATACACCTGAGGCACGGGAGGACCTGCAACGTTTGCACGAAAAAGATGGCATGCCTCCAAAGCAATATGAAGGTCCTGCTAGCTACGCTCTTACGAAAGAAGAGAAAGAAATCTTCTTTGAATGCCTGCTCAGTATGAAGGTCCCGACTGGCTTCTCGTCGAATATAAAGGGAATAATAAATATGCCAGAGAAAAAGTTCCAGAACCTAAAGTCTCATGACTGCCACGTGATTATGACGCAACTGCTTCCGGTTGCATTGAGGGGGCTTCTACCGGAAAACGTCCGATTAGCCATTGTGAAACTATGTGCATTCCTCAATGCAATCTCTCAGAAGGTGATCGATCCAGAAATCATACCAAGGCTAAGGAGTGATGTGGCGCAATGTCTTGTCAGTTTCGAGCTGGTGTTCCCACCATCCTTCTTCAATATCATGACGCACGTCCTAGTTCATCTAGCCGACGAGATTGTCATTCTGGGGCCCGTATTTCTACACAATATGTTCCCCTTTGAGAGGTTCATGGGAGTCCTAAAGAAATATGTCCATAACCGCGCTAGGCCAGAAGGAAGCATCTCCATGGGCCATCAAACAAAGGATGTCATTGGGTTTTGTGTTGACTTCATTCCTGGCCTTAAGAAGATAGGTCTCCCTAAATCGCGGTATGAGGGGAGACTGACTGGAAAAGGCACGCTAGGAGCGGACTCAATAATATGCAGGGACGGGCATTCTTGATCTCAAGCACACTACACAGTTCTACAGAACTCTACCTTGGTGACCCCGTATATCAATGAACACAAGAACAGTCTGCGCTCCAAACACCCAGAGCAGTGTGACGACTGGATTACATGTGAACACATCAGGACTTTCAGCAGTTGGTTGGAAACACGTCTCAGAGGTGACACCACTGTTTGTGATGAGTTGTACTCGTTGTCCAAGGGACCATCTTTGACTGTATTGACTTACAAAGGATACGAGATAAATGTGAATACATTTTACACGATCGCCCAAGATCAAAAGAGCACCAACCAAAACAGCGGTGTCCGCTTTGATGCAGCAACCGAGAGGGGAAAGGACACATATTATGGTTACATAATGGACATATGGGAACTTGACTACGGACATGATTTTAAGGTCCCTTTGTTTAAGTGCAAATGGGTCAATCTGTCAGGAGGCGGGGTACAGGTAGACCCACAGTACGGAATGACAACAGTGGATCTGAACAATCTTGGGTACACTGACGAACCGTTCGTCCTAGCCAATGATGTGGCACAGGTTATCTATGTGAAGGACATGTCTACCAGATCGAGAAAAAGAAAAGATAAGGAAGCGAATACATCATACGATGAGCCAAAGCGCCACATAGTTCTTTCAGGAAAAAGGGACTTTGTGGGAGTGGAGGGCAAGACAGACATCTCTGAAGATTATGAAAAGTTTCATGAAATTCCTCCCTTCAAAGTCAAGGCTGACCCAAGCATCCTGATAAACGATGAAGATTATCCATGGTTACAGCGCAATAAGCAAATGACACAAGCGAAGAAAAAGTGAAGACTTTCTCCCGCAACTATTATGATGATACCATGCCAACTTTGTAACAGACGAGTATGATACCATTGTCCGTTTTGTACACGAAGTGCATCTAGTTTTTGCCGTAACCCTCTCAACTTTCTTGCACATTCTATGTGGATGAAATGATGATACCATGCCAACTTTCAACCTTTTCAGAGTTCATTTGAAATGCTTTTCTATTTTAGGGTCTTATAGCTCAAAATAATTAGTAAATGCATGAAAAATAACAAATGAAGTCAGAAAGGGTTGAAAATTGATGATGTGGCTTTGAATGGTGCATTTTGAACACACAAAAAGTCAGGAGTTCAAATAAGTTTTAAAAAATGAAATCCCTTTGTAACAGACGAGTTTCCGTATGAAATCCTGATACTTTGAAAGAGATTGTCCGTTTTGTACACGAAGTGCATCCAGTTTCTGCCGTAACCCCCTCAACTTTCTTGCACATGCTATGTGGATGAAATGATGATACCATGCCAACTTTCAACCTTTTCAGAGTTCATTTGAAATGCTTTTCAATTTTAGGGTCTTATAGCTCAAAATAATCAGTAAATGCATGAAAAATGGTGCATGAAAAATAACAAATAAAATAAATAAGTAATTAGAAACAAAATAATATAAACTTTAATAAAATATATAAGTAGAAACAAAATAAAATAAACTTTAATAACATAAATAAAATTTATGAAACTAAAATTATCAAAGTATTTTATGTTCAAAACATTATAAGCAACCTCTAGTATTATTGAAAATGAAATTATATAAAATTGATGCAACTAAAATTATCGAAGTATTTTCTGTTCAAAATCATTGAAAGCAAAAATAATTTTCATAAAGAACTTTTTTGTTAGAAACTTTAATAGCAAAAAGAATGATCATAAAGTAAAATAAATAAGTAATTAGAAACAAAATAAAATAAATACGTTTTTTGTTGTAAGTAGAAACAAAACAAAATAAATAAAGCAAAAAAGAAAACAAAAAAATAGGAAAAAAAATAAAAATTATGCCACCTACTGGGCCACCACGGCCTGAATACGACTAGAAACCCATCCATGGGCCAGGATTCAGGCCCGCAGAAGGCCCAGTAGGCCCACATGCATGTACAGAGAGGTTAGGCCCGTAAGCCTGCTTTAGAGAGGAGCTCGACAGCTCAGGCGCACCGCACCTTATAAACAGGTGCGGCTCTCTCTCAGCTAGCGAGGTGGGACTAAACTCCCACCACCACGCCGTTGTGCAAGGCCATTGGTCCTGGTTGGTGGCATGAACCGGGACCAATGCCACCCTTTGGTCCCGGTTCGTGGCACCAACCGGGACCAATGCCCCCCCTATAGTCCCGGTTGGTGCCACCAACCGGGACAAAAGGCCGCCGCTTCCCGCCCTTTGGGCTGCTGAAAAGAGGCCTTTGGTCCCGGTTGGTGGCACGAACCGGGACTAAAGGGGGCATTAGTCCCGGTTGGTGGCACCAACTGAGACTAATGCTTGGACTATATAACAAACACTTGTGAAAAGTTTCAGTTTTCATCGCCAGTTGCCTCCCCCCCCGCCGTCAGGCTGCTCCACCTCGCCGTCTACGCCGCCGCCAACGCCGTCGCCTCCCCGAGCCCGCGCCGTCCTCGTCGCCGGCATCCATGAGCCTGCCGTCCTCGTCGTCCCCGTCGCCGCGTGCCTCCCCGAGCCCACCCCTCCTCGTCACTGTCGCCGCCTGCCGTCCCGAGACCGCCGTCCCCGTCACCGCGTGCCGCCCCGAGCCCGCCGTCCTCGTCACCGGACTCCTGCCATCGCCGCCCCCCTCGAAGTGAGCCCCCCCTTTCCCATGGTCCCGATCGAGCGCCGCTCTTGCGCCCGAGTGCCCCTTGCTCTCTGCCCCTGCCTCATGGTCGTCGCCGGCCCCGATGCATTGAAGAGCAGAAGGAGAGGAGAAGGAGAGGAGAGGAGAGGGAGTGGAGCAGCAGCAAGACACCGTCCAATTTTCTGACATTTTTGATTTTTTTACAGATAGGAACAGTGCATATAGAGGGTGTTTGATCAAATGCTAGATGGCTTTGGCATTTTTAGAATTTATGATATTTTTTGTGGTGAGGTGCTGATGCAAGACAAAGGTGATGGCAAAATTTCAGAATTTTTGGATTGGTTTAGAATAGGTTTTCAGCAAGGAATTTGAATCTGGTTCAAATTTCATTTGAGTGAAATTTGAAAATTTTGAACTATGGACCAGAAGTTTTTTGGTGAAATGGAGTGTGGGTACTGTCATGAAGTTGGAGTAATTTTTGTGGTTGTAAAAGAGTTAGGAAAATTTAGAATGTGCTAAATATGTCAAAAAATGTTTTTTTGTTCATATACAGAAAGTTTTTATATATGACTATGGATATATGAGCAATGATGGTCCATGGATGTATGCATTGATATATATATGAGAAACGATGTTCATAGAATATTTACCAAGTATATATGTATTTTTGTTCATAGCATATTTTTTCCATTTATATATGTATGTGGCTATAGATGGATATATATGAGAAATGATGATCCATGGAAAAGTTTTATATATGCAAAAGTTACATTGTTAGAAAATTTTTATATATCTAGCTAGGAAAGGAAGAAGAAAAGAAGGAGAGGAAAAATGAAAATAAGAAGAGGAAGAAAGGAGAAGAAGAGGAGAGGAAGAAGAGGAGAAATAAAAAAGAAGAGGAAAAAAGAAGAAAAAGAAGAGGAGAAGAAGAAAGGAATAGAGGAGAAGAAGAAAAAAATAGAATATCTATTTTTTTCTTCTTCTCCTCTATTCCTTTCTTCTTCTCCTCTTTTTTTCTTCTTTTTTTCTTTGATCTTCTCCTCTATTCCTTTCTTCTTCTGGTCTTTTTTATTTCTTCTTTTTTTTTCTTCAATCTTCTCCTCTATTAATATCTTCTTCTCCTCTTTTTATTTCTTCTTCGTCTTCTTATTTTTTATCGGATATGTCGTTGTCGATATACCCCGTGTCCCGATAACTTCAACACAAGGGGGGGGGGGTTCGACCTACCGCCTCCACGATAACATTATTTTCCCATGTATGTATGTCGTCGTTGTCGATATAACCCCCTCCCGGATAACTTCGACCATGATAACTTATACCACAGGAGCACCCCCCGGCCCTCTCGCTCGACCAAAACTCTCGAGGACACCCAAACCCTAGAAAAAACGATGTCGGTCTCCTACCCCCTCCCGCCGCGCCCCTACCCTTGAAGCGTTGCCGAGGCCACCCCAAACCCGGAATAAGCTAGGTCTACGTTTGCACTAATATATCCACCTGCTGTCATGTTTGTGTAATAATTGCCATGTTGTAATATTTGCAGAAACAATGGAGCACGGCCGAGACGAGGAAGCAGAAGAGGTGTTGGGGGACATAATCTTAGCCTGAGGTGATATCTTGTCGTATCTTAACGACAATGATGGTCTGGAAGAACAGGGTGAAGAAGCAGGCTATGGTGATCGAAGAGTGGAGGAGGAAAGACATGATTATGATGGCTCCGGTGACCCAATGCTGGTGCAAGAAGGAGCCCGTGGTGACGGCTCCGGTGACCGAACAGAGTCCGGCCAGGTAAATATATTAGTTAAGCCTGTGCTGACTAGCTAATTGATGCATTCATTGTTTTGGTATGTACACATATTAATTAACTCTCGTCTTTCTTCTTTTTTCTAGCCCTCCGGATCGAGCACAACTTCGGTAAAGAGACGAGGCCCAAAGAGAAAGTTGCGCTCGGATGCAAGGTTTGAGATCACAGCAATCGCGCGCTACGGCCAACCGATTGAACCCATCCGGACAAAGGAAGCATTTGCTGCTCAGTGCGGGGTTCTTGTTAGGGACAAGATCCCGACCAGCATCCACCAATGGTATAAGCCTAAGAAGGAAGACCCTGAGGTGTCTTATGTCAATGATATGCAGAAAGATGATCTTTGGACTGAGCTGATGGGAAATTTCACCCTACCGCCGGAGGAGGATCCGGAGAAGCCAGTTAAAGAGCAATTAATCAAGTCTCATGCTCTTAAGAAGATGGCAGACCTATTCAGGAGGTGGAAGAATGAGCTGAAAACGTTTGTCGACAAAGAAGAGACACCAGAATTCATCGGCCGGTATGAGAATATCAGAGATCACTCGCCCGCATTTGTGGCCCACAAGACATCGGAAAAGAGTAAGAAGATGTCAGTGACAAACAAGAAGAATGCTGCGAAGAAGAAGCTTCACCATTGCACGGGGTCAGGTGGCTACCTCAAAGCCCGGCCTAAGTGGGCCAAGGCTGAGAATGATCTGCTTGATAAAGGGATCGAACCAGAGACAATGAACTGGCCAGACCGTTGCCGGACTTGGTTCTTCGGGGCTGGCGGAAAATTGGACCCTGTATCAGGGAGGTGCGTTTGGACGGACGAGCTTTTGAGAATACCAGTCAAGAGGCTTCAGAACTATATCGATGCAGCACAGCAAGGGACGTTCGTTCCAGACAGAGAGAACGACAAGCTCACAATGGCCCTCGGGAATCCTGAGCACCCTGGACGGACACGAGGCATGCCAGGCTCCGTTCCGTGGAAGGCTGGTTTTCTGGACGCAGGCGGTTACAAAAGCCAGGAGAGGAGGAAAAAAGTGGAGCAGACCCAAATTCAGAAGCTGCACGAAAGGGTTCAAGCGCTAGAGGAACGAGACGCCAATAGACATGCCGAAACTACCCCCGAAGCTACCCCGCCATCTCAGCGGAGAAGCAGCGTGGCTTCCACCGAGCTGCTTCAGCCGGAGCATGTCTTGACGGCTCCTGCTAGCTACCCCGTGGATGCTATCACGGAGTCTCAACACTGCCACCTTATGACGCAATGGCAGAGCTTCAAAGTCAAGGCGGCTGTTGGCTCTGTTTTACCTCCTGAACCCTGCGCAACCTACCACTGCCGGCCGATTCCAGAAGGATATGCTAGGGTGATGGTGGATGAAATAACGGAGGGATTTGAGGACCTCCGACTTGACCACCCTACCGGTGAAGGGGAGACTCGGCTGGGTTCTGCTCTGAAGACTCCATGCCTATGGCGGAAGGAGCTCATCAACCTTCCGAACTGGACGCCTCCGGTGAGTAAGGGCACTCCGCCTCCTCCTCCGCCTCCTCCTCCGGCGAGTGATCAGGGCACTCAGCCTCCTTCTCCGGCGCGTGGCGGCACTCCGCCTCCTCCTCCGGCGAGTGATCAGGGCACTCAGCCTCCTTCTCCGGCGCGTGGCGGCACTCCGCCTCCTTCTCCACCTGTGTCGGCGTGCCAGAGCAGCCAGCCTCCTCCTTCTCCGCCTCGTCAGCAAGGGCGGAAGAGACCCGCCGCCGCTCCGGCTGCTCCGGCGCGTCGTAGTCCTTCTCCTCCGCCTCATAAGCAAGGAAAGAAGATAGCCGCAGCCGCTTCGTCTGCTCTGCCAGCGGCTAGCAGTACAGCCAGAGGCGGGAGGCAATACAGATTCAATCCTTCTCTGAAGACTCCAGAGAAGTTACCATACGAGAGGACCGAGGAGGAAACCAGGAAGATCGTGCGAGCCGAAGTGACGAACTTCTTTGAAGGGGTGAAAGCAAATAAACATCCACCTCCGGGGGAGAAGGTAGATCCGGTGAAAGCGAAGCGCACTCTGGCTGCCCTGACAAAACCACCAAAGTCTCCGCCGAAAGGCAACTATGAGCGCATTATTGCAAAGACATTTGCTGAAGCGGAGCGGTCGGGAAGTACTGTCAGTGATGAAAGGTTAAAAGAACGACGAGCTTTGAAAAAAATTGCCCAGCTCGGCGAACAAGCGAACCAATCGTGCCCCCCGCTCAAGGTGTCTAGTGACATCGTCGCTAATGATCCGAGGATGGTGCCCGGTTATAGCAATCTTGGAGATTACCTGCCCGACGATGTACATTATGATATCTTGGAGGTGGACGAACACAAATACCATTACGGGAAGCCTCTCGTCAAAGATGAAAGATCTCTAACAATGATGATGCGAAGATTACATAATTGGTACATGAAAACCTGCAGAGAGTCTGGGGGGAGGGATACTTTGACGCTGAGAGTTAAACCGGAGCATGACCTCATTGGAATTGAACTGTTGAATGTTCCATTTGAGGAGTTCTTCCAGTTTTTCAATCAAAAGGCCCTCGATAAATCAACGGTCACTTGCTACTGTCTGTAAGTAGTACTACTTCTGTCATTAAGTCTCTCTATATAGGTCAGCTCTTTCATTGCATGTATTTATAATTATCCTCACTATATTATGCAGATTGAAGATCGCCGAATTGAAGAAAAGACAAATCGGTGATATTGGGTTCATTAACACAAATCTCATAGATGCAACTGAGGTTAAATATCATGCCGAAAATACCGAGGCCAACTTGCTACGATCGTTGGTAATAAATGAAAACAAAGATATAATACTCTTTCCTTACAACTTCAAGTGAGTGTTACTATCTTGTGCATATTCGGTTTCCCTTATTAGTCCAGGTTATAGTAATGTAATTGATGACTTATGCATGCGTGCGCAGCTTCCACTATATTCTCCTAGAGATTAAGCTTGAGCAGAGAGTAGTAACCGTCTTAGACTCGAGACGAAAAGATCCCCAGGACTATGCGGACATGACTCAAATGCTCGAGAAGTAAGTTAAATCGATCATTATCCACCATATCAGCAACTTTGTTCATTTCCTGATATCAAGTAATTGTTTTCTTTGTCTGGCAGGGTTTGGAGAAAATTCACCAAAAAAGCTCCGGGACTTCCGAAGAAGCTGCAATTTAAACACCCGAAAGTAAGTACTATAGTAGCATGTTCCGCGCATCTCCTAGTGATTCAAGCGCTAGTTTCATCAATACCATTTAGCATGCTTGCTTATCAGTTTGATTGACCTCTATTTCTTGTAAAGTGGTTGTGGCAGGAACCCGGGAATAATTACTGTGGATACTACGTTTGCGAGTCCATCCGCTACACGACCTGTGAGCGGGGCTACTCTGACGAACAATATGAAGTGCGTAAGCAATAATATTCACAATTTTATTTTATTACCATCATTTGTGTTGAGTTTCATTTATTCATATATATATGTATTGACCCCCTTCTTCAAATTAGGTGTTCAGAAGCGGGATGAACTCCTAGCACCAGATCGTATGCGAGCAATTCAAGAGGAATTGGCGGCATTCTTCCTTGACCACGTGATCGCTGAAAACGGAGAATACTATGTGGACCCTGTGTTCTTACAATTTAATTAGGAGATTATATTGTAAGAGATAATTATTGTATATATGTAGCCGGTAGTGTCAGATAGATATACGAGAACTTGTTGTTCGACCAATCTCTTCGGAGAAGGAGAGGTGGTCGATATCACTTCTCTCTGTATGCATATGTTCATGACGATCTTCTGTTTCCTTCATTTCATTACTAGGTAGCGTGTCTAGTCCTCTCCATACGTATATAGTACGTAGCGTCGACCAAGCACGGAGATAAGAGAGGACACTTCTCTCTATTAATTAGCTAGCTAACACAATATACGAAACACCTAAATTAACCCCCCAAAACCCCCAACCCCCCCCCTTTCAAAAAAAACAAAAACCCCAGCCCCTGAAATGCTGACGCGTGGATGCCTATTGGTCTCGGTTAGTGCCACCAACCGGGACCAAAGGCCCTCCTGCCTGGGCTCGCCGCACCGGCCACGTGGAGGCCCATCTGTCCCGGTTCGTGTAAGAATTGGGACTAAAGGGTTAGGGCATTAGTAACGACCCTTTAGTCCCGGTTCAAAAACCGGGACAAAAGGCCCTTACCAACCGGGACAATAGGCCCTTTTTCTACTAGTGTAGGATATAAGTGAAACACACGAGTAAATGACAAACTACTCCAAAAAGATATAAGTGAAGATCAATGTGTATTTAAATAATTATGTAGCTAAGTGAAGACTCTATCTCATTTAAGAATTTCAGATCTTGGTACTTTATTCAAACAGCAAGCAAAGCTAAAGAAAATAAAATGACGCTCCAAGCAAAACACATATCATGTGGTGAATAAAAATATAGCTCCAAGTAAAGTTGCCGATGAACGAAGACGAAAGAGGGGATGCTATCCGGGGCATCCCCAAGCTTAGGCTCTTGGTTACCCTTGAATATTACCTTGGGGTGCCTTGGGCATCCCCAAGCTTAGGCTCTTGCCACTCCTTATTCCATAGTCCATCTAATCTTTACCCAAAACTTGAAAACTTCACAACACAAAACTTAACAGAAAACTCGTAAGCTCTGTTAGTATAAGAAAATTAAATCACCAGTTAGGTACTGTTGTGAACTCATTCTAAATTCGTATTGGTGTAATATCTACTGTATTCCAACTTCTATATGGTTCATACCCTCCGCTACTACTCATAGATTCATCAAAATAAGCAAACAACACATAGAAAACAGAATCTGTCAAAAACAGAACAGTCTGTAGTAATCTGTATCAAACATATACTTCTGTAACTCCAAAAATTCTAAAATAAATTGGTGGACCTGAGGAATATGTCTAGTAATCATCTGCAAAAATAATCAACTAAATAGAACTCTCCAGTAAAAAGTTTTAGCTAATCTCGTGAGCGCTAAAGTTTCTGTTTTTGACAGCATGACCATACAGACTTCACCCAAGTCTTCCCAAAGGTTCTACTTGGCACAAACACTAATTAAAACATAAAACCACATCTTAACAGAATCTATATGGGTATTTATTACTAAACATAACCAAAAAGAAAGAAACTAAAATAAAATTGGGTTGCCTCCCAACAAAGCGCTATCGTTTAACGCCCCTTGCTAGGCATGATGATTTCAATGATGCTCACATAAAAGATAAGAATTAAAACATAAAGAGAGCATCATGAAGAATATGACTAGCACATTTAAGTCTAACCCACTTCCTATGCATAGGGATTTTGTGAGCAAACAAATTATGGGAACAATAATCAACTAGCATAGGAAGGCAAAACAAGCATAACTTCAAAACTTTAAGCACATAAAGAGGAAACTTGATATTATTGCAATTCCTACAAGCATATATCCTCCCTCATAATAATTTTCAGTAGCATCATGAATAAATTCAACAATATAACCATCACCTAAAGCATTCTTTTCATGATCTACTTGCATAGAAATTTTACTACTCTCCACATAAGCAAAATTCTTCTCATTCAGAATAGTGGGAGTATCATAAGAGACTTGAATACTATAAATTGTTTCCACATTAAAAGAGTAATGTTCAGAAAAAGGGTAATCATAATCATGACAAGTTTTATAAATATAATCATGACTACTCTTTATAGCATAAGTTTCATCACAATAATCATCATAAGTAGCAACTTTGTTCTCATCATAATCAATTGAAACCTCTTCCGAAATAGTGGATACATCACTAAATAAAGTCATGACCTTTCCAAATCCACTTTCATAAATATTATAAGATTCAACATCCTCCAAAATAGTGGGATCATTTCTTCCTAAAGTTGACACTCTTCCAAACCCACTTTCATCAATATAATCATCATAGGTAGAAGGCATGCTATCATCATAACAACTTTGCATATCAAAACTTGAGAGGCTAAAAATATCATCTTCATTAGACATAGCATCCCCAAGCTTGGGACAAACATTAATTGCAGAAAATATATTCTCAAAAACATCATCTTCATCAAACATAGCATCCCCAAGCTTGGGCCTTTTCATATCATAAGCATAATCACTCTCATCATTAATAGTATGGATAGCACCAATAGTATAGCAATTATTATATTCTTCCAAGCAAGTGACAAAAAGATTTTCAAGATCATAAGAAGTATCATTATCTTCCCAATCATAATCATCACAACAAGCGATAGGCATAACGAGATCATCATCAAGTGCATTATCTTCCACAATTATTTTTGATTCATTTTCATTAGGCACACCAATAATAGGAGCAACATTATTTGGGGGAGATATCTTTTTACCTCTCTTCCTTTTTCTTTTCTTCTTCTTCACCACATCATATGTGGTTTCAATCCTCTTTTTGGAGCTCCTTATTAATGAGATTGGTTGAATAGAAGGCTCCTCCTCGTTACCTGATTCATCATAAGAAACAATAGGAGGATATTGGGAAGTCTCTTCCCTTTCATTAGTATTCTCTTCATCTTCTATTTCTTTTCTTTTCTTTATGTAATTTGCAATATAAGGATTTCCAATGCAATTCACCGCACAATACATATAAATTTCTTCTAGATCAATATCGAGGAATTTCTCGAGTTTATATTCTGGAATAATCTTAGTTTGACGTTTCATTTCTTCATAACCCAAAAGAAAACTAAGTTCATTATAATGTGCAAGGGAAATCAAGTAATCAAAATTTTTGGACACGATTCGATCATGAAACAATTTGCATTTGATTTTTAAATGACCATGTACATTGCAAAGTTCACAAGTATGGCTAAGAAATTTTAAATTTTCAGCACTAACATTTAGCCTTTCTTGCAACCATTTAGTTTCTAAATTCTTATGCCTCTTGCAATATCTATCTTCCCTATTTGGTGTGTACTTGCAAACCCAATGCACTCCACAAAAATTGACATGTTTATAGGAGACATTTTCATCATAACTAGTGCAATCATCATTAGTACTATGGATATTCAAAGAGTTCATACTAACAACATGGCAATCATGCTCATCATTCAAAGATTTAGTGCCAAACATTTTATAGACTTCTTCTTCTAGCACTTGAGAACAATTTTCCTTTTCATCATACTCATGAAAGATATTAAAAAGATGAAGCATATGAGGCAAACTCAATTCCATTTTTTTGCAGTTTTCTTTTATAAATTAAACTAGTGATAAAACAAGAAACTAAAAGATTCGATTGCAAGATCTAAAGATATACCTTCAAGCACTCACCTCCCCGGCAACGGCGCCAGAAAAGAGCTTAGTTGACGGGGTGTGAGTGCCGCTTACCTAGCCTCCCCGACAACGGTGCCAGAAAAGAGCTTGATGTCTACTACGCAACCTTCTTCTTGTAGACGTTGTTAGGCCTACAAGTGCAGAGGTTTGTAGGACAGTAGCAAATTTCCCTCAAGTGGATGACCTAAGGCTTATCAATCCGTGGGAGGCGTAGGTTGAAGATGGTCTCTCTCAAACAACCCTGCAACCAAATAACAAAGAGTCTCTTGTGTCCCCAACACACTCAATACAATGGTAAATTGTATAGGTGCACTAGTTCGGCGAAGAGATGGTGATACAAGTGCAATATGGATGGTAGATAAAGGTTTTGTAATCTGAAAATATAAAAATAGCAAGGTAACTAATGATAAAAGTGAGCACAAACTGTATTGCAATGCTAGGAAACAAGGCCTAGGGTTCATACTTTCACTAGTGCAAGTTCTCTCAACAATAATAACATAATTGGATCATATAACTATCCCTCAACATGCAACAAAGAGTCACTCCAAAGTCACTAATAGCAGAGAAGAAACGAAGAGATTATGGTAGGGTACGAAACCACCTCAAAGTTATTCTTTCTGATCAATCTATCATAGAGTTCGTACTAGAATAACACCTTAAGACACAAATCAACCAAAACCCTAATGTCACCTAGATACTCCAATGTCCCCTCAAGTATCCGTGGGTATGATTATACGATATGCATCACACAATCTTAGATTCATCTATTCAACCAACACAAAGAACTTCAAAGAGTGCCCCAAAGTTTCTACCGGAGAGTCAAGACGAAAACATGTGCCAACCCCTATGCATAGGTTCATGGGCGGAACCCGCAAGTTGATCACCAAAACATACATCAAGTGGATCACGTGACATCCCATTGTCACCACAGATACGCACATGCAAGACATACATCAAGTGTTCTCAAATCCTTAAAGACTCAATCCGATAAGATAACTTCAAAGGGAAAACTCAATCCATTACCAGAGGGTGGAGGGGGAGAAACATCATAAGATCCAACTATAATAGCAAAGCTCGCGATACATCAAGATCGTATCACCTCAAGAACACGAGAGAGAGAGAGAGATCAAACACATAGCTACTGGTACATACCCTCAGACCCGAGGGTGAACTACTCCCTCCTCGTCATGGAGAGCGCCGGGATGATGAAGATGGCCACCGGTGAGGGATCCCCCCTCCGACAGGGTGCCGGAACAGGGTCCCGATTGGTTTTTGGTAGCTACAGAGGCTTGCGGCGGTGGAACTCCCGATCTATTCTGCTCCCCGATGTTTTTAGGGTATATGGATATATATATAGGCGGAAGAAGTCTGTCAGGGGAGCCACGAGGGGCCCACGAGGGTGGTGGGCGCGCCCCCTGCCTCGTGCTCTCCTCGTTGATCCCCTGACGTGCACTCCAAGTCTCCCGGATTGCTCTCTTTCCAAAAATAACTCTCCCGAAGGTTTCATTCCGTTTGGACTCCGTTTGATATTCCTTTTCTTCGAAACACTGAAACAAGGGAAAAAACAGGAACTGGCACTGGGCTCTGGGTTAGTAGGTTAGTCCCAAAAATCATATAAAAGTGCTTAGTCAAGCCCATTAACATCCAAAACAGATAATATAATAGCACGAATACTTCATAAATTGTAGATACGTTGGAGACGTATCAAAGCCGAAGCGCGTTTCGTTTGCGTGAGCCGTGTGCAGGACCGAACGTGTGTGGGGTGCAATGCGACCGTGACAGGGGTGCTATGAGTGTACCGCCTTTTTTCCTTTTAAACTAGGTGTTTCGCCCCCTCAAAAAAAACTTGTTGCTTCGCGCGATCCATCGATACTACTACTAGTAATCCGGTAATCCCGACTAAAACGGCGTGGCGGGGTCTTTTCCCGCGCGATATGCTGGGAGGTTGGCTTAGTTGGGTTTTTGGGACGAGTAATGCTACACCTGCATAGTCCCAGTTACGTAATTAACATAATGTGAAACGTGTGAGCTGTTGATTGTAGATTGGGGGAGGGAGGGGCCCACTACCATGAAAATCAGGGGAGGAGAGAGAGAGGCAATTTACGTTAACCCTTTCGTAGGTTCCCGTTGATGTAGAAAAATGTGAAATGCGTGAATGTGCATTTGCAGATAAGGCCTTCCCTTGTTCATCCTTTTCTCCCACAAGATCTTGATCTTCCGTGCAACGCACGGGCATCTTGCTAGTACTCCTACAATATACTATATTATTGTGAAAGTTTATATACACCGGCCGAGATTAATGCAAACACAACATATTTTCATTACATTTCAAACTTTTATAGGACAGAAAAATAAAAGAAACCCGACCCTAAACCTATTGTACGGCGTCGACCAATGTCCTCCATCTGCGATCTCCATGTACGGGGGCGAGGTTCAAGACCAGTGAAGTGAAGGTGCGGTCTCCGGCGAGGAAAAGTAGAACACGGGAGACGGACCAGCCAGTTGGCACACCATGCCCTGCCGCCTCCCATTCCCTACTCATCCTCAGAGGAGTCCCCGACCTCGGCGGTGCCGGACGTTGGACGGCGGCAAGTAGGACGCGTGGCTGATGGTGCTCCTGTCGTCGGCCGCCAGCGTGGCCACCGCTTGTGCGGCGACTTGAGCGAGGGTGGCGACCTCGAGCTCCATCCCTGAAGACAAGCTCTCCCACAGAGCGTTCGTGCTTGCGGTCATGGCGGATGTGGTGCCAGGTAGGAGGACGATGCGCTATGGTGTGGATGTTAGCTGGGCGTTGCCGCTTTAAGTAGCGCATTCCGGTGAGGCCAAGCGTCCTGGTGCGTCATTAAGTCACCGGAGTTGGTTCCTCGGGCACCGAGCCTCTTAACGACGACATACGGAAGGACGGCATGAATGCGGGCAGCTGGCGCCGGCTGGGAACGCACCGCGTGACGGCGCGAGGGACGAGGGATTTTGGTGTGCCAGGGTAGTCAGCTGCGGTCATGGCAACGTTGGAGATGCCCTTTGCTCACATGCGATCGACGCATGTCATTGAAAAAGCAAGACGACCCGGCATGGTCTCAGGTCCTGAGGATGCAGTTGGCCGCGCTACACCACTCCGCGGACGCGTCCCGACGCCCCGTGCATCCTCGACAAGCCGGGTGTTGGGGTGTGTTTGGATTGTGGCCAAAGTGCACCTTACCAAAATTTTGGTCATGACCCAAAGATTGGTCTTTGTTTGGATGGTTGCCATTTTTTTTGAGGTTTTGGTCATGACCCAAAAATGGATGGTTGCCATTTTTTTGTAATGCCAATGAACTCTAGCCAACTCTAGTTCATTTTTCTTGCCGATGTCGGCCAAATCATGGGAAACCAAAACCTCAACCAAAATTTTGGCTACCGATGCTTTGATGGGGCAACCTTGGGCACAAACCAAACATACTAGCTGTTGGTCGTGCCACAGCACTAATGCCACCCTCGGCACACTGAAACCGATCGTGTCTAGCGACGATGAGCGTGTCGCTCACCGCGGTCACCGTGTCCAGAGGCAGTGCTGGAGCTGCGCCACATTGTTGGCCCCCACGACCCACATGAACGGTTGCCGGTGGCGAGCTAGGAGGTCGTGGGCCAGCTCCTCCATTGGACTAGTTTGCGCTACATCGTCCCGACAGGTGTGCCCCGCATGTCGGTTTCCCTGTTTTCCTGGCCATACTCGAGCGTCAGTGCTCTGTGTTGCGCATTAGGCCTTTCACTATGTAGGCCAAGCGAGACAACTTATTGTTTATTTGAGCCGGTCAAGTATAATCATGTGGCGTTTGCTTATTTCTCATTCATCTCAAACCCTCTTCTCCATCGATCATGTCGCCCTCCGGTCGAGTCCATCCTCCCGCATACCTCATTTGAACATTCTGCCGAGTAACATTCGCATGTGGGCCTAGACCATGCTTGTATTTCCAATGTTTATTTGTAATTTGTCCGACATGCATACAAACAAACGGTTCGTTTGAAGTTTCACTTTGCCTCCACTACGTGTCGCTTCACGTCTTAGTTTGGAGGAGAGAGATGTGAAAAAGTAAGGGGAGTGAGCTCTCATGCAAGAGCCTAGCTATATACGCATTCCTAGTTAAATACGTACAATAAATATGAAGAAAGAGATGGAGAGGAGATGGAAAAAAGTTATAATACAATAGCCAACCTTATAATTTTTTTTGCGGGAAATAGCCAACCTTATAGCCCACACTACTGTATGAGTGCATATAATAGATGATGGCTACAGATGACATGGCAGTTCCTTATAGCCATCGACTGGCTATATTATTAACCATGCTCTAATGCGCTTTTCAAAACTGCATTTGACTATTGACAAGATTAATAGTACATGAGAAGTATAATGTGAAAATTATATCATTGGAAGCTCCTTTCACATACGTATCCCTGCCTTACCCTCGCTTTCGGTCACTTACTGGCGGACCCCATGCTTTCTAGGCCCCGCATGTTAGTTACTCAATGGGTTCGGCCACGTCAGGGGATCCTCATCCGTAGTATACTCCCTCTGTTTTTATTTACTCCGCATAAAATGACGCGGGCGGGGGAGGGGGAGGGACGTCGGTTTGCTCTCAACTGCGGTCCCACAAGCGAGCGAAAACGCAAGACGAAGCGCGTTCCATTCGGTGAGCGACGTGGAGGGTCCAGCGTGCTGGGCTGCAACGCGGAGGCGACAAGAGCGATGTACAGTCAAAACCGATTGACCGGTCATCACCGGAACCACTATTCACACCAGAACCTTCGCTGCTCGGCCTACACCACCCACTGCCCTAAAACCACACCTAATCTCCAGCCCCTTCCCCCACCTTTCGATCCCCTAGCCCGCATCAAGCGTTCCCTAGTTCGCCGGAAAGCCATGGTGCACCGCAAGATCACGTACTACAAGATGCTGACGCCGGAGCGCCGCGCAGAAATCGCGGCGGCGGTCGGTGCCAGAGACCTCCGTTCCCAAGCTCGCTTTGTGGCGGGCCAATTCCCGAGTTCTCTGGAGCCAAGCTACGAGGAGGAGGAAGCCGATCCAATGTTCATGGCGGAGGTCGCGGCGCAGAAGGCCCCCGATGGGTATGAGACGATGGACGTCGACTTCGTGCCGGCGTCCGAGTCCCCCATGGTGCAGGCGGACCAGTGGTTCAACCTGGCGATACTAAAGGAGGACCGGGCGGCAGAGGCTCAACTCGACGCGGAGCGTGCGGATGCCGCTCTCATCGAGGCCCTCCTGCAGGCGGAACCGGACGTCCTGGACTTGAACCGGGCGGCGGAGGCTCGACTTGACGCGGAGCGCGTGGATGCCGCTGCCATCGAGGCCCTCCTGCAGGCGGAACCGGGCGGTGCTCTCGTCCATGCAGAGCACCCGCACGCTCCGCGTGAACAAGTAGCTGGAGGCCGAGGACAACCACGGTGCGGAGACACACGTCGACAGCTACGGCTGGTTCGCGCCGGCAGCCAAAGACGACGAGGCCGTCTCGTTCCGCGAGCAGTGATAGTTTTTCTTTATGTTGTTGTTTTTATGGATCTTTTGCTGTGTAAAAACATATATTGTTATGCAAGTCGCCTGACTTGGGTCGGTCTACCATTTCAGGCGGTTGGATGAATATCCTACGTCTCCTAACCCTTCTTCCTCACCTCTTCTTCTTCCCCAACAGACCACCGCACGGGCCGTACGGATACTCCCCAACATGCGGTTGGATAAACATACTCTATGAACGAAAATTATGTGTCAGCGGTAGGATGGCTGAGTTTGGTTTGTTCACATGCGACAACACGTGTCAGTGAGGGTGCGTTCCCTTGGTTGGGTTTGCGGCGTGCAGTAGCGGCTATGCATGTGAGGGTGCGGTGCGACCGCGGCGTGCAGGAGCGACCGTGTGAGGGTGCGGTGCGACCGCGACAGCCATGTGCAAGTGTACCTCCTTTTCATTTTGAACACTTTAGGCAAGCTTGGCAAAAATGTGTGGCGAAGTATGGCAATGGAAGGCCTAGACCCAAACAGGATAAGTACGTAGTACTACGTACTAGGAGTACTACTGTTAAAAAAGAAAGGCGGGGTTTTCCTTCGTGGGATTAATCGATACAAATCCTCGTTTCACGTGTCAATTATTGCGTATTTTTTTCTCCAAAGCCCAAAGAGCTAACCATCTCACTCCTCATCGCTTGATTAATGCGGCGCCATGCAAACCAACCTTCTCACTTCCGCATGCATGCGGGGGATATTAATGTCCTTGGTTGCTAGTACGAGGCAAACCCAATCAATTTGGCCTTGATTAGTGTTAGTGGCCTTTTGCAAATTGTAATTTTGATATACTGGCCTTGTGTACAAAAAAATGGAGGTAGTAACTATATTTGACTTCCTTCCCCATTGCGGTGACGTCGACGATATCTCGAACGTTGTGGTTTGGCGAAGTGCGTTCGACGGAGAACACCGTTGAGGGAGACCACGGTAAGTCGCTCGCAAGTGCCGCCTGCAAGCCAAGACAACCGCCTTATTTGCATCCAGGAAGTCCATTCAACCAAAGGACGCGTAAATGTACTAGTACTACTCGTACACAATAGTGTCGTCTGTCCAGCTTAGTACGGTGAGATGGTTTCTCGAAGAAGACGATGGAGAAGCGGAGTCAGCGAAGAGTGAAATGATGGTTGCTTCGTCCGTGCATTGTGATTTGACGCCTCACTGCTTTGTGATTTGTGATAGAAGGGACAGGGGAGTAGACTCTATCCTCTATACTGTACATGCGCCCAAGCACGGGAGAAAGAGGAGAGACGTTGCATTTTTCTATTCCTTCAATCAATCAATCAATCAGGGAGCTTCGGTTCCATCCTTTTGGCTTTGGCAACACCATCCACAATGGTTCCCACGATGCCAAAAGCTATTTTCACATTTGGTTACACATTGTGGATGCCCTTAACCGTACCACTTGGTTTTGCTCCTGTGTGCTATCTATATAAATCTCAGTTATATTGATCTAAAAAATTATAGAATCAAGATTAGTAAAAAGGAGGTGATTTTGCCGTGCGGATGGCGGGGGAGGTTTCTTATTTTTAGAGGACGTTGTCCTGGCGGTTTGCTAAATGCGGTCCCATGTGTCAGTGCTTTACCATGCCGATCCGCTTCCCACATGAGGTAGAACAACGGCAGAAGCAACACGTGGTTAACTTGAAGAAGATAAGGGAGAAGCGGATTCAGCAACGAGTGAAATGATGGTTGCTTCGTCCCTCCAACTTCTTTTTTTAGCATTCTTACTTCATCCCTCCAACTTAACTGCGGGAAAGGTGCAGCTTTGTGATTTGACGCCTCATTGCTCATTACTACGCCGGCGCCATGACTGGGTGCTTCACTCCGGCTGCTCTGCACTGTATTCAGGAATGGCACGTGGACCCGGTAGCTTGATGCCCCACATGTCGGTGAAAGGGACTAGAAGGTTTATGAAAGCGAGCGCTCCACTCTTATGACGGAGGAGTACACGACATGACGGCCCAGTGAACTGTCACTTGTATTGTATATAGTACTATAGTTTTGTTGTTTCGCACGATCCATCGATACAAACCCGATTAAACAGGAAAGGGCGGGATTTTTCCCGCGCGGTATATGATACTGGCCATACATTTCAAAGGCAATTTTAATGTATGCAAACTGAATAATTAAGTAACAATATGATATCTAGTAAAACTAAAAACACATATGATTTATTGTGTTAGAGAGTAGTAGTAGTGCTGTATTGCATAGTTGTTAGATGTAACATGCGAGAACGTGTAGAGATGTAGTTTTGGAGGGCCTATAGAGAGAAAAGCGTAATACGTTCACCGAACATCAGAATAAGCTGATTACGATCACTATATATGTTTTGCGGTGATTATACAGTCACTTGCTCATGGTTCAGCATCGGATTGCACTCTGTTGACCGGCCAAATAGTCTGCGTGGCACCATGTTGACTAGTTAAATTGACCACGTTCCTTGTGGGTCCCACCTGTCAGTTCGCATAGTGAAAAGGTCAGATAAACACAAATTTATGCAGGCGCGACAAGACTCCACCCCGTGCGCGGGAATCACCTGGTTGTGTATGTGTCTGTCAGGGCCTGATGTGTGCGCATGCACGTGTAGGTTGAGCACTTGAGCGTGAGAGTGTGTGTTGGTCGTGTGGTGTACTGGTGTGTGCATGCATGCGTGCGTGTGTACGTGTGAGTGTTGCGTGCGTGCGTGGCTGCATGTGTACGTGTGAGTGTTGCGTGCGTGCATGGGTGCATGTGTTCGTGTGAGTGTTGAGTGCATGCAGTTCGTGTGCATGCGTGCGTGTGTGTATAATCACCACACCAGCTCCTGTGTGTTAAAACAGACGGCTCATCATACCAATACAAGGCCACCTTGTCTGCTGTGCCCGCGGTCATGACTTCGAACAACCGTCCAATATTTTTTTGTCGTTTGTTTTCATTCATACTAGCAAGATGCTCGTGCGTTGCACGTAACATCAAGATGCATTTGTATGACTAGTTTATCTTGTGAAAGAAAAGGATGAACGAGGGAAGACCTTATTTGCAAATGTGGAGAGGTGTGTGGGTACATCTTAGGCAAAATTGTCATAGTTTCTTTCCTATCCGTCAGATAAAAATCGGACGGCCTATATTGCAGGATGGCAGGCACACCATCATCACCAACTCTGTTTTTTATAAGAGTGTATTTTATCCCTTACTCTTACAAAAACATAGTCGGTGATGATCGTGTGCCTGCCATCCTACAATATAGGCCGTCCGATCTATATCTGATGGATAGGAAGGAAACTATGGCAATTTTGCAAAAGATACCCACACCCCTCTCCACACTTGCAAATAAGGCCTTCCCTTCTTCATCCTTTTCTCCCACAAGATAAACTACTCATACAAATGCATCTTGATGTTCCGTGCAATGCATGGGCATCTTGCTAGTATTTTATAAGAGTGTAGATGTAGAGTATATACAAGCCGACAGGTGGGCCCGATGGTAGTGAGATAATGTGATGCAACACTAGAGGTGCCACGTGGAGCGTTTAACTGGTCAACTAGTCGTGTCTTGAGAAAATACAGAGTTGTATGGTGAGCCCGTGATTGTATAATAACCACAAAACATAAATTGTGACCGTAATGAGTGGATTCTGAAGTCCAATGTACGTATTGTGCTTTTCGCTTCAAACACAATTATCGTCACTATATATATCGCGAGAGAAAGATGAAACATGTGTGAATGTGCTGGGGGCTTACTTTTAGAGGACCTGGGGATAGTTTGTGTGCATACGTGAAAGGGGCATAGAGGGGGGGGGTATGCGATGGAGATAGAGATGCTCTTCATTTCTCTTTATTATGACTAAGTTTATATATAGTATAAAAATATACAAATTCACAGTGCGGAATAAATATCATTGTGGGCACCATGCAATGCAAGCGTTCATACTCCTCCATATAACTTTGTAATGTTGTATATATGTAGAAATTCTAAAATATTTTTTTGGCCACACTTTATTGAAAAGGAATGTTGTATGCGAAATAAACGTGAATAGAGGGCTTTTTAGATCAATGGGGTACGTGATGTAACATGTGTGAATGTGTTGTTGATGTATTTGGCAGGGCCTAGAGAGGTATGTGAGTGTATTACGTATTCGAGAGAGGCATGGATAGAGGGGCCGACAGGGGGGCGTGGGAGAGATAGCATGAGAAATGAGAGTGGTCTAGAGAGAGAGAGAGGCGAATATGATGTCACGGCGAGAGATTCCCTTGAGTGTGTATATGCAAGGGGGAGTGGATAGAGAGGCACCAGGAGACTATATTTTTTGTGTGTGGTGTCTGTGTTGGTATGTGTGGGTGTGAGAAGATAACGAGACATGGGGTGCAGAGGGTGTGTGTCGCTGTACAAAAGAGGGGCGCACCTTTGTACCCCTTTACCTGTGCACGGACAGTTGGAGCCGCGCCTGCGGCCACACCAAGCAGAACAGGGGAGGCAAACCAAGGTAAAACCGAAGCCCAAGACAGCCAGAGCAACGCCAAGACCGAGACCACAAAGAAGCAGATAGGCGAAGCAGGTTCCCCCGGCAAGATCCTTGCCGGGGCAGCCTCAGCGGCCTCAGCGGCCCCGGCAAGTCCCTTGCCGGGGTGGCTCGCCCACGCCAGCGGAGTGAGCCACCCTCGAGCCCATGGGCTCCAACTCAACCAACCACGTTGGAACTAGGGCTCGGGAGGCACCTCCATGGTGGCATGCAGATCTTTGTGAAGACAAGGAATATTCAAGATCAGATGAGGATTAAAAGACAACGGTCCTCAGTAAGATCCTTGCCGAGGAGAGCCACAAGACCCCCGGCAAGATCCTTGCCGGGGACAACAGCGCGCCATGGCAAGACCCTTGCCGGGCCACCCGGAAAGGCTCTCACCGAGGACGCCAGCAGGGCCACTGCCAGGCCCGCACCAACCAAATCACCACCGCCGTTCGCATGCAGCTGCCAACTCAACCAGCTGGGCAGGCACCTGCGTGGCAACAAGCAGCTTCCAGGCCAACTCAGCACACGCCTGCGTGGCGGCATGCAGATCTTCGTGAAGGCTCCACCACCGCGCCACCTCAGCTACCTGCCTGCCTACATGGCGCCGCATGCATCGCTGGCCAGGGCACGTGTCGAAGCAAGGAGGAGCGGCGACGGACAGGACGGGCCTCGCTTCCGTCCCCGATAAAGCTAGGGGACACCTCAGCAACGCATTAAATGCATTTTGTCCTGTAATACGAGCGATAAGCTCGTAGTACTGTACGCCTTTCCACCTCCTGTGTGCCACTGTGGCAGTCCCTTTCGACTATAAAAGGAGGCCCTTGGCATACTGGAGAGGGATTCGGCTCTTTGGAACCACGCACCCCACCATAGCTAGTTTGAGAGCTCAAGAACTCTCTGAAATACACCCACCAAAGCAGGACTAGGATTTTACGCATCTTCGCGGCCCGAACCTGGGTAAACGATCCTTGTGCTGATTACTAATCCTGATCTTCTCGCAACCCTGCGCCTCGGCAACCATAGTAGGGATTCTTCTGATCCCATAGGTGTCGTTCCACACCGACATCTTTGGCGCGCCAGGTAGGGGGCGCAATTGTGAGAATCTGGTCTAGTAGTTAGCCTAGCGTTTCTTCATCCCCATGGCTCCCAAGAAGAAGACGGCCACGGCGATCGGCTCGTCGGGGGCCGAACGGCCCGTGCCAGCAGGGGCGAGCAGCGGCCCGGTCGCGGACAGAACCCGAGCCGCGGTCCGGGGGCACCAACATCGCCCTGGCAGTCAGAGCCTGGCGAGCGGCGCCGTTCGCGCGCCAGGCGACAGGCCGCACACCACCAAGTCTAAAGATGGGGCTGGGCCCCCCGCAGGCGGCGCGGGGCCCTCCAAGAGTGTTGTTGTGCTACCCACGGGCGGCGCAGCAACCTCCAAGACGCCCACGCCGGCGACCACTGCGCGCTCTTCCCATGGTGTACGCGACGAGCAGCGTCACCACGCCAGTGACCCTGGATACTGCCGTGGGAAGAGCCATGTGCGTCGTCCGCAGGATGAAGAAGTTCAGCATGCCCGCCGAAGTGCTGGCGAAAATGGCGCGCAGCCGCCGGGTCGTGACGGAGCTCCTTCTAACGTGGTTAGAAGTTGAAGCGCGCCACGTTCCACGCAGCTGTCGCCACCACCCATGCCAGCAGAAGCTTTGGCGCGCGCGCAGCTGCTCCTCGACTTCCCTCCTGCTGCGGAGAAGCTCGGTGAGTGGAGGGCCACCATCCGGAGCCTCGTCGCCGTCACCAACAAAGACGATCCGCGACCAGCGGGGCCCTTGGGTCGGCACTTCACCGAGCCACCACGTGCTGGCGCTGGGAGGACCGGGGGAGCTGTGGCCACGGTGCACTCTCCTCCCCCTCACCAGCCGCCGCGGGCGTCTGCCCGTCGTGACGACGCTTGTGATAGCATCTCTATAGCGTCATCCGACCCGCGGACCCATCGCGACCAGCGCAAAGTTCTTCGAGAGCGAGCTCACGAAGATGTTCGAACCACTATTGAGCGCCGGCGTGATACACGCCACCAGTCAGACAAGCGGGCGGGACCTGCTATGGACCACCCAGCACCGGGGCCTCCGGCAGCCTGCCTTACGAGGTGGGCTGCCCGGCCTTTACCCGTGAGCTGCGGCAGTTCCAGTGGCCGTCCCACCGCATGTTCAAGCCCGACGTCGGCGAGAAGTACACTGGCAAGACCCATCCGTCCGAGTTCCTCAGCATCTACACCATCGCGATGCAGGCTGCCGGAGCTCGCGACGACAAGGTGCTCGCCAATTATTTCCCGCTGGCACTAAATCCCAATGTTATGTCTTGGTTGAAGCACTTGCCGGCGGATTCTATTTCTTCTTGGTCGGATCTGTGCCATGAGTTCGTTGGCACCTTCACACGAGGCCACCAAGCTCATGGCCAAGCCAGTGATCTGCTTATCATTCCCCAGAAGGAAGGGGAAACCCTGCGCAAGTACATCCAGAGATTCAGCCGGGTGCAGTACAACATCCCGACGTTCATCCCGCCGCTGTGATCAGCGTGTTCCATCAGAACGTGCGCAACCGCAAGATGCGCGAAGAGCTGGCGATGACCAAGGTTAAGGATGTGGCTGAACTCTACGTTCTGTCCGATAGATGCGCCCGGGCTGAAGAGGGAAGGAAGTACCCCGGCAAACACGCCGGCACGGAAACCGACTCTACCGACGAAGACGCCACCACCTCGACAAAGAAGGGCCGGCGTCGCAATAGGAAACGCAAGGACAAGGCCGTGCTTGCCGTTGAAGGATCTGACGACACCGGCGCTGCCAAGAAGGTCAAGGCAGACGGCCCCGACAAGGAGATTGCCGGGTGCGCCACCTGCCGGGCCTTAGCAGCTGCCGACAAGCCAGGGGGCTCCGGCAAGCCGTACTGCAAGATCCACCGCACCAAGGGCCACGACCTCCAGAACTGCCGGCAAGTCGAGCTGCTTGCTGAAAAGCAAAAGGCCAAGTATGAAAGGCGGGACAAGGAGAAAGGTCACGACGGTGCCGAGGGATCCGGCAAGAAGCGTTCCGGCCAAGGGAGCCGCCCCGACAAGGACAACCAGCAAGAGAGGCCCGCTCGGGGCCGTGACAAGAAACAAGAAGACGATGATCACGGTGAGGATGAGAGTCCGGTGAGCAAGAGTTCCAGAAGGCTACGGAGGCCATGTGCGTCGATGGTGGTGCCTCGCTGCATACTTCTCACTGCCAGCTCAAGCAGTGGGCGCATGAGATTACAGCAGCGGAGCCGTCGTTCGACGCTCAGAAGCCGCTGAAGTGGTCCAGCATGCCCCTCATCTTTGACGCCGAGGACCACCCTGACCGCATAACCGCGGTCGGTGGTTTGCCATTGTTGGTCTCACCAACGATAGGCAACCTCAAGGTGAACAAGATGTTGGTTGATGGCGGGGCCGGCCTGAACTTGATCTCGCCCGTCGTGATCAAGAGGCTGCAAATCCCTGATGGAGACCTCGAGGAAACGGGCACGTTTCAAGGGGTCAATCCGGGGAGGAGCCAGCTGAAGGGGAAGGTCACACTGCCCGTGACATTTTGAGAGTTGAACTACAGGACGGAGAGGATCGTCTTTGATGTGGCCGAGATCCCCTTGCCCTACAACGGGATCCTCGGCCGCCCGGCACTAGCCAAGTTCATGGCGGCATCACATTACGCCTAAAACATGCTAAAGATGCCCGGGCCGTTGACCATCATCTCCATCCCCTCCGACAATAAGGACGCGCTGATTTGTGCCGACCAACTCTACCGTGAAGCAGTTACAGCAGCTGCAGTCAAGGCACTTGCTCCTGCTACTGAAGCCTCGGGAGGGAAGAAGAAGCCCGGCAAGACCTCTCGCACCCACTCCGGCAAGCGCACCTCCTCGGAGTGTTGTGCTACCGTCGAGGGCGTGCCAGAGAGCTCTACTGGCAAGAGCAAGAAATCTAGAGCTGAGCCACCGGTCAGACACCCTTTGCCCTTTTATATGGGGCGGAGGCAGTTCTCCCCACGGAACTCATATACGGGTCACCTCGAGTGCTCGCTTATGATGAGCTTGAGCAAGAGCAGTTGCGGCAAGATGACGCGACGCTCCTTGAGGAAGATCGTCTTCGGGCGGCTGTGAGAGCAGCACGCTACCAACAAGCCTTGTGCCGCTACCATAGCCGCAAAGTTCATGCCCGAAGCTTTGAAGAAGGCGACCATGTTCTTTGGCGCGTTCAGTCGGCCAAGAATTCCAACAAGTTGACGCCGAAGTGGGAAGGCCCTTATCGGGTAATACGATTCACCAGGCCTGGTGCAGTCCGCCTGGAGACCGAAGATGCCGTTCCAGTGAGTAACTCCTGGAACATCGAGCATCTTCGCAAGTTTTACCCATAAGGCGTGGCTTGCCGGGCCCCCGACAAGCCACCTTTTGTACAAGCCTTGCCGGCAAGGCATGTAACCCTTTGTATAAAGCCAGGCGCAGACCCTGAGCACAAATAAATGAAGCGCTGGCGCCCTAAGTTATAGCATGCATGCTAGGTCGAGTCTCTTCCTTGGTTAGGGTTGATAGTGCTTAGCGGCGACCAACCCCTAGCCTAGAGGTCGAGTGCGCGTCTCTCTGTTCTTTTCTGTCCTCCTTTGGTTTGCAAGGCACATGAGCACTTCTGCTGAGCTACTTGGAAGAAAGGGAATGGACCGGCGTCCCGACCCCGGCAAAACCAGAGTTGCCGGGAGCTGCAACTACAAGGATCCAACCGCGGCAAGCCAAGGTTGCCGGGGGCTGCAGATCCAGATAAGTCTTTCATCCCCTGTCATGCATTTCGGAAAGGAACTGGGGCATGTGAAACCTCATTTTATCTCCAGGCTACCGTGCTCCCCTTTTTCCTATACCTAAGGATTACCTCCTGGGTCCAGATTTGGTTGTAGCCGCGGCGGCAAGGAGATAGAACGCGAGAATGGTCGAGCAAAGTGAGGGGAGCGGCAAGGCCTGTTGCTGGGCGAAAAACGTTTATCTTGAATAGTAACAAGGATTCGCTCCTTGTCGCGGGGTCTACCCATGAACGAAAAACCCGACAAACATCCCTTTTTCATTAAAAACATCCCATACAGGTACAGTTCATACGGAATGAAAAACATGAGCAAGGGGATTACAAGTTCTAAATTTAACGAAGGCCCGAAGGCTTACAAGCTAAAAAGAGATGAGATGCCCGTAATCCCTTTCTTGTCCCTCTCCTCAGGTGGCAGGTCAAGAAGGCTGAAGGGCAAAAGGGGCGCCTAGGCGAGCTACGAGCAGCAGAAAGCACCAAGAGAACACCTCGGTGGCTACCCAAGGGTGGGCCGGTGATGACGGTGCCGGGAAAGGAGCTGGAAGACGAGGCGGCAGGACCGCCAATACGCGATGAAGGCATCGGTGCCTGCATACTCCGAGTTGACGGCCTTGCCGCCCGCCCTCTTTCTCTTCCGCAGCCTCCCGACGCCGGCCGCCCAAGGAGACGGCCCCGAGAAGTTCAAGGAGCTGGCCCTTCCCCCGGCGAAACCCCACCGGAGGAGCGGCCAGGTGCAGATGCTGCTGCTGCCACACCCGCCCAGGCGCGGGGCGTCCGACGCCTAGTCAGACTCGTCCCCGTCATCTGCCCCGCTGTCCTCCTCATCACTCTCGCTTGAGGAAGTGCTTCCATCGTCGGAGTCTCCATCGGAGGAGCTCTCCACGCAGCACTTCAGGCGAGTTCCGAACTCTCCGAAGACCTTGACGGAGAGTAGGCCATCCTCCATTAATTTGAAGTAGAGGACAAGCCCCGCCGTCAGGCTGTGGATGCGGGCGAACATTTTCCATCCGCGGCGGAGGTACATGACCCGAGGAGCCGGGAAGTCGACGTCAACCCACGTGCCCCCATTCCCACAGCCCCTCATGTGCAACCTGAGGGTCTGGGGCGGGTCACGCTCCATCACCCGAGCAAACGAGGAGGGGAGACGAAGACGACGACGCGGAGGCCGGCGCAGCCTGATGAAGAACTCGCAGGGCTGGTCTTCAATGTGGCCCTCCGTCGGGAAGGGCATCATTGGCGGGAGCGAGGCCGGTGCGCCGCCCCGTCCTCCTCTTCCCCGATCACCACGACCTCTGCCACGGCTTCGCCCACGGCCTCGCCCCCTCTGCCTTCCCCTCATGTCCGGCTCCGCCACCACAGGCTCAGGAGGAGGGGGGACGCGCTGTCGGGCGGCGACCCTCACCGCCATCGTCGAAGGGCCGGGATTCCCTTTCTCCATGGAGAGAGAGAGGAAGAAGTAGAAGCAGGAGGAGATAGAAGATAGAAGAATGCGGGATGCCATCCCCCCTTCCCTCTCCTTATAAAGGGGCGGGGTCGGGGCTCAGCCGCTGCGCTCGACCACTCCAGACACCAGAGGCGCAGGGAATCGGGACCGACCCGCTGCCCCAACCAGCGACGACCCAGTTTCCCGCCTCCACCGCTTGCCACCCCAGGCGCATGAAGGACGCGTGGCGATCGTGCAGAACCGAGGGGACGGGTGAAGCGACCTCTCCCCACCCCGTGATCGTGGGGTGTGGACGCCTTGAAGACCGCGACCCGGCCCCATTCAGTAAATGAGCCGCGCCTCCACGCCTCCCTCTTTTTACGGGGAAGGCGTGAGCCGCCTCTTTACTGCGACGTGACGCATGCGTGCGGAAACCGGTCCACGCATGCCGCCCACGTCACGCGCACCCCTCCAAGTCGCGCATTCAACGCGGGTCGTGGGAAGCGCAGCGCGTGAAAAGTTTTACCGTGATAAAAACCGCCCCGCCTGCCCGCGCACCGTTTTGGGCCTGGCCCAACAATGTGTCGCGCTTTTGTGTGTCCCAGGCCCGGGGGCTCCTTTCGGTGTACAAAAGAGGGGGCGCACCTTTGTACCCCTTTACCTGTGCACAGACAGTTGGAGCCGCGCCCGCGGCCACACCAAGCAGAACAGGGGAGGTGAACCAAGGTGAAACCAAAGCCCAAGAGAGCCAGAGCAACGCCAAGACCGAGACAACAAAGAAGCAGAGAGGCGAAGCAGGTTCCCCCGGCAAGATCCTTGCCGGGGGCAGCCTCAGAGGCCCCAGCAAGGCCATTGCCGGGGCGGCTCGCCCACGCCAGTGGAGTGAGCCACCCTCGAGCCCACGGGCTCCAACTCAACCAACCACGTTGGAACTAGGGCTCGGGAGGCACCTCCATGGTGGCATGCAGATCTTTGTGAAGACAAGGAATATTCAAGATCAGATGAGGATTAAAAGACAACGGTCCTCGGCAAGATCCTTGCCGAGGAGAGCCACAAGACCCCGGCAAGACCCTTGCCGGGCCACCCGGCAAGGCTCTCACCGAGGACGCCAGCAGGGCCACTGCCCGGCCCGCACCAACCAAATCACCACCGCCGTTCGCATGCAGCTGCCAGCCCAACCAGCTGGGTAGGCTCCTGCGTGGCAACATGCAACTTCCAGGCCAACTAAGCACACACCTGCGTGGCGGCATGCAGATCTTCGTGAAGGCCCCACCACCACGGCACCTCAGCTGCCTGCCTGCCTACATGGTGCCGCTTGCATCGCTAGCCAGGGCGCGTGTCGAAGCAAGGAGGAGCGGCGACGGACGGGACGGGCCTCGCTCCCGTCCCCGATAAAGCTAGGGGACACCTCAGCGACGCATTAAATGCGTCTTGTCCTGTAATACGAGCGATAAGCTCGCAGTACTGTACGCCTTTCCACCTCCTGTGTGCCACTGTGGCAGCCCCTTTCGATTATAAAAGGAGGCCCTTGGCATACTGGAGAGGGATTCGGCTCTTTGGAACCACGGACCCCACCATAGCTAGTTTGAGAGCTCAAGAACTCTCTGAAATACACCCACCAAAGCAGGACTAAGGTTTTACGCATCTTCGCGGCCCGAACATGGGTAAACGATCCTTGTGCTGATTAGTAATCCTGCTCTTCTCGCAACCCTGCGCCCCGGCAACCATAGTAGGGATTATTGTGATCCCATAGGTGTCGTTCCACACCGACAGTGTGTCACCGCGTGAGGTCCGGTGGGTTGAGGTGAGGCCCTTCGTTCGGTTCCGTCATGCGTCACATTGGTCAGCCCGTGACGCATTTAGGGAGACCCATGGATGACTAGTCATACAAGACAAAGATAGCATAATTGTGAAGGACTCTATGTCCACTGACAAAGCCGGCTAGGATTTGTAACCCTAGGTTCTCGGACTAAGGTAACCCCTTTGTCTCTGATATTACTATTCATCCAACCTAACTTTAAGGGGCATCCTACAGAATGCTCTGCTAGAATCATACTCGTCGATTAGGAAGAGAGGTGTGAGACAATGCGTGAGAGACAGGCCTAAAGATAATGTGCATACAGGAGATACGTAGGCAGGTCTATGTATATAGAAAGGGTCGATGGGGATTGTGAGTGTGTATGCTTGCGAGAGGAAGAGTGCTTGTGATAAAGGTTAGTGAAAACAGTCGTAAATGGTTACGAGAGGGAGGGAGGGTTATATCGAGAGCATGTATGCAAGAAAGACACCTCGGGAGAGAGTGTGTGAGCATGTGTGAGAGACCACCGATGGAGAGTGAGACTACACGTGAAAGACTGCTCTACACATTGATTAAAGATATAAATTGTATCCAAATATTAGGATGGGATCATGATATTTGCAATTCGCGTAAGGAGCGGTCATTGATCCATCAGACATCTAGATTCTATCGAATTTGAGCATATCTATGTTATTATTCGACACAATTGATCCACATAGTTAGTATTTTGAACTCCAGACAATGCATCGCTTTCGCAATCGAATATAAACGTGAGTATAGTTCATGTTGTGTGTGTAAAGCACATTATACATACGAAAGTTACACAATGAACATTATAAATAGCTACCTATGAACTAGCATACATTTGAATTCAACTTAAGGTGGTTTAAAAAAATCGAATTCAACATGAAGTCCATTCAATTATTTGAATTTGATATCATGGCATTTGTAAACCATACCTAAATTATGGGGGCACCAATCTTTGCTCTCATTTTGTACATAATAGCATATGTAGCCGTGTACAAAATAGATTCTAATTTAGCTCCTCCATTCCAAAATAATCGTAGTTATAGGATTTTCAAGTGTCATAATTTCAAAAAGAACCGGATAATTTAATGAGGTTTTCAAACATACAAGGTCAAACTTAACGTTGTCTATTTAGGTCAATCCTCAAAGTTCAAGAGTACTCTAAACGTGAATGCTTGTGTTTCAATATTTCGAACGAAGCGCCAAAAGAGCCTCTACTCGCCCGAAACCGCGTGAGACCAATGTTTGGTAGTACAAGGAAATTACTTTTCTAATAACTCCGACCCGTGAAACCTACTGGCCCGACGTCCAAAGGTCTAAACCGGGGTAGGTTTGTAGCTTCATCTAGACGCCACACAACCGCCTCCAAAAAACATTCATACACAATGGCCGCCTAAGCACACATGCGCGCAGCCGAAATCGCTCCCGCCCACTATTTGGGACACCTGGGATTACCATCCTACCCCCGACCCGCAATAGGTCCGAAATTTAAGAGGGGGGCAAAGTTTGTACTTTCCCCAAATTTCAAACAAGCACGTCCCATCTTCTGTTTAAAAAAGCCAAAAACAAGCGCGTCCCAGACCGAAACATGGTTCTCCCCCCCCCCCCCCGCCCACCCGTACGATTCCCCATTCGTACTCCGTGGGCGCAAAAACTACCTCTCCACCAGCCGCGAAACCCCGGCGTCCTCCGTCCGCCACCCCATTCCACCCATCAACCACTGCCCTCCTCCATCACGCCGGAGCCGATACCCTGATGTCGTCGTCCACCGCAACCTCAACTGCAACGCCCTCCACGGCTAGTAGTTGAAGCCGAGGCCGAGCCGTCTGTACCCGAGCCAGTTCAACCACGATGTCCTGTGCCTCACCACTGCCGCTCCAACTTCGCCACCCTCCACCGCACCGGAGCTGTTCCTGCTACGCCGTCCTTCGCCACCTCGGATCTGCTTCCCCTCTGCCGATATATGGCCACAACAACACAGTCAACAATTTGGCCATGGGTTTGTCCAAGAATCCACGGTTCTCCAAAACATCGGTTCCCCCAGGAGAAAAAAGAAGATCGCCGCGACATATGGAGGAGACCACACTGGCAACCGATAAGGGTACTCCTCTTCCCTTATTCGTGCCAATCTTACGTGTCTGCTTGCACGGTATTCATCCCACGGAAGACACTAGTTGACCGCTTCTTCTTGATACTAGATGTTCCTACTAACTCGCGATGCACAAGGTTTCTCCTCATATACTATTTCACCTTAGCTAGAGGTCCATCGCCCCCCTGAATTTCAATTACTGGCCAGTTGATTCCCAATTAACGGAAGCATTCCCCGGCGTAACAGGCGCTAGTCCGCCTATTACGCCGAGGAAGCAGCACCTCAGTGTTTATCTTAGGGGCGTGTGGGGCCTAGAGCTACTAGCGCCCGATCTGGAGGTCGGCCGGGATTAAAGGGATGGCCTGGGGGCGCTGCCAAGCACGGCGGTGGTGTGAGGTCGAGGGGAGGGCGGGGCGGCGGAGGCAGGGGTCTGGGCCGGTGGTCGCTGGCGGTTCAAGAAAGATCATCAACAGTGACTGGCGGGAGGTAGACGAAGGCCATCTACCTGTTCCTTATAGATCGGACGGTTCATTAAAAAAATCGACTGACCTATTTATTTTCAGTCGGCTGTTATCTTGACATGACCACATGTGGTGGTGTGCTAGAGGAGTACCTGCATTTCCCAGCCATCCCTGTGCTCATATATTACAAAATCGTACGAAGTAGAATCTAATTTTGTTTGCCAGGCAATGTTGTAGAGCTATCATATGTTTCTTGTCATTTATTTTTCAGCCACCTGCTATCTGCTACTTTTACAGTTCTTTAGATATGCACACACTTCACCCATACTCTCACTATTGTTTTTTTATGCATGGGTATTTCAGACTCTGCCAATCAGTTGATAGAAGCACGAAATAAAAGAGAGAAGCAGCTCCAGATTTCTTCGGGCTTAGGCAAGACACGTTTCAGCGTTATAAAGGGTGAAGTGTCAGTAGATGGAGACGGTAAAAGTAGCTCTGGAGTTGATGATCTCGCTCGCCATGAACCACCATCCCAGGTGCTTTCTTTAACTTCGCGGTGTCATATGTGGTTGCATGTTGCATATGGTGTCTAGCTTGTATTCAAAAGGCCGAAGTTGGTCTTTATTAAGATAAGGAAATATATTTTTTACATGAACCACCATCCCGTGAGCACCAGAAGACAAATAGCTAGTCAGGGCACTTGCCGAGCTAGTGACAAGCCCAGCAAAGAGAGGCATCACCTGGAAGCCAACTAAAAAGCCGCGACGGTGGCGAAGCAGCCCGCCTCCCACCAGGCTCCCAGGTCCTAGATGATCATGCTCACCAATCCAGCCGGATGTCTAGCTTGTATTGCTTCCAATTTGGTTAAATTGCATCTGCTTAGCTTACACATTATACCTTTGAGTATGACATGCCTTTCTGTTTTTGGTACATACTAGTACATTTGTGTATTAACCATGTTCTTACATCAAACTAATGTTCTTGTGTATCCCTCATCAATCACTTATGATGAGGCAGTCAGACAAGTGGAATACTTCTCATTTAAAGAATGCAGCGTTAGCCTCCCAACATGATTCTCAAGAAATAGCAAGGCTAGATGAAGATAGTGAACGTAGCTCTGTAGTTGATTACCGCATTTCCCCTACACTAGCATCGCAGGTGCTTGCTCTAACTTGGCAGCGTGATATGTGGTTGCATGTTGCATATGGTGTCTAGATTGTAATTCTTCCAATCTGGTTAAACTGCATGTGCTATTATGCTTAGCTTATACATTATACCTGTTAATGTGACACGCCTTCCTGTATTTAGTACATAGTACATCTATCTATTAAGCATGTCCTCACATAAAACTATTGTTTTTTTGTATCCCGCATAAATCAATATGACGAGACACCTTCAGTATATGCAGTGTGATATTAGTTGCATCTTTGATATGATTTATAGCATGCGCTGCTTCTAATTTGTTGAAATGCCATTTATGATGGGACACTTTTAACTTGGTAGAGTCATATTGGTTGCATCTTTCACGTGGTGTCTAGCTTGCATTGCTTCTTATTTGGTGAAATGGTTTCTGCTTAGTTTACACAAACAGTTGTGAATATGCCATGCCGTCCTGTTTTTCGTATTATTCCATCCTGGAATCATGTGTTTGCCTTACATCAAAGTAGTGATTGTCAATACCATGCACGAATAAGTTCTGAAGAGTGAGTTTTATTGCTTTTTCTTGTCGGTTTTACTTGACAATTCAAAATCAATAAAGCGGAAGGAAGTTAGCAAGGCAGCGGATGAAGGTGCTCCTTCCAAATGGAGGGCCTCTACAGATTCTACTCGTCCATCCCCCCAAGATGATTTCCAAGACAACACATGCATAGACACTCAACGTAGCTGTGTTGGTGATGAGCACATCTCCCCTAGTGCACCATCAAAGGTGCTCCCTCTAACTTGGCACTGTTATATGTGGTTGCATGTTATGTATGATGGCTAGCTTGTATTGCTTCTAATTTTGTTGAATTGCATCTGCTTACTTTACACATTATACTTGTGACTAAGACACGTGTTCCTGTTTGTAGAACATACAATATCTGTCTATCACACCATGTTCTTACATCAAAGTACATTTGTTCTGAAGAACTAAATTGTTATTCGTTTTTCTTGTCGGCTTGACTTAACATGGCACAGAAAAAGAGGAAGCAAGACAGAACGACAGGGAAAGGGAAGCGCAACAATCCTGCAGATTCTGCTGGTACTGATGGTGCAAGAAAAGGTCAAAGTTCAGCAGAAAATTGTACCAACAGGGTATCCCATGCTAAACGAGCTGCAGAACAAGCCAAACAGAAACAAATAGCTGCCAACAAACAAGCAGAGACAACCCTAGTTCTTGCAACACCTTCCACAGTACCACCAGCTGGATGATTTACTTGTTCGTCAACTCAGCTAGCAGCACATTCCCAAGCTCCCTTGCCACCTGACACTACTTCCGAAGCACTCTTGACACAAGATGAGTTGGCAAGATCAGATGAACTTTATGAGCTTCAACAGCAAGAAGGTAGTTGCTGGAGTCAAGTTACAGTTGCATGCTTCTTTATATGTAGTCTCACAGTTTGATGTACACTAACAATTCCTATGTTTGTTGTTGGACTAGCACCAAGGCGCAAGAGGAAACAAACATCAGGGATAATGCTCGATAGGTTAACTAAATCTAGAGGAGGAAGAATGGAGATCCGTTTTGAGGCAGGTTTAAAAAGGACACGTGATGCTACAGAGTCAGCCAAGTTAGTATCAGAGGCAGCGGTTGCTGTTAGGTGTCATGTACGTATCCTCCCAACATGGATTCAGTACAGGAATGACAAAGAAGAAACCCAGTGCAACACCTTCCTCGACCATTTATCTGTAAGTATGGTTATGTACGGAAACTAGTAATACCGTCTTGCTCTGTCCAATACTTTCTAGGTTGCTCATAATGAGACTCCCATAATTTTCAACAGATGAGGTTCAAGTTGGATAGCCAAGTTGATGCAACCAGACAAGCTTGCACCCATGTTTTCAAGTCTGCTCCGCGACAGTATCGGTATAACTTGAGGAAAACTCACTTTGAAGGCAAGGCTAACAGTGAACTTGCCCAACATCTCCGATGGAAAATATATCTGATGAAGACTGGAGAGGCCTCGTTAAATACTGGTCCGATCCGAAGTATCAGGTACATTATATATATGTCATCAGATCACATGTTGAAGTCCTATTTACGCATGGGCCACACAAATCTATCTTCTTGTAGGTGACCTGTTCAAAGAACAAGGCCAACCGTATGAAAGTGAAATTCCAACAGACGATAGGATCTCGTAGCTATGTTGCACACTGCGAGGCTCTTGTAATTAGCTGTTGTTTCACTCTTTTCAATGTACCATATTATCAGATCTATATTGACTTGTTCGAAATGCAGAGGAAAGCCTGCAAGGACCAAAAAGTACCTGAACCAAATGTTGTGGAAATCTTCAAGGACTGTCACACCAGCAAGAAGAAGGGCATGACTACACCAGTCAAAGCCGCTGTTGTAAGTCCTTAATCCTCATGCCTTTTAACTACTACTTACTCTGACTTGTGCCTTGAACTGCATGGTTTGCAGCCAATGTCTATTACTCTTTTCAATTTTATACTCAATTGTCTTAGCATATCATTGCACCTTACAAGGTTTAAAAGAGAGGAGTGATGTTCCTTTGATCTTGACATGTAATCTAGTTCCGTGCTGGACTTGCCCACACAGCGTTACAATTGCATGTTTGTCTGTTCTCAGTTGTTTTGTGATATGAATGATGTCATGCTATGCTTACCGTATTATAAACTTCATCTCTTTATCCTTAGCTCTCAATACAATGTGAAGAAATAGATAATACATTAGCGATGGTACATGGTCATATGTTTGGAACGTGGTTTTATTATGTACTTTGCAATAAAATACAACTATTATTTTACATGGGTTCACCAGAATAAGTTCTGTATATAGACCAAAGCTATTTTGTTTGGCTTTGCTGCCTCCTTAATATCTTCTGTTCTAGTACTACTAATGTAAAACCACAACTTTTTAGGGAGCTATGGAAAAAATGGTGGAACCGCCACCTTCTGAAGGTGGTGAGGCAACTATAACCGCAATGTCAGCTCTTGCTGCAGTGGGTCAGTATCTGTCCACTAACAGTGCCAAAAGCACGTTCCTGCGTAATACTGGGTTGGTTGTTAAGGCAATCTCGTCCAAACTGCCTCATGGTCAAGATATGCAAGCTCAAAACAATGTTGTATCTGCGCTCCAGACACAAGTCCATTCCCTAATAGAGACCCTTTGTGAAACAAGGAGAGACATTGTTCGATGTTGTCAAGATATGCATGGTTTTGAAACCAGACTATCAGACTTTTGCTATGTTGTTCAGGAGTCTAGGAGAACCAAAGGCGAAGTTTATGGTGCTCCATCGGACAATACAGCATGAAAACGTAACAGTCAGGTCAAATGAACTGAGCTTCTGAACTTCTGGTGGTGCATTTATCTGCTGGACGGTTAAGTTTTATGCCAACCTTCCTTTTGTTTTATAGTTGTATTTTTTTTGGTGCGATACAAAATTTGTTCTTAACGTGCAGCCACCGGCTGAAGTAAACAGCAAGCCATTTTTGTATAGTGTAGGGTGTTCCCTATATTTGCACTAGTGGCGAACTTTGATGCCCACCGGCTGTAGTTAACATGGGCCTCCTACGGGCCGTAGAAACAATGGGCCTTCTAAGAGCCATAGAAACAATGGGCCTTCTACGTGGCGTAGAAACAATGGGCCTTATACGGGCCATAGACACAATGGGCCTTCTATGGGCCGTATCATCAATGGGCCTTCTACGGGCTTATGATCGGTTGACCAAACATGGGCCAATAATAGCCCACATTATGGTCGTAAATGTGCTAGAGTTGAAATCGTTCGTTCATGGGCCGACCATAACGGGTCGTCGTTAATCGGCCGTATTTTGATGACGCTATGAAAACGGCCCAACATATTAACGGGCCACAAACGGGCCGACTGTAACCACGGGCTAAATTTGGCCCACAAGCAGAAAATGACAGTAACGGGCCATAAGTAAACGAATGTGGAAATGAGCCCAAGACTAAATGGGCCCCGAGAAGGCCGAAAGATAACATGGGCTGGAAACGGCCCAACGGAATAATGGGCCGTAATGGGTATAAAGTGATACACTGTTCATTACGGGCCAGTTTCACCACGGGCCATTAATGGGTATAAAGTGATACACTATTCATTATGGGCCAGTTTTACCACGGGCCGTTAATGGGCCGAGAGTAATAAGGGCCTCATATGGGCCGAAAGACGTCATGGGCCATACATGGGCCGAAAGTTAAAACGGGCCGGAATTATATTGGACGGCCCAGATGACGCTACTGGGCCTAATTCGGTTAGGCCGTAAACGGGCCCTGGGTTAGCGGGCTGTAAATGGGCTATACGCGAACATGCCGTTAACAGGCTTGTCGTGGGTCGGCCCGCCAGCTTTTGACCAAGTCAAACGGGCCGGCCTTTTCACAGGAATGGGCCTCTGTTGGGCCGTGCCACGTGTCGACGTATCATAGGTGCTTTGTGTCCAATGAGTGGATGACATCTGTCCCAATGATGAGTCGACACGTGTTTCCTCCAGCCAATGATGATTTTACACGTGGAAAATCCCCATTGGTCGGGGCTGTTAACGGGTTATCGGATCCAAAACCGGACCCGATAGCTTAACGGCATTCTGTTACGGTGGATGCCACGTGTCGGTCACCCTTGACGAAAGCACTTCTGTGACGCGTGATTTATTCTCATGGAAGTGGACACTTCTGTGATGATAATTTTGGTAATGTCATGGAACACTTCTACAACAGCACATGTATGAGTATCTGGATTCTGTCATAATTTTTTTATGGATGTACATGCATGACAAAAAATGCGACCTACTGTGACAAACACGTATCGTCACGGAAGTGTATTTTTTTTGTAGTGCTCACACCGCAGCCGAACCAGTGAACCCTCGTACTCCTCTCCGCGCGGGCTTCCACTACCGCGTCTTCCCCGGCTCCGCGTTGTCCCCTTCCTAGGCCTCGCCACTCGCTGTCGTCCACCGCCCTGGTGCTGTCGGCGCGGCGTGGTCAACATGGTCAAGGAACGACTTCCATCAGAAGAGGCTGACAGCTGAGTCCACGGCAGCCGCAAGGAAGTGCCTCCTTATTATGCGGAAAATAATTATTTCTCCACCTGATAGCAGGGACCCACCGGACGGGCCACTGTATTTGGCAAAAAAACGTTTCCCCCCTGACTGCTGGGACCCACCGGACGGGCCACCATATTTCACGAAAAAAACATTCCCCCCGCTGTCAGCTCGGACCCACCGGAAGTGCCTCCTTATTACGCACAAAAAAATGAATACTCCCCCTGCTCTTTGGAACCCACCTTGGTGGGAGGCTGACTTGTGGGCCTACTAAGTTGACGGGGACGGAGTGCTTTGTCAACTTAGTCAATATGAACGATTCTAGCTCCAGTGACCGTACGATGTCCATCCAACAGCCGTAGTGCTTCTTCAACCTCTGGTCTTCTTGCTCCAGCCGCCCAAAGCAGCGCCGGTTGTGTCGCATGCTCCTGCCTCCCGTGGCTGGCTGTGCTGCCGGGGAGGCCTCACCGCCCCCTACTATTCCCACCGCTGGCCAGGCCCTGCGGCGACGGCAGCCTCACACCGCAGCCGAACCAGTGAACCCTCGTACTCCTCTCCGCGCGGGCTTCCACTGCCGCGTCTTCCCCGGCTCCGCGTCGTCCCCTTCCTAGGCCTCGCCGTCGTCCACCGCCCTGGTGCTCTTGGCGTGGCATTGTCAACGTGGTCAAGGAACGGCTTCCATCGGACGTGGACTGTACGTGGAGAGGCTGACACCTGGGTCCACGGCCACAGCAAGGAAGTGCCTCCTTATTACGCGCAAAATAATTATTCCTCCACCTGACAGCGAGGACCCACCGGACGAGCCACCGTATTTCGCGAAAAAAAAAGTTTCCCCTTGACTGCTGGGACCCACCAACTACATCTTCGCACGCAAGGAAGTGCGTCCGGGCAAACAAAACGATTCGCCCCCCTGACTGCTGGGACCCACCAGCTACATCTTCGCACACAAGGAAGTGCCTAATAGTCGGGACCCACCCGGTCTAAGCATACGTACCGTTTTCATTCTGGTTGCGAACGTGTACGTACATACTGGTCGATGTAGAGGCGCGCACGTAGCATGTACACGTACGTACAGTGGCCACTGTGCAAGAAAGAAAATACGGCCACACACGTACATACGGGCAGGGTCTCGAACGCCTACTCGCGCATACGTACGGCCAGGGATCGTGTACATGGCTGGGTCAGAATGGAGAAACTGCGTCGTCGTCGTGTTCTTGGGGAGGCAACGGAATGCGTCGTGTTCATCGGGAGGCAACGGAACTCATGGGAGCCAACCGGCTTGGACGGAACAGCGGATGGAAACGAGGCCTGGCGTATAGCAGAATAGAGAAATGGCCTTGTGTTCGACCGGCCACGTTCGAAACGATCCTGTTCATCGGGAAGGGTCTGGCGTACCGCGAAACAGAGGAAATGGACCTCCTACGGTCGAAGCGGGGGTCCTATTGATCGGGAGGGCTGTGGCGTACCGCAAAACGGAGGAAACAGACTTGTGTTGGAGCGCTACGGTCGAAACGGGGGTCCTGTTCATCGGGAGGGGTGTGGCGTACCGCAAAACGGGACTCCACGGGATACTGTTCATCTCCACCGTCGACCCCCTCCAGCCTCCATGGGCTACTGTTCATCCACCATCGACCTCCTCCAGCCTCCACCTGCGACTGTTCATCCACAGGCTCCTGTTCATCTAGCCTCCACCGCGCGCTACTTCACCGACTACTGTTCAACCAGCGCTCTCCACGGGCTCCTATTCAACCACCCCTCCACGAGCTACTGTTCATCCAGCCCTCCACCGTCTACTGTTCATCCTGCCCTCCACGGGGTGGTCCTGTTCATCCTACCATCCACGGGGTCCTGTTCATCCAGCCCCAATCGGATCGATCGGGGTCCTGTTCATCCAGAGGCAACACCATGGGGTCCTGTTCATCCACTCCCACCGGGAACTGTTCATCCAAACCCCCCAGCAACGCTCAGTGTTCATCCAGAGGCAGCATCGATCGGCTTCAGTTAGCAGCTGTAGCGAAGGAATCGCTCGATCGGGTACAGTTAACAGCCATCGATCGATCGCTCGGGTTCAGTAACGCGTAGCCTGCAGTGCAATCGCTCGGGTTCAGTTAGAGCCCAACGCCTCGCTCGGGTTCAGTTAGAGCCCAATGCCTCGCACCCACGCGCGTGCGTGTACGAGAGAAACGCGAACCGGGTACACCCCGATATTTTCCTCGCCCTCGCTTCTACCACGGTTTTTTCCGTCATGGATGACCCAAAGAATGTCATGGATCTGCGTCTCCGGCCCGCCCAGGACGAAAAGCCCATTTTCTATCATGATTTTTTGTCATAGAAGTAGGACCCCACCACATCTATGATGATACCGGGTTTTGTCACAACTATCATCATAGAGTGTCATAAGTATGACAGAAAAAAATTTCGTTCGGCCCAAAATGTCACGGATGTGTCTTTTTTTGTAGTGATAGACATGCAAAATACTATCAGGTACAAAGTTCATGATAAATTAAAGTTCAATTAATCATATTACTTAAGAACTCCCACTTGGATAGAGATCCCTCTAATCATCTAAGTGATCACGTGATCCATACCAACTAAACCATGTCCGATCATCACGTGAGATGGAGTAGCTTTCAATGGTGAAGATCACTATGTTGATCATATCTACTATATGATTCACGCTCGACCTTTCGGTCTCAGTGTTCCGTGGCCATATCTGCATATGCTAGGCTCGTCAAGTTTAACCCGAGTATTCTGGGGGTGCAAAACTGGCTTGCACCCATTCTATGTGAACGTAGAGCTTATCACACCAGTCATCACGTGGTGTCTCGGCACAATGAACTGTAGCAACGGTGCATACTCAGGGAGAACACTTGTACCTTGAAATTTAGTGAGAGATCATCTTATAATGCTACCGTCATACTAAGCAAAATAAGATGCATAAAGGATAAACATCACATGCAATCAAATAAGTGATATGATATGGCCATCATCATCTTGTGCCATTGATCTCCATCTCCAAAGCACCGTCATGATCACCATCGTCACCGACTTGACACCTTGATCTCCATCAAAGCATCGTTGTCGTCTCGCCAACTATTGCTTCTACGACTATCGCTACCGCTTAGTGATGAAGTAAGGCAATTACATGGCGATTGCATTTCATACAATAAAGCGACAACCATATGGCTCCTGCCGGTTGCTGATAACTGTTACAAAACATGATCATCTCATACAACAATTTATATATCATCACGTCTTGACCATATCACATCACAGCAAGCCCTGCAAAAACAAGTTAGACGTCCTCTACTTTGTTGTTGCAAGTTTATGTGGCTGCTACGGGCTTCTGGCAAGTACCGTTCTTACCTACGCATCAAAACCACAACGATTTTTCGTCAAGTTTGCTGTTTTAACCTTCAACAAGGACCGGGCGTAGTCACACTCGATTCAACTAAAGTTGGAGAAACAGACACCCACTAGCCACCTGTGTGAACCAGTCTCATGAACGCAGTCATGTAATGTCGGTCTGGGCCGCTTCATCCAACAATACCGCCGAATCAAAGTATGACATGCTAGTAAGCAGTATGACTATTATCGCCCACAACTCTTTGTGTTCTACTCGTGCATATAACATCTACGCATAGACCTGGCTCGGATGCCCTATTGGGGAACGCAGTATTTCAAACAATTTACCTACGATCACGCAAGATCTATCTAGGAGATGCATAGCAACGAGTGGGGAGAGTGTGTCGAACGTCTTCGCGATCCTACCGAGCAAGTATGGAAAGCTTGGTGACGTCCCTCAAACTCTAGATCCAGCTGAGGCCGAGGGAGAGTTTCGTCAGCACGACGGTGTGGTGACGGTGATGATGAAGTTACCGATGCAGGGCTTCGCCTAAGCACTACAACAATATGAAATCAACTTGTGTCTATGGGGTGCACCGCTCCCCCGTATATAAAGGAGGGGAGGAGGGGGTCAGCCAGCCTCAAGGGGCGCGCCCCAAGGGGCGCGCCCCAAGGGGGGGAATCCTACTCCTACTAGGAGTAGGTTCCCCCTTTCCTAGTCCACCTAGGAGGGGAAGGAAATAGGAAAAGGGAGAGAAGGATAGTCCACCCCCCAATTCGGATTGGGCTTGGGGGGGGGGCGCCTCCACTTGGCCGCCTCCTCCTCTCTTCCACTGGGGCCCATGAAGGCCCATTAAGCCCCCGGGGGGTTCCGGTAACCCCCCAGTACTCCGGAAAATGCCTGAACCTATCCGAAACCTTTCCGGTGTCCAAACATAACCTTCCAATATATCAATCTCTATGTCTCGACCATTTCGAGACTCCTCGTCATGTCCGTGATCACATCTGGGTCCGAACAACCTTCGGTACATAAAAACACATAACTCACAATACATAGAGTCATCGAACATTAAGTGTGCGGACCCTACGGATTCGAGAACTATGTAGACATGGCCGAGACTCATCTCCGGTCAACAACCAATAGCGGAACCTGGATGCTCATATTGGTTCCTACATATTCTACGAAGATCTTTATCGGTCAAACCGCATAACAACATACGTTGTTCCCTTTGTCATCGATATGTCACTTGCGCGAGATTCGATCGTCGGTATCGTCATACCTAGTTCAATCTTGTTACCGGCAAGTCTCTTTACTCGTTCCATAATGCATCATCCCGCAACTAACTCATTAGTTACATTGCTTGCAAGGCTTATAGTGATGTGCATTACCGAGAGGGCCTAGAGATACCTCTCAGAAAATCGGAGTGACAAATCCTAATCTCGATCTATGCCAACTCAACAAACACCATCGGAGACACATCTAGAGCATCTTTATAATCACCCAGTTACGTTGTGAAGTTTGATAGCACACTAAGTGTTCCTCCGGTATTCGGGAGTTGCATAATCTCATAGTCATAGGAACATGTATAAGTCATGAAGAAAGCAATAGCAATAAACTAAACGATCAAAGTGCTAAGCTAACGGATGGGTCATGTCAATCACATCATTCTCTAATGATGTGATCCCGTTCATCAAATGACATCTCATGTCTATGGCTAGGAAACTTAACCATCTTTGATTAACGAGCTAGTCAAGTAGAGGCATACTAGTGACACTCTGTTTGTCTATGTATTCACACATGTACTAAATTTCCGGTTAATACAATTCTAGCATGAATAATAAACATTTATCATGATATAAGGAAATATAAATAACAACTTTATTATTGCCTCTAGGGCATATTTCCTTCACCTTCGACAAGCCTCCCACTTATGATTAACCCCTCTCGCAAGCATCCGCAACTACGAAAGAAGAATTAAGATAAATCTAACCATAGCATGAAACATGTGGATTGAAATCAGCCCCTTACGAAGCAACGCATAAACTAGGGTTTAAGCTTCTAACACTCTAGCAACCCATCATCTACTTATTACTTCCCAATGCCTTACCCTAGGCCCAAATCATGGTGAAGTGTCATGTAGTCGACGTTCACATAACACCACTAGAGGAGAGACAACATACATCTCATCAAAATATCGAATGAATACCAAATTCACATGACTAATTATAACAAGACTTCTCCCATGTCCTCGGGAACAAACATAACTGCTCACACATAATATTCATGTTCATAATCAGAGGAGTATTAATCATCATTAAGGATCTGAACATATGATCTTCCACCGAATAAACCAACTAGCATCAACTACAAGGAGTAATCAACACTACTAGCAACCCATAGGTACCAATCTGAGGTTTTGAGACAAAGATCGGATACAAGAGATGAACTATGGTTTGAGAGGAGATGGTGCTAGTGAAGATGTTGATGGAGATTAACCCCCTCTCGATGAGAGGATCATTGGTGATGACAATGGCTTCGATTTCCCCCTCCCGGAGGGAAGTTTCCCCGGCAGAACAGCTTCGCCGGAGCCCTAGATTGGTTCTCCCCAAGTTCCGCCTTGAGACGGCGGCGCTTCGTCCCGAAAGCTTCCTTCTGATTTTTTCCAGGTCAAAACACACCATATACTAGAAGATGGGCATCACGCCCCCCATCCTTGTGGATGGCTGGTGGCCCCCTCTGGTGCTTTATTCGCCCAATATTTTTTATATATTCCAAAATAATTCTCCATGAAGTTTCAGGACTTTTGGAGTTGTGCAGAATAGGTCTCTAATATTTGCCATGTCGGAGTTAATGGCCACGGGTAGCCTAACCGACTGCCCCTGGATCTTCTGAAAAAATTATCAGGCCTTTGGGCCTCCAAGCACTCCAAGCATTGGGCCGCCTTCCCTGGCCGGCTACCTCTGAAGCCGACTCCCGGAAGGCGACCCAGCCTCAGCAGCCTCTCCCCTGGACAGCTATGGGGTGGCCGACTCCAGGAAGCCGGCCAAGAAGAGCGCCGACTCCAAGAAGTCGGCCGAGACCACAACCACCAAAGCTACACCCACATAACGGTGACAAGACGGGGGGTGGCCACAGTGCGGCCCACTACCCCCGAAGCCCGAGGCAGGCATGGCTACAGGAGGCCGTACGGGACGGCCATCTCCCGTTCGGCTCGGCACTGTAGCCATGCTAGCCTCAACGTCATCCACGACATACTCCCGTACGGCCCACGAGAGGCGGGCCCCTTCAGCCAGAGAGAGGCGTGAAGGCGGCCCGGCCTCCCCCCGTCGGCCAAAGGCGTATCCGGCCCCCAGAAGCCGGCTACCCCCTCCCTCGAAGCATGTGCCACATTAAGGAGACAAGACGAGGAAAGGCTACAGTGAGAGCCCCCGAGGCGGCCCACTGTAGCCACGCTTACCTCAACGAAGCCCTCATCATCAAGGGCGAGGCTACAGTAAGCAGCCGCCGACAAGACCCTAGGCGGTGGGGCCGGCCTGTCGACCCAGAAGCCGGCAGCCAGCGGGACCAACCAGTCGGCGGGACCCAACAGCCGGCGGAGAAGCCAGCGAGCGTAGACACTGACGGCTGGGACAAGTGCCCAGCCGGATTACCATTGTACCCCCGGGGGGTAGGCCTATATAAACCCCCCGGAGCACCCATGCAAAGGGTTGGCTTCTAAGCATAGCACACACACACCATGGATAGAGAGAAGTGAGAGCTAGCCTTGTTCTTCTTCTCCCTTGAACCCAACAGCTCTAGGAGCGATTGTAGCTACCTTTACCGATCTAGTGATCATGCGGAGACCCCGCAGAGCAGGACTAGGGGTGTTATCTCCTCGGAGAGCCCCGAACCTGGGTAAGATCCGCCGGCGTGCATGTCTACGCCTCATCCCGTTTCCAGGCACCGGCGACGTCTTATTGGCACCCGCAATGATAAGACACCCGTTGGCATATGTCGCACCAACCACCCGACATTTGGCGCCCACCGTGGGGCCAGGTGCACCGTCGTCCGGAGACCTGTTCTGGACGGGAACCCTCTTCCTCCCCCGCGAGCGCAGCCAGCCTGCTGCGCCCGATGGCGTTTGCCTCGACGCGCTGCAAGGCGTCGACGACGCCTGCGCAGCGAGCTGCCTCGACGATCTGCTCGGCGAGACTTGCATCTCCGACGAGCCTGCGTCCGACGCAGGCACAGACTACCCCGAGAGCCGCCTCGTCAGCCTCCTCGACCAGCTTCACGTCTCCAGCGAGCCTGCTGCAGATGTGGAGTCGGTCGGCTCCACCGACCCGATGCTTGTCGACTCCGACACGGCATCGCTCGACGCTTACCCCTCCGACGTGGTGGTCTTCGACGATCCCCTCCCTCGAGCTGACAGCGGCAGCAGCGCTGTCACCGAAGTGCTGGTCATCAGCCACGTCGCCAACTCGGGCGAGAACGCCCACGATGCCCTGCAAGCGGCGATGCACGACCTCTCCGTCCCCATCCCGGCCGACGTCGACGCCGAGACCCTGGAGGCACGCCGCCTCGCCCTGATCGCTGAAGGCCAGAAGTTAGCCTCCATGAGATGCCTCACCGAGGCCCATCAGCGCGAAGTCGACCGCGCCGCCTTCGGTACGCTGCCGCCTAGCGGCCCGAGCCGAGCCGGCTTCGTCCAGAAGCGCGGCGCGGCCGTCGCCAGCATGCTGGGGGCAGATCGCCCCGTCTACGCCACCCCGCTCGAGAATCTGCGAGCCGCTCAGGCGGCTGCAGAAGAGCTCAATGGGCTGGGAGCCGATGAGCTCCCCTACATGACAGGTCGGATCCAGCAGCTGATCGACGCGGCTGCAGAACGGCACGAAGCCGGCGCCCGTGCTGATAGTCATCCCCCGCGCCGGGAGCACGCCGCAACGTCCCGCTCGCTGACTGCGAGCGGCGCACGCCAGAAGAAAGACAAGGAGCCGGCTGCCAGCCGCAGCCGGACTCGCATCACCATCGAGCGCGACGCGGAGGGCCGCCCTCGAGCAGTAGAGCACCAAGGAAATCTGCCTCCTCCCCCGCCTCGAAGAGAAAGACGCCTCACTCCGCCGCCTATCACACACCCGACTCTTGGCGACCGACTCGGCCGCCGAGAAGGAGTCGGCGAGAACGACTCCCGCCACAGGATCGACCGCCTTGCTCGATCCTTGGCGTTAGAAGAAGAAGACGATGTCGGCCCGCCATGCTTTGGCCCCCGCATCCGCGACGAGCCCTTCCCCAAAGGGTTCTCACTCCCCAGAGACACGCCCAAGTACAACGGCTCGGTGAAGCCGGAAGATTGGCTCATCGACTACTCCACGGCCGTTAGCATAGCCAACGGCAATCGGCGCGTCGCCGTGAAGTACGTCCCCGTCATGCTGCAAGGCACGGCACACACATGGCTCAACAGCCTCAAGCCCTACAACATCAACAGTTGGCTGGACTTCACAGAAGTCTTCGTCCGCAACTTCACCAGCACCTACAAGCGGCCTCCCAAGCCTCGCCAGCTCTCCCTATGCGTCCAAGGGCCCAACGAGTCGACCCGCGACTACCTCACGCGGTGGGCCGAGCTCCGCAACTCCTGCGAGGGGGTGCATGAGGTCCAGGCCATCGAGTACTTCACCGCCGGGTGCCGAGAGGGCACCCTCCTCAAGCACCGACTCCTCTGCGACGAGCCGGCTACCCTCGACGAACTACTGATCACCGCAGACAAATACGCCACGGCCGACTCCTCAATGAAGACCGAGCTGTGAGTAGACGCCTCTGGGAAGGTGATTGCTCCGGCTCCCAAGACGCCGGCTGGCGACCCTAATCGGCGCCCTACCAGAACAACCACAAGCGCAAGGCCCCTATGCCGACTTCCTCCAGTCGGCAGGTGGCCACTGTTGAAGATGAGCAGCCCGAAGAACGGCCCGCTCCCAAGAAGAAGGGTGGCAGGCCGCCTTGGCAGCCGACCTTCTCCTACGAACAGGCTCTTGATGCCCCCTGCAAATTCCACAGCGGCGCGAAGCCGTCCAACCACACAACTCGGAAATGCCATTGGCTCACCCGCATCACCAAGGGCGAGGGGATGCTGCCGCCTCCGCCTCCCGGCCTGCCGCCTCCAGCCCCTCAGCAGCCGGCGGCTCGGCCGGCAGTCGGTGCCATCCAAGACGAATTCCCCGAAGAGCACGCCGCCTACGTCGTCTTCACCAGTCAAGCCGACGACAAACGCAGTCGGCGCCGACAGCATCAAGAAGTTAATGCAGTCGCCTCTAGCGCCCCCGAGTTCATGCACTGGTCAGAAAGGCCAATAAGCTGGAGCCAGGCCAACCACCCAGAGGTGATGCCCTCTCCTGGCTCCTATGCGATGGTCTTGGACGTCACCCTCGCGACGGAGAGGCGAGCTGCCAGATTTTCCCGCGTCCTAATAGATGGCGGAAGCAGTATCAACATACTGTACCGTGATACCATGGAGAAGCTGAACATCAAAGCGAAGCAGCTCATGCCGAGCCGCACTGTCTTCCATGGCATCGTCCCCGGCTTGTCTTGTTCCCCAATCGGCAAGATTAAAATGGATGTTCTCTTCGGAGACAAAGATCATTTTTGCCGAGAAGCGATCTGGTTCGAGGTGGTGGATTTGGAGAGCCCCTATCATGCACTGCTTGGCCGACCTGCCCTGGCCAAGTTCATGGCTGTGCCCCACTACGCCTACCTAAAGATGAAGATTCCGAGCTCGAAGGGGATCATCACGGTAGCCGGCGACTACAAGAAGTCCATCGAGTGCGCCATGGCCAGTAGCCGGCTGGCCGAGTCCCTCGTGGTGGCAGAAGAGAAGAAGATGTTGGAACGGGTTGTGGCCATGGCCGGCAAGCAGCCGGCCTTGTCCCCCAACCCCAAGGATTGTGATGCGCAGGGCTCCTTCCTGCCTGCCAAAGAGATGAAGAAGATACCTCTGGACCCGGAGAACCCGGAGAGGTTCGCTATCATCGGGGCAAACTTGGACAGTAAATAGGAAGGCGAGCTCGTCGACTTCCTCCGTGAGAATCGAGACATTTTCGCATGGTCTCCAAAGGACATGCCGGGTGTCCCGAAGGATTTCACCGAGCACAAGCTACATGTCCGAGCTGATGCGAAGCCGGTCAAGAAACCCCTCCGCCGACTATCAGAAGAGAAGCGAAGAATTGTGGGAGAAGAGATAGCCCGGCTCCTTGCCGCTGGCTTTATCATGGAAGTGTTCTTTCCAGAATGGCTTGCCAACCCAGTTCTGGTTCTGAAGAAGAATAACAAGTGGCGTATGTGTATAGACTACACCAGTCTGAACAAGGCCTGCCCAAAGGATCCGTTTGCTCTGCCACGGATTGACCAAGTGATAGACTCCACAGCCGGATGCGAGCTGTTGAGTTTTTTGGATGCGTACTCAGGGTACCATCAGATCAAGTTGGACCCAGCTGACCGCCTGAAGACTGCCTTCATCACACCCTTTGGAGCTTTCTGCTACCTGCTATGACATTCGGCTTGAGGAATGCCGGTGCCACTTTTCAGCGTTGCATGCAGAAATGTCTCTTGAAACAACTCGGCAGAAATGCCCACGTCTATGTAGATGACATTGTGGTGAAGACAGAGAAGCGCGGCACCCTGCTGGAAGACCTGAAAGAAACATTCGCCAACTTGCGCCGATTCCAAATCAAGCTCAACCCCGAGAAGTGCATGTTCGGAGTACCAGCCGGCCAGCTGCTAGGCTTCCTGGTCTCCGAACGCGGCATTGAGTGCAACCCCGTCAAAATCAAGGCCATTGAGAGGATGGAGATTCCCACCAAGCTGCGAGATGTGCAGAAGTTCACTGGCTGCTTAGCCTCCCTGAATCGATTTATTAGCCGACTAGGAGAGAAGGCTCTCCCCCTGTACCGACTCATGAAGAAGTCCACTCACTTCGAGTGGAACGACCAAGCCGACCAAGCCTTCCATGAGTTGAAGAAAATGCTGACCACTCCGCCTGTCCTGGCGGCGCCGACTGAGAAGGAGCCCATGCTCCTCTACATCGTCACGACTAGCCGAGTCGTCAGCACTGTTGTTGTGGTCCAGCGCCCGGAGGAAGGCCGAGCCCAGCTAGTCCAGAGGCCGGTGTACTATCTCAGCGAAGTGCTATCCAGCTCAAAGCAAAACTACCCGCACTACCAGAAGATGTGCTATGGGGTGTACTTCGCTGCCAAAAAACGGAAGCCCTACTTCCAAGAGCACCCCATCACGGTCGTGTGCACTGCCCCGCTCGCCGAGATCATAGGCAGCCGGGATGCATCTGGCCGGGTGGCCAAATGGGCCATTGCATTGGCGCCCTACACAATCTTCTACCAACCCCGCACCGCCATCAAGTCGCAAGCATTGGCCGACTTCCTCGTCGACTGGGCCGAGACCCAGTACCTACCGCCGGCTCCCGACTCTACCCATTGGTGGATGCACTTTGACGGGTCCAAGATGCGCACCGGCTTGGGAGCCGGCATCGTCCTCACCTCTCCCAAAGGCGACAAGCTCAAGTACACGCTGCAGATCCACTTCGCCGCCTCCAACAACGTGGTCGAGTACGAGGCGCTCGTACATGGGCTCCGGCTAGCCGAAGAGCTCGGCATACGCCGGATGCTGTGCTACGGCGACTCAGACTTGGTGGTCCAGCAATCGTCTGGCGACTGGGACGCCAAGGAGGTGAACATGGCGAGCTATCGATTCCTCGTCCAGCAGATCAGCGGATACTTCGAGGGGTGCGAGTTCCTCCACGTGCCAAGGGCCGACAACGACCAAGCAGATGCCCTAGCACGGATCGGCTCCACCCGACAGGCCATACCGACTGGCGTCTCCCTCCAGCGCCTCCTCAAGCCGTCCATCAAGCCGTCTCCAGAGTCGGATTCCATCTTCGTACCGCCTGCGCCAGATACAGCCGGATCCGACTGGAGAAACCCCGCAGGCGGCACGGGGACTTCGACAACTGGCCCGGGGACTGCCGTAGTCACACCCGGCCCGGGGACTTCAGAACCCGGCCCGGGGACTGCAGCAGTCGGCCCGGGGACTGCAACGACACAAGAAGCGGTGGCCGACTCCAACTCCACGCCACCCAACCCACCCACCCGAGTCATGGTGGCTACATTAACAGAAGAAGAAGTCACAGCTCCGTCATGGGCCCGGCCCATCCTCAAGTTCCTAGTCAGCAGAGAGCTGCCGGCTGATGAGATCTCAGCGAGACTGGTGCAACGACGAGCCGCAGCATATACAATAATCAACAGAGAGCTTGTGAAGCGCATCGTCACTGGGGTCTTCCAGCGCTGTGTCTAGCCAGAAAAAGGAGTGGCAATCCTCAAAGACATCCACCAAGGCGAATGCGGCCACCACGCAGCCTCAAGATCACTCGTGGCCAAGGCTTTCCGCCATGGTTTCTTCTGGCCGACTGCCTTGGAGGATGCTAAAGAAATAGTCAAAAGCTGCAGAGGATGCCAAGTTTTTAGTTCCAAGCAACACCTGCCGGCTTGTGCACTCAAGACCATTCCCCTCACCTGGCCTTTTGCCGTCTGGGGACTGGACATGGTGGGCCCTTTCAAGACAGCCCGCGGCAGCCTGACACATCTACTTGTTGCTGTGGACAAGTTCACAAAGTGGATCGAAGCAAAGCCAATCAAGAAGCTGAACGGGCCGACTGCCGTGACATTCATCACTGACATCACTACTCGGTACGGCGTGCCACACAGCATCATCACCGACAACGGCACGAACTTCGCCAAAGGAGCACTGGCACGTTTCTGCGCGACGCAGGGCATCCGACTGGACCTAGCGTTCGTTGCCCACCCGCAGTTAAACGGCCAGGTCGAGCGAGCAAATGGACTCATCCTCTCCGGCATCAAGCCTCGACTAGTTGTTCCACTGGAGCGATCGGCCGGCTGCTGGCTCGATAAGCTGCCGGCTGTCCTCTGGAGTCTGCGCACTACACCCAACAAGTCAACCGGCTTCACTCCATTCTTCCTCGTGTATGGTGCCGAGGCTGTCATCCCAACAGACATCGAGTTCGACTCGCCTCGGATCACCATGTACACGGAGGAGGAGGCCAAGGAAGCAAGAGAAGACGACGTCGACCTACTGGAAGAAGGCCGGCTGTTAGCACTCAGCCGGTCCGCCATCTACCAGCAAGGGCTGCGCCGCTACTACAACCGCAAGGTCAAGCCAAGATCTTTCCAAGAGGGCGACCTTGTGCTCCGGCTGATCCAGCGAACAGCCGGCCAGCACAAGCTCTCGGCCCCTTGGGAAGGCCCATTCGTCGTCAGCAAGGCACTCGGCAACGACTCCTACTACTTGATCGACGCACAAAAACCAAGAGCACGCAAGAGAGATGACTCCGGCAAGGAGTCGGAGCGACCATGGAACGCGAACCTCCTGAGAAGATTTTACAGTTGAAAGCAGTATGTATCATGCTACCCTTTTGTATTAAGCACGAACCAACAGGCCCCCCGAACAGTACTCGGGGACTGCCTTTTATTTATCTATGAATGACGAATGTCATATCCATGAATGTATTATTACATTTGATTTCCTGTCTGGCACCGGGTTCGACTAGTCGGCCCGGGGACTGGCCGCCTTGAGCTATATTAAAAGTTCTACCTGAAGTCAGAAAAGTAGTGTGCCGGCTCCCGAGTCCTCTCTTGTTGAAAGTCACAGCTCGAAGAACCGACTGTCCGACTAGCAAGAGGCAAGGCAGAAAGGATGCCCACACGAAAAACGGCTAAGGACCAACGAACTTATATATAGCAAAAGGACGGCCTCCAATCACGCCTGCCGGCTGTCAGAACAGTCGGCTGGCAGGCTTCCTAAACACTTAGCTTTAGTCCAGCAAAGCTCGAGTACTTCCCCCCCCCCCAATCGGCCAAGCACTCCTCCAGCTACAGATTGTAGAGCAACTGTTGAACTGGGGAGGCGGCAACCAAGGGAGGGCGGCAAAGGAAAAAGCGGAAGGATAAAAAGCAAAGTACAAGGAAAGGCCAAATGCATGCATAAGTTATATATACATATAAAGCCCCCAACAGGCCGGCAACAGACATAAGTTCGAATACACCCAGTGGGTGGAATTGTGCAGACTTAACCAAACATTGTTCCAAAAGTAACAAGACAGGAAAACAAAAGATGGCAGACTAGGGCGCGGCGCGGAGGCCGAGCTGGTCGGTGGAGACGGCCCCGCCGGCTGAAGGAGTGGCCGCCTAGCGGGTCTCGGCTTGGCCACCACCAGCGGCAGGCGATGCACTCACACGCGACGTAGTGCTGGAGGTGCGGTCAGGCTGAGGCTGGTTGGCTGCTCCACCAGCCGGCTCGACGTCTTCACCCTCCTCCTCCTCCTCCTCTTCGCCCTCGTCGCTGGAGTCGATCTCCTCCGCCGAGTCTTCACCGTCTGCCGGGTTCAGCCCGAACCACTCTTCCGGCTGGGCGACACCGTTGTCGTCTACCTCGGGGGCGAAGACGCTGGTGTCGGTGTAGTCGGCGATCGCCGAAGCCCGCCGGATGATAGCCGGCCGCGCCGGCTCCAGCTCCGTGTCGGCTTGCTGCCGCCAGGTAGCCAGCTGATCCAGGCTCAGGCCGGGATACCAGGCCTTGACGAACTCCAGCGCCCGCCTGGCGCCGGAGCGAGCCGCCGAGGCCTTCCAAGCCTCGAAGCGGCCGACTGCCACCTCCAGCCAGTCGGCAGTCCGATTGGGGGTGCGAGGAACCACTTGGCCGGGCTAGAGGGCGCCCAAGACTTGCGCCTCGGCACGCTGAAGCCGACGGAGCAGTCGGTGAGCCGGCTGGATGCGGGCCTGGATCGCCAAGTGCTGCTCCTCCAGCGAACGGCCGGCGGTTGGCGATACCTCAAAGCCAGCCTGCCTTCGCGCTTGGCGACGGGGCTCGATGGTCTGGTTGGCGGCAGTAGAATAGCCAGGGAAATATTCTGCGCAAGAAAGAAGAAGAAAAGAGCACTAAATCAGGAAAAGAGCCAAAGTGGCAGATGGCAAGAAAGGACGAAGAGGTAGGCGGCTTACCGTCAACCAGATCTTTGATCTGGCCATAGCCAGAGATCAGAGTCTGCCTGGCCTCAGCCCAGCCAGCCGCCTCTGTCTCGTACTCGGCCTAGAGGGCGGCTTCGCGGTCCTGCACCGCCTTCAGTGCCGCCTTGTGGCCTTCCTCCTGGTCGGCCAACTTCTTGGCCAGGCGGTCGCGTTCCTGCACCAAGGCAGCGAGTTCGGCATCCTTGGCACAAAGGGCAGTCTGAGACTCCCCCAGCTGTGCCCTCAGACTGGCGTTGGCCGCTGCGGAGACGGCAGAAAAAGAAAGAACAGTAAGAGGTAGTCGTCAAGGAAGATCCGACCCGACTGCTCAGCAGTCGGCCCGAATCTCGGGGACTACACCCAGTGGGTGCGCTGACGCGCCCCCACATGAGATAAAGAACAAAGAACGTACCTCGGCTCTCAGTAAGGTCGGCGGTCTTCTGGGTCAGCTCCCGAGCCTGGGAGTTGAAGGCGGCCGCACGAAGATTGTGGTAGTCCTGCAAGATAGACAGAAGATCGAAGTAAGAACAAGAATAGCAAAGACAAATCCACTAAGAAGTTCCAAGCCGCCTGCTCAGCAGCCGACTCGGAACTCGGGGACTACACCCAGTGGGTGCGCTGACGCGCCCCCACGGAAGAAATCGAGATCAAGAAGAAGCAAGATGGGAAGACTAACCCGGATGGCTGCCCGCGTCGCAAGGAACTCGTCGGTGAATTGCCTCAGCACCGCAGCTTGGCCCTGGAGACGGGTCCGGACGTCCTGCGCAGCCACGTTCATCACGGCCGTCCCTCCGCCTGGCATCCACCCCGAGGTAGCGCTGGCCACCTCCGCATCCTGGGCCGATGAGCTGGAGCCCACGGCCGGCTGCGGCTCCGACGCGGCTTTCTGTGGCTCCGACGCAGCCTTCCCCGCGCGCCGGCTCGGCGGCATCCGGACTGCCATCTCAGTCCTCGCGGCCGGCTCGCCCCCCGCCGACTGCGCAGGCGGCGGATCAGGCCGTCCGCCTTGAGCCGCCCCAGTTGGCGGGGTCGGCACCGGCGCCCTCTCTAGGATGATGATGTCGTCATCTCTCCCCAGCCCTGGCTAGCCGCTGCTGGCTCCCTCTGGCGAGGGCTCCACGTCCCCAGGCGCCATGACGCGCAGCGGGGTGACCATCAAAACCTCCCCCGCCGCCGCCGCGGCTGCAGCCTCCACTTGGGCCCTGGCAGCGGCGTCAGCGAGCACCTTCGCCGCCTCCTCCTCCTGCGCCGCCTGAGCGGCGGCCGCCTTCCGTGCCTCCGCCTCTCGCGCCTTCCGTTCCGCCCGCGCCTCCCGCGCGTTCCGTTCTGTCGCTTCCTGAAGGTGGGCTCGGGGGTCCGCGCGGCGAGTGGTGCTCCTAGACCCCCTCGGCGACTTGACGACGGAGGCGGCAGCCGCCCGCTCAAGCGACAACGGAGCTCTGATTGTTTGGAGAAAAAGACATGGGTTCAGGAACCACCAGAGAAAAGAAAGAAAAAGAGTATACAAAAAATTCGAACTTACGCCGACACGGTCTGCGGCTGCTTCACCGTCTTGCGGAATCGAGCCGCCTTCGCGGCCGCCTCCTCCCGCCTGGTTGCCGCCGCCCCGCCCCTGGGCTTCTTCGTCCGACTGCCGAACAAACCCTGGGCGGCGCGACGCTTTTGCCCTCCGCCCCGAGCAGGCGGTGCAGCGGAGGAACCCGCGCCGCGTCCAGATGCCGGCTGGCGGCGCGGGGCGACCTCGGCCTCATCGTCGTCCGGCCAGTCCTCGAAGGTGACTCCGAGCCCGGAGCCGCCTGCTTCGCCGCCCGCTTGGCCACCACCCGGCTCGATGTTGTCGTCCATACCGGCCGCCCCCAAGTCGGGGTCCTCCAGATCGTGTTCGGTCCGGTCGGGGATGAATCGACGCTCCGCGTCTGACCCGCCGGCCGGCCGAAGAAGAGGGCTCTATCGAAAAACAAACCGACTAAGTTAGAGTCGGCCAAGAGGAACTCGGCAACAAAGCAAAGAGAAAGAAAAACAGACAAGGAGAACATACCGTAGGCGGCGGATTGGCCCGGCTATATGGCTCCTTGCCGAACTGCCACTCTTCGGTGAGTTTGCGGTTCGCAAGGTAGTTCACCATATAGGCGACCTCCTCGCGCGGCATCTCCTTGGTGCACATTCGGCTCGGATCGAGCTGGCCGCTCATCTGACAGATCAGATGAGGCCGGCTCAGGAGCGGAAGAACCCGGGGCGTGACGAAGGCGGCCAGCAGGTCGGGCCCCGTCAAGCCCTCCGCCTGGGTCAGCTCTCACACTCGAGCGACGGCGGCGGACCCGGCCGGCGTCAAAGTCACGGCCCGGAAGGACCACTGGGGCCTCCTGCCCGCCGGTGGGCCGGCTACGTAAGCCGGCAGGTTGATGTAGTCGCCCCGCGGGGCGATGTTCCACACGTAGAAGTACGACTTTTGCCACTTCTTCACCGATTGGATCAGCGTGATGACGGGGAAGGGGTTGTCGGCGACGGACCTCTGCGACGCGATGAAGGCGCCAGTCTGAGCCGGCACGCCCTGCATGCGCGTGCCCAGCTTGGACTGGAAGAACTCCCCCCAGAGCTCGAGGGTAGGGAGGACGCCGAGGTAGCCCTCGCACAGGGTGACGAAGGCTGATAGCAGCACCACCGCGTTTGGGGTGAGGTGGTGCGGCTGGAGCTGTTAGAAATCGAGCCAGGAGCGGAAGAAGGCGCTCACTGGCAGGCCGATGCCGCGCAAGAAGTGCGAGCGGAAGACCACCCGCTCGCCCTCCCGCGGCTCCGGCGTAATTTCCCTCGCCGGTGTGAGGCGGACCTCCACCTTGTCCGCGCCGGGCAGCCGCCGCGTCTGGCGGAGGAACTCGACGTGATCTTCGTGGACATTGGAGCCGTCCCAATCCCCGCCATACTGCTCCGTAGCGGGAGGCATGGTGAGAACAAGTGCGGCGACGGAGGAGCGAGTAGTGGAAGAGCGCGGCGGCGAGGCGCTGTCGCGAGAAACGGCAAGAAGAAGAAGACGGTGGAAGGAGGAGGAGCGTGCGAGAGCCTGCCGCTCTCCCTCTCCCCCTACTTATAGCCTCGCGAGGTGAGGCCGGGGAGGCCGGACGTGGGGGGAGACGTGGGATTAACTGCACCCACTCCCCCCACTCCTCGCGATTATTACGCCCTAAAGGCGAGCCGAAACTGCCGCAAGAAGACGTGCGGGCGGTTTCGGGATGCAGAGAATCCGCGCCTGGGCCCGGGCGTGAACGTGGCGGGCCCCTGCCCTGCGGCGACGTCCCGTCGCGCGCGTGGGCTGGCAGGCTTTCCGGCCAAGAAGGGCCACGTGGTTCGCAGACGGCAAGTGGCCGCCCCGCGGCCCGGTGTATGCGCTGGCGAGCTCCCGCCCTCCGACTCCGGAGTTTTCGACCAAGGCGGCGCGCCTAACCAAAGCCGGCTCCCAGCTGCCGACTTGTCAAGATAGGAAGCTGATCGAGCTTCTCAACTCCTACCCAACCTCGAAGCCCAATCAGCTTCGGGGACTACTGTCGGAGTAAATGGCCACGGGTAGCCTAACCGACTGCCCCTGGATCTTCTGAAAAAATTATCAGGCCTTTGGGCCTCCAAGCACTCCAAGCATTGGGCCGCCTTCCCTGGCCGGCTACCTCTGAAGCCGACTCCCGGAAGGCGACCCAGCCTCAGCAGCCTCTCCCCTGGACAGCTATGGGGTGGCCGACTCCAGGAAGCCGGCCAAGAAGAGCGCCGACTCCAAGAAGTCGGCCGAGACCACAACCACCAAAGCTACACCCACATAACGGTGACAAGACGGGGTGCGGCCACAGTGCGGCCCACTACCCCCGAAGCCCGAGGCGGGCATGGCTACAGGAGGCCGTACGGGACGGCCGTCTCCCGTTCGGCTCGGCACTGTAGCCACGCTAGCCTCAACGTCATCCACGACATACTCCCGTACGGCCCACGGGCGGCGGGCCCCTTCAGCCAGAGAGAGGCGTGAAGGCGGCCCGGCCTCCCCCAGTCGGCCAAAGGCGTAGCTGGCCCCCAGAAGCCGGCTACCCCCTTCCTCGAAGCATGTGCCACATTAAGGAGACAAGACGAGGTAAGGCTACAGTGAGAGCCCCCGAGGCGGCCCACTGTAGCCACGCTTACCTCAACGAAGCCCTCATCATCAAGGGCGAGGCTACAGTAAGCAGCCGCCGACAAGACCCTAGGCGGTGGGGCCGGCTTGTCGACCCAGAAGCCGGCAGCCAGCGGGACCCACCAGTCGGCGGGACCCAACAGCCGGCGGAGAAGCCAGCGAACGTAGACACTGACGGCTGGGACCAGTGCCCAGCCGGATTACCATTGTACCCCCGGGGGGTAGGCCTATATAAACCCCCCGGAGCACCCATGCAAAGGGTTGGCTTCTAAGCATAGCACACACGCCATAGATAGAGAGAAGTGAGAGCTAGCCTTGTTCTTCTTCTCCCTTGAACCCAACAGCTCTAGGAGCGATTGTAGCTACCTTTACCGATCTAGTGATCATGCGGAGACCCCGCAGAGTAGGACTAGGGGTGTTATCTCCTCGGAGAGCCCCGAACCTGGGTAAGATCCGCCGGCGTGCATGTCTACGCCTCATCCCGTTTCCAGGCACCGGCGACGTCTTATTGGCACCCACAATGATAAGCCACCCGTTGGCATATGTCGCACCAACCACCCGACATGCTCCTTATCAAGTCCAGAATTCCAGCTGCCAGCATTCTCCCTCTTCATGCAACCCTTATAAAATAGGAGAGAAAAGGCATAAGTATTGTGATATATTGTGTAATAACATCCCATAATGCAATAAATATCAATATAAAAGCATGATGCAAAATGGACGTATCAACTCCCCCAAGCTTAGACCTCGCTTGGCCTCAAGTGAAAGCCGAAATCGAAAAATATGCCCTCATGTTTAGAGATAGAGGTGTTGATAAAATAAAATACGGACATGAGGGCATCATGATCATCTTTAGAACAGCAACATATAATGTCATATAATTTCTTATGCTAAAGTAACAATTCGTTCACAAAGTAAAGTATGAATGGAAAACTTCATTAAAAACTAACAAACTATGATCTCAGTCATTGAAGCAATTGCAATTTATCATAACATCGGAAAGAGTCAATATAAGAGCTTTTCAACAAGTCCACATACTCAACTATCATTTAGTTTTTCACAATTGCTAACACTCACGCGATACTTATGTGTTCAAAGCTTCAATCGGACACAGAGAAAGATAGGGGCTTATAGCTTATAGTTTCGCCTCCCAACCTTTTACCTCGAGGGTAATGTCAACAATAATACTCTATGATAACCTACATCTGAGTGGATATATATATATATATATAATATCCGGATCTCTCCAACACATAGTGCTTGCCAAAAGAAAAAGTGTAAAAAGGAAAGGTGATGATCACCATGACTCTTGTATAAGGGTAGAAGATAAAAGTAAAAGATAGGCCCTTTGCAGAGGGAAGCAGAGGTTGTCATGCGCTTTTATGGTTGGATGCACAAAATCTTAATGCAAAAGAACGTCACATTATATTGCTGCTTGTGATAAGGAACTTTATTATGCAGTCTGTTGCTTTTATTTCTTCCGTATCACAAGTTCATATAAAGCCTATTTTCTTCTCAATAATAGATCATACATATTTAGAGAGCAATTTTTTATTGCTTGCACCGATGACAACTTACTTGAAGGAACTTACTCAATCCATAGGTAGGGATGGTGGACTCTCATGGCAAAACTGGTTTAAGGGATGTTTGGAAGCACAAGTAGTATCTCTACTTGGTGCAAAGAATTTGGCTAGCATGAGAGGAAAAAGCAAGCTCAACATGTTGGAGGATCCATGACAATATAACTTTTATTCAGATATAAGGAAACATAACCCACTATGTTGTCTTCCTTGTCCAACATCAACTTTTTAGCATGTCATATTTTAATGAGTGCTCATACGAAAGATGTCCAAGATAGTATATTTATATGTGAAGCCTCTCTTTATTTATTACTTCCTATTAATTGCAACAATGACCAAAACTATGTTTGTCAACTCTCAACAACTTTTATTCATCATACTCTTTATATGTGAAGTCATTACTCTCCATAAGATAAATATATGATCTTTTTATTTCTTTTTATTCCTTTTGTTTCTTTAATTTCCTCAAGATCATAGCAAGAAAAGCAAAGCCCTCAACTCAAAACTACTCTTTATTATATATAACTCACAGACTTGATTACATAGATAGAGATCGAAACAAAACTCAAAGCTAGATCATACTAAAAACTTTATTCTACTAGATCAAGATATAACCAAAATGATCGAACTAAGAAAAACAATAAAGGTAAAGGTGTGATGGTGATACGATACCGGGGCACCTCCCCCAAGCTTGGCAGTTGCCAAGGGGAGTGCCCATACCCATGTATTTATGTCTCTTCCTTCGGAGGTGGTGGTGATGATGGAGTTGTTGACGCGGTATTCTTCTTCCTAAGCTTGCGCTTGAGGATATAATTTTCCTCCCTTAAGTCATCGATCTCCTGCTCAAGCCTTATTAGCTTTTTACATAGTTCCTATTTGTTTTCCTACAAGAGACGAAAAGGGATAAACTCGATCTTAGGTTTCTTTGCTTTATTAGGAAGACTTGACTTTTTGAACTCCATGTGCATGTCCCCGGGTTGGGGTAGTGTCGGATCACGGGTTCCGGCAAAACCCTCAAGGTTCGAACACTGGGGTGCGCATGAAGATCTCCCCCTACCGATCCACGTCCTAGCTTCGCTAAGATCTCAAGGGCTAACTCGACGAACTTGCAGCACAAGGGACACAAGATTTATACTGGTTCGGGCCACCGTTGTGGTGTAATACCCTACTCCAGTGTGGTGGTGGTGGATTGCCTCTTGGGCTGAGGATGAACAGTACAAGGGGAAGAACAGCCTCCTGAGGCGAGGTGTTCTTGTGTTTGGTGGGTGTGAGGATGAACTGAATGAGTTCGAGACCAGTTGCCTCCTACTGTGGTGGCTAATCCTATTTATAGAGGCCCTGGTCCTCTCCCCAAATATTGAGCGGGAAGGGAGCCAATAACGGCCAATTTGAAAGGGGACAGCTAGTGCAGCTTATCCTGACAAAAGCAGTCTTCGCCAGCGAAAGGCTCTGGTGGTGACGCCGCCTTGGGCTCCATGGTGACCTCCGTCTTGCAGTCCTGCTGGTCTTGGTCTCGTTGCACCGATATGGAAACCTTTGCTTGATGCCACGGTACTCCGCGCCTGCGCTTGCCTCCTTAGCACCAAAGAGGAAACAAGGACACTGTGCGCGCTGGCGCCCGCCTGGCGCCCGCCTGGTCTCGATCGTCATGGCTCACGTCACGAGAATCTCGCGAGGTTTGCCTTGCCTTGATCTCTCCGCCCCTCGCGAGCCAACCTGGTGAGGATGCTCCCAAGGAGGTCTTGTGTCGTCCGCCTCGCGAGGCTTGGCCCCTCGCGAGGGTCTTGAGTGCTTGTTAGTGAAGATGGGCCCTATGGGCCCGCTCGCAGAGCCATGCCGTGGGCCGCGGGCAGGCAAGTCTGGGGACCCCCGTCCCCAGAACGCCGACAGTAGCCCCCGGGCCCAAGGCGCGCTCGGGCTTGGCTTCGAGGCAAAGCCAAAGGTCAAGTGCGGAGCACTGCGGGCCCCAATATCCTGCGGCCTTGGTTGATGCGTGGCGGTTGATTGGACGTGGGCGTCTTCGCTTCCCCACGCTGCCTCGGCAACTGCCCGACTTGACAAGTCCCTGCGACATGCAAGGAAAAACCATCATTACCTGTGATCGTGGAGGGCGCTGGTTGGCCTTCTCTTGCTATAAATGGGAAGGGGGTAGAGCCCCCGTCGCCCATCTCTTCCCATCCGCTTGCTTCTTCCCCCTTGCTCTATTGCTAGCAGCAACACCAATGGCGCCGTCGAGGAGGTTCTCTGCCGCGGAGAAGGGGAAGGCCCCTCGCGAGGGGCCCGACTCCCCGGTGCCCAAGCGTGGACATGGCCGTCCCCAAAAGCACACCGCGACCCCCGCGGTGGCGCCGCTGCATGTGGCAGGGGTCGTTCCAGTCGTGACAGCCCTGTCGATGAAGGGAGACGTGCCATGGTTGCACGGCTTCCCCGGCCACGCTTCCACTCGGCAGAGGTGCTGCCGGAGTTTGTCGTCTGGTCGGAGAACCCGGCCGACAACTGGCTTCAGCTCCCGCGCTTCTTTGCCGACGAGTTGCCAGCCTCCGGTCCAGGTGGGCTCTGGCTGCAGGCGAACGGTTGCTGCAGTAGGGCTTATTGGGTTGCAGTTGAGGTCTCCATCACGGGCAACATAGCTCTGGCCCGCAGTTGGCAGACGTTTGCCTACGCGCGTGGCCTGGGCAGGCGGTGCACCCTCCATTTCAAGTATGACGGTGATGCGACCCTCTACGTGAGGGTCTTTGGGGAAGATGGTCGCCGCGTCGGGTGCTGCCCCGAGGTGAACGACGGCGAGGAGGTGCTCGGCCTTGGCGACGGTCGAGACGAGGATGAGGGCGAACCCGCCCTTGGTGCCGACCGCGTCTCGTCCAGTTATGGTGGCTCTTCCCCCGGCGACACCTCCAGCAGTGGTGGCTACAACCAGCCGCCACGCCGCTGCGCCCGCTTCGAAGGTGGCAGCGGGTCATCTCGTCGCCGCGCCTTCGTGAAGCGCGAGGAGGGGTCTGGCTGAGCCCAGGACGACGCCAAGAGCCCGCCCCCGTGAACCACTGTAGGGGCAGGCACCGCTTTTATCTTGTTCTTCCTTTCCTTCCTGTATCAAAAAAGAAACCAGTATGGGCCCCGGAGGGGTGTGTATCGAACCATGATTCTTCAATCACTATGTTATGCTTATCGTTTCTGTGCTGTGCCGTTGTTTTGTGTAGAGACAACTTAGCTTGGCACGTTCGAGGTAGCCTCCTCTTCATGAGGCACTTGTTTCCTGGTGCCTGTCAGGGCCTTCCTTGACTCAGTGGGCGCTTAGAAACTGCAAAAAATTCGTTAGGAGGCTCGCTAGGAGGCTTATCATTCACCCGAGCCTTGACCCAGCGCTTCATATCGCGGTACCCGAGGGGCACGGATTAGGAGAGATGCGCTAGCTTGTGGGCTCGAACGAGGGTGCCTCGTGAAAAAGCAGATAGAAGGCAGAGAAAAGGAAAAACTCTCGTGAGGGCAGCTGCCTAGCCCCCTCGCGAGGTATGCGAGAGAGAGAAAACAGGTTAAACTGGACTCAGAAGCAGCGGCAAAAGGCGACGGAACCAAATCAGCAAGGAACACTAGAAGTAAACTTCAATTAAAAGGAGGCGAGCCAACTACAGAAAGCAAATGAAAAGCCGCGTCCGGCACTTAGTCTAGTCTTCAAGTCTTCTCACCAGCGCGGAGCTAAGTGCTGCCACTAGGACATGGGAGGGAGCCCCCGAGGCCCGAGGGCGGCACTCCTGAGACTCCGGGGCGTGTACAGCCCCACTCATTATTACGTGAGAGTGTCACGGGCGGCGATCTTCACATGCACTGGGCCTTCTTCACAGGCACTCGGCCTTTCTACATGGGTAGAACTTCCGGAGGTGCTGGATGTTCCAAGCGTTCTGGATGGGTACCCCGTCCTGTGTCTCCAGGCGCGTGGCGCCATGCCTGGAGAGATGGACGACCTTGAACGGGCCCTCCCACATGGGCGAGAGCTTATGCATCCCTTCCCTGGAGAGGACCCGCCTCAGGAAGAGTTCACCCGCCTCGAGCATCCTGGAGTGGATGTTGCGGCAGTGGTATCGCCGCAGCGCCTGCTGATACCTCGCCGCCTGCAGTGCGGCTTCACGGTGGCGTTCCTCCCCCAGCACGAGGTCCATCCCCCGCGTGGCGTCCTGTTGCGTTTCATCAAACGCCGGGACCCGTGCGGAGCGATGCTTGACCCGTCCATCCCCTCAGGACCTCTGCGTTGGCACGTTCGGCCTGACCATTGCTCCTGGGGTGCGCCACCGAAGCATAGAAGATCTGCGTTCCAAGGTTAGCACAGTATGTCTTGAAGAGGTTACTAGTGAACTGTGAGCCGTTGTCAGTGATGATGCGGTTGGGGACCCCGAAGCGGCTCACGAGACCTTTGATGAACGTGACCGCGGAGCCAGCTGGGATGGTGCGGACGGCTTCCACCTTCGCCCACTTGGTGAACTTGTCAATGGCGACGTAGAGGTAGCGGTAGCCCCTAGGCGCTCGAGGGAACGGGCCCAAGATATCCAGCCCCTAGACCGCGAACGACCATGTGAGTGGGACGGTCTGGAGGCCCTGAGCCGGCTGATAGATTTGCTTGGCGTGGAACTGGCAGGCTTCACAGGACTTCACCAGCTCGGCTGCGTCGTTGAGCGCCGTGGGCCAGTAGAATCCGCTGCGGAATGCCTTGCCGACGAGGGTCTGTGATGACGAGTGGTGCCCGCAGTCCCCACCGTGTATGTCAGATAGCAACTCCTTCCCCTGGTCTCTGGAGATGCAACGCAGTGAAACGTCATTTGGTCGCTTCCTGTACAACTCACCGTCCCAAATGTAGTATGCCGTGGCTTGCTGGGCCACGCGCTGCGCGTCCTCCTCCTTCTTCGGCAGCGCCCCTTGCATCAGGTATTCCTTGAATTCCTTGGGCTAGCATCCCTCCTGGGACTCGAGCGCCAAGAGTAGGTGCGCTCCCGACGTCGGGCCACAGGCGGGGGCTCCTGTGGCAGGTGGCTGCGGGAGTTCCTCCCGAGGCTGAGCTGTCCTTGAAAGTGGTGGTGTCGCTGATGGCTTGAAGAGCTACTCCTCGAAGACACCAGGCTCTTGGGGCTGCCGCTTGGATGCCCTCCTGGCGATGCCGCCAGCTTCCTTGTTGGTGCCACGGGGCACGTGCTGCAACTCCAGGCCCAGGAACTGCTTCTCCATCTTGCGCACCTCCGCGAGGTATGCCTCCATGTGCTCATCCTTCGGCTCGTATACCTTGTTGGAGAAGTTGACGAGGAGCTGCAAGTCGCCCCTAACGGTGAGGCGCTTCACCCCCAGAGCTGCCGCAGCTTTCAGGCCAGCTATGAGGCCTTCATATTCTGCGATGTTGTTGGAGACCTTCTCGCCCTGCTGAAAGCAGAGCTGCACGGCGTAGTAGAGCTTGTCTTGAGCGGGCGAGATGAGTACTGCTCCAGCCCCCGCGCCCTGGTGCGCGAAGGCGCCATCGAAATATATGACCCATTCGCTAGGCGCCTCACTTCCCGGCGAGGTGGACTGGTCCTCGCCTACTTCAAGCGTCGGGGCATCCGTCCATTCTGCCATGAAATCAGCGAGTGCGACTCCCTTGATGACCCTGGTAGTGCTGAACTCCAACTGGAATGCCTACAACTTGATGTTCCACTCAGCGACCCTTCCAGCAGAGTTGGGGCTCCTGAGCACTCTCTCCAATGGGTAGGCTGAGACGACCTTGATGGGGTGGCCCTGGAAGTAGTGCCGCAACTTACACGAGGCCACCAAGAGCGCGAGTAAGAGCTTCTGAGGCATGTGATATCGTGCCCTTGCATCCCGCAACACCGTGCTGACGAAATAAACCGGGTGCTCAACGAGAGCTGGCGCGTTGGTGAGGCTCGTGTCTTGCGGAAGTTGGGGCGTCTCCTGAGGTAGTGGAACTCCCAACGCTTGATCGCTTGTCGGGATCTCGGCGGCGTCGTCCTGCCGAGCTTGGTCCTCTGTTGATGCTGCTACGGCTCTTGCGGCGCCTTCCTGATCCTGCGTCATCTCGGCTAGCGGCGTAGCTTGGCGCGACGCACCTCTGGCTTGGCGCTCTTCCCGGACCACCCGCAGAGCCGCGCTGGCGGAGTACGGGGTGGCAGCAAGATAAAGCACTAGGGGCTCGAGGGGTCGTGGCGCCACCATCACTGGAGGGCTGGTCAGGTATCTCTTGAGGTCTTGAAAAGCTCGGTCGGCCTCCGGGGTCCACTCGAACGAGCCTTTCTTCTTCATCAGCCTGAAAAAGGGGAGGGCGCGCTCTCCTATCTTGGAGATGAGGCGCCCCAATGCAGTTACCCAACTAGCCAGCTTCTGCATTTCCTTGAGGGTCTGGGCTCATGTCTTCAATGGCCTTGATCTTTTCTGGGTTTGCCTCGATCCTTGTGTGGGATACGAGGAAAACTAGCAGCTTGCTGGAAGGGACACCAAACATGCACTTCTCCGGGTTAAGTCGCATGTTCACCTGGAGTAGGCTCGCGAAAGTCTCCTCCAGATCTTGGATCAAGGTCCTCGCCTCCCGAGACTTCACCACAATGTCGTCGACATAGGCCTCTGCGTTTCTCCCAAGCTGCCACCCTAAGGCGATGTGCATCAACCGTTGAAAGGTCGCGCCCGCGTTACGCAGTCTGAAAGGCATGCAAGTGTAGCAGTACACCCCAAACGGGGTCAAGAAGGGTGTCTTCTCTACATCTTCTACCACCATCTTGATCTGGTGATACCCTGAGAACGCATCCAGGAAGCACAGCAGGTCGCACTCGGCGGTGGAGTCGACGATCTGGTCGATGCGTGGAAGTGGGAACGGATCTTGGGGGCAGGCCTTGTTGAGGTTGGTGTAGTCGACGCACATTCGCTCCTTCCCGCCTTTCTTTGGCACAACGACAGGGTTTGACAGCCACTCGGGGTACCGGACCTCGCGAATGGCACCCGCCGCCTGCAGCTTGCGGGTTTCTTGGATAATGAAGGCCTGCTTCTCCGTGGACTGTCGTCTCGCCCGCTGCTTCACAGGGCGTACATTGGGGCATACCCTTAAGTGATGCTGATATCTCCTTGTTTGCACACAAGAATTTCATCAACGCTTCTTCTTGGTCTGGGTCGAGGTCAGCACCTGTGGTAAAGGTGGCTCCTGAGGACCCGTCCTCATCAACCGACACCTACATGGTTTCTGCCTTGTCTTGGGTGAACAGCTTCTTCTTCTTGGTTGGTGCGGCTCCCTCGGCCTCGGAGGTGCCTGCACGGCGGGCTGTGCCGCCGTGGCGGTCTTGAAGGCGAGCTTGAGCGCCGTCAGGGCCTCCTTGGCGTCTCCCTTGATGGTGAGGACGCCTTTGCTCCCAGACATCTTCCTGAGGTTGTAGGCCGGATGGGTCGCTGCCATGAACTGGGCCAGAGCTGGGTACCCAAGGATGGCATTGTACGGGAGGCCGATGCGGGCGATGTCGAAGTCGACTAGCTCGGTGCGGTAGTTGTCGCGTGTGCCGCAGGTGACAGGGAGGCGGATCTGCCCCAGGGGGTGGGCGGTGCCGCCGCCAACTCCTGAGAAAGGCTTGCTGAGGCTGAGCCGCTCGAGCGGTACGTGAAGAAGGCTGAAGGCCTCCACGGAGAGCACGTTGAGGCCGGCTCCGCCGTCGATGAGGGTCTTGGTGACGACCACGTTGCAAATGGTGGGCGTGCAAAGCATCGGGAGCATACCCGAGCCGGCGGTGGTGACGGGGTGGCTTCTGAGTCGAAGGTGAGGTCGGCTTCAGGCGCAGCCCAGCCCGGCGGAGCCCCCGAGCGCTTGGAAGTGACGCCGACCTGGCGAAGGAATGGCTTGATATGGCGATCTGAGGGCGGTGCTTGAGAGCCGCCAAGTAGGGCCACGACCGCGTGGTGCGCCGGTGCCGCGTAGCGCGCAGTGAAGAGGCCGCGCAGCTCCTCCCAACATGCCACCGTCGATCCGGGGATGTTGAGCAGCCAGGCGCGCAGCGCGCTAGTGAGGGCCATGGGAAGCCAGTTGGCCATGACCTTGTCGTCACCCCCGGCCTCGAGGACGGCATCCTCGTATGCCAGCAGGAAAGCTGACGGGTCCGCCGCGCCGTCGTAGCGCGGCGGCATCTCCAGCTTGAACTTGGGTGGCCACTGCACCTGCCGCAATGTGGGGGCCAAGGCTCGGAGCCCCCTGGCCCCGCCGTTGGCATCAGTCGTCGGAGCCGGAAGCGCGGCGCCTGCCATGGGGGCGAAACGCGGTGGTAGCAAAGCGCGGATCTACGGAAGGAAAGCTCCGGCGCACCCCAACTTGGTGCGCCAAATGTCGGATCACGGGTTCCGGCAAAACCCTCAAGGTTCGAGCACTGGGGTGTGCACAAAGATCTCCCCCTACCTATCCACGTCCTAGCTTCACTAAGATCTCAAGGGCTAACTCGACGAACTCGCAGCACAAGGGACACAAGATTTATACTAGTTCGGGCCACCGTTGTGGTGTAACACCCTACTCCAGTGTGGTGGTGGTGGATTGCCTCTTGGCCTGAGGATGAACAGTACAAGGGGAAGAACAGCCTCCTGAGGCGAGGTGTTCTTGTGTTTGGTCGTGTGAGGGTGAACTGAATGAGTTCGAGACCAGTTGCCTCCTACTGTGGTGGCTAATCCTATTTATAGAGGCCCTGGTTGTAATGCCCCGGACACACCCGCCGGTGGTCGTTACTCCTGGCGGGATCTAGACAGGCCCCACAGATCAATACTAGTCTTTTCTGTGCACTTTGTCCTCATTCGTGCGCACCCGGGAGCAACTTCCCGGTCGGTCACCCATCCTGAAATTACTCCAAGCTGAGCACGCTTAACTTTGGAGTTCTGTCCGAATGGGCTTCCGGAAAAGAAGGAATTCCTTATTGATATGAGTAGTCTATCATCCCTATTAAGCTAGGCTATCACATACACCCCCACTCAGAGGAACCGACGTCCTCATCGGGCAACAGGAACGTTCCCTCTTGGCACATACGTCTGCGCATTCAGTCCGGTACATGTGCCATGCCGTGTGCCACGACAGGTCACAAACGGCATGAACAACATGACCGCGCACCTGCCGCAAACATCCGTGTAACCGCAAGGGTCGGCTCTGATACCAACTTGTAATGCCCCGGACACACCCGCCGGTGGTTGTTACTCCTGGCGGGATCTAGACTGGCCCCACAGATCAATACCAGTCTTTTCTGCGCACTTTGTCCTCACTCGTGCGCACCCGGGAGCAACTTCCCGGTCGGTCACCCATCCTGAAATTACTCCAATCTGAGCACGCTTAACTTTGGAGTTCTGTCCGAATGGGCTTCCGGAAAAGAAGGAATTCCTTATTGATATGAGTAGTCTATCATCCCTATTAAGCCAGGTTATCACATACACCCCACTCAGAGGAACCAACGTCCTCGTCGGGCCACATGAACGTTCCCTCTTGGCATATACATCTGTGCATTCAGTCCGGTACATGTGCCATGCCGTGTGCCACGACAGGTCACAAATGTCATGAACAACATGACCGCGCACCTGTCCGCAAACATCCGTGTAACCGCGAGGGTCGGCTCTGATACCAACTTGTATGCCCTGGACACACCCGCCGGTGGTCGTTACTCCTGGCGGAATCTAGAGTGGCCCCACAGATCAATACCAGTATTTTCTGCGCACTTTGTCCTCACTCGTGCGCACCCGGGAGCAACTTCCCAGTCGGTCACCCGTCCTGAAATTACTCCAAGCTGAGCATGCTTAACTTTGGAGTTCTGTCCGAATGGGCTTCCGGAAAAGAAGGAATTCCTTATTGATATGAGTAGTCTATCATCCCAATTAAGCCAGACTATCACACTCGTCCTCTCCCCAAATATTGAGCGGGAAGGGAGCCAACAACGCCCAATTTGAAAGGGGACAACTAGTACAGCTTATCCTGACAAAAGCAGTCTTCGCCTGCGAAAGGGTCTGGTGGTGACGCTGCCTTGGGCTCCATGGTGACCTCCATCTTGCCGTCCTGCTGGTCTTGGTCTCGTTGCACTGATATGGAAACCTTTGCTTGACGCCTCGGTACTCCGCGCCTGCGCTTGCCTCCTTAGCACCAAAGAGGAAACAAGGACACTGTGCGCGCTGGCGCCCGCTTGGAGCCCGCCTGGTCTCGATCGTCATGGCTCACGTCACGAGAACCTCACGAGGTTTGCCTTGATCTCTCCGCCCCTCGCGAGCCAACCTGGTGAGGATGCCCCCGAGGAGGTCTTGTGTCGTCCACCTCGCGAGGCTTGGCCCCTCGCGAGGGTCTTGAGTGCTTGTTGGTGAAGATGGGCCGTACGGGCCCGCTCGCAGAGCCACGCTGTGGGCCGCAGGCAGGCAAGTCTGGGGACCCCCGTTCCCAGAATGCCGACAGGTAGTGGGACTTCCTCTTCATCAGAACTTGTCTCCTCCTTTCCCTTTGGATCATAGTCTTTGAAAGGATCGAGAAGAGGTGTCTAGAGGGGGGGGGGGGTGAATAGACTCTTAGCAAAGAAAAGTTGCAGTTTTTATTTCCTTCAAGTTGTGATGGAGTTTTAGCACAAGTTTAAACATTCACAATACATATCATGCAAGCATGACAAGAGTATATGAGCAGTGGAAAGTAAAGCATGCAATTTGCGAGAATGTAAAGGGATGGGATTGGAGTGTGCAAACGCAATTGGAGACACTAAGATTTTTGGCGTGGTTCCGATAGGTGGTGCTATCATACATCCACGTTGATGGAGACTTCAACCCACAGAGGGTTACGGTTGCGCGAGTCCACGGAGGGCTCCACCCACGAAGGGTCCACGAAGAAGCAACCTTGTCTATCCCATCATGGCCATCGCCCACGAAGGACTTGCCTCACTAGGGTAGATCTTCACGAAGTAGGCGATCTCCTTGCCCATACAAACTCCTTGGTTCAACTCCACAATCTTGACGGAGGCTCCCAAGTGACACCTAACCAATCTAGGAGACACCACTCTCCAAAAGGTAATAGATGTTGTGTTGATGATGAACTCCTTGCTCTTGTGCTTCAAATGATAGTCTCCCCAACACTCAACTCTCTCTCACGGATTTGGATTTGGTGGAAAGATGATTTGAGTGGAAAGCAACTTGGGGAAGGCTAGAGATCAAGATTCTTATGGTTGGAATGTAATATCTTGGTCTCAACACATGAGTAGGTGGTTCTCTCTCAGAAAATGTATGCTGGAAGTGTAGGCATGTTCTGATGGCTTTCTCCACGAATGAAGAGTGGGTGGAGGGGTATATCTAGCCGTTACACACAATTCACCAAACTCGGTGGGACCGAATCAGAAAACTCGGTTAGACCTATTTAGTTCATAATGTGACCGTTAGGCATTTCGCTGGGACCGATATGATCAACTCGGTGGGACCGATGTGCTAGGGTTAGGGTAAAACCTCATCTCGGTTTGACCGATTACACAAACTCGGTGGAACCAATTTTGGTAATGAGCTAACTAGAGGGTTGGTCAAGCAAACTCGGTGAGACCGATTACAAATCTCGGTTGGGCCGAAATTATTGCAACAAGAACCAGAGAGTTTGCAAGCCCATCTCGGTGAGACCGGGATCCCATCGATGAGACCGAACTGATTAGGGTTTCTGGAAGTGGCTATGTCAAATGAACTCGGTGGTGCCGGATAGAACAAATCGGTGGGGCCGAGTTTGACTTTTGGTTTGGGACATATGTGGATATGAGAAAGTGGTTGAGGGCTTTGGAGCATATCACTAAGCACTTTGAGCTAGCAAGCCATTAAGCAACACCTCATCCCCTTTTAATAGTATTGGCTTTTCCTATGGACTCAATGTGATCTTGGATCACTAAAATGAAAAGGTAGAGCCTTGAGCTTGAGCCAATATGTGTCCTTAGCATTTTGAAGGGGTTCCACATCCTCTTGTCCACGCCACTCCATTTGTTGAACATATCTGAAATATACTAGATAAAAGTATTAGTCCAACAGGAGATATGTTGACATTAATTACCAAAATCACCCAGGGAGCACTTGTGCTTTCAGTCTTCTTCTTCCTCTGTGGTCCAACCATAATGCTCCACATCCCCAAAGACATTTGGGTTAGCGATGAAATCAACAACATAGCTTTCTCCCTCCAAATCTTGAGACGACATATTTTCAAATATATTCCTTTTCGAAGTCTGGAACGCTCTGGAAAGTGTCCCTTATGTACTCCTCCGGTGTTACGGTGTCAATTATATTGATCTCAACATTTATGGGATATAATGTTTGATTCTTTGAACATTTCCACCTTCGAATTTATGCCTTCGGCGTTGTTGATTTTTATGGCACCGGAACGATAGACCTCCTCGATAATGTAAGGACCTTCCCATTTAGAGAGAAGTTTTCCTGCAAAAAATCTTAAACAGGAGTTGTATAGCAAAACATAATCACCTATATTAAGCTCACGCTTTTGTATCCTCTTGTCATGCCATCATTTAACTATTTCTTTAAACGACTTGGCATTCTCATAGGCTTGGGTTCTCCATTCACCAAGTGAGCTAATGTCAAATAACCTCTTCTCACCGAAAGTTTGAAATCATAGTTGAGCTCTTTGATTGCCCAATAAGATTTATGTTCTAGCTCAAGAGGTAAGTGACATGCTTTTCCATAAACCATTTTATACGGAGACATACCCATAGGATTCTTATAAGCAGTTCTATAAGCCCATAATGCATCATCAAGTTTCTTAGACCAATTCTTTCTAGATCTATTAACAGTCTTTTGCAAAATCAATTTAATCTCTCTATTGCTCAATTCTACTTGACCACTAGACTAAGGATGATATGGAGATGCAATTCTATGGTTAACATCATATTTAGCAAGCATTTTACGGAAAGCACCATGAATAAAATGTGAACCACCATCAGTCATTAAATATCTAGGGACTCCAAACCTTGGAAAAATAACTTCTTTAAGCATCTTAATAGAAGTGTTATGATCAGCACTACTAGTTGGAATAGCTTCTACCCACTTAGTAACGTAATCAACAACAACTAAAATATGTGTATACCCATTAGAGGAAGGAAAAGGTCCCATATAATCAAAGCCCCAAACATCAAATGGTTCAATAACAAGTGAATAATTCATAGGCATTTCCTGACGTCTACTAATATTGCCAATTCTCTGGCATTCATCACAAGACAAGACAAACTTACGAGCATCCTTGAAGAGAGTAGGCCAATAAAAAGCGGATTGCAATACCTTGTGTGCAGTTCTATCTCCAGCGTGGTGTCATCCGTAAGAGTCGGAGTGGCACTTGCGTAGGATCTGTTCCTGTTCATGCTCAGGTACACAACGTCTAATAACACCATCTACTCCTTCTTTATAAAGGTGTGGGTCATCCCAAAAGTAATGTCTTAAATCATAGAAAAGCCTTTTCTTTTGCTGCTATGTGAAACTAGGTGGTATAAATTTAGCAACAATGTAATTACCATAATTAGCATACCAAGGAGTATTACAAGAAGCTTTTATGACAACTAATTGCTCATCAGGAAAGCTATCATCAATAGGCAGTGGGTCATTAAGAACATTTTCTAACCTAGAGAAGTTGTCTGCAACGGGGTTCTCAACTCCCTTTCTATCAATAATATGCAAATCAAATTCTTGTAACAATAGAACCCATCTAATAAGTCTAGGTTTAGAATCTTTCTTTTCCATAAGATATTTAATAGCAACATGATCCGTGTGAATAGTTACATTGGAATCAACAATATAAGATTTGAACTTATCACAAGCAAATACAACTGCTAAAAATTCTTTGTCAGTAGTAGCATAATTTCTCTGGGCACTGTCTAGAGTTTTACTAGCATAATGAATAACATTAAATTTCTTATCAACTCTGTCCTAGAACAACACAAACAACAAAATCACTAGCATCACACATAATTTTAAGGGTAAATTCCAATCAGGCGGCTGAACAATAGGAGCAGAAATCAAGACTTTCTTAAGTATTTCAAATGCTTCTACACAATCATCATCAAAAACAAAAGGAACATCTTTTTGCAAGAGATTAGTGAGAGGCCTAGAAATTTTAGAGAAGTCTTTAATAAACCTCCTATAAAAACTAACATGACCAAGGAAACTTCTTATACCTTTGATATCTTTAGGACTCGACATCTTTTCAATAGCATCTACTTTAGCTTTATCAACTTCATTACCTCTTTCAGAAATTTTATGCCCCAAGAGAATAACTTCATTAACCATAAAGTGGCACTTCTCCCAATTCAAGACAAGATTAGTTTCTTCACATCTCTGCAAAACTCGATCAAGGTTGCTTAAGCAATCATCAAAAGAAGTTCCGTAAACGGAGAAATCATCCATGAAAACCTCAACAATCTTTTCACAAAAACCAGAGAATATAGCAGTCATACATCGTTGAAAGGTAGCAGGTGCATTGCATAAACCAAAAGGCATATGTCTATAAGCGAAGGTACCGAAAGGGCAAGTAAAAGTGGTCTTTTCCTTATCATCTTTTGACACAGGTATTTGAGAAAAACCAGAAAAACCATCTAGAAATAAAAAATGTGTATGTTTGGATAATCTTTTTAGCATTTGATCTATAAAAGGTAGAGGGTAATGATCTTTTCTATTAGCTTTGTTTAGTTTGCAAAAATCAATTACCATTCTATAACCTGTAACAATTCTTTGTGGAGTCAATTCATTCTTATCATTAGGAACAACAGTAATACCTCCCTTCTTAGGGACACAATGAACATGACTTACCCATCTACTATCAACAATAGGATAAATTATACCTGCCTCCAGAAGCTTTAGTATTCATTTCTCACCACTTCTTTCATATTAGGATTTAACCGTCGTTGGTGGTCAACAACTAGTTTAGCATCATGCTCCAAAGTAATTTTGTGCTGGCATAGAGTGGGACTAATGCCCTTAAGATCATCAAGAATATATCCAATAGCTGCACTGTACTTCTTCAGCGTTTTCAATAGTTTCTTTTCTTCATGCTCTGAAAGGTTAGCACTAATAATAACAGGATATATCTTCTTTTCATCAAGATAAGCATATTTCAAAGTATCAGGTAATTTTGTAAGCTCAAACACGGGATCACCCTTGGGTGGAGGAGGATCCCAAGGATTTCAGCAGGCAAATTATGTTTCAAAATAGGCCCTTGATTAAAATATTTCATCTATTTCCCTTCTTTCATTCATAAACATATCATTTTCATGGTCTAGCAAATATTGTTCTAAAGGATTAGTAGGAGGCACGACAATAGAAGCAAGACTAATAATTTCATCCTTACTAGGCAATTCTTTATCATGGGGTTGTCTACGAATCTTAGAGAAATTAAAATCATGAGACACGTCCCCAGAACCGACAATAACAATATCCTTTTCACAATCTATCTTAGCATTAACAGTGTTCAAGAAAGGTCTACCAAATATAATGGGACAAAAATCATCTTGTGGGGAACCAAGAACAAGAAATCAGTAGGGTATTTTATTTTCCCACACAAGACTTCAACATCTCTAACAATCCCAGTTGGTGATATAGTATCTCTATTGGCAAGCTTAATAGTAACATCAATATCTTCTATCTCAGCAGTGCAATATCTTTCCTAATTTCTTGATATAAGGTAAAAGGAATTGCACTCACACTAGCACCCACATCACATAAGCCGTGATAACAATGATCTCCTATTTTAACAGAAACAACAGGCATGCCAACAACGGGTCTATGTTTATCTTTAATATCAGGTTTAGCAATTCTAGCAGCTTCATCGCATAAATAAATAACATGACCTTCAATATTATCAACCAAGAGATCTTTAACCATAGCAATACTAGGTTCAACTTTAATTTGCTCAGGGGGTGTAGGTGTTCTAGTATGACTCTTACGAACCACAGTTGAAGCTTTAGCACGTTCCTTGGTTCTAACAAGGAAAGGTGGTTTCTCAATATAAGCAGTAGGAACAATAGGATCAACATTATAAGTAATGGTTTCTTCTTCAACTTTAATAGGTTCTACTACTTTCACTTCAATGGGAGGATGATACTTAAACCACTTCTCCTTAGGGAGATCAACATGAGTAGCAAATGATTCACAAAAAGAAGCAACTATCTCAGAGTCAAGTTCATATTTAGTGCTAAAATCACGAAAAGCATCGGTATCCATAAAAGATTTAACACAATCAAACTTAAGGTTTATACCTGAATCATTACCTTCGTCGAGTTCCCAATCTTCAGAGTTGCGTTTAATTCTGTCCACTAAATCCCATTTGAATTCAATATATTTCTTCATAAAAGAACTAGTACAAGAAGTATCGAGCATGGATTGATCATTACGAGAAAGCCGAGCATAAAAATTATGAATAATAATTTCTCTTGAGAGGTCATGATTGGGGCATGAATATAACATTGACTTAAGCCTCCCCCAAGCTTATGCGATACTTTGTCCTTCACGAGGCCAAAAATTATATATATAATTCCGATCACGATGGACCAGATGCATAGGATAAAACTTCTGATGAAATTCAAATTTCAATCGGTTGTAGTTCCATGATCCAATATCATCACATAGCCTATACAATCAGGACAAAAAATACACTTCCGTGATGATACGTGTTTGTCACAGTAGGTCACGCTTTCTGTCATGCATGTACATCCATGACGATTTTATGACAGAATCAAGATAGTCATACCTGTACTGTCGTAGAAGTGTTCCATGACATCACCAAAATTATCATCACGGAAGTGTCCACTTCCATGATGATAAATGCCGCGTCATGGAAGTGCTTTCGTCAAGGGTGACCGAGACGTGGCATCCACCATAACGGGTCGCCGCTAAGCTATCGGGTCCGGTTTTGGATCCGATAACCCGCTAACAGCCTGGACCAATGAGGATTTTCCACGTGTAAAATTCTCATTGGCCGGACGAAACACGTGTTGGCTCACCGTTGGGACAGATGCCATCCATTCGTTGGACAGGAGGCGCCTATGATAAGCCGACACGTGGCACGGTCCAATAGAGGCCCATTCCGGTGAAAAGGCTGGCCCGTTTGACTTGGTCAAAAGGTAACGGGCCGGCCCACGGAAAGCGTGTTAACGGCCTGTACGTATATAGCCCATTTACGGCCCGCTAACTCACGACCCGTTACGGCCTATTGGAATTAAGCCCAGTAGCTTCATCTGGGCCGTCCATAATGGTTCCAGCCCATTGTAACTTCCGGCCCATGTATGGCCCATGACATCCTTCGGCCCATATGAGGCACTTTGTAACTCTTGGCCCATTAATGGCCCGTGGTGAAACTAGCCCGTAATGAACAGTATATCGCTTTATACCCATTAACGACCCATTAGTCCATTGGGCCCTTTCAAGCCCATGTTATCGTTTAGCCTTCTCAGGGCCATTTATTCTTGGGCTCATTTCCAACATTCGGTTACTTACGGCTTGTTACTGGCCTTTTCTGATTGTGGGCCAAATTCAGCCCGTGGTTACAGTCGGCCCATTTGTGGCCCGTTAATCCGTTAGGCCGTTTTCATGGCATCATGAAATACGGTCGATTAACGACGAACCATTATGGTCGGCCCATGAACGGACGTTTCCAACTATAGCACGTTCAAGGCCCATAATGCGGTCTGTTGTTGGCCCATGTTTGGCCGATCAATCATACGACCCGTAGAAGTCCCATTGATGCTATGGCCCGCAGAAGGCCCATTGTTTCTATGGCCCTTAGAAGGCCCATTGTTTCTACGGCCCGTAGGAGGCCCATGGTAACTACAGTAAATATGTAGCCCATGGTTATTGTGGCCTAGTTTTAAAAAATAGGTTATTGCGGCCACTAGCAAACCGCGGAAAAAGAACTGCACTGACTACAAGCAAAAAAATAAACAAGACAACAAGGAAATAAATAAGCAAGCAACTTACGCTAGGCTATCACGCTTATTACACATATTATATCCACTGGGCATTAAAGTTCGCTACCAGTGCAAATATAGGGAACAAAGCAGCATATCACATACACTGGTCGTCAAAGTTGGCGACCAGTGCAAATAAACGCCGCAGCAAAACAAGTCCAGAACTGAAACCACTTCAGAAGAGCTCCAGAAACAATATCCTGGGTACCCATAATGCTGGCAAGATGCTTAGCAAGCTTATTAACTTTCTCTTGTTTGGCGCTTAAATCCTCCAGCGCTTGCTGTTGCACAAGAAAGTATGCATCTGAATTCTGCAGGGACTTCCTCAGTCCTTCGGCTTCTTGCCGCTGCACAGCTGACCGATGCCTTTCAGCTTGTAGCTGAGGCTGAATAAGCCAGAGTGATTCAGGCAGCGAGGTCGAAGAGCTTGTGCCAGCGGTATTGGCCAGTAACTCGAACACTACATCAGTGTAGGACTGTGGAGTTTTCTCACTGTCTACAAGATCGTTTTTATCACCTTTCTTGGAGACCAACAGGGTTGTCTCACTATCTTGAACCTTATCTGCATTACTTTCTCTACCATTGCATAGTGGGGTGCTCTTCTCCAATATTCTGTATGCATACTACAAGAGAAACAAGCAGACACATCACACGTTTAGCATGTAGTATACCAAACTCATTTTGGTAAACAGGTTCAGTAGTAAGGTGGACTGGATAACATCATGAAACAAACATATATCTATGTACTATGGTCACTGTATTGTCCATATCATTCTAGTTTATGTTGCCAAATCAAGATAGAGACACAGTTCAACTCATATATTTTTAAGACACAACAGCATAGACAGAATATAAGTGTGAGAAACTACACAACATTGGCAACACTTTTAATGTGCATCACATGAGAACATAAATGTTTATACAACTAAAACTGAAATCAACATAGATCAAGAGTTAGAACAGCAATCCAGTTAAAGAAATAGGTTTAAAACATACCTGTTGCGCCATTGGAGTTTCAATTGGATACTTCAAATTCGAAAGTAGTTGGTATGAGTAAATACAGTGATGCAAGAGCAAAGGAGTATGGACCATAGCTACGGAATCTGACCTGAGAACAGTTGCTCTTCTGCTTTAAACGTGGAGTTTGGGTTCGCTGTGGTGGTCTTCGTGCTTTGGGCACTGCAGTTGCTTTACAAACTACTCATGGGGGGGGGGGTACTTTGTGGTGGACATGGTGCTTTGTCAACTAGAAGTGGGTTACTATCCGCTGGGGTTGGGGTTAGATGGGTTGTAGCTGGTTCTCTGCCCAACGGTGTAAGTGTGGAATCTAGAAGAGTTACGATTATGTGTGGTGGTCTAGTTTGTGGGCCAGTACAACCATGGTTCTATCTGCATCGACGGGTAGCACTATCTTTTGTGAAGAACGGATTTTTGCTCCCTTAGATACTGCCATCACCCCCTCCAATTCAAATGGCTGATAAACAAGAAAAGAAATTGAACGTACAGACATTGTATGATAGACAGATGTGGTAATTCACATATATGTTGTCTAACCAAACAGGACAGCATGACACAATTTCACATATATGATGCCTAACTAAACAAGATAGCATGACACAGTTTCAGATATATGATGGATAACTTAACAGGATATGATGGCATAATTCAACATATGCTGAGTATCTAAATAGGATGACATGACAAAACTATATGATGTCTTTCTAAAATAGGTTGGGATGAAATAATTCATATAAATGTTGTCTAAGTATACAGGATGGCATGATATAATTGACATAATTGATTCATATACTAAGCAGCTAGCACTCGCATGTATGATCTCTAAACTAAGCAGATGGAATTCAATATTGCGCATATGATGTCGAAACTAAGAAATGTAAGACACCATATGCATGATATGAGAAATATAAACATTGCAACTTAGAGCATACACCTCAGGTGGGATATAGGACTGGTCATATGTCTCTGAATCCTCCTCTGAGGAGATCCGTGTAACCATCGAGATATATGCTTCAACAGGTACCATTGCCTGCTCTGAAGACCTTGTTTTCACTCCTGATTTTTCCATAACCGGCTCAAATAGCTGATACACATGAAGAGTAGTTCAACATACACAGATTGTTGACAAATGCAATACGTAATGAAATAAAAGATGGCATGAGATAATTCACATATATGATGCCTGGCTACATGGCGGTGCATAATTCACATATATGATAACTGGCTGAAAAACATGGCATTGCATAATTCACATATCTGATATAGAAAGCAAACAAGAGGCATTCACACAAAGCATGTCTAATCTAAGTAGATGGCATGGCAATGCAAGACACCATATGCATGATATGAGCAATATAACCTTTCCAAGTTAGAGCATGCACCTCTGGGGAGGGGGTGAGGGAGTCCTGGACTAAGGGGTCCTTGGGCGTCCGGCCTGTTAGCCCTGGGCTGGACTGATGGGCTGTGAAGATACGAAGACCGAAGACTCTACCCGTGTCCGGATAGGAATCTCCTTGGCGTGGAAGGCAAGCTTGGCGACTAAATATAAAGATTCGTTTCTTTGTAACCGACTTTATGTAACCCTAGTTCCCTTCGGTGTCTATATAAACCGAAGGGCTAGGTCTATAGAGGCGAACAATCATAATCATAGTCATACATGCTAGACTTCTAGGGTTTTAGCCATTACGATCTCGTGGTAGATCAACTCTTGTAACACTCATATTCATCAAGATCAATCAAGCAGGAAGTAGGGTATTACCTCCATAGAGAGCGCCCGAACCTGGGTAAACATTGTGTCCCGTGTCTCCTATTACCATCGACCTTAGACGCACAGTTCGGGACCCCCTACCGGAGATCCGCCGGTTTTGACACCGCCATTGGTGCTTTCATTGAGAGTTCCGCTGTGACGTCGAAGACAGGGTTGATGGCCTGCCTTGTTGTCAAGGATAATATCACCTCGGGAGGAGCCCTGGCTCCGGGCCAAACCTTCCGACCTGCGGCTTTACCATGACCTCCTGTTCGGCCCTTAAGCCGACGATGACCTCTCGAGTCATCGAAAATCGTCTCCGCATTGACTCCGAATACTCCAAACGGATGGATCCGACAGAGTTGTCGTCTTTAAACGAACTCCTAGATCGCATTGCTGCCTTGGGGGTCGCTACATACTACGATCAGATTGGGCTTAAACCTGACCAAAGAGAAATCAAATCTCCGCCGAACACCCATCAGATAGCGATAGTGGAGGAGCAGGACAATAACTCTTCCTCTATATTGAGGACGAACTATGTTCGGATTTCTGAGCTTGAGGAGCCGGATACCTATCCGCGGAACGACGTGCCCTGCCTTCTGAACCTAGAATCGGACGACGTCCTAAAACATCAGTTGATATCCCGGAGTCCGAACCATTAACTTCGGAAGATTTACAAACTCCGGATCCCAAATTGGGTCAGGATTCAGATTTAAAACCACCCACCCACCCAGCTATACGTGATCTTATGAACATACGACAGCAGTCTCAGGAAATGATCCATCACTTTTGGGCCAGATTCCTCCTTGTCAAAGACAAGATTAAAGATTGCCGCGATGAAGACGCAATCTCAGTATTCTGCAAGAATTGCACGAACGAAGGAATCCTCAACGCCATCAACCGCCGTCGCGTATTACACTTTGCTGACTTGGCAACCATAGTACAGAAGTACTGCGCAATGGAAAGCGCATGGAAAACTCAGGCAGCTCGTTGGGAACCACCGATTTCAACTCAACCCCTCGTTCGGGCAAAAAGGACGCACCCTTATGGGGCGCCTGACCCAATAGTAAAGAAATCAAAGCCCATTACAGGGCGCGGAACCGTTCTGGAGGGATGGCTCAACAGGCCATGCAAAATACATGCAACACCGGACACCATACCAACCCACATCCTTAGAGCATGTTGGATACTCGGCAGGTGGCCAAGAGCGGCGAAGATCTTCTCACCAAAAATACCCCAGAACAACAACCCTCGGAAGATGACGACCTCGGAGTATTAACGATCTTCGAGACATTTTCTTCAAAAAATCAGCACAAAAGGGCACTCCGCGACCTCGTCGAAGTCTGCCAAGTCGCAGCAATAGACCCCTGGAACGACACGGCCATAACTTTCAATGCCGATGACGAACCAAAATTCAGGATAGTCCAGGCACCAGCCGCCTTGGTCCTCAGTCCAATCGTGGACGGCTTCCGGCTCACCAAAGTGCTCATGGGCGGCGGCAACGGACTAAACCTCATCTACGAGGACACACTCATAAAAATGGAAATAGATAGAAGCCGCATTCAGCAAAGTAGCACGACCTACCGGGGAATCATTCCCAGCCGGGAGGGGCGATGCGCGGGAAAAATCACGCTCGACGTGGTATTCGGCACGCCGGAGAATTATCAGTCCGAAGAGATAACCTTCCAAGTGGCCCCTTTCAACAGCGGATATCATGCCCTACTGGGGCGAGACGCATTCACACACTTTCAAGCTATACCTCATTATGGGTACATGAAGCTCAAGATGCCCGGGCCCAACAGCACCATCACTCTTGCCAGTGATCTGGACATAGCACTGCGTGCCGAAAATAAAACCGCATCCCTGGCCCTCGAGGCATTGTCTGAAGCCCTCGCGACCGAAGAGCTGACCGCGCTGCACTCCACTATGGATAGGGATGACGTAATCCTGGACAAGTGACCCAAATCCACAGCCTTTAAACCAGCAGATGAAATAATCAAATTTCAAGTCCACCCGACGGACCCCAAGAAGATAGCATCCATCGGGGCACAACTCGACCCAACGGTCGATGCCTCGCTACGAGAGTTCTGATGTCTACTATGCAACCTTCTTCTTGTAGACGTTGTTGGGCCTCCAAGTGTAGTGGTTTGTAGGACAGTCGCAAATTTCCCTCAAGTGGATGACTTAATGTTTATCAATCCGTGGGAGGCGTAGGTTGAAGATGGTCTCTCTCAAACAACCCTGCAACCAAATAAGAAAGAGTCTCTTGTGTCCCCAACACACCCAATACAATGGTAAATTGTATAGGTGCACTAGTTCGGCGAAGAGATGGTGATACAAGTGCAATATGGATGATAGATATGAGTATTTGTAATATGAAAATATAAAAACAGCAAGGTAACTAATGATAAAAGTGAGCGTAAACGGTATTGCAATGCTTGGAAACAAGGCCTAAGGTTCATACTTTCACTAGTGCAAGTTCTCTCAACAATAATAACATAATTGGATCATATAACTATCCCTCAACATGCAACAAAGAGTCACTCCAAAGTCACTAATAGCGGAGAACAAATGAAGAGATTATGGTAGGGTACGAAACCACCTCAAAGTTATCCTTTCTGATCGATCTATTCAAGAGTCCGTAGTAAAATAACATGAAGCTATTCTTTCCGTTCGATCTATCATAGAGTTCGTACTAGAATAACACCTTAAGACACAAATCAACCAAAACCCTAATGTCACCTAGATACTCCAATGTCACCTCAAGTATCCGTGGGTATGATTATACGATATGCATCACACAATCTCAGATTCATCTATTCAACGAACACAAAGAACTTCAAAGAGTGCCCCAAAGTTTCTACCGGAGAGTCAAGACGAAAACGTGTGCCAACCCCTATGCATAAGTTCACGAGGTCACAGAACTCGCAAGTTGATCACCAAAACATACATCAAGTGGATCACGTGATATCCCATTGTCACCAGAGATAAGCACATGCAAGACATACATCAAGTGTTCTCAAATCCTTAAAGACTCAATCCGATAAGATAACTTCAAAGGTAAAACTCAATCCATTACAAGAGAGTAGAGGGGGAGAAACATCTTAAGATCCAACTATAATAGCAAAGCTCGTGATACATCGAGATCGTGCGGAATCAAGAACACAAGAGAGAAAGATCAAACACATAGCTACTGGTACATACCGTCAGCTCCGAGGGTGAACTACTCCCGCCTCGTCATGGAAAGCACCAGGATGATGAAGATGGCCACCGATGAGGGATCCTCCCTCCGGCAGGGTGCCGGAACAGGGTCCCGATTGGTTTTTGGTGTGTACAGAGGCTTGAGGCGGCGGAACTCCCGATCTATTCTGTTCCCTGATGTTTTTAGGGTGTATGGATATATATAGGCGAAAGAAGTCGGTCAGGGGAGCCATGAGGGGCCCACGAGGGTGGGGGCGCGCCCAGGGGGGCAGGCGCGCCTCCCTGCCTCGTGGCCACCTCGAAGCTCCCCCGACTTCAACTCCAAGTCTCCTGGATCACGTTCGTTCCAAAAATCACGCTCCCGAAGGTTTCATTCTGTTTGGACTCCGTTTGATATTCCTTTTGTGCGAAACACTGAAACAAGGGAAAAAACAAAAACTGGCACTGGGCTCTAGGTTAATAGATTAGTCCTAAAAATAATATAAAAGAGTATAGTAAAGCCCATTAAACATCCAAGATGGATAATATAATAGCATGAATACTTCATAAATTATAGATACGTTGGAGACGTATCAGCATCCCCAAGCTTAATTCCTGCTCGTCCTCGAGTAGGTAAATGATAAAAGAAATAATTTAATGAAGTGTGAATGCTAGCAGGTGCACAAGTTTGATCAATGATAATTTCAATCACCTTTTCTAGCATCATTATATGTCATAACAGTAGCTCAACTCATAGAACTTTTCATGATCAAGTAACAAGCTATTCACATGTTAAAGTATAGATCATAAACTTTCTTGAAAACTAACAAACCGTGTTATTAGTCAGCAAACAATTACAATTCATCTTATTTTCAGGAAGAGTCTATGTCAGAGCATTGATTTAGCAAATCCCACATACTCAACTATCATATAGTCTTCCATGATTGCTACCACTCAAAGCATATTTTTAGAACAAATAGCATCCATCGAACACAGAGAAAGATAGAGGCTTAATGTTTCGCCTCCCAACTTATTTATCATATAGATAATTGTCAACAATAATAATTCATGATCAAATATATTTGGATGGCCATATATGCTTAGATCTTTCTCCACCACATGCACTACAAAAAAAAGACACATCCGTGACATTTTGGGCCGAACGAATTTTTTCTGTCATACATATGACACTTCTATGACGAGAATTGTGACAAAACCCAGTATCATCATAGATGTGGTGGGCTCCTACTTCTATGACAAAAAATCATTACAGAAAATGGGATTTTCGCCCTGCGTGGGCCGGAGACGCAGCTGCATGACATTCTTTGGGCCGTCCATGACGGAAAAAACCGTGGTAGAAGCGAGGGGGAGGAAAATTTCGGGGAGTTCCCGGTTACGGTGGGAGGTCGGGGGCCGAGCGATGCGCGTTTCTCTCGTACATGTACGCGCGCGTGTGCGAGGCGTTGGCTCTAACTGAACCCGAGCGAGGCGTTGGGCTCTAACAGAACCGGAGCGATTGCACTGCAGGCTACGCATTACTGAACCCGAGCGATCGATCGATGGCTGTTAACTGAACCCGATCGAGCGATTCCTTCGCTACTGCTGCTAACTGAAGCCGATCGATTGCATGAACAGTGAGCGTTGCGGGGGGGGGGGGGGGGCTTGGATGAAAAGTGAGCGGTGGCGTTGCCTCTGGATAAACAGGACCCCGTGGTGTGGAGGGCTGGATGAACAGTAGACGATGGTGGGGTGCCCGTGGAGGGGTGGTTGAACAGGACCCCGTGGTGTGGAGGGCTGGATGAACAGTAGACAGTGGAGGGGTGCCTGTGGAGGGGTGGTTGAACAGTAGCCGGTGGAGTAGCGCGCGGTGGAGGCTGGATGAACAGGAGCCCGTGGAGGCTGGAGGAGGTCGATGGTAGCCCGTGGAGGCTAGAGGAGGTCGACGCTGGAGATGAACAGTATCCCGTGGAGTCCCGTTTTGCGGTACGCCACACCCCTCCCGATGAACAGGACCCCCGTTTCGACCGTAGGAGGTCCGTTTCGTCCGTTTTGCGGTACGCCACACCCCTCCCGATCAACAGGACCCCCATTTCGACCGTAGGAGGTCCGTTTCGTCCGTTTTGCCGTACGCCACACCCCTCCCGATCAATAGGACCCCCGTTTCGACCGTAGGAGGTCCGTTTCGTCCGTTTTGCGGTACGCCACACCCCTCCCGATCAACAGGACCCCCGTTTCGACCGTAGGAGGTCCGTTTCCTTCGTTTTGCGGGACGCCACACCCCTCCCGATCAACAGGACCCCGTTCCGAACGTAGGAGGTCCGTTTCCTCCGTTTTGCGGTACACCAGGCCTCGTTTCCATCGCCTGTTCCGTCCAAGCCCTCCCGATGAACACGACCACGCATTCCGTTCCGACCTAGCCGGTTGACTCCCATGCGTTCCGTTGCCTCCCGATGAACACGACGCATTCCGTTGCCTCCCCATGAACACGACGCATTCCGTTGCCTCCCCATGAACATGACGCATTCCGTTGCATCCCCATGAACACAATGACGACGCTGTTTCTCCGTTCCGACCCAGCCATGTACACGAGCCCTAGCCGTACGTATGCGCGAGTAGGCGTTCGAGACCCCGCCCGTATGTACACATACGTGGCCGTATTTTCTTTCTTGCACCCTGGCCGCTGTACGTACGTGTACATGCTACGTTCGCGCCTCTACTACGACACGTGCGCGCCTCTACATCGACCAGTATGTACGTACACGTTCGCGACCAGAATGACAACGCTACGTACGCTTCGACCAGGTGGGTCCCGACTGTCAGGCATTTCCTTGCCTGCGAAGATGTAGCTGGTGGGTCCCAGCAGTCAGGGGGGCGAATCGTTTTTTTTGCCCGGACGCACTTCCTTGCGTGCGAAGATGTAGCCGGTGGGTCCCAGCAGTCAGGGGGGTGAATCGTTTTTTTTTTTCGGACGCACTTCCTTTCGTGCGAAAGTGTAACTGGTGGGTCCCACCAGTCAGGGGGGCGAATCATTTTTTTTTGCCCGGACGCACTTCCTTGCATGCGAAGATGAAGCTGGTGTGTCCCAGCAGTCAGGGGGAGACGTTTTTTCCGCGAAATACAGTGGCCCGTCCGGTGGGTCCCAGCTGTCAGGTGGAGGAATCATTATTTTTCGCGTAATAAGGAGGCACTTCCTTGGTGCGGCCGTGGACCCAGCTGCCAGCCTCTCCACGTACAGTCCACGTCCGATGGAAGTCGTTCCTTGACCACGTTGACCAGGCCGCGCCGAGAGCACCACGGCTGTGGACGACGGCGAGGCCTAGGAAGGGGGCGACGCGGAGCCGGGGAAGACGCGGCAGTGGAAGCCCGCGCGGAGAGGAGTACGAGGGTTCACTGGTTCGGCTGCGGTGTGAGGCTGCCGTCGCCGCAGGGCCTGGCCAGCGGTGGGAATAGTAGGGGGCGGTGAGGCCTCCGCGGCAGCACAGCCGGCCACGGGAGGCAGGAGCATGCGGCACGACCGGCGCTGCTTTGGGCTGCTGGAGCAAGAAGACCAGAGGTTGAAGAAGCACTACGGCCGTTGGATGGACATCGTACGGTCACTGGAGCTAGAATCGTTCATATTGACTAAGTTGACAAAGCCCTCCATCCCCGTCAACTTAGTTGGCCCACAAGTCATCCTCCCACTATGATGGGTCCCAGCTAGCAGGGGGGTATTCATTTTTTTGTGCGTAATAAGGAGGCACTTCCTTGCGTGCGAAGATATAGCTGGTGGGTCCGACATGTCAGCGGGGGGAACAATTTTTTCGCGAAATACAGAGGCCCTTCCGGTGGGTCCCAGCTGTCAGGTGGAGGAAGCATTATTTTGCGCGTACAGTCCACGGCCGATGGATGTCGTTCGTTGACCAGGCCGCGCCGAGAGCACCATGGCGGTGGACGACGGAGAGGCCTAGGAAGGGAACGACACGAAGTCGGGGAAGACTCGGCAATGGTTGCCCACGCGGTGGGGAGTACGAGGGTTTACTGGTCCGGCTGCCGTTGCCGGAAAATAACAGGAGGTGTGTGTGAGTAGAGGAATGGCTTGGCCAGCAATGAAGTAGGGTGGGGCGGTGCGGCCTGTGCGGCAGCACAGCCAGCCACGGGAGGCAGGAGCAGGCAGTCCCACCGAAGCTGGTTTGGGCGGCTGGAGCAAGAAGATCAGATATTGAAGAAGCAGCACGGCCGTTGGATTAACATCCAACGGTCACTGCTGCTAGAATCGTTTGTGGACTAAGTTGACAGAGCCAAAGTACACGTCAACCTAGTAGACCCACAAGTCAGCCTCCAAATCTGTCCCAAACAGCATACAGCCCGAAATTTCTAGCCAGATTCAAATTAATTTTAAATCTAAATATACCTTAATTTAAATTCAATGAAATTTTACCCGCACAAAAACAATGAAATTTAAAATATCAAAATCCGAAAGAAAACAGTATTTTGGAACTAATTGCCTGTTTGCTGTATTTTTTTCATTTTAGAGCCCATTTATTATTACTTATAGCCCATTTCTTATTACTTATAGCCCATTTTCTAGGCAAAATGCATCCCTCCACGTCTTGAAAGATTTCCGGCCCAGTAGGGCGTAGAAAAGCAAGTAGGCCTACGTTGGTTATTCTGCAAAAAACAAAATAGTTGGCTAGCCATTTTCAGAAAGGAAAAAAACAAACTGGGCTGGTCATGTGCTAAACATATGAAATAAAAGCCTGGGCTAGACGGGCCACGGGTCCCGCACAACCCAGTTGATAGCCTTCTCCGTCCCGAAAAAACAAAATTACTACGCACTGCTGGGTCCCTACTGTCATCCTCACCATGTACAGTCATCTCCTTATTCCTCTCGGTTGTTGACCATGTTGACAACACCGGAGGGCGGCGCCGCGGCGAGCGAACCAAGGCGGAGGACGATGGTGAGGCCTCGGACGGGAACGAACAGGAGTCGGGGAAGATCACAGCCAGCCGTGGGAGGCGGGAGCAGGCGGTCCCGCCGGCGCTGGTTTGGCATTAGCGGCTCGAGGAAGAAGAGACTGAAGAAACGCGACAGACGTTGAATGTCAATCCAACGGTCAAGGTTGGCACAATCGTTTGTTGACTAAGCGGACACCAAGTAGCATACTTTTTTATATATAGGAAGAAAACTGCGAGGAAAATGCATTCGTCTGCCGTCCTCCTCAGAGGGAACGTTCGCCACATAAGTGACTAGCACCCTTGGTTTTCAACCGAGAGGTCTTGGGTTCGAGTCCCAGGAACTCTCAATTTTGTCCTCCTTCCTTCCTCGCAAAAAAAGGGAAAGAAAATCAAAGACTTGGGAAGGCGTACAGAACAAGCTAGTGTACCAGTAAAGAGACGGTGCTGAGTTTTAGAAAAAAGAAAGACGTGCTCCTATAGCTGGTTCGAATCCAAACCTAGACTTTCACTATATATGGTGCTATGCTACTCTGCAAGTAATGAAACTGACATATCCAACGTCACTTCTCCTCTTCTCTACTTACTCTGCCTAGCATCAAAAGCTCTGGCCGCAGCAACCATGTCCGCTGGCTGCTCGTCCACCTGCTCTTCAGCAGGCAACAACCAGATATGCGCCAAGTCGCCACCCGTACCATCGCCTGTGGGTCTCATCACACCCCCGCCGGCACGCGCACCGCAGCCGATTGCTCATCGCAACCCACTGCCGTTGGTGTGGTGCCACTGCTGCAAATCACGCAGAGTCATCCGTCGCGTCTCAACCACAATCCGCAACCCTGGCCGAGTCTTCTACAAATGCCCGAATCATGGGGTAATAATATGTTTAAGTGTTGTTCTGCTGCTTTCAGTTGCTGATTTTTTTAATAGTTTGGTTGATGATCTTCCAATTTGATTCGTGCAGAAAAGGGAAGATTCGTGTGATTTGTATTTCTGGGAAGTTGCTGATGTGGGGTAATGCAACTACGCTGATTATTTGGTTAGCCGAGGAATCCCAATACGAGCAGGTTGGGGTGTTAGACAAGTAACTGAAGGAACGGCAGAAGAGGAAGATGCAGAGCAGAAGGTTAAAGATGCAGTTCCTCTGATCATGGCCAAGCAACAGCTGCTGAACGGCCTTGACAGCAATGAGGAGATGAAAGAGCTTGTGAAGATAATGTGCAAAATCGATGTGCTCTGTAGGATGACTGTCTCTTTATTTGCAGTGTATGTAGCACTCGTGATGTATTTAGTGGCTACGACATGAGCACTTTGCTGAAACTAGTAATGAATGAAACCTGTGTAGCAGGCTGGGTGTAGTGTTGTGAACATCTAATGATTTCTATTAACGGAAATCAGGGGGTATCCCCTTTTGCTCATATAAATAAATAAATAGCAGAGGCCCTATCGGGTCAGCTTTGTTCTCATTCGAAGACGTCGAGAAAATTGCAGTCCAACAGCAAACTATGTCATCAAATTCAAGTTTCACAGCCAAATATGAGTACAACTAAACAACAATGTCATCATGTTTTAGTTTTCATACAATCACCAAACACAAATCAGCATACATAACAAGTGATGTTCTCATAACAAAATACTAAACAACATGTTCATCAGGTTTCAGTTGTCATAGCAAACACAATTTCACATAGTAGATAAAAAACGTCTTCTGACAGGCAAATACGACAAAAGCAATGTAATCATCATCCGCAGCAGCAGCGTCAACATCTTCGCCATGTGTATCAGTCTGAATCGTAATTCCCCACGGTGTCATCTTCTTCTTCGTCCTCAACGTCCTCAAACATTGGCTTCTTCTTGATCAACTCTTGTAGGTCCACAGCATGACAGGCAATCTTTTCGCCGGCGTCATTGACGTGATAGTTCTCAAAGATATTAGGAACATCTGTGTTATCTTGTACATCAGGAGAAGTGTAAGCATCATCTTGTTGTGCAACTTCATTAAACAAATTCCTCTGCTCAAACCTTTGCAATACTCTCCAGTCATCGCTACGTGCAAATGTGTCCTCCAAGAAAAATATCTATGTTGCTTGATTTTCCAAAATAAAAGGCTCGTTGGTCTGGTACGCCGCCTTGACATTGATGGATTTGAAATAATCATCAGCTCTGGGTTTTGCGATCCTGGAAAACAGGTTATACCAACGACAGCACAACAGAACCACACACCGATGATCCTCGAAATTGGAGATATACTGCAACTGAACAATGTCTGTTATGTTAGCATACATTTCAGTTGTCTCTTTGTCCTACGTATCCGTGCTCATGATGGCACTGTTTTGTGTCTTCCCGCCTTCGTCTCGTGCAAGGGTGTTGTAGCGCACATCTCCAACAACGCAAGATTCATAATGTCTTACCCGAGTATCAGGACCCATTGCTGTAGGTGTGTGGCAGCTCAGACGCATCTGGGAAAGATTTGCGGAAAGTAGCCAACATCGCATTGAATGATTTGTTGGTCATCCGCTCAGATGTCTTCACCTGAAGAAAGGTGACCATAGCTGAGAATACTGACAGCTTATTTCCTGGGGTGACAGCAACGTTGCATTGTTCCAACATGCGGGCCCACCGTTTTTCTTCTGCAGGTGAAAGTTCATGGAATGCACGAGCATTTCGTAGCATTGTTTCAATGTTGGTCAAACTCACTGGCTCCGCCACCACCACCTCCTCCTCCTCTTCCACCCGAGCATCAGGCAGATCAAGATGGTGATCTGCTGCTTCCACGTAGTCAATAACATTGACGTTCATAGCTTCACCATGATGAACCCACCTAGTATATGTGACCGACATCCCATACAAGTGTAGATGATTTTGCACAGTTGACTGGGGTCTTGTAACTGAATTCATACAATTGCTACATGGTCAGAGCACATCTGATTTCGGACCACCGTACTCAGCTCTGATAAAGTTCATGAAGTTTTCAACCCCCTCGACATATGCAGCGGAGAATCTTTGAGCAGAAGTTATCCAAGTCCTGTCCATCTGTTAGACATACAAATTAGTTCTTCTACTAGATATTACATGAAAAACATATATGCTTTTTTGTGAAGTCGAGAAAAAAATACCTAGGTCGATGTCTAAAGCTATGGCAAGATATTTGGACGAGCAGATCTAAGTAACGAAATATATGTAAAGCTAATTTAGCAAACAGATTTGAGTGCCAAATTATGGCAGGCTGTTTCTGCAGTCAATGAGGCCGAGCACACAACCATCAAACTATCGAAGGCCATCGCAGCAACAAAGATCGAGTATAAAACGGTGTAGAGCTATTTCACCTAACAGATTGGCTACTAGACCATGGCAATCTACGTCACAATAAATATATGGCAGGATATTTTAGCAACTAATCGGCCTTGGCATGCCATCTCAGCTAAGCAGATTGAGTGCAGAACAGGGCAAGGAAGCTTCTTAAGCAGAGCATATTGACAGTAAACTACTTCGGCAAACAGTGAGATTAACAGCGTCTATCAGCTAACATTCAGCGCTACACCGACATGAACGGGGCCTCAGTCTAGAATGCGCGTACCGTGGGAGAAGCTGACCGCCGTGCGTCTCCACACGAACGTCGCCAGCGGTGGCGGCGCTGACTGCCGTGCGCCTCCACAAGAATGTAGCCAGAGGTGGCGGCGCGGCTAGAGGACGGCAGTCTACGAGAGCGTACTATGGGAGCGAGAGGATCGCCGAACCGCGGCGCCGACGTATCGGCGTGGCGGGGAAGGCGGCTTTGGCGGAGCGAATGGAGTGGAGGAGGACAGGGGGGAGGGGGGTTTGGGGAATATTATTGGCTAGTTGGCCGAAGGGCGGTTGAATCGGATTTGGGGGGAATTTTTGGGTGTGGGGGGGGGGGGAGGATTTTCGCGCGGTGGGCGGGGGGAGTTTGGCGCATGGTCGGTTTCTCCAAGTGCAGTCCCACGTGTCAGTGAAGAGGCAAGCCGAAGCGCGTTCCGTTTGCATGAGCCGTGTGCAGGACCGAACGTGTGTGGGGTGCAATGCGACCGCGACAGGAGTGCTGTGAGTGTACCACCTTTTTTCCTTTTAAACTAGGTGCTTCGCCCCCTCAAAAAAAATTTGTTGCTTCGTGTGATCCATCGATACTACTACTAGTAATCCGGTAATCCCGACTAAAACGGCGCGGCCGGGTCTTTCCCCGCGCGATATGCTGGGGGGTTGGCTTAGTTGGGTTTTTTAGGACGAGTAATGCTACACCTACGTAATCCCAGTTACGTAATTAACGTAATGTGAAACGTGTGAGCTGTTGGGGGAGGGAGGGGTCCACCACCATGAAAATCAGGGGAGGAGAGAGAGAGGCAATTTACGTTAACCCTTTCGTAGGTTCCCGTAGATGTAGAAAGATGTGAAATGCGTGAATGTGTAGTGAACGTACTATTGGAGTGCCTAAGATAATTTGTGTATGTATAGACCCTATGTGTTTATTTTACTTCGCGTGTTAGATTTGTCTCGGTTCAATAAAAAGCAGAGTTGGTGATGATGGTGTGCCTGTCATCCTGCAATATAGGCCGTCCAATCTATATCTAACGGATAGGAAGGAAACTATGACAATTTACCCGCACTCCTCTCCACATTTGCAGATAAGGCTTTCCCTCGTTCATCCTTTTCTCCCACAAGATCTTGATCTTCCGTGCAATGCACGGGCATCTTGCTAGTACTCCTACAATATGTATATTATTGTGAAAGTTCATATACACTGGCCGAGATTAATGCAAACACGGCAGATTTTCATTACATTTCGAACTTTTATAGGACAGAAAAATAAAAGAAACACGACCCTAAACCTATTCTACGGCGGCGACCGACGTCCTCCATCTGCGATCTCTATGTACGGGGGCGGGGTTCAAGGCCCGTGAAGTGAAGTGCGGTCTCCGGCGAGGAAGAGTAGAACACGACATACGGACCGGCCAGTTGGCACACCATGCCCTGCCACCTCCCATGCCCTACTCATCCTCGGAGCAGTCCCCGACCTCGGCGGTGCCGGACGTTGGACGTCCGCAAGTAGGACGCGTGGCTGACGGTGCTCCCGTCGTCGGCTGCCAGCGTGGCCACCAATTATGCGGTCGCGTCCGCGTCCGGCTACGCCGCTATTGCGTCGCGAGAGGCGACTTGAGCGAGGGCGGCGACCTCGAGCTTCATCCGCGAAGACAAGCTCTCCCGCAGAGCATTCGCACTTGCGGTCATGGCGGATGTGGTGCCAGGTAGGAGGACGATGCGCTATGGTGTGGAGGTTAGCTGGGCGTTGCCGCTTTAAGTAGCGCATTCCGGTGAGGCCAAGCGTCCGGGTGCGTCATTAAGTCCCCGGAGTCGGTTCCTCGGGCACCGAGCCTCTTAACGACGACATACGAACGGACGGCATGAATGCGGGCAGCTGGCGCCGGGTGGGAACGCACCGCGCGACGGCGCGAGGGACGAGGGTTTTGGTGTGCCAGGCTGGAGATGCCCTTTGTTCACATGCGATCCCCGCATGTCATTGAAAAAGCAAGACGACCCGGCATGGTCTCAGGTCCAGAGGATGCAGTTGGCCGCGCTACACCACTCCGCGGACGCGTCGCGGCACCCCGTGCATCCTCGACGAGCCGGGTGTTGGGGTGTGTTTGGATTGTGGCCAAAGTGCACCTTACCAAAATTTTGGTCATGACCCAAAGATTGGTCTTTGTTTGGATGGTTGCCATTTTTTTGGCATGCCAATGAACTCTAGCCAGCTCTAGTTCATTTTTCTTGCCAATGTCGGCCAAATCATGGGCAACCAATACCTCAACCAAAATTTTGGTCATGACCCAAAGATTGGTCTTTGTTTGGATGGTTGCCATTTCTTTGGCATGCCAATGAACTCTAGCCAACTCTAGTTCATTTTTCTTGCCAATGTCGGCCAAATCATGGGCAACCAATACCTCAACCAAAATTTTGGCTACCCAATGCTTTGATGGGGAAACCTTGGGCACAAACCAAACATACCGTTGGTCGTGCCACAGCACTAACGCCACCCTCGGCACACAGAAACCGACTGTGTTTAGCGACGATATGAGCATGTCGCTCACCGCGGTCGCCGTGTCCAGAGGCGGTGCTGGAGCTGCGCCCCGTTGTTGGCCCCAATGACCCACATGAACGGTTGTCGGTGGCGAGGAGGTCGTGGGCCAGCTCCTCCATTGGCCTAGTCTGCGCTACGTCGTCCCGACGGGTGTGCCCCACATGTCAGTTTCCCTGTTTTCCCGGCCATATTCGAGTGTCAGTGCTCCGCGTTGTGCATTAGGCCTTTCACTATGTAGGCCAAGCGAGACAACTTATTATTTATTTGAGCCGTTCAAGTATAATCATGTGGCGTTTGCTTATTTCTCATTGCTCTCCAACCCTCTTCTCCATCGATCATGTCGCCCTCCAGTCGAGTCCATCCTCCCGCATGCCTCATTTGAACATTCCGCCGAGTATCATTCACATGTACCCACCCTAGTCCTCTTTCAATAGATATCCAGACCCCGAGATGAAATCGAGAGGGAACGAGTGGGGGCACGTGATACCTAAGGCGGATTCAAAATTTTGAACCGGTGATCATAGCATCCGCAAATCATATATAAAGGGTATTCAGTGTTCGTTTCATTTTTGAACGTACAATATACTCCCCCTATCCTTTCTAGTTTACATATAAGTTTTATGTGTAGTCAAAGTATCTCTACTTTGATCAAAAAGGTATCAACATTCAACAACGCCCAGTCAATATTGTTAGATTCGTACATACTCCTAGATTTGTACTCGAGATGGTTTCCAATTTGACTATTGACAAGATTAATAGTACATGAGATGTATAATGTGAAAGTTATATCATTGGAAACTCCTTCCACATACGAATTTGATCGTATGCTTTGTGTAAGTTGCATGTCATATATTGTTACTCTAACATTTGGTCAAAGTTAGCCTTGAAAAACGCATTAGACCCTGTATGTTTTGTGTAAGTTGCATCTCATATATTATTACTCTAACATTTGTGTAAGTTGCATGTCATATATTATTACTCTAACATTTGGTCAAAGTAGTATAGTGGAAGTGGATCCTCTCACGTAGGTATCCTTGCCTTACCCTCCCTTTCGGTCACTTACTGGCGGACCCCATGCTTACTAGGCCCCGCATGTCAGTTACTCAATGGGTTCGGCCACGTCAGGGGATCCTCATCCGTAGTATACTCCCTCTGTTTTTATTTACTCCGCATAAAACGGAGGGAGTGGTGGTATAATAAATGACGCGGGCGGGGGAGGGGGAGGGACATCGGTTTGCTCTCAACTGCGGCCCCACAAGCAAGCGAAAACGCAAGACGAAGCGCGTTCCATTCGGTGAGCGACGTGGAGGGTCCAGCGTGCCGGGCTGCAACGCGAACGCGACAAGAGCGATGTACAGTCAAAACCGATTGACCGGTCGTCACCGGAACCACTATTCACACCAGAACCTTCGCTGCTCGGCCTACGCCAGCCACTGCCCTAAAACCACACCAAATCTCCAGCCCATTCCCCCACCTTTCGATCCCCTAGCCTGCATCAGGCGTCCCCTAGTTCGCCGGAAAGCCATGGTGCGCCGCAAGATCACTTACTACAAGATGCTGACGCCGGAGCACTGCGCAGAAATTGCGGCGGCGGTCGGCGCCACAGACCTCCGTTCCCAAGCTCGCTTTGCGGCGGGCCAATCCCCGAGTTCTCTGGAGCCAAGCTACGAGGAGGAGGAAGTCGATCCAATGTTCATGGCGGAGGTCGCGGCGCAGAAGGCCCCCGATGGGTATGAGACGATGGACGTCGACTTCGTGCCGGCGTCCGAGTCCCCCATGGTGCAGGCGGACCAGCGGTTCAACATGGCGATGCTAAAGGAGGACCGGGAGGCAGAGGCTCAACTCGATGTGGAGCGCGCGCATGCCGCTGCCATCGAGGCTCTCCTGCAGGCGGAACCGGATGTCGTGGATGTGAACCGGGCGGCGGAGGCTCAACTTGAGGCGGAGCATGCGGATGCCGCTGCCATCAAGGCCCTCCTGCAGGCGGAACCGGACGTCCTGGACTTGAACCGGGCGGCAGAGGCTCGACTCGACGCAGAGCGCGCGGATGCCGCTCTCATCGACGCCCTCCTGCAGGCGAAACCAGACGTCCTGGACTTGAACCCGGCGGCGGAGGCTCGACTCGACGCGGAGCGCGCGGATGCCGCTGCCATCGAGGCCCTCCTGCAGGTGGAACCGGATGTCCTTGACTTGAACCGGGTTGTGCTCTCGTCCGTGTAGAGCGCCCGCAGGCTCCGCTTGAACGAGTAGCTGGAGGCCGAGGACAACCACGGTGTGGAGACACACGTCGGCAGCGACGGCTGGTTCGCGCCGGCAGCCAAAGACGACGAGGCCGTCTCTTTCCGTGAGCAGTGATAGTTTTTCTTTATGTTGTTGTTTTTATGGATCTTTTGCTGTGTAAAAACATATATTTGTTATGCAAGTCGCCTGACTTGGGTCAGTCTACCATTTCAGGCGGTTGGATGAATATCCTACGTCTCCTAACCCTTCTTTCCTTCTTCCTCACCTCTTCTTCTTCCCCAACAGACCACCGCACGGGCCGTACGGATACTCCCCAACATGCGGTTGGATAAACATACTCTATGAATGAAAATTATGTGTCAACGATAGGATGGCTGAGTTTGGTTTGTTCACATGCGACAGCACGTGTCAGTGAGGGTGCATTCCCTTGGTTGGGTTTGCGGCGTGCAGGAGCGACTGTGTGAGGGTGCGGTGCGACCGCGGCGTGCAGGAGCGACCGTGTGAGGGTGCGGTGCGACCGCGACAGCCATGCGCAAGTGTACCTCCTTCTCATTTTGAAAACTTTAGGCAAGCTTGGCAAAACTGTGTGGCGAAGTTTGGCAATGCAAGGCCTAGACCCAAACAGGATAAGTACGTACGTACTAGGAGTACTAGTGTTAAAAAAGAAAGGCGGGGTTTTCCTTCGCGAGATTTAATCAATACAAATCCTCGTTTCACATGTCAATTAATGCGTATTTTTTTCTCCAAAGACCAAAGAGCTAACCATCTCACTCCTCATCGCTTGATTAATGCAGCGCCATGCAAACCAACCTTCTCACTTCCGCATGCATGCAGGGGATATTAATGTCCTTGGTTGCTAACCCCATCAATTTTGCCTCGATTAGTGTTAGTGGACCTTTGCAAATTGTAATTTTGATATACTGGCCTTGTGTACAAAAAAATGGAGGTAGTAACTATATTTGACTTCCTTCCCCATTGCGGTGACGTCGATGATATCTTTTTTTGGGTGGTTTGGCGAAGTGCGTTCGACGGAGAACACCGTTGAGGGAGACCACGGTAAGTCGTTCGCAAGTGGCGCCTGCAAGCCGAGACAACCACCCTATTTGCATCCAGGAAGTCCTTTACTAGTACTACTAGGAGTACTAGTGCGGTGAGATGGTTTCTCGAAGAAGACGATGGAGAAGCGGAGTCAGCGAAGAGTGAAATGATGGTTGCTTCGTCCGTGCTTTTGTGATTTGATGTCTCACTGCTTTGTGATTTGTGATAGAAGGGACAGGGGAGTAGACTCTGTGCTCTATACTGTACTACATGCGTCCAAGCATGGGAGAAAGAGGAGAGATGTTGCATTTTTCTATTCCTTCAATCAATCAATCAGGGAGCTTTGGTTCCATCTTTTTGGCTTTGTCAACACCATCCACAATGGTTCCCACGATGCCAAAAGCTATTTTCACATTTGGCTACACATTGTGGATGCCCTTAACCGTACCACTTGGTTTTGCTCCTATGTGCTATCTATACAAATCTCAATTATATTGATCTAAAAAATTATAGAATCAAGATTATTAAAAAGGAGGTGATTTTGCTGCGCGGATGGCGGGGGAGGTTTCTTATTTGAGCAATGCTACATCCACGTAATGGTTTATGTAAAGTTACGAACTGATGTGATGTGGGACTATTTGATTGGATTAAAGGAGAGGATTAGGCCCACGCCACCTGAAAATCAGGGGGGCATATATAGATTAGATGGAAAGTATACGTAGCAGCTACGTAGACCTTTGTAAGTCTAGGATTAGGCTTCTTATTTTCGGAGGACGTTGTCCTGGCGGTTTGCTAACATGCAGTCCCACGTGTCAGTGCTTTACCAAGCCGATCCGCGTCCCACATGAGGAAGAACAACGGCAGAAGCAACACGTGGTTAAGCTGAAGAAGATGAGGGAGAAGCGGATTCAGCAGGGAGTGAAATGATGTGATGGTTGCTTCGTCCCTCCAACTTAACTGCGGGAAAGGTGCAGCTTTGTGATTTGACGCCTCATTGCTCATTACTACACCGGCGCCATGACTGGGGTGCTTCACGCCGGCTGCTCTGCACTGTATTCCGGTATGGCACGTGGACCCGGTAGCTTGATGTCCCACATGTCGGCGAAAGGGACTAGAAGATTTATGAAAGCGAGTGCTCCACTCTTACAACGGAGGAGTAGACGACACGATGGCCCAGTGAACTGTCACTTGTAGTACTGTATAGTACTATAGTTTTGCTGTTTCGCACGATCCATCGATACAAACCCGATTAAACAGGAAAGGGCGGGATTTTTCCCACGCGGTAGATGATACTGGCCATATATTTCAAAGGCAATTTTAATGTATGCAAACTGAATAATTATAAGTAACAATATGATATCTAGTAAAACTAAAAACACATATGATTTATTGTGTTAGAGTGTAGTAGTAGTGCTGTATTGCATAGTTGTTAGATGTAACATGCGAGAACGTGTAGAGATGTAGTTTTGGAGGGCCTATAGAGAGAAAAGCGTAATACGGTCACCGAACTTCAGAATAAGCTGATTACGGTCACTATATACGTTTTGCGGTGATTATACGGTCACTTGCTCACAGTTCAGCATCGGATTGCACTCTGTTGACCGGCCAAATAGTCTGCGTGGCGCCATGTTGACTAGTTAAATTGACCACGTTCCTTGTGGGTCCCACCTATCAGTTCGCATAGGCAAAAGGTCAGATAAACACAAATTTACGCAGGCGCGACAAGGCTCCAACCCGTGTTCTAGAATCACCTGGTTGTGTATGTGTCTGTCAGGGCCTGATGTGTGCGCATGCACGTGTATGTTGAGCACTTGAGCGTGAGAGTGTGTGTTGGTCGTGTAGTGTACTGGTGTGTGCATGCATGCGTGCGTGTGTGCGTGTGAGTGTTGCGTGCGTGCGTGTGAGTGTTGCGTGCGTGCGTGGCTGCGTGTGTACATGTGAGTGTTGCGTGCGTGCATGGTTGCATGTGTTTGTGTGAGTGTTGCGTGGATGCAGTTCGTGTGCATGCATGTGTGTGTGTGTGTAATCTCCACACCAGCTCTTGTGTGTTAAAACAGACGTCTCAGCATACCAATACAAGGCCACCTTGTCCGCTGTGCCCGCGGTCATGACTTTGAACCACCATCCAAATATTTTCTTGTCGTTTGTTTTCATTCTTACCAGCAAGATGCCCGTGCGTTGCACGTAACATCAAGATGCATTTGTATGACTTGTTTATCTTCTGAGAGAAAAGAATGAACGAGGGAAGGCCTTATTTGCAAATGTGGAGAGGTGTGTGGGTACCTTTTTGCAAAATTGCCATAGTTTCTTTCCTATCCGTCAGATATAAATCGGACGACCTATATTGCAGGATGGCAGGCACACCATCATCACCAACTCTGTTTTTTATAAGAGTGTATTTTATGTATTTTATAAGAGTGTAGATGTAGAGTAGATGCATGTCGACAGGTGGGCACGATGGTAGTGAGATAATGGATGCAACACTAGAGGTGCCACGTGGAGCGTTTAACTGGTTAACTAGTCATGTCATGAGCAAATACAGAGTTGTACGGTGAGCCCGTGACTGTATAATAACCACTAAACGTAAATGGTGACCGTAATGAGTGGATTCTGAAGTCCAATATACGTATCGTGCTTTCGCTTCAAATACAATGATCGTCATTGCATATATCGCGAGAGAAAGATGAAACATGCGTGAATTTTCTGGGGGCTTACTTTTAGAGGACCTGGAGATAGGTTTGTGTGCATACGTGAAAGGGGTGTACAGGGGGGGTATGCGATGGAGAGAGAGATGCTCTTCGTTTCTCTTTATTATGACTAACTTTGTATATAGTATAAAAATATACAAATTCACAGTGCGGAATAAATATCATTGTGGGCACCATGCAATGCAAATTAGCGTTCGTACTCCTCCATATAAGTTTGTAATGTTGTATATATGTAGAAACTCTAAAATAATTTTTTGGCCACACTTTATTCAAAAGGAATGTTGTATGCGAAATAAACGTGAAGAGAGGGCTTTTTAGATCAATGGGGTACGTGATGTAACATGTGTGAATGTGTAGTTGATGCATTTGGCGGGGCCAAGAGAGGTATGTGTGTGTATTACGTATTCGAGAGAGGCATGGATAGAGGGCCGACGGGGGGCGTGGGAGAGATAGCACGAGAAATGAGAGTGGTCTAGAGAGAGAGAGACGAATATGACGTCACGACAAGAGATTCCATTCCCTTGAGTGTGCATATGCAAGGGGGGAGGGAACAGAGGCACCAGGAGAAATTTTCTGTGTGTGTGGTGTTTGTGTTGATATGTGTGGGTGTGAGAAGATAATGAGACGTGGGGGCAGAGGGTGTGTCACCGCGTGAGGTCCGGTGGGTCGAGGTGAGGCCCTTTGTTCGGTTCCGTCCTGCGCCACATTGGTCGGCCCGTGACGCATTTAGGAAGACCCATGGATGACTAGTCGTACAAGACAAAGATAGCAGAATTGTGAAGGACTCTGTGTCCACTGACAAAGCCAGCTAGGATTTGTAACCCTAGGTTCTCGGACTAAGGTGACCCCTTTATCTCTGATATTACTATTCATCCAACCTAACTTTAAGGGGCATCCTACGGAATGCTCTGCTAGAATCGTACTCGTCGATTAGGAAGAGAGGTGTGAGACAATGCGTGAGAGATAGGCGTAAAGATAATGTGCATACATGAGACACGTAGGCAGGTCCATGTATATAGAAAGGGTCGATGAGGATTTTGTGTGTGTATCTTTGCGAGAGGAAGAGTGCTTGTGATAAAGGTTAGTGAAAACAGTTGTAAATGGTTACGAGAGGGAGGGAGGGTTATATCTAGAGCATGTGTGCGAGAAAGACACCTCGGGAGAGAGTGTGTGAGCATGTGTGAGAGACCACCGATGGAGAGTGAAACTACACGTGAAAGACTGCTCTACACATTGATTAAAGATATAAATTGTATCGAAATATTAGGATGGGATCATGATATTTGCAATTCGTGTAAGGAGCGGTCATTGATCCATCAGACATCTAGATTCTATCGAATTTGAGCATGTCTATGTTATTATTCGACACAATTGATCCACATAGTTAGTATTTTGAACTCCAGACAATGCATCGCTTCGCAATCGAATATAAACGTGAGTATAGTTCATGTTGTGTGTGTAAAGCACATTATACATACGAAAGTTACACAATGGACATTATAAATAGCTACCTATGAACTAGCATACATTTGAATTCAACTTAAGGTGGTTTAAAAAAATCGAATTCAACATGAAGTCCATGCAATTATTTGAATTTGATATCATGGCATTTGTAAACCATACCTAAATTATGGGGGCACCAATCTTTGCTCTGATTTTGTACATAATAGCATATGTAAGTCGTGTACAAAATAGATTCAAATTTAGCTCCTCCATTCCAAAATAATCGTAGTTATAGGATTTTCAAGTGTCAAAATTTCATAAAGAAGCAGATAATTTAATGAGGTTTTCAAACATACAAGGTCAAATATAACGTTGTCTATTTAGGTCAATCCTCATAGTTCAAGAGTACTCTAAACGTGAATGCTTGTGTTTCAAAATTTCGAACGAAGTGCCAAAAGAGCCTCTACTCGCCCGAAACCACGTGAGACCAATGTTTGGTAGTACAAGGAAATTACTTTTCTAATAACTCCGACCCATGAAATCTACCGGCCCGACGTCCAAAGGTCTAAACCGGGGTATGTTTGTAGCTTCATCTAGACGCCACGCAACCGCATCCGAAAAACATTCATACACAATGGCCGCCTAAGCACACATGCGCGCGGCCGAAATCGCTCCCGCCCACTATTTGGGACACCTGGGATTACCATCCTACCCCCGACCCGCAGTAGGTCCGAAATTTAAGAGGGGGCAAAGTTTGTACTTTCCCCAAATTTCAAACAAGCGCGTCCCATCTTCTGTTCAAAAAAGCCAAAAAAAAGCGCGTCCCAGACCGAAACATGGTTCCCCCCCCCCACCCGTCTGATTCCCCATTCGTACTCCGTGGGCGCCAAAACTACCTCTCCACCAGGCGCGAAACCACGGCGTCCTCCGTCCGTCACCCCATCCCACCCATCAACCGCCACCCTCCTCCATCACGCTGGAGCCGATACCCCGACGTCGTCGTCTACCGCAACCTCAACCGCAACGCCCTGCACGGCTAGTAGTTGAAGCCGAGGCCAAGCCGTCCGTACCGGAGCCAGTTCAACCACGCCGTCCTGCGCCTCACCGCTGCTGCTCCAACTTCGCCACCCTCCACCGCACCGGAGCTGTTCCTGCTACGCCGTCCTTCGCCGCCTCGGATCTGCTTCCCCTCCACCGACATACGGCCACGGCAACACAGTCAACAGTTTGGCCATGGGTTCGTCCAAGCCTGCACCCTCCAGAACATTGGTTTCCCCGGTAAAAAGAAGAAGATCGGCGCGACATGTGGAGGTGACCACACCGGCAACCGAAAAAGGTACTCCTCTTCCCTTATTCGTGCAATCTTACGTCTCTGCTTGCACGGTATTCATCCCACAGAAGACACTAGTTGACCGCTTCTTCTTGATACTAGATGTTCCTAGTAACTCGCGATGCACAAGGTTTCTCCTCATATACTATTTCACCTTAGCTAGAGGTCCATCGCCCCCCTGAATTTCAATTTCTGGCCAGTTGATTCCCAATTAACGGAAGCATTCCCCGGTGTAACAGACGCTAGTACGCCTATTACGCCGGGGAAGCAGCACCTTGGTGTTTATCTTAGGGGCGTGTGCGGCCTAGAGCTACTGGCGCCCGATCTGGAGGTCGGCCGGGATTAAAGGGATGGCCTGGGGGCGCTGCCAAGCAAGGCGGTGGTTTGAGGTCCATGGGAGGGCGGGGTGGTGGAGGCAGGGGTCTGGGCCGGTGGTCGCTGGCGGTTCGAGAAAGATCATCAACAGTGACTGGTGGGAGGTAGACGAAGCCCATCTACCTGCTCCTTATAGATCGGACGGTTCAGTAAAAAAATCGACTGACCTATTTATTTTCAGTTGACTATTATCTTAGATATGACCACATGTGGTGGTGTGCTGGAGGAGTACCTGCATTTCCTGTGCTCATATATTACAAAATCATACGGAGTAGAATCTAATTTTGTTTGCCATGCAATGTTGTAGAGCTATCATATGTCTTCTGTCATTTATTTTTCAGCCACCTGCTATCTGCTACTTTTACAGTGCACTAGTTCTGCACACACTTCACCCTTACTCTCACTATTGTGTTTTTATGCAAGGGTATTTCAAACTCTGCTGCCATGAGAGAAGCCAAAAAGAAAAGAGAGAAGTCGCTCCAGCTTCGTATGCGGGTAGGCAAGACACGTTACAGCGCTATAAAGGGTGCAGTGTCAGCAGATGGAGACGGTAAACGTAGCTCTGGAGTTGATGACCTCGCTCGCAATGAACCACCATCCCAGGTGCTTGCTTTAACTTCGCGGTGTCATATGTGGTTGCATGTTCCATATGGTGTCTAGCTTGTATTCCAAAGGCCGAAGTCGGTAAGATAAGGAAAGATATTTTTTTACATGAACCACTATCCCGTGAGCACCAGAAGACAAATAGCTAGTCAGGGCACTGGCCGAGCCAGTGACAAGCCCAGCAAAGATAGGCATCACCTGGAAGCCAACTAAAAAGCTGCGATGGTGGCGAAGCAGCCCGCCTCCCACCAGGCTCTCAGGACCTAGATGATCATGCTCACCACTCCAGCCGGATGTCTAGCTTGTATTGCTTCCAATTTGGTTAAATTGCATTTGCTTAGCTTACACATTATACCTTTGAATATGACATACCTTTCTATTTTTGGTACGTACTAGTACATCTGTGTATTAACCATGTTCTTACATCAAACTAATGTTCTTGTGTATCCCTCATCAATCACTTATGATGAGGCAGGCAGGCAAGGGGACTACTCCTCATTTAAAGAATGCAGCGTCAGCCTCCCGACATGATTCTCAAGAAACAGAAATGCTAGATGAAGATAGTGAACGTAGCTCTGTAGTTGATTACAGCATTTCCCCTACACTAGCATCGCAGGTGCTTGCTCTAACTTGGCAGCGTGATATGTGGTTGCATGTTGCATATGGTGTCTAGATTGTAATTCTTCCAATCTGGTTAAACTGCATGTGCTAGTCTACTTAGCTTATACATTATACCTATTAATGTGATGCCTTCCTATATTTAGTACATAGTACATCTGTCTATTAAGCATGTCCTTACATAAAACTATTGTTTTTTTGTATCCCGCATCAATCAACATGACGAGACACCTTTAGTATATGCAGTGCGCTATTAGTTGCATCTTTGATATGATTTATAGCATGCGCTGCTTCTAATTTATTGAAATTCCATTTATGATGGGACGCTTTTAACTTGGCAGAGTCATATTGGTTGCGTCTTTCATGTGGTGTCTAGCTTGCATTGCTTCTTATTTGCTGGAATGGTTTCTGCTTAGTTTACACAAACAGTTGTGAACATGCCATGCCATCCTGTTTTTCGTACATATTCCATCCTGGTATCATGTGTTTGCCTTACATCAAAGTAGTTATTGTCAGTATCATGCATGAATGAGTTCTGAGAGAGAATTTTATTGCTTTTTCTTGTCGGTTTTACTTGAGAATTCAAAATCAATAAAGCGGAAGGAAGTTAGCAAGGCAGCGGATAAAGGTGCTCCTTCCGAACGGAGGGCCTCTACAGTTTCTACTCCTCCACACCCCTAAGATGATTTCCAAGGCAACACATGCATAGACACTCAACAAAGCTGTGTTTATGATGAGCACGTCTCCCCTAGTGCAGCATCACCGGTGCTCCCTCTAACTTGGCACTGTTATATGTGGTTGCATGTTATGTGTGATGTCAAGCTTGTATTGCTTCTAATTTTGTTGAATTCCATCTTCTTACTTTACACATTATACTTGAATAAGACACGTGTTCCTGTTTCTAGAACATACAATATCTGTCTATCACACCATGTTCTTACATCAAATTACTACTGTTGTGTAACCTGCAACAATCACTTATCATAAGACACGTTTGACTTCGGAGTGTGATATAGGTTACATCTCACATTCTTTTCTAGCTTGTACTACTAATTTGTTGAAATGGCACTTATGACGAGACAGTTTTAACTTGGTAGAGTGATATTCGTTGCATCTTTCATATGGTGTCTAGCTTTCATTGCTTCTAATTTGTTGAAATGCCTTCTCCTTAGTTTACACATCATAAGCTGTGAATATGCAATGCTGTGAATATGCAATGGCACTAATGACGAGAGACCTCTAACATGGTAGTGTGATGTTGTTTGCATCTTGCATATGATTTATTTCTTGTACTGCTTCACATTTGTTTAAACGCCATTTATGATGAGACACTGTTAACTTGGCAGAGCGATATTTGTAGCATCTTTCATATGGTGTCTACCATCCATTGCATTGCTTCTAATTTGGTGAAATGTCTTCTTCTTAGTTTACACATCATAGTTCTGGTTATCTCTTCCGTCCTGTTTTTCATACATATTACATCCTCCTATCATGTGGTTGTCTAACATCAAAGTTCAGTTCGTCTGCATCACGCATCAATTTGTTCTGAAGAACTAAATTGTTATTCGTTTTTCTTGTCGGCTTGACTTAACATGGGACAAAGAAAGAGGAAGAAACACAGAATGGCAGGGAATGAGAAGCGGATGAATCCTGCAGATTCTGCTGGTACTGATGGTGCAATAGAAGGTCAATGTCCAGCGGAAAATTCTACAAACACGGCATCCCATGCTACACGAGTTGCAAAAAAAAGCCAAACAGAAACAAATAGCTGCCACCAAACAAGCAGAGACAGCCCTAGTTCTTGCAACACCTACCACAGTACTACTAGCTGCACGACTTGCACGTGCGTCAACTGAGCTAGCAACACGTTCCCAAGCTCCCTTGCCACCTGACACAACTTCCCAAGCACTCTTGACACAAGACGAGTTGGCAATATCAGATGAACCTTGTGAGCTTCAACAGCAAGAAGGTAGTTGCTGGAGTCAAGTTACAGTTGCATGCTTCTTTATATGTAGTCTCACAGTTTGATGTACACTAACACTTCCTATGTTCGTTGTTGGACTAGCACCTAGGCGCAAGAGGAAACAAACATCAGGGATAATGCTCGATAGGTTAACTAAATCTAGAGGAGGAAGAATGGAGATCCGTTTTGAGGCAGGTTTAACAAGGCCACGTGATGCTACAGAGTCAGCCAAGTTAGTATCAGAGGCAGCGGTTGCCGTTAGGTGTCATGTACGTATCCTCCCAACATGGATTCAGTACAGGAATGACAAAGACGAAACCCAGTTCAACACCTTCCTCGACCATTTATCTGTAAGTATGGTTATGTATGGAAACTAGTAATATCGTCTTGCTCTGCCCCATACTTTCTAGGTTGCTGATAATGAGACTCCCATAATTTTCAACAGATGAGGTTCAAGTTGGATAGCCAAGATGATGCAACCAGACAAGCTTGCACCCATGTTTTCAAGTCTGCTCTGCGACAGTATCGGTATAACTTGAGGAAAACTCACTTTGAAGGCAAGGCTAACAGTGAACTTTCCCAAACATCTCCAGTGGAAAATATATCGGATGAAGACTGGAGGGGCCTTGTTAAACACTGGTCTGATCCGAAGTGTCTGGTACATTATATATATGTGATCAGATCACATGTTGAAGTCCTATTTACGCATGTGCCACACAAATCTATCTTCTTGTAGGTGAACTGTTCAAAGAACAAGGCCAACCGTACGAAAGTGAAATTCCAACAGACGACAGGATCTCGTAGCTATATTGCACACTGCGAGGCTCTTGTAATTAGTTGTTGTTTCACTCTTTTCGCTGTACCATATTATCAGATCTATATTGACTTGTTCGAAATGCAGATGGAAGCCCGCAAGGACCAAAAAGTACCTGAACCAAATGCTGTGGAAATCTTCAAGGACTGTCACACCAGCAAGAAGAAGGGCATGACTACACCAGTCAAAGCCGCTGTTGTAAGTCCTTAATCCTCATGCCTTTTAACTACTAGTTACTCTGACTTGTGCCTTGAACTGCATGGTTTGCAGCCAATGTCTATTACTCTTTTCAATTTTACACACAATTGTCTTAGCGTATCATTGCACCTTACAAGGTTTAAAAGAGAGGAGTGATGTTCCTTTGATCTTGACCCGTAATCTAGTTCCATGCTGGACTTGCCCACACAACGTTACAATTGCCTGTTTGTCTGTTCTCAGTTGTTTTCTGATATGAATGATGTCATACTATGCTTACCGTATTATAAACTTCGTCTCTTTATCCTTAGCCCTCAATACAATGTGAAGAAATAGACAATACATTAGCGATGGTACATGGTCATATGTTTGGAACCTGGTTTTATTATGTACTTTGCAATAAAATACAACTAATATTTTACATGGGTTCACCAGAATAAGTTCTGTATATAGACCAAAGCTATTTTGTTTGGTTTGCTGCCTCCTTAATATCTTCTGTTCTGGTACTACTAATGTAAAACCTCAACTTTTCAGCGAGCTATGGAAAAAATGGTGGAACCGCCACCTTCTGAAGGTGGCGAGGCAACTATAATCGCAATGTCAGCTCTTGCTGCAGTGGGTCAGTACCTGTCCACTAACAGTGCCAAAAGCACGTTCCTGAGTAATACTTGGTTGGTTGTTAAGGCAATATCGTCCAAACTGCCTCATGATCAAGATATGCAAGCTCAAAGCAATGTTGTATCTGCGCTCCAGACACAAGTCCATTCCCTAACAGAGACCCTTTGTGAAACAAGGAGAAACATTGCTCAATGTCGTCAAGATATGCATGGTTTTGAAACCAGACTATCAGACATTTGCTATGTTGTTCAGGAGCCTAGGGGAAATGAAGGCGAGGGTTATGCTGCTCCATCGGACAATACAACATGAAAACATAACAGTCAGGTCAAATGAACTGAGCTTCTGAACTTCTGGTGGTGCATTTATCTGCTAGACTGTTAAGTTTTATGCCAACCTTCCATTTGTTATATAGTTGTAATTTGTTTTGGTGCGATACAAAATTTATTCTTAACGTGCAGTCACCGGCTGAAGAAAACAGCAAGCCATTTTTGTATAGTGTAGGGTGTTCCCTATATTTGCACTGGTGGCGATCTTTGATGCCAAGTGGATGTAATCTGTGCAATCGCCTTAATAGCCTAGCGTTAGTTTCGGCCTTATTTATTTCCTAGTCTTCTTTTTCCCTGGTTTGCTAGTGGCCGCAACTACCATGGGCCATATACGGGCCGTAGGATCCATGGGTCTCCTACGGGCCGTCGATAAATGGGTCTGTAATCGGTGGGCCTCGGGCCGTCGGATAAATGGGTCTACATGGGCCATAATCGGGCGTAATTGGTATCGGCCCAGCACGGTAACAGGCCGTAGGATAGCAAAGGTTTAATTCTGCCATAGGCATAACGGGTCGTTAATGGGCTAGAATATAGGACGGGCTGGAAACAGCGCAACGGGTTAACAGGCCAGAAACGGGCCGACTCTTGCCATGGGCCGAATTTGGCCCATTAGGGTAACAGGCCAGTAACGGGCCGACTCTTGCCATGGGCCGAATTCGGCCCATTAGGGGAACAGGCCAGTAACGGGCCGACTCTTGCCATGGGCCGAATTTGGCCCATTAGGGGAACAGGCCAGTAACGGGCCGGAAGTAATCGCGGGCCGAAAAGGAGCCCAAGAACGTATGGGTTGTCAATAGGCCGAAAGCTAACACGGGCTGGAAACGGCCCATGTAAATCACGAGCCATTAACGGGTATAAAGAAAATTACTGTTCATTATGGGCTAGAGTCGGCATGGGCCTGTAAAGGGCCGAAAGATACGAAGGCCTCATATGGGCCGAAAGACGTCGTGGGCCATACATCGGCCGAAAGTGAAATGGGCTGGTGTTATATTCGACGGCCCACATGACGTTGTTGGGCCGATTTCCTTTAGGGCCTAACGGGCCATGATTTAACGGGCCGTAAAATGGGCTATTTGTGAAGAGACCGTTAATAGGCTTTTCATGGGCCAGCCCGTTAACTTTTGACCAAGTCAAACGGGCCGGCTTTGTAAGCTAAATGGGCTAGTGGTGGGCCGTGGCACGTGTCGACATATCATAGGCGCCTATCTGACCCACTGACGAGCTGACACGTGTTTCGTCCGGCCAATAAGAATTTTACACGTGGAAATTTCCAATTGGTCGGGGCTGTTAACGGGTTATCGGATCCAAAACCAGACTCGATAGCTTAACGGCGTTCCGTTACGGTGGATGCCACGTGTTAGTCACCCTTGACGAAAGCACTTTTGTGACGTGCGATTTATCGTCATGGAAGTGGACACTTCCGTGATGATAATTTTGGTAATGTCATGGAACACTTCTACGACAGCACAGGTATGACTATCTTGATTCTGTCATAAAATCGTCATGGATGTACATGCATGACAAAAAAGGCGACCTACTGTGACAAACACGTATCATCACGGAAGTGTATTTTTTTGTAGTGATGATGCTTGCCCACTAAAGAGTAGAATGGAATGAGAAGGAATACTACTGACTCTTGCATAAAAGTAAAAGATAGACGCTTCACAGAGGGAAGCAAGGATTTGCAGAGGTGCCAGAGCTCGAAGCTAAAACAGAGATGAAAACTAATTTTGAGAGGTATGCTTTCATTGTCAACATAACGACCAAGAGTTCCCAATATCTTCCATACTAGATACATCATAGGCGGTTCCCACGCAGAAAGGTAAAGTTTTTACTCCCCCTCCACCAACATTCACACTCCACGGCTTGTCTGAAACAACGGGTGCCGTCCAACTATCAACATTCCTGGGGGAGTTTTGTTTAAATTATTTCTGAATTTGTTTTTGATCTTTTGATCATAGGACTGGGCATCCCAGTTACCAGCCATTTTCTCGTGAATGATGAGCGGAGTCCACTCATCGTGAGAATAACCCACCTAGCATGGAAGATACTGACAGCCCCTAGTCGCTACATGAGCGATTCGGGCATACAAAACAAATTATTATTTGAAGATTTAGAGTTTGGCACATGCAAATTTACTTGGAACGGCAGGTAAATACCGCATATAGGTAGATATGGTGGACACTCATGGAAGAAACTTGGTTCAAGGAATTTGGATGCACAAGCAGTATTCCCGCTTAGTACAGATATTTTGGCTAGCAAAAGGATTCTAAATAGCAAGCACCACATGTTAGAGGATCCATAACAATATAACTTCTATACAAATATACCCAAGCATAACTCATTATGTTGTCTTCCTTGTCCAACTTCAACTAATTTGCTCAGGTTTTAAAATAATTAATGGGGCTCACAATCATAGAAGATGTCCAAGATAGTATATTTATATGTGAAATCTCTCTTCCTTCAATATTCTTTCATGAATTGTTCAAGTGACCAATACAATGTTTGCTAACCTTCAAAAAATTTACCACCTCTACTTCTTATATGTGAAGGCATTACTCCCCATGGGAAAGGCATGTGAAACATATATAATTTCAGATTTATGACATTCAAATCATTCAACCATTTACTCACAGGATATAAGTGAAGCACACGAGTAAATGACAAACTACTCCAAAAAGATATAAGTGAAGATCAATGAGTAGTTAAATAATTATGTAGCTATGTGAAGACTCTCTCTTATTTAAGAATTTCAGATCTTGGGATTTTATTCAAACAGCAAGCAAAGCTAAAGAAAATAAAATGACGCTCCAAGCAAAACACATATCATGTGGTGAATAAAAATATATCTCCAAGTAAAGTTACCGATGAACAAAGACGAAAGAGGGGATGCCATCAGGGGCATCCCCAAGCTTAGGCTCTTGGTTTTCCTTGAATATTACTTTGGGGTGCCTTGGGCATCCCCGAGCTTAGCCTCTTTCCAATCCTTATTCCATAGTCCATCGGATCTTTACCCAAAACTTGAAAACTTCACAACACAAAACTTAACAGAAAATCTTGTGAGCTCCGTTAGCGAAAGAAAACAAAACACCACTTCAAGGTACTGTAATGAACTCATTCTTTATTTGTATTGGTGTTAAATTTAATGTATTCCAACTTCTCTATGGTTTATAAACTATTTTACTAGCCATAGATTCATCAAAATAAGCAAACAACACACGAAAAACAGAATCTGTCAAAAACAGAACAGTCTGTAGTAATCTGTAACTAACGCAAACTTCTGGAACACATAAATTCGACCGAAATAGGACGGCTTAGATAATTTGTTTATTTATCTACTGCAATTGGAATCAGTATTTTATCACGTTTTGGTGATTTTTAACAATTGTTTTCGTGAGCAGAAAGTTTCTGTCTTTTTCAGCAAGATCAAATAATTATCACCCAAGAAGATCTTATAGGTCTTACTTGTCACAAACACTAATTAAAACATAAAACCACATCTAACCAGAGGCTATATGGTTTATTTATTACTAAACAGGAACAAAAAGCAAGGAACAAAAATAAAATTGGGTTGCCTCCCAACAAGTGCTTACGTTTAACGCCCCTAGCTAGGCATGGTGATTTCAACGATGCTCACATAAAAGATAAGAATTGAAACATAAAGAGAGCATCATGAAGAATATGAATAGCACATTTAAGTCTAACCCACTTCCTATGCATAGGGATTTTGTGAGCAAACAACTTATGGGAACAAGAATCAACTTGCATAGGAAGGTAAAACAAGCATAACTTCAAGATTTTAAGCACATAGAGAGGAAACTTGATATTATTGCAATATGTAGAAGCATATGATCCTATCTCATAATAATTTTCAGTAGCATCATGAATGAATTCAACCATATAACCAGCACATAAAGCATTCTTTTCATGATCTACTAGCATAGAATTTTTATTACTCTCCACATAACCAAATTTATTCTCATCAATAGTAGTGGGAGCAAACTCAACAAAATAACTATCATGTAAAGCATAATACAATTGAAAATTAAAATCATGATGAGAAGTTTCATGGTTATCTTTATTCTATATAGCATACGTGTCATCACAATAATCATCATAAATAGGAGGCATGCTTTCATCATAATAAATTTGTTCATCAAAACTTGGGGGACTAAACATATCATCTTCATCAAACATAGCATCCCCAAGATTGTGGCTTTGCATATCATTAGCATCATGGGTATTCAAAGAATTCATACTAACAACATTGCAATCATGCTCATCATTCACATATTTTATGCCAAGCATTCTATGTAATTCTTCTTTTAGTACTTGAGCACAATTTTCCTTCCCATCATTTTCACGAAAGACATTAAAAAGATGAAGCATATGAGGCACCCTTAATTACATTTTTTGTAGTTTTCTTTTATAAACTAAACTAGTGATAAAACAAGAAGCAAAAATATTCGATTGCAAGATCTAAAGATATACCTTCAAGCACTCACCTCCCCGGCAACGGCGCCAGAAAAGAGCATGATGTCTACTACGCAACCTTCTTCTTCTAGACGTTGTTGGGCCTCCAAGTGCAGAGGTTTGTAGAACACTAGCAAATTTCCCTCAAGTGGATGACCTAAGGTTTATCGATCCGTGGGAGGCGTAGGTTGAAGATGGTCTCTCTCAAACAACCTTGCAACCAAATAACAAAGAGTCTCTTGTGTCCCCAACACACCCAATACAATGGTAAATTGTATAGGTGCACTAGTTCGGCGAAGAGATGGTGATACAAGTGCAATATGGATGATAGATATGAGTATTTGTAATATGAAAATATAAAAACAGCAAGGTAACTAATGATAAAAGTGAGCGTAAACGGTATTGCAATGCTAGGAAACAAGGCCTAAGGTTCATACTTTCACTAGTGCAAGTTCTCTCAACAATAATAACATAATTGGATCATATAACAATCCCTCAACATGCAACAAAGAGTCACTCCAAAGTCACTAATAGCGGAGAACAAATGAAGAGATTATGGTAGGGTACGAAACCACCTCAAAGTTATCCTTTCTGATCGATCTATTCAAGAGTCCCTAGTAAAATAACATTAAGCTATTCTTTCCGTTCGATCTATCATAGAGTTCGTACTAGAATAACACCTTAAGACACAAATAAACGAAAACCCTAATGTCACCTAGATACTCCAATGTCACCTCAAGTATCCGTGGGTATGATTATACGATATGCATCACACAATCTCAGATTCATCTATTCAACCAACACAAAGAACTTCAAAGAGTGCCCCAAAGTTTCTACCGAAGAGTCAAGACGAAAATGTGTGCCAACCCCTATGCATAAGTTCACGAGGTCACGGAGCTCGCAAGTTGATCACCAAAACATACATCAAGTGGATCACGTGATATCCCATTGTCACCACAGATAAGCACATGCAATACATACATCAAGTGTTCTCAAATCCTTAAAGACTCAATCCGATAAGATAACTTCAAAGGGAAAAATCAATCCATTAAAAGAGAGTAGAGGGGGAGAAACATCATAAGATCCAACTATAATGGCAAAGCTCGCGATACATCAAGATCGTGCCGAATCAAGAACACGAGAGAGAAAGATCAAACACATAGCTACTGGTACATACCCTCAGCCCCGAGGGTGAACTACTCCCTCCTCGTCATGGAGAGCGCCGGGATGATGAAGATGGCCACCGGTGAGGGATCCCCCCTCCGGCAGGGTGCTGGAACAGGGACCCGATTGGTTTTTGGTGGCTACAGAGGCTTGCGGCGGGGAACTCCCGATCTATTCTGTTCCCCGATGTTTTTAGGTTATTTGGATATATATAGGCGAAAGAAGCCGGTCAGGGGAGCCACGAGGGGCCCACGAGGGTGGGGTGCGCGCCCAGGGGGGCAGGCGCGCCTCCCTGCCTCGTGGCCACCTCAAAGCTTCCCTGACTTCAACTCCAAGTCTCTTGGATCACGTTTAGTTCCAAAAATCACGCTCCCGAAGGTTTCATTCCGTTTGGACTCCGTTTGATATTCCTTTTCTGCGAAACATTGAAACAAGGGAAAAAACAGAAACTGGCACTGGGCTCTGGGTTAATAGGTTAGTCCCAAAAATAATATAAAAGTGCATAGTAAAGCCCATTAAACATCCAAGATGGATAATATAATAGCATGAATACTTCATAAATTATAGATACGTTGGAGACGTATCAAGTTCCTGCGCGAGAACTGGGACATATTTGCCTGGCACCCTTCTGATATGCCAGGAATCCCACGCAGGTTGGCCGAACACAGCCTTAACATCTTGAAGGGATATAAACCAGTCAAGCAAACATTGCGGTGTTTTTCCGAACCTAAGCGACAAGCCATGGGAGAGGAGCTAGACAAGTTACTGGAGGCCGGGTTCACCAGAGAAATAAAACACCCCGACTGGCTAGCAAACCTGGTGATGGTACCAAAGAAGGATAAATCCTGGCGCCTGTGCGTCGATTTCAAAGACCTCAACAAGGCCTGCCCTAAGGATCCCTTCCCACTCCCTCGCATTGACCAGATTATTGATGCAACCGCAGGACACGACTCACTGTGTTTCCTCAATGCATACTCCGGATACCATCAAATCAAGATGAAGGAGTCCGATCAAGCTGCAACCGCATTCATTACCCCATATGGGCCTTTCTGTTTCAACACTATGCCTTTCGGGCTCAAAAACGTTGGCGGCACCTACCAACGCATGATTCAAACATGCTTGGAGAAACAGATCGGCAAGACAGTTGAAGCTTATGTGGATGACGTCGTCATCAAAACCAGGCACGTCGAGTCACTGATAGACGATCTACGTCTTACATTCGACAACCTCCGTACATATGACATCAAGCTCAACCCGGAAAAGTGTGATTTTGGCATCCCCGCTGGAAAACTGCTGGCTTCATCGTTTCCAATAGAGGAATGAGGCAAATCCAGCCAAAATCCGAGCTTTGTCACAATTGGCTACGCCAACAGACCTTAAACAGGTCCAAAAACTTGCGGGGTGCGTGGTAGCTTTAAGCCGCTTTATCTCCAGATTGGGAGAAAAAGCATTGCCACTCTACCGCCTTCTCCGACGCACCGACCACTTCGAGTGGACGGATGCGCCAACGGCCGGACTGGAGGAAATAAAGGCCCTTTTAGCGAGCAACCCAATCCTGGCCGCGCCGAACGTCGGTGAACCCATGTTATTATACATATCGGCAACACACCAGGTGGTGAGTGCCGTGCTCGTCGTCGAGCGAGAGCAGGACGGACACAAGTTCCCACTCCAGAAACCGGTATACTATGTATCCACTGTCCTCACACCCTGTAAATCCCGGTACCCTCACTACCAAAAAATAGCATACGCGGTCTTCATGGCATACCGGAGGCTATGACACTACTTTCAAGAGTGCTCAATCACGGTGGCCTCCGAAGTACCACTCAATGACATAATAAACAACCGTGATGCGACAGGTCGGATTGCTAAGTGGGCCATTGAGCTCCTCCCATTCGACATAACATACAAGCTGCGCTGGGCCATCAAATCCCAAGTATTGGCTGACTTTGTCACCGAATGGACAGAGGCCGAACTACCGAAAGAGTACGACACGTATTCCAACTGGGTTATGTACTTCGATGGTTCCAAAATGCTGGCGGGGTTAGGGGCGGGCGTTGTCCTAACGTCCCCCACTGGAGACGTAGTTCAGTACGTACTTCAAATATTATACACAGACTCCAAAAATGCAGCCGAATATGAGGCCTTGTTGCATGGACTTCGGATGGCTGTCTCCATGGGCATGCAACGCCTGGAAGTGAGCGGGGACTCGAACCTCGCAATATCTCAAATAAATGGAGATTTCGATGACAAAGATCCGAAAATGGCAGCTTACCGCAACGCCGTTCTTAAAACCTCGGCCCATTTCGAGGGGCTCGAGTTCCATCTTGTGGCTCGAGAAAGTAATCAAGCGGTGGCCGTCCTTGCTTGCATAGGTGCCAAGCGCGACCCCATCCCACCTAACATCTTTCTGGAAAGGCTCTTCAAGCCGTCCGTGGTGTGGCAAGGGGAGAGTGGCAACAATAGTCCGGACTCAGCTATAACCTTGGATGCCGAACACACCGATATCATCGGGGGCTCAGCCACCGAAATAACACCGTCGGCCCATCTCATAATTACAGTCATTGCCCCGTGGATCAAACCCTTCTTGGCCTACCTTACTAGGTGAGAACTCCCTGAGGATCAGAATGAGGCTCGCCGCATTGTCCGGCGCTCTAAAGCCTACAAGGTCCACGATGGAGAACTCTACAAGAACAGTGCTACCGGAGTACTCCAAAGATGTATCTCCGAGGAAGAGGGGCGGCAGCTCTTGGCTGAAATTCATGCCGGTCTCGGCGATCACCATGCCGCGGCTCGGGCCCTTGTAAGCAAGGCGTTCCATATAGGTTTCTATTGGCCGACGGCCCGAGCAGACGCACAGGACCTTGTCCAACGTTGCGTCGGATGCCAGCTTTTCGCCAACCAGAGCCATATGCCACCCACCGCTCTGCAAACAATCCCCATCACTTGGCCTTTTGCGGTCTGGGGGCTTGATATGGTTGGACCCCTTAAAGGAGGAAGCCATAAGAAAAAAATATCTGCTAGTCATGGTGGATAAATTCACTAAGTGGATAGAGGCCAAGCCAGTTAAAAGGCCGAGGCCGGACCAGTGATAGACTTTATATCCGGCATTGTACACCGTTATGGTGTCCCACACAGCATCATCACCGATAACGGCTCCAACTTCATAGCCGATGAGGTGACAAACTGGTGCGCCAATCTGGGCATTAAGCTCGATTACGCCTCCATCTATCACCCGCAAACAAAAGGTCAAGTCGAACGAGCCAATGGTCTTATTATGAGCGGCATCAAGCCTAGACTAGTGCGGTCTTTGAAAGAATCAGACAAGCACTGGGTTGTGGAGCTCGACTCCGTACTCTGGGGGCTGCGGACCATGCCCAATCGCACTACCGGATATACACCTTTCTTCATGGTGATCGGCGCACCGGCTGTGTTACCCTGCGACATTATTCATGACTCACCTCGAGTGCGCATGTACAAAGAGAGAGAGGCCGAGCTTGATCGGTAGGACAGCTTAGATGCTCTGGAGGAGGAGCGCGACATTGCAAAAGCCCGTTCAGCATTTTATCAACAGCAGGCTCGCAGGTATCAAAGCAGAGAAGTGCGGGACAAGAGTTACAATGTTGGCGAACTTGTTCTACGCCCGCCGGAGAAGAAAAAGGACAAACTCAAGCCCAAGTGGGAGGGTCCCTTCATCAGTGACGAAGTTCTCACCGGAGGAGCATACCACCTGCGGGATGCGTCAGACAATCGCCTAGAGCCAAACCCTTGGAATGCGGTCAGACTCCGAAGATTCTATGACTAGCGCCGACCTCTTTGTTCGTCTCCTTCTCCCTATTGTTTCCATTACTTTTCCTCTTTTTAGCTTTTTTCCTTTTCAGCCTTAAAGCGTTTCGTGCGGCTAAACCGTGCGCTTGTGACATACAAAGAGTCAATTATACCTGGGGGCTTCTTTGACAGAAGATTATTATTGCTATTTTTCGAGCATCAAGCTCATCACATATGCACGTTTTCCCCATATGTACCTTTTCTTCACCATTTATATGCATCGATATGACTTAAGTTTTGGCCAAGCTGGGTTGCCTAGCTCATGTGCTTATGCCCTACGTTCCCATTAGTTTGGCTAGGGCATAAAGGGAGCACCTCTGCGATTGTTACTGCCGGGTCATCTGGATGTGTACCTCAGACTGGGTGAAGCCGAAAGCTAGCGTTCTTAAGGGAATATTCGGTCGGCGAACTAAAGATGTTTTTACAGTCATTAAAATATGAACCCCAGATGTTGAATATACTGCGATTTTTCAATCACAGTTCGGACGTGCACATTAACACATGTACACGCAGGGAAAGGAACCCTTAACAGAACTATTCTCTCTGGAAGATGTTTCTTACAATCACAATGTAATATAACATAGCTAGCCGGATACAACTTGTCTGTTCAAGCAACTATGACCCCTGCGCCTGGTTTCCATGCATACCCTGGTATGTTTTGCCGCTCGAGTATTCGAAAACACTCTGCACCTTCGGGTCCAGAGGTCGAAGCGAAAAGATCTGCCATGACAATCGTTTTACAATCCGGCTAGGGACAAATACGTCAAGGAAAGTACATAGTCACTTGGACTCACAAATTTCCTCCTCTATACCGTCCAATAGGCTGTCTAACTTACAATCCTATTGGGAATATCTGGCGGCTACTTCTACTTGGTCATACACCAAATTCACGGGAATTTCTTTCCCATCTGACCCTAGAGGTCCGACCCGGGCCATATGATTTGGATCAAGCTTGGTATACCGTGTTTTTACCATGGCCCAGGCTTCTTGTGCACCTTCCCGGTAGGCCGATATCTTCCATAATCGAAAGCGCCGCCGCGCTCCGTTGAATAGCTCTATAAGCTCCTCCATTCTTCCTGGAGGGGAGGCGGATGGCCATAAAGCCTTGGCAACACTTTGCATCGCATGCCGAGCTTGCTCGTGCATTTGTGACAGCTCTTGTTGCAGATCGCCTGAGATGCCAGACATCCCCTCTTCGGGACGGCCGGTCAGCATACCTACAGATATAATTCTATCAGTTCCTTTCATCTCCGAACTACACGGAGGTAGGTGTGACCACATACCAAATATGCCGCCGCGCAGCCTCTTATTTTCCTTCACGGAATCAGCCAGCTGGGCCCGTACATCTTTCAATTCTTCGCCCAGCTGGGTGTGGGCATCCTGCAGCTTATTTTTCTCATCTCTGACTCGTGTCAGCACACGGTCGCCCGCGGCCAACAGCCCTTTGGCTTCTTGTTCTTCCGCTTGGCTGGCTTCCAGTTGCTCCTTCAGTTTATCTGACGATCCTGCTATAAGATGAGCAACAGTGTTAGCGTTGCCGGTATATAATTATGTTTTCTTGATGGAGGGGAACATTACGAGGTGATGCCTTCTTGGATTTCTCGTGTTCGGCGGTAGCAGCAGTTAGGTGGGTCCGACACTTTTCTAGTTCCTGAGACAACAGGCTGTTCTTCTCCGTAAGCGCCTGGTTATACAATGATCCTTAAATCAGTTGTATTAACTGCTTCAAGCCTCGGGGGCTACTGGTATATGATTATCGGTTTTGTATAATATAAATTTACCCGCATATCTTTTAAATGTTGGTCTGTGGCTCTGGCAAGTCCGTCTCGAGCACCTTGGATATATAGATCAGCTGAGCTGAAGGCATTGAATGCCTCGTTCGTAAAGCCGGGGTCGCGTAGAACGGCTCTCCGGTGCCGATGATTCATGGCACTCTCCACTTCCGAGTTTGTGACGTATACATCATGCGACAACTCTGCCGAGGGACAATCTGGCGTCACTCCTGTATCAGCCCTTGCATTTAAGGCAGGGTCAGGAACCTGACTTGTGGAGGCGCGGCCGGTAAGATCCCAAGACATAGTCCGGCGAACGCTTTTTTTGATAAGACACGGCGGACAATGTCACAGTTGGATGTGACTGCCAAAGGGCCAAATCCATACCTCTTCGATGAAGGCTCGGCTGTGCCTTCGTTGGCCTTCCTATTCGAAGGCTTGCCCGGCATGGGGGCCGCTCTCTTTGGAGTAGCCTCGGGGGTAGCATGGCGCGCCGAACGCCTCCCCTTTTGAGCGCAAAACAGTGCGGTGGGTGAGGCAGTACGAGGGAACTCTTTCGGAGGAAATGTCTCCTGATTACTTACGTGCGAAGCAGGGAAAAGACCGGGATAGTCGGCGGTGATGGCCACTTCCGTGCCATCATAGCTCGCCTGGTAAAACACTCCATCCTCGAGCACCACGAATATATCCGGATCCTCTTTGAATCCAGGGTCAAGGTCCCGGTTGTGGCCCTCTAGCTGCGGGGCGGGCCTGTGAAGTCCCTCGGAGATCTTTCGCCAGTGCTGTTATAAATGGACGGATTAATATTCATTGAAGGTGGCTCAGGGAGTGGAGTACGTAGAGCAGAGGGGTTGGGACTTACCCAGCTAGGAGGATTGTACATGGAAAATCCATCTCTGCGCTTGATACGAAGAAATTCCTCTTCCTCCCCTTTGAACAGTTCGGCTAATATTTTGGCCAGAGTGGCGGGGGTGTTCGGACCCTTTCGGCCACAGCGGGAGGCGTCATCCTCCCCATTATAGTGCCACATGGGAAGCCCTCTGTATTGGAGTAGCTGAACCCCCGTACTATGGAAGTCGCTATTACCTCGACTATTGATAATCCGGACTGGGCAAGCGTCTTTATCTTGCTCATGAGTTGATGAACTTCCGCACTATCTTCCTCCTCGAGGCTTCGAGGGCGCCAGCTGTGGCGTTTCTTCAAAGGAACGCTTGTGAACTCGGGTAGACCCCTCCGAACTTGGTCAGGAAGTGCGACGTCCTCGATATAGAACCATTCGGAAGACCATTCTTCGGATGCTTTCTTTGGTGTGATGGACAGGTATCCGGTCTCGGCGATGCGCCATACCTTGGCTCCGCCCACTTCAAATATGGATCCCTCGTGGTTACGCGGGACGAGACATAACAGCTTTCTCCACAATTCAAAATGAGCCTCACAACCCAGGAACAGCTCACAAAGAGCAACGTAACCCGCAATATACAGGATGGAGGCGGGAGTGAAGTTGTGCAGTTGGAGGCCATAATACTCCAGAAGCCCTCTGTGGAACGGATGAATTGGAAATCCGACACCTCTTAGCAGATAAAGGACGAAGCACACTCGCTCCCACCAGATGGGTTGGGGAAATTCTCTGCCTGGGCCTCGCCATTGAAGGAGGTCAATCCAGCCCGAACAGGGACCAGATCCGCGGGGGGAAGAAATCCCTGTGTTTGCAGCTTCGCTAGCTGACCGTGGGATACATAACATTTCTCCCAATCTCCTTTTTCTGGGACGCATGGGCGGGAGGAAGAGCTGGGAACGCTAGTCATGTTGGAGTGGTCTTTCCTAGCAGGCTCTGAAGATTTTTCCGCATGGTGCTGAATGGATATGAGATCAAATCTCTTTAAATAGACACTCCTCCTTATAGGGCCGGGGTGATATGTGTAAAAACACCCTGACCTCTCACATTTGCTTGACACGTGGAAGCTGAAATTGTTGATACGTAGAAGCCGAGGGGTACGACATTAAATGGAAAGCCGAAGACATCACTTTGAAGTCATCGGAGGAGGTACCCGCCTTGCAATGCTGAAGACAATCTGTGCGCCAGACACCTCGTCATTGAAGTCTGGTTCGGGGGCTACTGAGGGAGTCCTGGACTAAGGGGTCCTTGGGCGTCCGGCCTGTTAGCCATGGGCCGGACTGATGGGCTGTGAAGATACGAAGACCGAAGACTCTACCCGTGTCCGGATAGGACTCTCCTTGGCGTGGAAGGCAAGCTTGGCGACTAAATATGAAGATTCCTTTCTTTGTAACCGATTTATGTAACCCTAGTTCCCTCCGGTGCCTATATAAACCGAAGGGCTAGGTCTGTAGAGGCGAACAATCATACTCATAGTCATACAGGCTAGACTTCTAGGGTTTTAGCCATTACGATCTCGTGGTAGATCAACTCTTGTAACACTCATATTCATCAAGATCAATCAAGCAGGAAGTAGGGTATTACCTCCATAGGGAGGGCCCGAACCTGGGTAAACATTGTGTCCCCTATCTCCTGTTACCATCGACCTTAGACGCACAGTTCGGGACCCCTTACCCGAGATCCGCCGGTTTTGACACCGGCAAGGGGGATACGACTGGTCATTTGTCTCTGAATCCTCCTCTGAGGAGCTATCTGTAACCAGTAAGAAATCTGCATCGACAGGTAGCACTGACTGCTCAGAAGACCTTGTTTTTCACTCCAGATTTTCCCATGATCGACCCAAATGGCTGATGCACAGGAAGAGTAGATGAATGTATAAACATTGTTGACAAATGAAATACATTATGAAAAAAACATGGCATGATACAATTCACATATACGATGACTGGCTAAATAGGATGGCATTGCATAATTCACGTATATGATGCCTGGCTAAAGAAGATGGCATTTCATAGTTCCCATATACTCCCTCCGTTCCTAAATATTTGTCTTTTTAGAGATTTCAAATGGACTACCACATACGGATGTATATAGACATATTTTAGAGTGTAGATTCACTCATTTGCTCCGTATGTAGTCACTTGTTGAAATCTCTAAAAAGAAAAATATTTAGGAATGGTGGGAGTATGATATAGAATCCAAACAGGTGGCATTCACATAAAGCAAATCTAAACTAAGATGATGACATATAAGATGTATAATGTAAGCAATGCGAGGCGCCATATGCATGATATGACCAACATCAGCATGCCAGGTTAGAGCAAACACCTCAGGTGGTAAATAGGACTGGTCGGCTCCCTCTGAATCCCCATCTAAATAGTTATCTTCCTCTGGAATACAATCTGGAATGGCGGGAGGGGGGCCCACTTCGCCCACCATGGAGCGGCGTCTGCATGACATTATATTCCCGCGCAACGGTCTTCTCTTTTTCTCTACATGTTCAGTACGATTGTGTACAATAACTAACATGCATAATAAAAAATTAGTTAGATTTTGTAAGGCCTAAGGGGTGCATGCAGAAATCAAGACTGATGGTAGCAAACGAGTGGATAGATCCCAAACTAATGATAGCAGGTAGATTATAGCTTCAGTTTAAAAAGATAGACAATGGATCATCTACTGTTTGTTGCCCACCCAACATGAACCACATAGAAGACCCCAGATGAACCAGATAGTAGACCGATACTATTCGTTGCTGCCTTGATATGAGACCCACGGGCATTTTAAAACTCATGTTTGAACGATAAAGTAGCAAGTAATAATAGCTGATGTATAACGTAAGCAAACACGAAAGACTGCGACCTCTCTTCCGGAACTGTGTAGTCCTCAGGTTCATCTGCTCAATCGATGATGGTAATGCAGTTGGCGTGGTTGCCGGCAACGGGGAAGATGATCTGAGGCAGCGAAAGAAAGTTTGCACGGGGAATCTCTGCTGCAGTGAACGCTTTTGTCGATGGTGCACCTCAGGTGGGGTGGATAACGGCACGGCAGGGAGCAGGAAATAACACACAGAGTTTTCTTTGACGCCTATCTGAAAGTGAAGTAAATATGTAAGGGCTCCTTAGAATTGGAGGATATTATAAACGCAGGGACAGGAAAAACACAGGAATAGGATAGGAATGCACGTGCAAAACAGAGCATTTGGAAACATAGGATTTCTGTGAACCTCGGTGTTTGGTTCACATGAATTGGAAGAACACAGGAATTGAGAAACATGGTCAAATTAAAGTCAAACCACGTGAAAATGAAAAAAATAAGAATCTTATTATGCCAGTAATGCAATTAGTCCTGTTCTTCATGCATATTAATTTGAAAAGGACGTCCAACTGGATATTAAAATTCCTACCATTTTTCTTTGAAAGAGACACCAAAGGAAAAAATACTCCAGTTTTGCTTTGCTCCACTCCTAACCAAATGCACGAATAGTAGTACCATAGTAGTTCCATAGCAAAGGATCCCTGAGGGATCGACGTGAATGCAGAGTAACAAAGTGATGCAACGAGTGTACAACCTCTTTGGCATGGCCTTGTCGACCTCAGCATCATTGGGTTGGATGTGGAGGATGGTGATGCTGGTGTGACTGTCGGAGGCGGGGAAGAAGATCTGAGGCCTCTGGAAATGGCGCCGAGGGTACTGCTCCGCTGTGATGGACGGTTCCATCGTTGGAGCAGCTCCGGTGAGGTGTACGGCGGCGAGGCTGAAGCAGGACAAGACAGACAACATTAATCTAAAGTGGGACTCTAATATCATCTGCAATAGATGATGTAAAATACATCACCAAAAAGTGCTAGATGTAAAACGCATCAGCCGCGCCACGGCCGCTCTGACAGATGCTGTAAATACTGTTTACTCTGAACTTAACTGAAGAAACTGAACTTTACAGTCAAAACTGAATTTTACAGTCGAAACGGATTGAACTAGTACAAGAGCATTGCAATAGATGTTTAGGGCGTTCGAGCACTAGTAGCAGAGAATCAATGATCTAAATCAGCAGACGCTCGAGTAGGGAACACACTAGTAGAGAGCAAGTCGTGCAGCAGAACCGCGAGCGAGTGCTAAATTAGCAACTCCTGTAGCTGCCGGAGCTCGTGCAACAGCAGCAGCGCGAGCGAGAGTAGCAGAACGAACAAGAGCAAGAGCGGAGCAGCAGCGCAACCGACAGTAATAGCAGAGCAGAGCAGCAGCACGAACGAAAGCAAGAGCAGTGCAGCTGCGCGACCAATAGCAAGAACAGAGCCGCAGTGCGAGCAAGAGCTGGAGCAGCAGCAGCAGCACGAGCGAGAGCCGGAGCAGCTGCAACTAGTGCAAGTGTGGAAGTCACCGCCGAGGAAGCAACGACATGGGGGAGAGACACCATGGATGAGTGGCCGGCGACGGCACCATCGATGGAGACCCGCCATGGCTGCTCGGTGTCGAGCACCGGCAGCCCCGAATAAAAGATAAAATGCAGCGGTGAGTGCAGAACCTCCTTGGTGGCGCCAAGTTGGCCTCGGCTTCATCGGAGGAATTGGTGAGGGTGTTGCGGTTCCGGTGGGGCAGGTCAAGACGGCGCCGTGGGGATGGAAGTGGCGCGATAGACAAGGCGAACGTCGGGGCAGCTCCTTGGAGGTGGAGGACGGGGCGGCTGATCCGGCGAGACGACGAGATCGACGATGGATCCTCATCCGGTGTGGTGGATGAGGGACGGCGAGCTGTTGCGGTGGACGACGTTGTCGGGGAAGAGTCTCCGGCTGGGCGGCGGTCGGGAGGCCGACCGAGGAGCGTGGGGTTTTGTGGGTTTTGGCGGCCTCGGTGTACGAATGGGGGACGAAGGGGAAGGTAAGGGGGAGCCATGGCTTAGCGATGTGCTTGTCCGAAATGTAGGGTAAGTTACCAGCGTACCCCCACCAGTTTTGACACCGCTACGTCGAGCCGGCATTTCCGGCTGAGGGGTAGAAGGGGGATTTCACGTGTGTGGGCTGCGGGACCAATTTCGGATGAGGAGGGAGTTTTCGCGCGCCTCAAAATTTCGGGATAACAAGGCGCGGCGCGGGTTGAAGAGGCGGGAGTTTCAAAGCAGATGAGACAAAAGATACTCGAGCTTGAAAATTTCAGGATAACAAGGCGCGGATTCCTTGTTCGGCAGAACAAACTTAATGTGTACAAAAAAACAATTCATACAAGACACAAGAGAGTCATGTCCCCTTTTACTGTATTGCTATAAATGTCATTGAAAAAACTACAAGAAAAATGTAAAAAAATCGGGAGAACAAGATTACCCTGTACAGTACCAAATCGATTCGCACTTCCCTCCACAACAACAAAAAACAAATCAATTCCCACCAAAAGAAAGAGTCATGCCCCTTTTTATATGATTACAAATGCCAGGATCTCGAATTTCAATTTTTGAATCCACGTTATGTAGTCCTACATTTTCATCTTCCATCATATATGAACATTTTACTCCACCCTATGAACATATATATTGTCGTCTACCATATGGACTAAATTTGAATCAATTTTCCTTATTTGAATACGATTGTTGTCAAGTTATACAATCATTTAAATATTATCTTGTTAACAAAAAACATGCATATAGCAGTAATCATATTTCACTATGAACTACATGTAACAAACGAACTCCAATTCAAATATTTGTATCCATTTTAGGTTGAATTCAAATTAGAGTACATTGGTCTAGGTGGCGAGATGTTCGGGATAATCTAAACCCTGTTTTCATATGTATATAATTTTTGGCTGAATTGGGACAAGTTTTGGTAAAAGCTCCTTGCAAAACCAAAGATTCTCTCAACAAGCCTCGTGGTTCGGAGAGGGAACGTGTCACCTTTGTGTGCGAAACGATATACGCTGCCTCCCCCCAGATTTTCTTTACAGAGGCAACATAGAACTATATGAGTGCCTTGTTAAATTTGGGAATTATTCCAGGTTCGTTTGGCCTTTTTTATACATTAATTGAGTTTCTGGACATTTAATGTGCATAATCCAAATTTGAACTGCAAGCACATGCTCCTGTGCACCAAAGTTGGTTGAAAAATCACATGTGTGTCCTTGGGTGAATTTCTAGGTCCCATGCAAGAAATGGGAATGAAATTCAAACATCTGGGCGTCGTGACTCAGTCGAGAACATCGAGAAACTTGGTTTTTAAATTCATGTAAATCCAAAACTCGCCAGGAAATCATGAAACTTGGCATGGTGTCATGTCATGGCACTAACATGCTGTCTAAAAAATTGGGCCGATTTGGAACAAGTTTTGGTATAAGCTTCTTGCAAACCGGAGCTTCTCTCAAGAAGGCTCGTGGTTCTGAGAGGGAACGTGTCACCTTTGAGTGTGAAACGATATACACTGCCCCCCTTAAGTTTCCTTACAGAGGCAACATAGAACTACATGAGTGCCCTGTTAAATTTTGGAATTATTCCGAGTTCGTTTGGCCTTTTTTATACATTAATTGAGTTTTTGGTCATTTAATGTGCATGATTCAAATTTGAACTACAAGCACATGCTCCCGTGCACCAAAGTTGGTTGAAAAATCACATGTGTGTCCTCGGGTGAATTTCTAGGTCCCATGCAAGAAATGGGAATGAAAATCAAACATCTGGGCATCGTGGCTCGGCCAAGAACATTGAGAAACTTGGTTTTAAAATTCTTGTAAATTCAAAACACGCCTGAAAATCATGAAACTTGGCATGGTGTCATGTCATGGTACTACCATGCCGTGGTAAAAAAATTGGCCGAATTGGCCAATTTTTGGTATAAGCTTCTTGCAAACCGGAGCTTCTCTCAAGAAGGCTCGTGGTTCTGAGAGGGAACGTGTCACCTTCGAGTGGGAAACAATATACGCTGCCTCGCTTGAGTTTCTTTACAGAGGCAACATAGAACTACATGAGTGCCCTGTTAAATTTTGGAATTATTCCGGGTACGTTTGGCCTTTTTATACATTAATTGAGTTTCTGGTCATTTAATGTGCATAATTCAGATTTGAACTACAATCACATGCTCCCGTGCACAAAAGTTGGTTGAAAAATCACATGTGTGTCCTCGGGTGAATTTCTAGGTCCCATGCAAGAAATGCGAATGAAATTCAAACATCTGGGCATCATGGCTCGGCCGAGAACATTGAGAAACTTGGTTTTAAAATTCTTTTTAATCCAAAACATGCCTGAAAATCATGAAACTTGGCACGGTGTCATGTCATGGTACTACCATGCTGTGGTAAAAAAATTGGCCGAATAGGAACAAGTTTTGATATAAGCTTCTTGCAAACCAGAGCTTCTCTCAAGAAGGCTCGTGGTTCTGAGAGGGAACATGTCACCTTTGAGTGTGAAACGATATACGCTGCCCCCCTTAAGTTTCCTTACAGAGGCAACATAGAACTACATGAGTGCCCTGTTAAATTTTGGAATTATTCCGCGTTCGTTTGGCCTTTTTTATACATTAATTGAGTTTTTGGTCATTTAATGTGCATGATTCAAATTTGAACTACAAGCACATGCTCCCGTGCACCAAAGTTGGTTGAAAAATCACATGTGTGTCCTCGGGTGAATTTCTAGGTCCCATGCAAGAAATGGGAATGAAAATCAAACATCTGGGCATCGTGGCTCGGCCAAGAACATTGAGAAACTTGGTTTTAAAATTCTTGTAAATCCAAAACACGTCTGAAAATCATGAAACTTGGCATGGTGTCATGCCATGGTACTACCATGCTGTGGTGAAAAAATTGGCAGAATAGGAACAAGTTTTAGTATACGTTTCTTGCAAACCGGAGCTTCTCTCAAGAAGGCTCGTGGTTCTGAGAGGGAACGTGTCACCTTTGTGTGCATAATTCAAATTTGAAATACAAGCACATGCTCCAGTGCACCAAAGCTGGTTGAAAAATCACATGTGTGTCCTCGGATAAATTTCTAGGTCCCATGCAAGAAATGGGAATGAAATTCAAACATCTGGGCGTCGTGGCTCGGCTGGAAACATTGAGAAACTTGGTTTTTTAATTCCTGTAAATCCAAAACACGCATGAAAATCATGAAACTTGGCTTGGTGTCATGACATGGCACCATCATGCTGTGGTAATTTTGCTGTCCGATTTGCGAAGGCGCACACATTAACAATCAACAAAGTCATTTTCGAACAAGTGATGTCACGTTACAATCGGAAACACAAGTATTATTGAAACCATGGGCATTCTATTTACCATTTACGTGCCGCCATGCGTCCCCTTTTTTTATTAGCTAGGAGGCGTCGTGCAGGGTAGCTATTTGAGTACGGGAGGCGTGCGATCAAACCCCTGCGCGTGCTTATCGGGAGGAGAGCCCATTGACCTCCATCTGCCGTCCACCTCTCTCCCAAGGTTTCCATTAATGGCGCCCGACCCTCTGTTTAATGGTGTGGCTATGTCTCACTCGACTGAGATTTAAGAGAGAAAAAAGAAAATCTAAAAAGAAATTTTTGCACGGATCTTGATGTAAGAGCCGACGGATCTATATAGCATCTACTGCGACTTATAGCAAGACTGATGAATATATATAAGGACGACGAGAGTGGATAATAATTGTCTTACATAATTAGGCAGATAATTAGAAAAGCCACATGCTGCTATGCCCGAAATACACAAGGGCAAAAGAAGAAGGAAGACGCATACAATGATCTGGCTCGCTGATCTCGACTTTCTTTATGCGCTGCAGGTCGTGGAGACTAGTTCTCACGGCAAGCGGCGATGATCTCTTTCATCAGTTTCATGTCCTTAATATGCTGCCTGGCAGCATCCATGGATTCCTCCACCAGCCTTTTGCGCTTGATGCGGAGCATGGCATTCTCGTCCATAAGTTTCTTGACGATGACGCCCGTCCTCTGCAACAAGGCAGCGGTCTCCTTCGCCTACTTCGCCCTTCCGGCGATCTTCGCCCTCAGTAGGTCGCCCTCGGCCGGAGCTTCGCATTTCCCTCCCCTAGTTGCCGGATGATGCCGGTAGCCTCGTCCTGCAACCTCGCCCAGCCGGAGATCTAATCCATCTGGCTATGCACGATCGCATGCATGCGCCTGTAAGAGTCCTCGCCTGCCCGCGAGAAATTTTCCCAGGCCGCCGCGGCGCGACGGGAACTCTGTGCTGCTTCGGCGGCGCGGCGGGACATCTCTGCTGCTTCCGCGACGCGGCCGGACTAGTCTGCTACATCGACGGCGCGGCGGGACCTCCGTGCTGCTTCGGCGACGCGGCGGGACCTCTGTGCTGCTACTGCTGCGCGGCTGGACATGTCGGCTGCTTTCGCGACGAGGCGGGACATCTCTCGTGCTTCCTCTTCCATGCTCGCCTCTCCCTGTTGGAAATCTCTCGACCCAGAACTCACGCTGGCCATGGCAGAGGCAAAGGAATGATGCTGAATGACTTGATTGTTTTTTGTGGATGAGGAGTTGAGGAGGAATGTGCAGTCATCTTGGCATAGTAGTATTTATAACCGAGTACTACTAATATGCTCCTAAGTGGGAAACTGTTTAGGTTGTGATCGGTGTGAACAGTTTTCCAATTAAATATAGCATGGTAGTAATTTGGAATGTGACGAGATGCAAGCTCAAAATTTATTGACGGTTCTAGTTTCAAAGTGCGGCACTATTCCCGGATGGCGTAACGTGGGCAAGTGTTCTCGGTTGTGGTGTAGCATATGTCATGGTACTCCCTCCGTCTAGGTGTATAAGTCACCTTATGAAAACCAAATAATCCGAAAACACTTAGGCGCGGTGCATTAACTCTCACCTTGTTTCTTGTTTCTTAACACATCAACCAATAAGAGATGTAGGGCGTGCATGTTTTCAATGACTCGAGACTACCAAACACGACATGCAGTGGTTACTTCATTGCATGCAATGCTATTAATTAGCAAATAAACATTAAGTGCTCTCATTTTCCCCTCCTTCTTGGTCACGATGCACAACCTAAGATGACTTATTCAACTGGACGGAGGGAGTACTTCTTTTTCTACTACTGTGTATGTGCAATAACTGGCACCGTCGGATACATATCTTACGGTTATTGGGGTGCTCGACAGGAATAGCCTCATGGCGAGATATAGACTAGTCTTTTTTTCACACGCATTACATCGACACATATCATCTCTCTCCCTTTTTCCCACGCACACACCTATCTCTCGGGACTTCTCGCACGCACCATCTCTAGCTCCCTAGGTTGATGCCACCCACATACACTTGTACTCTGAGTTTAGTACGTCATACAGGAAGAGAAGAGGTGCACGCACGCACTCGTCCTCTCTCACACACGCATCTATAGCTACGAATTGTAGTGTTCTCAACCATCTGATTGGCTCTATCATAGGTTTCACGTTGCTCCTTGGCCTTGAGATTGAGAAGTTTAAAACGCGGAGGCTAAGCTGGAGGCGCGAGGTTTTGGTTAATGTGTGGGCCGCACACGGCACCAACATGACACGAGCTTCGTCTGGTTGGCGCGCAGTCGGATGGGTTGTCCAAGTATAGACACAACCAGGCCCTCCTTGGTATCTGCGCCTCGACTTATGCGCAGAGAAATTAGGATCGAAGGGAGTACTACTAGTAGGCTGGTTGTAATGGGGAGTATCATATACTAGTATCATGCATATGATACTACCTCCCTAATGCATAGTATCATGTACTAGTATCACATAGTACTCTATTTATTGCCATGCATGACACAAAGTAGCATAGCATTTATTATGATACGGTATCATGATATGATACTCTACCTTCTTTTTCTTCATTTAATTCTATGACACCTCATCAAAATTGCCTAGTTGGCATGCATGATACTACCATTACGACCAGCCATAGTAGTACTACTTTGATGTGTCGCCTCAACTCGCACAAGTATGCAACACTTCCTGAACAAACAAGCATATAAGCTGTTATACTTCTTACCCAAAGGATCTTTATATCCAACAGACACAAAATATCTGTTCGACTGTTGGAAATTACTTTAACTGTTGATCTGATGTCGAAGTAATTGCTGCATCACCACCAAAACCCACCATCTCTTAAGCTAAAGTAGACCGAGCTAACCCCTATATTAGCATATTACTAAGATACACAGAAGGCATTGTAGAATCATTTAGGACGTGAGCTTGTCAATCTGAATGTGGAGGGACACCAGCTTAGCCCCGGCCAGCGGCTTGGGTGGAATTGTGAAGAAGGTGAGCTCCTGCACGGCGACATCGCCGGGATCCTTGCTGCATGTCACCTCCATTTCCACCTTGACAGCGTCGGTCCTGCCTTTGGGCTCCCCCGGCGGGCCGTTCGCCCACAGCTTCGCCATGTAGTGCGGTAGTGGGGATGCCCCCGCTTTGATGCAGACGACCGACACGGCGATAGGCGCGCCGATGTCGAGCACGCCGCCGACCAAGAAAAATGCGCGGCCGTCCTCCTCCGCGAACGGCAAGAGTCGTGGCTCCGACAGTGGCACTTGCAGCTGGAGCGCGTTGCCGTACTGGATCCTATGCATGGGCATGGCATGCACGGTGTTGATGTGGTGGGAGAGCGCTGGCGGCGGGCCTTCGTAGCCGCAGACGGGCACGAGGCATTTGCAGGGCGCGAGCGGACACACGCTCAGGTGATCGGCGAGCTTGTGGTAAGTGACGTAGAGCCCACAACCTTCGTGCGGGCACTCCACCCTCGCCGAGGAGAGGACGGCGTCCACCGCCGTGTTCCGCACGTCGAAGCCACCGCCACGCTCGCACTTCTGGCACTGCCGCTGGTTCCCGGGGCGCTCGACGCAACAGTCCGCGCAGGCCAGGTGCCCTCCCTTGCACTGCGCAAATCAATCGAACAGCACATCAATCAAGAAACCTGCACATTGCTCGATCAGCCGAACGGACGAGGTATATTCGAACCTCATACACTGGAGGCTTCAAGGGGCGGAGGCACAAGGGGCAGTGGAGCAAGGTGAGGTCCATCGAGACCATAGAGAGCTCCATCGTCGGGTCCTGTTCCGTCTGCATGATCTCGCCCTCCTCGTGCACAACCATCTCTCGCTTTATTAGGGCCGGGGCATTACAAAGCTTTACCGTCACATATTCATACTACTTCAAGGTGCATCAAATCAACACATGCAAGTATCAAAAGGAGAGTCACGACATGCATGCATGCATTGTAATTAATGCATCGGTAAACGCAAATTATTGAAATATATCGAGTGTAGTGCTTTGATCTGTCGTGTCAACTTGTACAAGACCGAGAAGTTTGATTACTACAACGCCCCCTCTCCCTTGCAGACTGAGCTCCGGTGCCTTAACTGCACCTGCCTTTGGCTGCAGGACAGGTGGGCGACCCACCTGCTGGGCCCACCTGTCATACACGCAAAGGCAGGAGCAGTAAGTCAATGAAGCTGCGTCCCTCCCTCGCCCATGAGCGTGGTGGCTGGCATGACTAGGAGAAGCTTTGGCTATACGCTGTCCCTCCCGCACGCAGTGGACATGCAGCAGTTCATTCCGTGTTAGATGGCCAGAAGCATACTGTAGTACTTCTCCACTGCAGTAGTACTCCATCATTGTTTGACTTCCCGAAGAGGCGAAGAGCCAAGCGCAATCCGGACGCTCGTGTGGCAGTTTCGGGCTTCTTTGATTCAAAGGATTCTCAAAGGAATTTTGGAGGATTCTAATCCTTAGGAATTTTTCCTATCTTCGTTGTTTGACTCATAGGATTGTAAACCATAGGAATTTTTCCATAGAATTCATTTGCACTAGATTTCATAGGAAACTTTCCATCCACTCAAACCTCTTTGAAAGAATCCTAAGTTTTTTCTATGCACAATCAAACACTCATACAATCCTGTAGGATTCAAGACGACATTCCACTCTAATCCCATGCTTTTCCTATTCCCGCGTTTTGGAAATCCTACGAATCAAAGAGGCCCTTCATGTGTAGAGTAGTCTAGGATAGCGTGTACCGTGCTTGTAAGCTTAAAATCGTTGGGGTCGGCTCCATGCTACGAGGCCGTCTTGAAGCTTTTTTTATTAAAATAATCTTCTGGCCCTACCTGTCATCCTGGTGATTGTAATTTGCACGCTCATCTAGTCAAGACAGGAATATATATTTTAATTTGTGGTGGGGTAAATGTTAGGGGTTGCAGCAAATGGAGTATTGTACATTGCGGGTCTTTCAGCCAAGTTTAGAGGCAACCATGTGGGGCCAGTGCTATGATGTGTCGCGTCAACTCGTACAACGAGGAGAAGCTTTATTTTTACTACTGCATGCCTTCTCCCTCGCCCATGCGCGCGGTGGCTCGCAAACAAGGACATGCTTTTGCTTAGAGTACTCCCTCCGTTTTTACTCCGCATATAAGATTTGGTCAAAGTCAAACTACACAAAGTTTGATCAATTTTATATTAAAAAATATGAACATCTACAATACTAAAACTATATAGTATGAAAATACGTTTCATGGTGCATCTGATAATATTGATTTCATAGTGTGATTGTTTATATTTCTTAATATAAAGTTAATCAAACTCTACAAAGCTTGACTTTGACCAAACCTTATATGCGGACTAAAAAGAAACTGAGGGAGTACTACAACAAGCTATCCCTCCCGCTCGTGGTGCACGGACATGCAGCAGTGGATTCGATACTGTAGAAGCAGTAGTAGTAACATCATTGTTCGTCTTCTCGAAGAGGCGAAGAGCCAAGCGCAACCCGAGCGTGGAAGTTGCGAACCTTGGAGCACACATATAGCCAGGCTCTTGCATGAGACAAAATTGCTATGTGAGCCCACTATTGTAGTACTTTCTAGTGTAGCCCTGTAAACTAGAAAGGAGTATTTGCCTTTCTAGAGATTTCAACAAGTGACTAGACTACACTGGGATGGAGTACATATGGAGCAAAATGAGTGAATCTACACCGTAAATAAATACGTAGTTCTCTCGTTTTCCTCTTCGCCTTGGTCGCGGTGCACAATATTGAGTATACTAGTACTATCATCTTGAAATTTACGAAGTCACCATAGGCACCTCGTCGTCGACGGGGACGTCTCCTGACACGCGATAGACGTGAGCGGCAGTCGCCTCCATAGGTGCTTGAATGCCAAGGAGGGAGAGGGTAGCGGTTCCTGAGACGTTGAACGGTCAATGATGCATCCTCGATTACATGCAGAGGGAATTAATTGTAGAAGCAGAATAGAGCCAGCACGATGTGAATGCAACAAAGTTTGGACTCTCATATAAAGGTGCCCCACCACTCCAATCCAGCTACTCCTAGTCTCTGCGCAACACTGCTCACTCCAATCCAAGACCAAGTGACCAGAAGCCACAAGCACCTATGGAGGCGATGGACGCGAGCGACAGTCGGCTGTGCCAAATCATCCAAGGTGCCGGCCTGTGGCCCCGCATCACGCAGCGTTTCCAGACGGTACTGGCGACCGCCGGTGTCGTAGCCCTCGCCGACACGGGCTTCTCCTCTCGCATGGACGACATGATGGTCAACTCCATCCGCAAGTTCACCACCGTCAAGAAGCACGCGGACGACCTTGCCGTACTACTCCAGCCCGCGCGCCTAGGCTCCCCATTGCCTGCAACCCTAATCGGCCTCCATGGTGATGAACTCTTTCAAGCCCTGGTGGCCCTGCAGGTGCCGGAGGTCACGACGAAGAATGTGCACCTCGACCTCCACATCCACGTCTACGAGGAAATCGTCTACATAGGCCACTACATGGCCAGCGAGGACAGAAAGACATTGGCCTTCTTCCAGCGGCTGGAATCTTTGGATGCCATTGTTCATAAGCACGTCGACCTGGCCCCGAAAGCCGCTGCTACTTAGCCGCCGTTCGGTGGGCCGGCGCCCTGAGTCGAGGAGGTGGACATCGTCGATGGATGCATCTCTTCTTCTTGCCTCCTGTAACCAGCACTGTATCGCCTCGTGGCCTTAATGTTTTATTAGTATAGTACTCCCTCCGTTCCCAAATATAAGTCTTTCTAAAGATTCCAGCAAGTGACTACATACGGAGCAAAATGAGTGAATCTACACTCTAAAATATGTCTACATACATCTGTATGTTGTATTCCATTTGAAATATCTAAAAAGGCTTATATTTAGGAACGGAGGGTGTATATGGCATTTTTATTCCAGTCGTAACGTTTTCACTATGAGGTGGGGCTGCAGTTGAGCAAACCGACCATCGGCAAATTACCCCCCCCCCCCCCCCCCCGCCCATCGGGCGTCGGCTGAGTTTAGAATTAGAAGAGAGAAACGAGGGGGAAGAGCTAGCTATAGCACGGACGCTGTTTTCAGATGGGACTCGTGTTGATAGAATAGGAGTACTGAGCACTCGTACCTCTTTTTTGAGGGAAATGGTAGTCGTATGTCTAGTACTACCACTAGTTCGGTGCGTGTGACCTATACCTGTCATCACTTTCGGTCTCCTTCTCAAACCGCAGCTACGCTTCACCGTACATATTTTTTCACGCATTTATCCTCCTATAGCTATATGTACTCCTAGGCTATTTCCACGTGCTCCCTTTCGCCGACATGTGGGACATAGAGCATCTGGGTCGCAGTGCATGCACGACTCGGAGCATATGCCGGGGTACTTTACATTTCAGACCTCATGAATTACATGCAAACCCCCCGCAGAAGAATAAATAAATAAATTACTACACGAAACTGGATTATTTTCGTAGAAACCGGAGCACATTCATGAAATTTTGGAGATAACACGTTTATGAAAAACTACCAGACCTAAACCAGTCTATGGGCCTCTTTGATTCGCAGGATACTGAAAACACAGGAATGGGGAAAGTATGATGGCGATGAACCGAGACAAGGAGAACTCTAACTCAGTTAGAGGTTAGAGTTAGATTCTAACCCTGAACTAACTCTAAACCAAAGAGGTGTATGGATGGCAGGGTTAGATTGACAATACATGTTCTTTCTCAATCATTTGACTACTTTGGACCCTATTTCCTGCCGGATTTGGTGTGGCCGGCTCTTGTGTGGCCTCCTCCCGCTCACCATCTTTACAAATCAAGCATGCAAAACATGATAAATTTTACTTTGTCCATACAAATGAGATATCCCACTTAAACATACAAGTCCTCAATCAAGCTTCACAAAAAACAATACACTCCATGAAACAAAGCATGAGCTAACTCATCACAGAAGTCATTCACGATAGGGAGGGAGCCCGGAGCCCCTCACGCACCCAGGGAGGAGCTCGTCATCGTTGCTCTGGAGGAAGGCTCTGTAGAGCCAAAGCCCCAGGAACCCCTTCGACGCCGGCACTTGCAAGTTGAGGTCGACACCGGCATGGGTAGCAGGGCCACTTGCCGATGACTGCGAACCGAATCTTTGTGCCTCTAGAAATAATGCAAGCCTGAAACTGAAATACCTTGAAAGGTGAACTGAATCTTTGGGCCTCTAGAAGTAATGCAAGCCTGAAACTGAAATACCTAGAAAGGTGAACTGAATCTTTCGGCCTCTAGAAATAATGCAAGCCTGGAACTAAAATACCAAGAAAGGTGAACTGATTCTTTGGGCCTCTAGAAATAATGCAGGCCTGAAACTGAAATACCTAGAAAGGGGAACTGAATATTTGGGCCTCTAGAAAGATTTATTACCTCCTCAAGCAGCATCAAACAATCCAATGCATGCACCACAAATCTATACCAAGTTTAATCAGGATCTACTTTTCCAAATCAGAATTAGCGCTAGAGCGAGCAAGATCAATGATATGGTTGTGAGACAGAGAAGGAACGAACAAACTCACCCCTCTCGCGACCTCCCTGGTAGATGCGCCGCCGCCACGCACGACATCGGGATAAAAATGACCGGTGAAGGGGGAGCGGGCGAGCTTCGAAGGCCGGAGGGAGAGGGCGGATGGAGGAGGGCGGCGGAGGCCGGAGGAGAGGGCGGCCGGAGGAGAGAGAGGGCGAGCGGCGGAGCAGCGCTTGGGCGGGTGGCCCGATGGGGAACAGAGAGGAGTCGTGCGAGGGGGGCGGAGGGAGCGATCTGGTGCGGGCAGGGGAGATTTTTTTAGTTCTCTTTTAGTGGGCCCGAGGAGAACTAACCCAATTAGAACCTCTCCACCGGGCTAGTGTTTTTAGCTGGGTTAGAGCAAACTAGCTCAAACTAACCCCTCATGTTTGGATAATTGGAGGCTATTTCAACCCAAACTAGCTCTAACTGAGGGATCCAAACAAAGAGGAGTAGTATTGTACATGCTACAGTCTGGACAGTAGCACATTGTTTTTTACGGCCATATCAGCACATTGTTTTCTACTGCCGGTTCACTGGGCTGTCGTGGTTCGCACTCCTCCGACGTGAGTAGTAGGACTACTAGTATATACTGCATGATTATTTGCTCCTTCTTACTACTACGTACTTCGCCGACATGTGGGAGAGCCAGCATCCGGGTCGACGTGTCATGCATCAGATTAGAGTGCGGAACGGAAAGGGGGCATCACCCCGGTCGTACTGCCAGTAATTCATGACTATAGTGAGTAGTCATATCACAAGTCTTTCCAGCAGTAACGCGTCGTCAAATCGCATAGCCCGACCTTTCCAGCAGTAAGTAAGTTGAATCCGCTACTCCCCCACCCTCATCGCCTCTCTGTCAAACCGCCTACGCGAAAACTGCAGCGCGTACTGCCCGAGAAAAGCCCCGCCCTCAACTTTTAACTACGCGAAAATAGTTCGAGCTTGCTCGTTCTATATAAATACTAGTACTGTATATTTATTCACCCGTGGGGTTGTTCAATGAATGGAGGGCCGGGGAGCACAAGTGAACAATACTACTACTAGTAGTAGTAAGTAGGAGTCGTACAGTTAGTCACCTTAAATAGAGAGTTTCTTTTCTTTAATGCCACGTACACAAATTGGAACGCTTGTTGTGGACAGAAAAAGATAATCACTCCACTATATATGTATGCAGGGGCCTGAGCGCTTGCTTTACTAGGGTTGCTCTCTTCATTCTCTCATCCTCTCCAGATCTAAACAAGACAGCGGTAGCGACATTTTCTCTCTGCTCACCGCTGGTCACAGATCCGGCCGGACCCCTTAGGCTGGTGTGTGTGTAGAGGACTAGGTGCATCGTTCACGTGGTCATCGCCGGCGAGGGAGGAAACCCACAGCTGCCGGAGGGGCCCGATCCTCTGCCCGTGTCGTTCTCTCTGACACAGCGCCGGCTCGGGAGGTCCTCCGACCCTTCTTCCTCCCTGCCATATTGTGCGCAGATCCGACCTGCTGCCACCGACATCCCGACGACCCTCAGGTATAAGTTCTTCGAAAGCGGCCTTGCTCTACTACCCCAGCTCCCCACGTGTCTGCATGTGCATCTTTTTCTACTCCCATCAGCTCTTCCAAAGCCACCTAAATTCTTAGTATTATTAGAGGTAAAGCTAGTTCATGCATTCGAATCTAGGACTTGGTTCAAACAATGAAGAAAGGGGGGAAAGTTGTAGCATGAATCTAGGACTTGATTCAAAGAGGAAATAATATGGTGGAAGTAGTAGAGACTGGATACCCAACCGGTCTCTGTGTTGAAAAGGGAAATAATGGGAAAACGCAGTACAAACTGGATAAGGAACAGATCTATGGTTGAAAAAAGGATAGAAAGTGGCGGCTGGTGGACAAGTCAACAAAGTATTTCCAGGATTAGATTTGTTACCCTCACATAGTAAAAGGTCTCCAGGATTAGAATTGCTGCCCTCACTTAGTAAAAGGTCTCCAGAATTAGATTTGCTGCCCGCGCATAGTAAAAGGTCTCCAGGATTAGATTTGCTGCCCTCACATAGTAAAAGGTCTCCATGATTAGATTTGCTGCCCTCACAGAGCATGAACAATCTTGGCATCACCACTTTATGCCTCCTTGTAGGTACATTGTGCTGATGCGTCCACTGTCGCATGTCCTTATACCAACCTTTTGCTGTTGTTAATATAAGGGCGCATGTAAAATGAAGCGATCACACTGTTACCTTAAGGACATGTCTAACCAGTGTTATTGTTAATCTAATGCCTCCAGTGATATGATGCAATTAAACTATGTTACAAATGGTACTCCTGCTGTTTTCCCCAGTATGATAAGTAAGTTGCTCCTTTACGCTGTTGAGTGTCCTGGTGTCCCCACGGTCCCATGCCCTTAAACCAACTCTTTAGCTGCTGTTGATTTACTGTATCTGGTAAACAAGCAATGCCACCATTAAAGTAATCCCATATTTGACGAATGTCATTGTTGATCATAATGCTTCCGGTAACATCAAGCATTGCTGACGTTTTAAAATTTCTACTGTCCTTGCGTGATTGCCATGAACATAATTAAGATGCTTCTTTTCATTTCGTGTATGTTTCGTATATTCTTATTGACCAGCAACTGTTTACTTTCTATCTTTTTGTGTAGATAGGGATATCCATTTCACCTTGTTGCTATTGTGACCATTTGGTGAACTGCACAAAACACTTTTTTTTGGAATGAGTGTCTTGTGCAGTTCAACTAAAATTTCATGTGGGAAACATCTCTCAATTTTGGTGGAACTGCACAAAATGGTGATTGAAGTTTCCAAAATCTCCGTCAAATTCTGCTGGTAATCTGGTGCAACATTTTATTAGCCTTTGCAAGATGAGTCGTCACTGTCACCACAATGGCACTTTATTTTAGTGGAACTGCACAAAAGGATAAGCAAATTATAGTTACACCTTACATGAGCCGGACAGCCAACCTTAATGTTCCTCAAATTTAGTGCAAGTACTAAAGAAGAACCTGCCAGCTCATGAGAGCAAGTACTTCTTACTAGCTGAATGATGCAATCTTTGCTTCATTTCAGGTGAACTACAGAAAAAGGTGCATGAATTGAATCATGGAACTCCAGCCTGGCCTCATCCGAGTGGAGCTGCAGGTTGAGTTCAAGGAGTGCCATTATTATAGTAATCATGTTCTTCTTATTTGTGTTGTGCAAACAGGAATACTCAACTACAGATGTTGTGACGGTCAAGAGCATTCGCCAAGTTCTTCGGTTGTATGACACGGCTAGCCAAGATGGATTTAATCCTGATATTCACTTTATCAAAAGGCTCTAATGGGTTGGTTCTGAATCTTGCAAGCTGGGAATCAATGAGATGTGTAGGCATCTTTGTTGTACTTATTATTTGAATCTTATTTGTTGGTTCTGAATCTTGCAAGCTGAGAATCAATGAGATGTGTAGGCATCTTTGTTGTACTTATTATTTGGATCTTATTTGTTGGTTCTGAATCTTGCAAGCTGGGAAACACGGCATGATGATGCAGAGGACAACAACCATAACAAACAGTTCAAACATGGTAGTATTATCTGTGTGAAAGTGGGAAAAATGTGCTGATCGTGTGCGTCTTGAGAATAATAATTCTAATTGTTGTGCATGTTGATTCTGTGGCACTGATAGAACGAGCCAATGCATTGCTTGTTTTAAGTATAAATTTCTATTAAAGCTAATTAAATTTAAGTAAAGTGACCACTAACTCTTGTTATTACAGTACCAATACAGACCCGCTCGTGAACAGACGTATGGCCAGAGTAGGTTTCTTAATGGAGGCATTTGAATGCGCCGAGGGCGCATCTTCTGCCGGGCGTGCAGCAGGCGAGGGAGGCTAGTAACTGTTATCGCCTGTACACACTCAGTTTACTGTTGAATCCAGTTCCCCAAGAGCTGAAAAACGAACTGATGTCGCCGCCTACCCACTCGTTCACTTGAAGAGCCTCCAATGGCGATCCGAGGGGTGAGCTTGCTGGATATGGACTTCAGCAAGGAGTTCCCCTTTGAGTTCGCCGTTCAGTCCTATGGCTGCACCAAGTTGAATGTGATGTACACCAACGATCCGGACTCGGTGAAGCTCTGCCTCGCCGAGTTCACGCAGTACCTACAGGACGAGAAAGCACAAGGTCACAGGACTAGACGTTGTGCCCATCCATTCGTCTCCTGACAGGGACCAGCGGATCGCCGTCGCCCAGGTATGTGTGCAGGACGAGGTTCTCGTCTACCACTGCTATAGGGCCATCAGAGGTTCTGGAGCATTCGTCCGTTTCATCGGCAGCGCCGACTGCACCTTCGCTACGGTGGAGAGAAGGAAGAACGCGACGATTCGGCCATCTGGTGCAACAAGCTTGTCGACATCCAGAAGGAATACAAGATCATCGGCAACGGGCAGGAGAAGGACTCCGTGGTTGACCTCATCGAGACCATCATCGACCCCTGATACGCCAACATGAAAGAAGACAACGATACCAAAGGACCTAAACATGTGGGAGGTACCTCTGAATCTAGCCTACATAACCTACGCGGCCAAGGACGCATACGCATGCTACGACATGTACAGGCGGATCTTGGACATGAGGGCGTGTCTGCTTCCCGTAACCGACGAGTACATGGACAGCCGCAGCATCATGATCAAGCGTGCCAGGAAGGTCTAGATGTTGTACTTTATCTGTTTATAAGCACCTTTATCATCTGAGTGTTTCATGCATTAGCCTATGTGTCGTAATTATTTGTTTTGTCCGAAATATTTCTTTTAAGAAACCATTAAACTGTTTGCTTTTTTAGTGGCTATTTGCTTATGTATGTAACTAGTTCACACGTCCGTTTCAAAAAAAAAACTAGTTCACTCAGCTGCCGTGCTTTGAATCTCCTTCATCCCAACATATTCCCCTTCTCAGGTGGACCCAGCAGGTCTTGTACACAGACATATGGGACCAACCACCTATCCATTTGTATTTCTTTATTTTGTTCAATCTTTCGTCCTCTTCCTATAAAGCGGCTGGCCATCATAGCCTATGGCGTTGGCCAGGCCATCCCTCTACTCCCACACATTGTCCGGCGGCGGCAGCTCCACCAGCCCACCCTGCACCCGAACAAGTCAACCCTCGTACTCCCCTCCACCTGCGTCTTCCCCCGCTCCGATTCGTTCGGTTTGAGATCTCGACGTCGTCCTCCGCCTTGGTGCTCTCGCCACGGTGCCACCGTCTATCGTTCCCAACATGGTCAGCAAAACAAGAGGAATCGGGAGACAATTGTTCGTCGAGAGGCTGACAGTCCCGGGACCACTGGGTCCATGGCCTAGGTTTTGTTGTTTAACATGGGCAGCCCATGACATGTTTCAACATTTTTTGGATCCAGCAGGTATCAAGTGGCCTCTGGGCCTCCCAACCTAGCTTGTCTATAACATCAGCAGCCCAAGTTATGTTTGTTTTTTCAAGATGACGCACAGCTCAGTTCTATTTTTCTATAAGAATGCAAAACTGAACCTATGTTTTCTATAAGAATGCAAAACTGAACCTATATTTATTTCTTATTTTATTACATATAAATATAATAGAAACAACATAAGGTTCCGTTAAACCTGTTGTTCGTCCAACCATTTTATAGACCTTCCCACTTCCTTTATTTCTCATTTTCATTAATCCTATATCTAAATTTTCTCCCACTTTCTTTTTGATGTAAATTGAGTTTTCTCCCAGTACTTTTCCCTAGAACCAACTCAACTGTCCCACGTCTAGCCTAAAAATTAATAATACCCCACGTCCTATTAACTCATCAAATTAAAATGATATTTTATTTCGTAAATTGAAAGTTCTTACAAAATAATAATAATAATTGTTTATATATAACTTGGCAAGTTAACTCCTAGTGATTGCGTACATAAGCTTGCAAATATTTTACTGACCAATGCAGTAATAGACGTGCAATCATGTGTTTATGTTTTTATAACATTTCTCCGTCCAGCCCAACATGATATTTTCACCCAGCCCAGCAAGTCCGCGGATTTCGAGAAAAATGCAAATGGGCTTTAAATTCTACCATATATATAAACGGGGTGCATAGATGCTACATCATTGTTTCACCCAGCCCACCAAATGGACTAAAAAACAAATGGACTGGCTGACATGTGGGCCAGTAGGTCGAAGCCTAAGCAAGGCGTTGGATTTACATCCAACGGCCGGCATTCTTCTTCAATCTCTCGTCTTCTTCCCCCAGCGCTGCCGGGACCGCCTGCTCCAGCCTCCGGCATCCAGCGGCGTTGTTTTGCGCGCCTCAGCGAAACGCTACCCCGCCAACGGCCAGGCCATCCCTCCACTCCGCACCTCCTATTATTCTCAGCCGAGTGTAGGCCCACCCCGCACCCGAACCAGTCAAGATTCCCACTCCTCTCCGTCTGCGACTCCACTGTCGCGTCTTCTCCATCTCCGGGTCGTTCCAGTCTGGGGCCTCGCCGTCGTCCACCGCCTCACTGCACTCGGCGCGGCGTGGTCAACAAATGAGAGTCATCGGAAGAGTACTATACATGGAGAGCCTGACGGCTGGGACCCACGAGGTCCATGGTCGCACGCAAGGAAAGTTCCTCCTTATTAAGTTGTTTCCTCCCCTGACAACTGGGACACACCGGCTGTATCTTCGCACGGAAGGAAGTGCCTCCTTGTTATGTGAAAAAACCATTCCTCCTGATGATAGCTGGACCCAGCATATTTGGTGGCTGACTTGTGGGCCTACTAAGCGGACGTGTACACAAGGCTTTGTCAACTTAATCAACAAATGATTCTAGCAGCTGGACCGTTGGATGTTAATCCAACAGCCGTGCTCCTTCTTCAACCTCTGTTCTTGCTCCTGTCTCTCGTGGGTGGCAGTGCTGCCGCGTACCCGAACCAGTCAAGTTTCCCACTCCTCTCCATCTGCGACTCCACTGCCGCGTCTTCCCCATCTCTGGGTCGTTCCAGTCTGGGGCCTCGTGCTACCTCTTGAGCACTGCGTTGGTTTTCCCTTGAAGTGGAAGGGGTGATGCAGCAAAGTAGCGTAAGTATTTCCCTCAGTTTTTGAGAACCAAGGTATCAATCCAGTAGGAGGCCACGCACGAGTCCCTCGCACCTACACAAACAAATAAATCCTCGCAACCAATGCAATAAAGGGGTTGTCAATCCCTTCACGGTCACTTACGAGAGCGAGATCTGATAGATATGATAAGATAATATTTTTGGTATTTTTATGATAAATATGCAAAGTAAAATAAAAGGCAATAAAAACAACTAAGTGTTGGAAGATTAATATGATGGAAAATAGACCCGGGGCCATAGGTTTCACTAGTGGTTCTCTCAAGAGCATAAGTATTTACGGTGGGTGAACAAATTACTGTTGAGCAATTGACAGAATTGAGCATAGTTATGAGAATATCTAGGTATGATCATGTATATAGGCATCACGTCCGAGACAAGTAGACTGCCTCCTGCCTGCATCTACTACTATTACTCCACACATCGACCGCTATCCAGCATGCATCTAGAGTATTAAGTTCATAAGAATAGAGTAACGCTTTAAGCAAGATGACATGATGTAGAGGGATAAACTCATGCAATATGATATAAACCCCATCTTGTTATCCTCGATGGCAACAATACAATACGTGCCTTGATGCCCCTACTGTCAGTGGGAAAGGACACCGCAAGATTGAACCCGAAGCTAAGCACTTGTCCCATTGCAAGAAAGATCAATCTAGTAGGCCGAACCAAACTGATAATTCGAAGAGACTTGCAAATATAACCACTCATACATAAAAGAATTCAGAAGATTCAAATATTGTTCATAGATAAACTTGATCATAAACCCACAATTCATCGGTCTCAACAAACACACCGCAAAAGAAGATTACATCGAATAGATCTCCACAAGAGAGGGGGAGAACATTGTATTGAGATCCAAAAAGAGAGAAGAAGCCATCTAGCTAATAACTATGGACCCGAAGGTCTGAGGTAAACTACTCACACATCATAGGAGAGGCTATGGTGTTGATGTAGAAGCCCTCCGTGATCGATGCCACCTCTGGCGGAGCTCCGGAACAGGCCCCAAGATGGGATCTCACAAGTACAAAAGGTTGCGGCGGTGGAATTAGGTTTTTGGCTCCGTATATGGTAGTTTGGGGGTACGTAGGTATATATAGGAGGAAGGAGTACGTCGGTGGAGCAACAGGGGGCCCACGAGGGTGGAGGGCGCGCCTGGGGGGTGGGGGTAGGCGCGCCCCCTACCTCGTGCCCTCCTGGTTGATGTCTTGACGTATGGTCCAAGTCCTCTGGATCACGTTCGTTCCGAAAATCACGTTCCCAAAGGTTTCATTCCGTTTGGACTCCGTTTCATTTTTTTTCTGCGAAACTCTGAAATAGGCAAAAAAACAGCAATTCTGGGCTGGGCCTCCGGTTAATAGGTTAGTCCCAAAAATAATATAAAAGTGTATAATAAAGCCCAATAATGTCCAAAACAGAATATAATATAGCATGGAACAATCAAAAATTATAGATACGTTGGAGACGTATCACCTCGCCGTCGTCCACCGGCCTTGGTGCGCTCGGCACGGTGTGGTCAACGTGGTCAACAACCGAGAGTCGTCGGAAGATGACTGTACGTGAGAGGCTGACAGTGGGGACACATCATGCCCATGGACGCATGCATGCAACTGCATCCTTTTTACCCTGAAAATTAATGTTTTCTCCCCCTGACTGCTGGGACCCACCAGCTACATCTTCGCACGCAAGGAAGTACGTCCATATTACGGGCAAAAAAATATCCCCCTGACAGCTGGGACCCAGCAGCTATATCTTCACACGCAAGGAAGTGCGTCCTTATCCTCCCTGACAGCTGGGACCCACCCGGTCGAAGCGTACATACTGTTGTCTGTCTTGTCGGAACGTGTACGTACATACTGGTCGATCGGTCTCTCTGCAAGTATGAACCGTGGCCGAGTAAGTAGCGGCACATGACATAGTAGAGCCCCCCATGTAGCAGTTCAGGCTATCCCGTCTAAACCGTGTACATGTACGTACAGCCACATGCCAAAAAATACGGCCACGTACGTACATACGGGCGGGGTCTCGAACGCCTACTCGTGCATACGTACGGCCAGATCTCGTGTACATGGCTGGGTCGGAACGGAGAAAGTGCGTCGTTGTCGTGTTCATGGGGAGGCAACGGAATGCGTCGTGTTCATCGGGAGGCAACGGAACGCGTGATGTTCATCAAGAGCCAACCGGCTTAGACGGAACAGCCAATGGAAACGAGGCCTGGCGTGCCGCGGAACGGAGGAAACGGCCTTGTGTTCGACCGGCCATGGTCGAAACGGGATCCTGTTCATCGGGAGGGGTCTGGCGTACCGCAAAACAGAGGAAACGGACTTCTCTTGGACCTCCTACGGTTTAAAACGGGGTCCTGTTGACTGGGAGGGGTGTGGCGTACCGCAAAACGGAGGAAACGGACTTGTGTTGGAGCGCTACGGTTGAAATGGGGGTCATGTTCATCGGGAGGGGTGTGGCGTACCGCAAAACGGGACTCCACAGGACACTGTTCATCTCCCCCGTCGACCTCCTCCACAAGCTACTGTTCATGCACCGTCGACCTCCTCCAGCCTCCACCTGCGACTGTTCATCCATGGGCTCCTGTTCCGCGCGCTCCTCCACCGGCTACTGTTCAACCAACCCTCTCCACGAGGTCCTGTTAAACCACCCCTCCACGGGCTACTGTTCCTCCAGCCCTCCACCGGCTACTATTCAACCAGCCCTCCACAGGGTCCTGTTCATCCAGCCCTCCACGGGGTCCTGTTCATCCACCGGCTCGATCGATCGGGGTCCTGTTCATCCAGCGGCAACGGCCTCCACTACCATGGGTTCCTGTTTATCCAACCCCCCCCACCGGGAACGGTTCATCCAAACCCCCAACAATGCTCACTGTTCATCAAGAGGCAGCAGGTTCGATCGGCTTCAGTGAGCAGCAGTAGCGAAGGAATCGCTCGATTGGGTTCAGTTAACAGCCATGGATCGATCGCTCGGGTTCAGTAACGCGTAGCCTGCAGTGCAATCACTCGGGTTCAGTAGGCGAATGCCTCGCTCAGGTTCAGTTAGAGCCCAACGCCTCGCACCCACGCGCCTATGTGTACGAGAGAAACGCGCATCGCTCGGCCCCCGACCACCCACCGTAACCGGGAACTCCACGATATTTTCCTTGCCCTCGCTTCTACCACGGTTTTCTCCGTCATGGACGGCCCAAAGAATGTCATGCAGCTGCGTCTCCGACCCGCCCAGGATGAAAAGCCCATCTTCTGTCATGATTTTTTTTTTCAAAGAAGTAGGGGCCCACCACATCTATGATGATATCGGGTTTTGTCACAATTATTGTCATAGAAGTGTCATAAGCATGACAGAAAAAAATCGTTTGGCCCAAAATGTCACGGATGTGTCTTTCTTTTGTAGTGCATGTCAATACCTTTCCCTTCAAAGATAAAGGGAGGACCTTCTTCTTGATAACATCCTCGGGCAAACCTGCAAGCTTAAATAATCCACAAACTTCATCCACATAGATTAGATGCATATCAGGATGTAATGTTCCATCTCCTGCATAAGGATTAGCTAGCAGTTTCTCTATCATACCCGAATGAATTTCATAATAAATATTTTTAGTAGGTGCGGTAGGTTCAGGAGAAACTCTGTGCTCTTCCGGTCGAGGCGAAGATACCCTGAACAAGCCCCTCAAACGATTATTTTCCATAGTAACAAATGACTGTAATTTTTAGCACACTATATGAATGTTTACTTACCAAATTCCACTCACCAAAGGCGCTTCACTCCCCGGTAATGGTGCCAGAAAAGAGTCCTGATGACCCACAAGTATAGGTGATCTATCGTAGCCCTTTCGATAAGTAAGAGTGTCGAACCCAACGAGGAGCAGAAGGAAATGACAAGCGGTTTTCAGCAAGGTATTTGTTGGGTAACGCAGTAATTTCAAAAAATTCCTACGCACACGCGAGATCATGGTGATGCATAGCAATGAGAGGGGAGAGTGTCGTCCACGTACCCTCGTAGACCATAAGCGGAAGCGTTATGACAACGCGGTTGATGTAGTCATAAGTCTTCATGATCGACCAATCCTAGTACCGAACGTACGACACCTCCGCGATCTGCACACATTCAGCTCGGTGACGTCCCATGAACTCACGATCCAGTAGAGCTTCGAGGGAGAGTTCCGTCAGCACGACAGCGTGATGACGGTGATGATGAAGCTACCGACGCAGGGCTTCCCCTAAGCACCCCTACGATATGACCGAGGTGGATTATGGTGGAGGGGGCACCGCACACGGCTAAGAGATCAATGATCAACTTATGTGTCTATGGGGTGCCCCCTCCCCGTATATAAAGGAGTGGAGGAGGGGGAGGAGGCCGGCCTCCTTGGCGCGCTCCAAGGGGAGTCCTACTCCCATTGGGAGTAGGATTCCACCCCTTCCAAGAGTAGGAGTAGGAGGGGAGGAAGGAGGAGAGAGGGGAAATGAAAAAGGGGGGCGCCGCCCCCTCTTCCTTATCCAATTCGGACTAGAGGGGGAGGGGGCGCGGCCTTCCCTGGCCGCCCCTTCCTCTCTCCACCAAGGCCCATGAGGCCCATTACACTCCATGGGGGGTTCCGATAACCCCCGGTACTCCGGAATTCTTCCAAACTCACTCAGAACCTTTCCGAAGTCCAAACATAGTCATCCAATATATCGATATTTATGTCTCGACCATTTCGAGACTCCTCGTCATGTCCATGATCATATCCGGGACTCCAAACTACCTTCGGTACATCAAAACACATAAACTCATATTACCGATCGTCACCGAACGTTAAGCGTGCGGACCCTACGAGTTCGAGAACTATGTAGACATGACCGAGACACGTCTCCGTTCAATAACCAATAGCGGAACCTGGATGCTCATATTGGCTCCCACATATTATACGAAGATCTTTATTGGTCAAACCGCATAACAACATACGTTGTTCCTTTTGTCATCGGTATGTTACTTGCCCGAGATTCGATCGTCGGTATCTCAATACCTAGTTCAATCTCGTTACCGCCAAGTCTCTTTACTCGTCCCGTAATACATCATCCCGCAACTAACTCATTAGTTGCATTGCTTGCAAGGCTTATAGCGATGTGCATTACCGAGAGGGCCCAGAGATACCTCTCCGACAATCGGAGTGACAAATCCTAATCTTGATCTATGCCAACTCAACAAGTACCATCGAAGACACCTGTAGAGCACCTTTATAATCACCCAGTTACGTTGTGACGTTTGGTAGCACACAAAGTGTTCCTCTGGTATTCGGGAGTTGCATAATCTCATAGTCATAGGAACATGTATAAGTCATGAAGAAAGCAATTGCAATATACTAAACGATCAAATGCTAAGCTAACGGAATGGGTCAAGTCAATCACATCATTCACTAATGATGTGATCCCATTAATCAAATGAAGCCTCATGTCTATGGCTATGAAACATAACCATCTTTGATTCAACGAGCTAGTCAAGTAGAGACATACTAGTGACACACTGTTTGTCTATGTATTCACACATGTACTAAGTTTCCGGTTAATACAATTCTAGCATGAATAATAAACATTTATCATGATATAAGGAAATATAAATAACAACTTTATTATTGCCTCTAGAGCATATTTCCTTCAGCCTCCCACTTGCACTAGAGTCAATAATCTTGATTACATGGTAATGATTCTAACACCCATGGAGTCTTGGTGCTGATCATGTTTTGCTCGTGAGAGAGGCATAGTCAATGGGTCTGCAACATTCAGATCCATATGTATCTTGCAAATCTCTATGTCTCCCTCCTTGACTTGATCGCGGATGGAATTGAAGCGTCTCTTGATGTGCTTGGTTCTCTTGTGAAATCTGGATTCCTTTGCCAAATTGCACCTGTATTGTCACAAAAGATTTTCATTGGACCCGATGCACTAGGTATTACACCTAGATCGGATATGTACTCCTTCATCCAGACTCCTTCATTTGCTGCTTCCGAAGTAGCTATGTACTCCGCTTCACACGTAGATCCCGCCATGACGCTTTGCTTAGAATTGCACCAACTGACAGCTCAACCGTTCAATATAAACACGTGTCCGGTTTGTGACTTAGAGTCATCCGGATCAGTGTCAAAGCTTGCATCGACGTAACCATTTACGACGAGCTCTTTGTCACCTCCATAAACGAGAAACATATCCTTAGTCCTTTTCAGGTATTTCAGGATGTTCTTGACCGCTGTCCAATGATCCACTCCTAGATTACTCTGGTACCTCGCTGCTAAACTTATAGCAAGGCACACATCAGGTCTGGTACACAGCATTGCATACATGATAGAGCCTATGGCTGAAGCATAGGGAACACCTTTCATTTTCTCTCTATCTTCTGCAGTGGTCGGGCATTGAGTCTGACTCAACTTCACACATTGTAACACAGGCAAGAACCCTTTCTTTGCTTGATCCATTTTGAACTTCTTCAAAACTTTGTCTAGGTATGTGCTATGTAAAAGTCCAATTAAGCATCTTGATCTATCTCTATAGATCTTAATGTCCAATATATAAGCAGCTTCACCGATGTCTTTCATTGAAAAACTCTTATTCAAGTATCCTTTTATGCTATCCAGAAATTCTATATCATTTGCAATCAACAAATGTCATCCACATATAATATTAGAAATGCTACAGAGCTCCCACTCACTTTCTTGTAAATACAGGCTTCTCCAAAAGTCTGTATGAAACCATATGCTTTGATCACACTATCAAAATATTTATTCCAACTCCGAGATGCTTGCACCAGTCCATAAATGGATCGCTGGAGCTTGCGCACTTTGGTAGCATCCTTTGGATCGATAAAACCTTCAGGTTGCATAATATACAACTCTTCTTCCAGATCTCCATTCAGGAATGCAGTCTTTACATCCATTGGCAAATTTCATAGTCATAAAATGCGGCAATTGCTAACATGATTCGGACGGACTTAAGCATCGCTACGGGTGAGAAGGTCTCATCGTAGTCAACTCCTTGAACTTGTCGAAAACCTTTCGCAACAAGTCGAGCTTTGTAGATAGTAACATTACTGTCGGCGTCAGTCTTCTTCTTGAAGATCCATTTATTCTCGATGGCTTGCCGATCATCGGGCAAGTAAACCAAAGTCCATACTTTGTTCTCATACATGGGTCCCATCTCAGATTTCATGGCCTCAAGCCATTTTGCGGAATCTGTGCTCATCATTGCTTCCTCATAGTTCGTAGGTTCGTCATGGTCAAGTAACATGACCTCCAGAACAGGATTACCGTACCACTCTGGTGCGGATCTTACTCTGGTTGACCTATGAGGTTCGGTAGTAACTTGATCTGAAGTTACACGATCATCATCATTAGCTTCGACACTAATTGGTGTAGGAGTCACAGGAACAGATTTCTGTGATGAACTACTTTCCAATAAGGGAGCAGGTACAGTTACCTCATCAAGTTCTACTTTCCTCCCACTCACTTCTTTCGAGAGAAACTCCTTCTCTAGAAAGGATCCGTTCTTAGCAACGAATGTCTTGCCTTCGGGTCTGTGATAGAAGGTGTACCCAACAGTCTCCATTGGGTATCCTATGAAGACACATTTCTCCTATTTGGGTTCGAGCTTATCAGGTTGAAGCTTTTTCACATAAGCATCGCAGCCCCAAACTTTAAGAAACGACAACTTTGGTTTCTTGCCAAACCACAGTTCATAAGGCGTCGTCTCAATGGATTTAGATGGTGTCCTATTTAACGTGAATGCAGCTGTCTCTAAAGCATAACCCCAAAATGATAGCGGTAAATCAGTAAGAGACATCATAGATCGCACCATATCTAGTAAAGCACGATTACGACGTTCGGACACACCATTACGCTGTGGTGTTCCGGGTAGCGTGAGTTGCGAAACTATTTCGCATTCGTTCAAAAGAAGACCAAACTCGTAACTCAAATATTCTCCTCCACGATCAGATCTTAGAAACTTTATTTTCTTGTTACGATGATTTTCCACTTCACTCTGAAATTCTTTGAACTTTTCAAATGTTTCAGACTTATGTTTCATTAAGTAGATATACCCGTATCTGCTCAAATCATCTGTGAAGGTGATAAAATAATAATACCCGCCATGAGCCTCAACATTCATTGGACCACATACATCAGTATGTATGATTTCCAACAACTCTGTTGCTCGCTCCATTGTTCCGGAGAATGGAGTTTTAGTAATCTTGCCCATGAGGCATGGTTCGCAAGTACCAATTGATTCATAATCAAGTGATTCCAAAAGTCCATCAGAATGGAGTTTCTTCATGCGCTTTACACCAATATGACCTAAACGGCAGTGCCACAAATAAGTTGCACTATCATTATCAACACTGCATCTTTTGGCTTCAATATTATGAATATGTGTATCACTACTATCGAGATTCAATAAAAATAGACCACTCTTCAAGGGTGCATGACCATAAAAGATATTACTCATATAAATAGAACAACCATTATTCTCTGATTTAAATGAATAACCGACTCGCATTAAACAAGATCCAGATATAATGTTCATGCTCAACGCTGGCACCAAATAACAATTATTCAGGTCTAAAACTAATCCCAAAGGTAGATGTAGAGGTAGCGTGCCGACCGCGATCACATCGACTTTGGAACCATTTCCCACACGCATCGTCACCTCGTCCTTAGCCAATCTTCGCTTAATCCGTAGTCCCTGTTTCGAGTTGCAAATATTAGCAACAGAACCAGTATCAAATACCCAGGTGCTACTGCGAGCATTAGTAAGGTACACATCAATAACATGTATATCACATATACCTTTGTTCACCTTGCCATCCTTCTTATTCGCCAAATACTTGGGGTAGATCCGCTTCCAGTGACCAGTCCCTTTGCAGTAGAAGCACTCAGGCTTAGGTCCAGACTTGGGTTTCTTCACTTGAGCAGCAACTTGCTTGCCGTTCTTCTTGAAGTTCCCCTTCTCCCCTTTACCCTTTTTCTTGGAACTGGTGGTCTTGTTGACCATCAACACTTGATGCTCCTTCTTGATTTCTACCTCCGCAGCCTTTAGCATTGCGAAGAGCTCGGGAATTGTCTTATCCATCCCTTGCATGTTATAGTTCATCACGAAGCTCTTGTAACTTGGTGGCAGTGATTGAAGAATTCTGTCAATGAAACTATCATCCGGAAGATTAACTCCCAGTTGAATCAAATGATTGTTATACCAAGACATTTTGAGTATATGCTCACTCACAGAACTATTCTCCTCCATCTTGCAGTTGTAGAACTTATTGGAGACTTCATATCTATCAATCCGGGCATTTGCTTGAAATATTAACTTCAACTCCTGGAACATCTCATATGCTCCATGATGTTCAAAACATCGTTGAAGTCCCGGTTCTAAGCCGTAAAGCATGGCACACAGAACTATCGAGTAGTCATCAGCTTTGCTCTGCCAGACGTTGACAACATCTGGCGTTGCTCCTGCAGCGTGTTTGGCACCTAGCGGTGCTTCCATGATGTAATTCTTCTGTGCAGCAATGAGCATAATCCTCAAGTTACGGACCCAGTCCGTGTAGTTGCTACCATCATCTTTCAACTTAGCTTTCTCTAGGAACGCATTAAAATTCAACGGAACAACAACACGGGCCATCTATCTACAACAACATAGACATGCAAAATACTATCAGGTACTAAGTTCATGATAAATTAAAGTTCAATTAATCAAAGTACTTAAGAACTCCCACTTAGATAGACATCCCTCTAATCATCTAAGTGATCACGGGATCCAAATCAACTAAACCTTGTCCGATCATCACGTGAGATGGAGTAGTTTTCAATGGTGAACATCACTATGTTGATCATATCTACTATATGATTCACGCTCGACCTTTCGGACTCAGTGTTCCGAGGCCATATCTACATATGCTAGGCTCGTCAAGTTTAACCCGAGTATTCTACGTGCGCAAAACAGGCTTGCACCCGTTGTATGTGAACGTAGAGCTTATCACACCCGATCATCACGTGGTGTCTCGGCACGACGAACTTCCGCAACGGTGCATACTCAGGGAGAACACTTGTACCTTGAAATTTAGTGAGCGATCGTTGATACGTCTCCGTCGTATCTACTTTTCCAAACACTTTTGCCCTTGTTTTGGACTCTAACTTGCATGATTTGAATGGAACTAACCCGGACTGACGCTGTTTTCAGCAAAATTGCCATGGTGTTATTTATGTGCAGAAACAAAATTTCTCGGAATGACCTGAAACTTCACGGAACGTCTACTTGGAAATAATAGAAAATCCTTGCAAAAGATGAAGACCAGGGGGCCCACACCCTAGCCACGAGGGTGGGGGGCGCGCCCCCTGCCTCGTGGGCCCCGTGACGCTCCACCGACCTCAACTCCAACTCCATATATTCACTTTCGGGGAGAAAAAAATCAGAGAGAAGGATTCATCGCGTTTTACGATTCGGAGCCGCCGCCAAGCCCTAAAACCTCTCGGGAGGGCTGATCTGGAGTCCGTTCGGGGCTCTGGAGAGGGAGATTCGTCGCCGTCGTCATCATCAACCATCCTCCATCACCAATTTCATGATGTTCACCGCCGTGCGTGAGTAATTCCATCATAGTCTTGCTGGACGGTGATGGGTTGGATGAGATCTATCATGTAATCGAGTTAGTTTTGTTAGGGTTTGATCCCTAGTATCCACAATGTTCTGATATTGATGTTGCTATGACTTTGCTATGCTTAATGCTTGTCACTAGGGCCCGAGTGCCATGGTTTCAGATCAGAACCTATTATGTTTTCATGAATATATGTGAGTTCTTGATCCTATCTTGCAAGTCTATAGTCACCTACTATGTGTTATGATCCGGCAACCCCGAAGTGACAATAATCGGGACAACTCCCGGTGATGACCATAGTTTGAGGAGTTCATGTATTCACTATGTGCTAATGCTTTGTTCCGGTACTCTATTAAAAGGAGGCCTTAATATCCCTTAGTTTCCATTAGGACCCCACTGCCACGGGAGGGTAGGACACAAGATGTCATGCAAGTTCTTTTCCATAAGCACGTATGACTATATTCGGAATACATGCCTACATTACATTGATGAATTGGAGCTAGTTCTGTGTCACCCTATGTTATGATTGTTACATGATGAACCGCATCCGGCATAATTCTCCATCACCGATTTAATGCCTACGAGCTTTTCACATATTGTTCTGCGCTTATTTAATTTTCCGTTGCTACTGTTACAATCACTACAAAACATCAAAAATATTACTTTTGCTAACGTTACTTTTGTTAACGTTACCACTACTATCATATTACTTTGCTACTAAACACTTTGCTGCAGATATTAAGTTATCCAGGTGTGGTTGAATTGACAACTCAACTGCTAATACTTGAGAATATTCTTTGGCTCCCCTTGTGTCAAATCAATAAATTTGGGTTGAATACTCTACCCTCGAAAACTGTTGCGATCCCCTATACTTGTGGGTTATCAAGACTATTTTCTTGCGCCGTTGCCGGGGAGCATAGGTCTATTCTTTGAGTCACTTGGGATTTATATCTGCTGGTCACTATGAAGAACTTGAAAGATGCTAAGAAAACAATTTATCCCTCAACTACGAGGGGAGGTAAGGAACTACCATCTAGCTCTGCACTTGATTCACCTTCTGTTTTGAGTAAGCTTGCGACACCTAAACCTGCTTCTGCTATTCTTTCTGATATGTCACATGTTATTGATGATGTCACTTCTGCTATGCATGATACTTATGATGAAACTACTTCTATGCTTGAGACTACTGTGCCACTTAGTGAATTTCTTGATGAACAAATTGCTAGGGCTAGAGAGAAAGAAATTATTGAAACTGATTATATTGATGAAAGTGATGATGAAGACTTGCCTGTTATTCCTGAGGGTTATGTTTTTCAAAAAGAAGTTGCTTTAGCTATTTTAGCTTGCAAAGATAGATATGAGCTCAAGAGGTTATTAGTTAAATGGAAGCAGCAATCTCTTAATTCTAGAATGAAACCTGACCCTGCTTTTGCTACTTCACCTATCTGTGTTATTGATAAGGATTATGAATTCTCTGTTGATCCTGATATAATTACTTTGGTTGAATCTGATCCTTTTCATGGCTATGAATCTGAAACTGTTGTGGCACATCTTACTAAATTAAATGATATAGCCACCCTGTTCACTAATGATGAGAGATCTCGCTACTTCTATATCCTTAAAATATTTCCTTTCTCATTAAAGGGTGATGCTAAGATATGGTTTAATTCTCTTGATCCTGGTTGTGTGCGTAGTCCCCAGGATATGATTTATTACTTCTCTGCTAAATATTTCGCTGCTCATAAGAAACAAGCTGCTTTGAGGGAAATATACAATTTTGTGCAAATTGAAGAAGAGAGTCTCCCACAAGCTTGGGGGAGGCTTCTCAAGTTACTTAATGCTTTGCCTGATCATCCTCTTAAGAAAAACGAAATACTTGATATCTTTTATAATGGACTAACCGATGCTTCTAGAGATTACCTGGATAGTTGTGCTGGTTCTGTTTTCAGGGAAAGAACACCGGATGAAGCTGAAATTCTATTGAATAATATGTTGACAAATGAAAATAATTGGACACTTCCTGAGTCAACTCCTGAGCCTATTCCTAAACCAACTCCGAAGAAGAGAGGTCTTCTAGTTCACAGTCCTGAAGATATGCAAGAGGCAAAGAAATCTATGAAAGAAAAGGGTATTAAAGCTGAAGATGTTAAGAATTTACCTCCTATTGAAGAAATACATGGTCTTAATTTACCGCCTGTTGAAGAAACATATGATCTTAACCACCACGTATTGAAGAAACTCATGGTCTTGATAACCCAACACAGGTAGTAAAGGTAAATTCTCTCTATAGATATGATAAAGCTGAAATCCCTCCTACTAAGTTTGCTAGCCAATGTTTGGATGAGTTTGATAACTTTATGGTTAGGCAAGAAGATTTTAATGCTTATTTTGGTAGACAATTAAAACAAAATGCTTATATGATTGAACACTTGGGTGATTATATGTCTAGAGTTAAAGGTGAACTTAAACTCATTAGTAAACATGCTTCTATGGTTACCACTCAAGTAGAACAAGTACTTCAAGCTCAAAATGATTTGCTCAATGAATTGAATAGTAAGAAAAATGATTATGCTGTTAGAGTGGCTACTAGAACTGGTAGAATGACTCAGGAACCTTTGTATCCTGAAGGCCACCCTAAGAGAATTGAGCAAGATTCTCGGAGAAATAATATTGATGTACCTAGTCCTTCTAAAAGGAAGAAAAAGAAAAATGATAGGACTTTGCATCCTTCTAGTGAACCTATTGCCGAACCATCTGAGAATCCAAATGATATATCTATTTCTGATGCTGAAACACAATCTGGTAATGAACTTGAACCTAGCGATAATGTTAATGATGAGGTTCATGATGATGCTCAACCTAGTAATGATAATGATGTAGAAATTGAACCTGCTGTTGATCTTGATAACCCACAATCAAAGAATCAACGTTATAATAAGAGAGACTTTGTTGCTAGGAAACATGGTAAAGAAAGAGAACCATGGGTTCAGAAACCCATGCCTTTTCCTCCCAAACCATCCAAGAAAAAGGATGATGAGGATTTCGAGCATTTTGCTGAAATGATTAGACCTATCTTTTTGCGTATGCGATTAACTTATATGCTCAAAATGAATCCTTATGGTAAGTATATGAAAGAAATTGTCACTAATAAAAGAAAGATACCAGAAGCTGAAATTTCCACCATGCTTGCTAATTATAATTTTAAAGGTGGAATACCAAAGAAACTTGGAGATCTAGGAGTACCCACTATACCATGCTCCATTAAAAGAAACTATGTTAAAACTGCTTTATGTGATCTTGGAGCCGGTGTTAGTGTTATGCCTCTCTCTTTATATCGTAGACTTGATTTGAATAAGTTGACACCTACTGAAATATCTTTGCAAATGGCTGATAAATCAACTGCTATACCCGTTGGTATTTGTGAGGATGTGCCTGTTGTGGTTGCAAATGTTACTATTTTGATGGACTTTGTTATTCTTGATATTCCCGAGGACGACAGTATGTCTATTATTCTTGAAAGACCTTTTTTGAATACTGTAGGGGCTGTTATTGATTGCAACAAAGGCAATGTCACTTTTCACGTTAATGGTAATGAGCATATGGTACACTTTCCGAGAAACAACCTCAGGTCCACAGTATCAGTTCTATTGGAAAAATTCCATCGATTGTTTTTGGAGGTTTTGAATTTCCTCTTACTACTGTCAAGAAGAAATATGATATTCTTATTATTGGGGATGTGCATATCCCCGTTGAGGTAACATAGTGTCATTCAAAATTTCTCCGGTTCCATGTTATTCGGAATGAGTTTGTTAACAAGACTTGATCAACCTTGTTAGTGGATTCCTTTTGATGAGCATGAGATGGAGGAAACTAGAAGGCACAACCTTCTGTACCCTCTTTCTACTTTTTGTTATTTAGTTGAAATAAAGTAAAAATAGTATTTTTTTGTCTGTTTTCTGATTCATCCGTGCAATATAAAAATACCCTGAAAATAAAAGTTCTCCAAATGCCCTGAAAATTGAATATGATTTTTTCTAGAATGTTTGAGAATATCTGGCACTGAGAACACAGCAGGAGGGGCAAGCACCTGGCCACGAGGGTGGAGGGCGCGCCCCCCTGCCTCGTGGGCCCATGGTGGCTCCCTCCACTTATTCCTGCACCCACACACTGCTTCTTCCTCCCACAAACACCAATATCCAGCTCAAGCACGAGTTCTAGCTCATTTTGCTGCGATTTTCGATCTCCTTACTCAAAGCACCTCTCACAAAACTGCTTGGGGAGATTGTTCCTTGGTATGTGACTCCTCCATTGGTCCAATTAGTTTTTGTTCTAGTGCTTTATTCATTGCAAATTTTTGCTGCCTAGGTGACCATGTTCTTGAGCTTGCATGTCAATTCTATATGGTTCCAAGTAGTTCTAATGCTTGATATAGTCTCTAGGCACTTGTGGGAGTAGTTGCTATCAATTTTGTTGAGCTTGGTTCACTTTTGTTTGAAGTTACTAAAAATTTCAGAATTTTTTCAGAAAATAATGAAGAGGTTTTTGAGGGGCTCATCGAGCCGAAGCTCGAAGGAAAAGCAGAATGAAGAAGCACAGAGGCCCAAATATAATTTGCCTTGCACCGCGGAGGTTCGGCCGTGTGAATGGCCTTCTGATGATTTCTTGAGAGAAGCCGGGATTTATGATGATTTCTATTCGTTGGCTGAGAATGCTGGCCTCACAGACTTCGTCCGCGACCAACGTCATCAGTATCTCTTACTCACCAATACTTTTGTGCAAAACTTCTACTATTTTCCTAAGGAAACACCTCCTTCAGTAGAGTTTCATTTATATGATGTTGTTAAGAAGATGCCACTAGATGAACTTTGCAAGGTTTGCAAAATACCCTTCGAGGGTACCTTAGATGAACCACATCGAAAAGATGTGGATGGATTTATTGACACTATTACTGTAGGGGAAACTAGGAAGGTTTCCGATGCAAGAATCACTAGCATACATTTTCCTGTTTTACGCTACTTTGCCATATTTGCTAGTCGTTTCTTAATTGGTCGCGGAAACTGTGGAAACCTTAGTGTTCCTGATATTATCATCTTGTTCCATGGTTTATTCCGCGATAACAATGTTAGTATGGGCCGAATTATTGCTAAACGGTTAAGTTTGAACCGTACAAAGGGCCCCATCTTTGGAGGTATTTATGCTTCACGCCTTGCTGCACATTATAACATACCTATTAGGCACTATGAGAAAGAAGAAAAATTGCTGCCCAATGCTTATTTGGATTGTAAGAGTATGGTAGTGCATGATTTCATTGTTAAGAATAGGGAAGGGGAGCTTAAATACAAATTGTTCTTTGATAAACATCACCCTAAGACTATTACCTTGCCTGCTCCCTCCTTGTTTAATTTATCTACAGGTCTGTACCTCATTCCGTGGGCGGCCATTCACGCCTACCGGAACCCTACACCAGCCCCTGAGCCGGAACCACAATTTGAGCCTCCACGACAGTCTGATTACTTTTGGGATCCGGAGATGACTGCCAGCCAGTGGCAATCAGAGTCTTCTTCATCTCAGTACGACCCCAGCTACAACTATGGATATCCGCCAGGCCATCCGTGGCAGTGAACCAACTTAGGCCAAAAGCCTAAGCTTGGGGGAGTACGTATTTCCCACTGACATTACATTTATGTTCACACACTCATTGCTAGATGTCGGTGCTCATACTCTTTCACTGTAATATCCATGCTAGTTTATTTTTCTTTTTCCTGCTTTCTTCTTGTGTGTTTAATAAACCTTAAGAAAAACCAAAAAATTAGTTGTAGCTTTAATCTAGTTTACTTTCTTGCTATAGTAGTAATAATTAAAAAGAAAACCCAAAAAAAAAAACCCGTTCTTCTTTTGCTTGTTGGGAGTTTTCCTGTGTAAATAGTTTTATTTCTTTTCTTTGGGGGTCGATAGGAGAAGACCATAATTAAATTGTTGAAGTGGCTCTCATATGCATTATTGTTGATTTAACAAAGAGCCCATATTGTCTTGTCTTCTCATGTTTATTGAATGCTCGCAGATTCCAGCTTAGTCCAATGCACGTGCACTCTTATTATTCACATCGTTCGGTCGTGCAAGTGAAAGGCAATTATGACGATATATGATGGACTGATTGAGATGAGAAAAGCTAGTATGAACTCGACCTCTCTTGTTTTTGTAAATATGATTAGTTCATCGTTCCTGATTCAGCCTATTATGAATAAACATGTTTGCAATGACAATTAGAGATCATAGTTGCTTGTGCCATGCTTGATTAGCTATGAGTTATAATGGTTTACCTTGCATGCCAACATGCTATTAAAATGGTTGTGATGTGGTATAGTGGGGCGGTATCCTCCTTTGAATGATTTAAGTGACTCGACTTGGCACATGTTCACACATGTAGTTGAACCAAATCAACATAGCCTTCACGATATTTATGTTCATGGTGGATTATATCCTACTCATGCTCGTACTTAATGTTTATTAATTTTAATGCATGTTCATGACTGTTGTCGCTCTCTAGTTGGTCGCTTCCCAGTCTTTTGCTAGCCTTCACTTGTACTAAGCGGGAATACTGCTTGTGCATCCAATCCCTTAAACCCAAAAGTTATTCCATATGACTCCACTATACCTTCCTATATGCGGTATCTACCTGTCGTTCCAAGTAAATTTGTATGTGCCAAACTCTAAACCTTCAAATAAACATTCTGTTTTGTATGCTCGAATAGCTCATGTATCAACTAGGGCTGCCCTTATCTTCCATGCTAGGCGGGTTATTCTCAAGAGGAGTGGACTCCGCTCCTCACTCACGAGAAAATGGCTGGTCACCGGGATGCCCAGTCCCATGCTTTATGCAAACTAAATCAAAATAATTGTAAACAAAACTCCCCTTGGGACTGTTGCTTGTTGGAGGCACTCGTTTTTTCGAGCAAGCCATGGATTGATGCTTGTTGGTGGAGGGGGAGTATAAACTTTACCATTCTGTTTGGGAACCGCCTATAATGTGTGTAGCATGGAAGATATCGCCATCTCTTGGTTGTTATGTTGACAATGAAAGTATGCTGCTCAAAATATTATTTATCTCTATTTCAAAACCGAGCTCTGGCACCTCTACAAATCCCTGCTTCCCTCTGCGAAGGGCCTATCTATTTACTTTTATGTTGAGTCATCACCCTCTTATTAAAAGCACTAGCTGGAGAGCACAGTTGTCATTTGCATCCATTACTATTAGTTTATATTGGGTATGACTATGACTGGATCTCTTTTACCATGAATTACAATGTTTAGTCACTCCTTGATCTTTAAAGGTGCTCTGCATTTATGTTTTGCGGTCTCAGAAAGGGCTAGCGATATACCATCTTGTTATACCATATCATGATTGTTTTGAGAAAGTGTTGTCATCCGAGATTTAGTATTATGGCTCGCTAGTTGATTATGCCATTGATATGAGTAAACATGAGACCTAAGAGTTATTGTGAATGTGGTTAGTTCATAATCTTTGCTGAAAACTTGAATGCTGGCTTTACATATTTACAACAACAAGAGCAAACAGAGTTTGTAAAAGTTTTTCTTTATCACTTTCAGTTTGTCAACTGAATTGCTTGAGGACAAGCAAAGGTTTAAGCTTGGGGGAGTTGATACGTCTCCGTCGTATCTACTTTTCCAAACAGTTTTGCCCTTGTTTTGGACTCTAACTTGCATGATTTGAATGGAACTAACCCAGACTGATGTTGTTTTCAGCAGAATTGCCATGGTGTTATTTATGTGCAGAAACGAAAGTTCTCGGAATGACCTGAAACTTCACGGAACGTCTATTTGGAAATAATAAAAAAATCCTTGCAAAAGATGAAGACCAGGGGGGCCACACCCTAGCCACGAGGGTGGGGGGCGCCCCTGCCCCCCTAGGGCGCGCCCCCTGCCTCGTGGGCCCCCTGACGCTCCACCGACCTCAATTTCAACTCCACATATTCACTTTCGGGGAGAAAAAAAATCAGAGACAAGGATTCATCACGTTTTACGATACGGAGCCGCCGCCAAGCCCTAAAACCTCTCGGGAGGGCTGATCTGGAGTCCGTTCGGGGCTCCGGAGAGGGGGATTCATCGCCGTCGTCATCATCAACCATCCTCCATCACCAATTTCATGATGTTCACCGCCATGCGTGAGTAATTCCATCGTAGGCTTGCTGGACGATGATGGGTTGGATGCGATCTATCATGTAATCGAGTTAGTTTTGTTAGGGTTTGATCCCTAGTATCCACTATGTTCTAAGATTGATGTTGCTATGACTTTGCTATGCTTAATGCTTGTCACTAGGGCCCGAGTGCCATGATTTCAGATCTGAACCTATTATGTTTTCATGAATATATGTGAGTTCGTGATCCTATCTTGCAAGTCTATAGTCACCTACTATGTGTTAACATCCGGCAACCCCAAAGTGACAATAATCGGGACCACTCCCGGTGATGACCTTAGTTTGAGGAGTTCATGTATTCACTATGTGCTAATGCTTTGTTCCGGTACTCTATTAAAAGGAGGCCTTAATATCCCTTAATTTCCATTAGGACCCCGCTGCCACGGGAGGGTAGGACAAAAGATGTCATGCAAGTTCTTTTCCATAAGCACGTATGACTATATTCGGAATACATGCCTACATTACATTGATCAATTACGAGCTTTTCACATATTGGTCTTAGCTTATTTACTTTTCCGTTGCTACTATTACAATCACTACAAAACACCAAAAATGTTACTTTTGCTACCATTACTTTTGTTACCATTACCACTACTACCATATTACTTTGCTACTAAACACTTTGCTGCAGATATTAAGTTATCCAGGTGTGGTTGAATTGACAACTCAACTGCTAATACTTGAGAATATTCTTTGGCTCCCCTTGTGTCGAATCAATAAATTTGGGTTGAATACTCTACCCTCGAAAACTGTTGCGATCCCCTATACTTGTGGGTTATCAATCATCTTATAATGCTACCACCGAACTAAGCAAAATAAGATGCATAAAAGATAAACATCACATGCAATCAATATAAGTGATATGATATAGCCATCATCATCTTGTTCCTTTGATCTCCATCTCCAAAGCACCGTCATGATCACCATCGTCACCGGCGCGACACCTTGATCTCCATCATAGCATCGTTGTCGTCTCACCAACTATTGTTTCTACGACTATCGCTACCGCTTAGTGATAAAGTAAAGTAATTACATGGCGATTGCATTTCATACAATAAAGCGACAACCATATAGCTCCTGCCAGTTGTCGATAACTCCATTACAAAACATGATCATCTCATACAATAAAATTTAGCATCATGTCTTGACCATATCACTTCACAACATGCCCTGCAAAAACAAGTTAGACGTCCTCTACTTTGTTGTTGCAAGTTTTACGTGGCTGCTAAGGGCTGAGCGAGAACCATTCTTACCTACGCATCAAAACCACAACGATATTTCGTCAAGTATGTGTTGTTTTAACCTTCAACAAGGACCGGGCGTAGCCACACTCGATTCAACTAAAGTTGGAGAAACTGACACCCGCCAGCCACCTATGTGCGAAGCACGTCGGTAGAACCAGTCTCGTGTAAGCGTACGCGTAATGTCGATCCGGGCCGCCTCATCCAACAATACCGCCGAATCAAAGTATGACATGCTGGTAAGCAGTATGACTAGTATCGCCGACAACTCACTTGTGTTCTACTCGTGCATATAACATCTACGCATAAACCTGGCTCTGATGCCACTGTTGGGTAACACAGTAATTTCAAAAAAAATCCTACGCACACGCAAGATCATGATGATGCATAGCAATGAGAGGGGAGAGTGTCGTCCACGTACCCTCATAGACCGTAAGTGGAAGCGTTATGACAACGTGGTTGATGTAGTCGTACATCTTCACGATCGACCGATCCTAGTACCGAACGTACGGCACCTCCGCGATCTGCACACGTTCAGCTCGGTGACGTCCCATGAACTCATGGTCCAGTAGAGCTTCGACGGAGAGTTCCGTCAGCACGACGGCGTGATGATGGTGATGATGAAGCTACCGATGCAGGGCTTCACCTAAGCACCGCTACGACATGACCGAGGTGGATTATGGTGGAGGGGGGCACCGCACACAGCTAAGAGATCAATGATCAACTTCTGTGTCTATGGCGTGCCCCCCTCCCCGTATATAAAGGAGTGGAGGAGGGGGAGGAGGTCGGCCTCCTAGGCGCGCCCCAAGGGGAGTCCTACTCCCACCGGGAGTAGGATTCCACCCCTTCCAAGAGTAGGAGTAGGAGGGAAGGAAGGAGGAGAGAGGGGAAAGGAAAACGGGGGGGCCCCGCCCCCCTTCCTTGTCCAATTCGGACTGAAGGGGGAGGGGGCGCGCGGCCTGCCCTGGCCGCCCCTTCCTCTGTCCACCAAGGCCCATGGGCCCATTACACTCCCCGGTATTCTTCCAAACTCACTCGGAACCTTTCCGAAGTCCAAACATAGTCATCCAATAAATCGATCTTTATGTCTCGACCATTTCGGGACTCCTCGTCATGTCCGTGATCATATCCGGGACTCCGAACTACCTTCGGTACATCAAAACACATAAACTCATATTACCGATCGTCACCGAACGTTAAGCGTGCGGACCCTACGGGTTCGAGAACTATGTAGACATGACCGAGACACGTCTCCGGTCAATAACCAATAGCGGAACCTGGATGCTCATATTGGCTCCCACATATTCTACGAAGATCTTTATCGGTCAAACCGCATAACAACATACGTTGTTCCTTTTATCATCGGTATGTTACTTGCCCGAGATTCGATCATCGGTATCTCAATACCTAGTTCAATCTCGTTACCGCCAAGTCTCTTTACTCGTTCCGTAATACATCATCCCGCAACTAACTCATTAGTTTCATTGCTTGCAAGGCTTATAGTTATGTGCATTACCGAGAGGGCCCAGAGATACCTCTCCGACAATCAGAGTGACAAATCCTAATCTTGATCTATGCCAACTCAACAAGTACCATCGGAGACACCTGTAGAGCACCTTTATAATCACCCAGTTACGTTGTGATGTTTGGTAGCACACAAAGTGTTCCTCCGGTATTCGGGAGTTGCATACTCTCATAGTCATAGGAACATGTATAAGTCATGAAGAAAGCAATAGAAATATACTAAACGATCAAATGCTAAGCTAACGGAATGGGTCAAGTCAATCACATCATTCACTAATGATGTGATCCCGTTAATCAAATGACAACTCATGTCTATGGCTAGGAAACATAAGCATCTTTGATTCAGTGAGCTAGTCAAGTAAGGGCATACTAGTGACACTCTGTTTGTCTATGTATTCACACATGTACTAACTTTATGGTTAATACAATTCTAGCATGAATAATAAACATTTATCATGATATAAGGAAATATAAATAACAACTTTATTATTGCCTCTAGGGCATATTTCCTTCAGTATTCTCCGCAAGCACTGAAATTATCGGTAACAGATAGTTGTGTGATAAGATAATCCGTAACGGGTAACAAGTAACAAAAGTAACTAAGGTGCAGCAAGGTGGCCCAATCCTTTTTGTAGCAAAGGACAAGCCTGGACGAACTCTTATATAAAGCAAAGTGCTCGCGAGGACACATGGGAATTGTTGTCAAGTTAGTTTTCAACATGCTCATATGACTCGCGTTCGTTACTTTGATAATTTGATATATGGGTGGCCCGGTGCTTGGGTGCTGCCCTTCCTTGGACAAGCCTCCCACTTATGATTAACCCCTCTCACAAGCATACGCAACTACGAAAGAATAATTAAGATAAATCTAACCATAGCATAAAACATGTGGATCGAAATCAGCCCCTTACGAAGCAACACATAAACTAGGGTTTAAGCTTCTGTCACTCTAGCAACCCATCATCTACTTATTACTTCCCAATGCCTTGCCCTAGGCCCAAATCATGGTGAAGTGTCATGTAGTCGACGTTCACATAACACCACTAGAGGAGAGACAACATACATCTCATTAAAATATCGAACGAATACCAAATTCACATGATTACTTATAACAAGACTTCTTCCATGTCCTTAGGAACAAACATAACTCCTCACAAAGTATACTCATGTTATAATCATAGGAGCATTAATTATCACTAAGGATCTGAACATATGATCTTCCACCGAATAAACCAACAAGCATCAACTACAAGGAGTAATCAACACTACTAGAAACCCACAGGTACCAATCTGAGGTTTTGAGACAAAGATCGGATACAGGAGATGAACTAGGGTTTGAGAGGAGATGGTGTTGGTGAAGATGTTCATGGAGATTGACCCCTATCGATGAGAGGATCGTTGGTGATGACGAGGGCTTCGATTTCCCCCTCCTGGAGGGAAGTTCCCCCGGCAGAACAGCTCCGCCAGAGCCCTAGATTGGTTCTGCCCAGGTTCTGCCTCGAGACGGCGGCACTTCGTCCCGAAAGCTTGCTTCTGATTTTTCCAGGTCAAAACACACCATATAGTAGAAGATGGGCATCGGGGGCCCGCCAGGTGGCCCACAAGGCAGGGGCGCACGCCGGGGGGTGTAGGGCGCGCCCCCACCCTTGTGGATGGCTGGTGGCCCCCCTCTGGTGCTTTCTTCACCCAATATTTTTTATATATTCCAAAATAATTCTTCGTGAAGTTTCAGGACTTTTGGAGTTGTGCAGAATAGGTCTCTAATATTTGCTCCTTATCCAGTCCAGAATTCCAGCTTCCGGCATTCTGCCTCTTCATGTAAACCTTATAAAATAGGAGAAAAAGGCATAAGTATTGTGGTATAATGTGTAATAACTGTCCATAATGCATTAAATATCAATATAAAAGCATGATGCAAAATGGACGTATCAGCGAGCTCCGGCCGAACAGACCCCGCAATTCTGTTTTACCGTTTGGCCTTATGGGGTCTGTTCGGCCACAGCCCACGCCCGCCCTCAAAATACGTGGGTTTTTTTCTCAATTTGACACATATGTGTCATATTACATAGAAATATGAAATCGAAATAAATTAAAATATGAATATTACAATACAACAGTCACCCAAACTACAATAATTATTCAAATCTAATAATTAAACTTATATTCAATACAAGAATTGTTCTGAATATAACAATGATACAAATCACGCATAAGTTAAATTAAATTAACGTAAAAATGGCAGGTTCGGTGCATTCGATACCTTCTCCTTAAGAGGTGCGGTGGATACGTAGGTGACGCCGCGAAGTAGTCTTGCATCAACATCATGTTCCTGAGATGGCGGTTGCAAGTGATGTAAAGACGACCGACGGTCGATCCTCGTCGTCTCTTTCTGTTCCTATCCTCGAGCTCCTTCACGACGAGGACCACCACCATCTGCCGCCGATTGTTCTCAAGCAACCTCTTTGTGTTCGAGTCATCGGACAAGGACGAATCCTGGAGCAAGAATTCCTCGCAATGGCTCAAATCCATCTACAAATCGCAATGGAGCTCGCATAATCAAAAATCATTCGCTAAATCTAACTTGAAGGGGCAGAAAAGGACTCACGTTGGATCTGGGACGGGTGGCGACTCGGCTTCGGTCGATCCGGGGCGGCGGCGACCCGGGGGGCGTCTGGGCGCGGTGGATCCAGGGCGCTGGCGAAACGGCGTGGTGGACCCGGGTCTGCAGCGGCCCGGCGGTGTGTTTCCGTCGACAGATATGGACGGAATCGAAGGTTGGGCGGCAGGCTGCGACGGTGGCGGGTGGCTCCAGAATGTGGGTAAAATGCATGCGGGCTGAAATGTCTCGTCTGCCAACTGCTTTTCCATGATACAGGCCACCGATGCGGCGGGGAGAAAATATGTGTTTTCGTGGGTCGGGGCGGGGGGGCAATTTACCGCGCCCCTCAAAAAAATTTAAAGGTCAGAGACGTTTAAGGTGTCTATTCTGGTCGCCTTTTCCACGCAAAACTATAAACTGCCGGTTATTTTACAGTTCGGCACGATATAAAGGGTCTGCTAGAGATGCTCTTAATAGTAACAAATGGGTCGGGGTCAAACTCCCACACGGACCTCCTGAGCAAGTTGTTCACAGACCGCAACCATGGGCTGCCAACCTCGGCGACCTTCAGCCTCCACATCTCCCTCCGGACGACGACGCACGCACGACGAGCTGAGCTAGCTCACACGTACGCAAACTGTTACTTAATTTCCAAGGTAAGAGCATCTACAGCCAAACCTCTCAAACCCGCCTCATACGCCCGGGCGGGCTTGCCCGGTCATGTATGTATTTTCGACCCAGACGGATGAAGGAAATATGCCCTAGAGGCAATAATAAAGTTGTTATTTATATTTCCTTGTATCATGATAAATTTTATTATTCATGCTAGAATTGTATTAACCGGAAACTTAGTACATGTGTGAATACATAGACAAACAGAGTGTCCCTAGTATGCCTCTACTAGACTAGCTCGTTAATCAAAGATGGTTAAGTTTCCTGACCATAGACATGTGTTGTCATTTGATGAAGGGGTGATGTCTACTACGCAACCTTCTTCTTGTAGACGTTGTTGGGCCTCCAAGTGCAGAGGTTTGTAGGACAGTAGCAAATTTTCCTCAAGTGGATGACCTAAGGTTTATCAATCCGTGGGAGGCGTAGGATGAAGATGGTCTCTCTCAAGCAACCCTGCAAGCAAATAACAAAGAGTCTCTTGTGTCCCCAACACACCCAATACAATGGTCAATTGTATAGGTGCACTAGTTCGGCGAAGATATGGTGATACAAGTGCAATATGGATGGTAGATATAGGTTTTTGTAATCTGAAAATATAGAAACAGCAAGGTAGCAAGCGATAAAAGTGAGCGTAAACGGTATTGCAATGCTAGGAAACAAGGCCTAAGGTTCATACTTTCACTAGTGCAAGTTCTCTCAACAATAATAACATAATTGGATCATATAACAATCCCTCAACATGCAACAGAGAGTCACTCCAAAGTCACTAATAGCGGAGAACAAACGAAGATATTATTGTAGGGTACGAAACCACCTCAAAGTTATTCTTTCGGATCGATCTATTCAAGAGTCCGTAGTAAAATAACACGAAGCTATTCTTTCCGTTCAATCTATCATAGAGTTCGTACTAGAATAACACCTTAAGACACATATCAACCAAAATCCTAATGTCACCTAGATACTTCAATGTCACCACAAGTATCCGTGGGTATGATTATATGATATGCATCACACAATCTCAGATTCATCTATTCAAACCAACACAAAGTACTTCAAAGAGTGCCCCAAAGTTTCTACCGGAGAGTCAAGACGAAAATGTGTGCCAACCCCTATGCATAAGTTCACGAGGTCACGGAACCCGCAAGTTGATCACCAAAACAAACATCAAGTGAATCACGTGATATCCCATTGTCTCCATAGATACGCACATGCAAGACATACATCAAGTGTTCGCAAATCCTTAAAGACTCAATCCGATAATATAACTTCAAATGGTAAACTCAATCCATTACAAGAGAGTAGAGGGGGAGAAACATCATAAGATCCAACTATAATAGCAAAGCTCGCGATACATCCAGATCGTACCACCTCAAGAACACGAGAGAGAGAGAGAGATCAAACACATAGCTACTAGTACATACCCTCAGCCCCGAGGGTGAACTACTCCCTCCTCCTCATGGAGAGCGCCGGGATGATGAAGATGGACACCGGTGAGGGTTCCCCCCTCTGGCAGGGTGCCAGAACAGGGTCCCGATTGGTTTTATGTGGCTACAAAGGCTTGCGGCGGCGGAACTCCCGGTCTATTCTGTTCCCCGATGTTTTAGGGTATATGGATATATATATATAGGCGATAGAAGTCGGTCAGGGGAGCCACGAGGGCCCACGAGGGTGGGAGGCGCGCCCAGGGGGCAGGCGTGCCTCCCTGCCTCGTGGCCACCTCGAAGCTTCCTTGACTTCTACTCCAAGTCTCCTGGATTTCTTCCGTTCCAAAAATAACTCTCCCGAAGGTTTCATTCCATTTGGACTCCGTTTGATATTCCTTTTCTTCGAAACACTGAAATAGGCAAGAAAACAGTAATTTGGGCTGGGCCTCCGGTTAATAGGTTAGTCCCAAAAATAATATAAAAGTGTTTAGTAAAGCCCATAAACATCCAAAACAGATAATATAATAGCATGGAACAATCAAAAATTATAGATACGTTGGAGATGTATCAGCATCCCCAAGCTTAATTCTTGCTCGTCCTCGAGTTAGTAAATGATAAAAACAGAATTTTTGATGTGGAATGCTACCTAACATATTTATCAATGTAATCTTCTTTATTGTGGCAAGAATATTAAGATCCATAAGATTCAAAACAAAAGTTTAATATTGACATGAAAATAATAATACTTCAAGCATACTAACAAAGTAATCATGTCTTCTCAAAATAACATGGCCAAAGAAAGCTATCCCTACAAAATCATATAGTCTGGCTATGCTCTATCTTCATCACACAAAATATTTAAATCATGCACAACCCCGATGACAAGCCAAGCAATTGTTTCATACATTTGATGTTCTCAAACTTTTTCAATCTTCACGCAATACATGAGCGTGAGCCATGGACATAGCACTATAGGTGGAATAGAATGGTGGATGTGGAGAAGACAAAAAGGATAAGATAGTCTCACATCAACTAGGCGTATCAATGGGCTATGGAGATGCCCATCAATAGATATCAATGTGAGTGAGTAGGGATTGCCATGCCACGGATGCACTAGAGCTATAAGTGTATGAAAGCTCAACAAAAGAAACTAAGTGGGTGTGCATCCAACTCGCTTGCTCGCGAAGACCTAGGGCATTTTGAGGAAGCCCATCATTGGAATATACAAGCCAAGTTCTATAATGAAAGATTCCCACTAGTATATGAAAGTGATAACATAGGATACTCTCTATCATGAAGATCATGGTGCTACTTTGAAGCACAAGTGTGGTAAAAGGATAGTAGCATTGTCCCTTCTCTCTTTTTCTCTCATTTTTTTTATTTGGGCCTTTTCTCTTTTTTTATGGCCTCTTTTTTTTAGCCCGGAGTCTCATCCCGACTTGTGGGGGAATCATAGTCTCCATCATCCTTTCCTCACTGTTACAATGCTCTCATAATGATGATCATCACACTTTTATTTACTTACAACTAAAGGATTACAACTCAATACTTAGAACAAAAATACGACTCTATATGAATGCCTCCGGCGGTGTACCGGGATGTGCAATGAATCAAGAGTGACATGTATGAAAGAATTATGAACGGTGGCTTTGCCACAAATATGATGTCAACTACATGATCATGCAAAGCAATATGACAATGATGAAGCGTTTCATAATAAATGGAAGGGTGGTAAGTTGCATGGCAATATATCTCGGAATGGCTATGGAAATGCCATAATAGGTAGGTATGGTGGCTGTTTTGAGGAAGGTATATGGTGGGTGTATGATACCAGCGAAAGGTGCGCGGTATTGGAGAGGCTAGCAATGGTGGAAGGGTGAGAGTGCGTATAATCCATGGACTAAACATTAGTCATAAAGAACTCACATACTTATTGCAAAAATCTATTAGTTATCGAAACAAAGTACAACACGCATGCTCCTAGGGGGATAGATTGGTAGGAAAAGACCATCGCTCATCCCCGACCGCCACTCATAAGGAAGACAATCAATAAATAAATCATGCCGACTTCATCACATAACGGTTCACCATACGTGCATGCTACGGGAATCACAAACTTTAACACAAGTATATATCAAATTCACAACTACTCAACTAGCATGACTCTAATATCACCATCTTCATATCTCAAAACAATCATAAGGAATCAAACTTCTCATAGTATTCAATGCACTTATACGAAAGTTTTTATTATATCCCTCTTGGATGCCCATCATATTAGGACTTAATTCATAACCAAAGCAAATTACCATGCTGTTATAAAGACTCTCAAAATAATATAAGTGAAGCATGAGAGTTTATCTATTTCTTCAAAATAAAACTACCGTCGTGCTCTAAAAGATATAAGTAAAGCACTAGAGCAAATGACAAACTACTCCGAAAGATATAAGTGAAGATCAATGAGTAGCCGAATTATTATGTAACTATGTGAAGACTCTCTAACATTTAAGAATTTCAGATCTTGGTATTTTATTCAAGCAGCAAGCAAAACAAAAGAAAATAAAATGACGCTCCAAGCAAAACAAAAGAAAATAAAATGAGCTTGATGTCTACTACGCAACCTTCTTCTTGTAGACGTTGTTGGGCCTCCAAGTGCAGAGTTTTGTAGGACAGTAGCAAATTTTCCTCAAGTGGATGACCTAAGGTTTATCAATCCGTGGGAGGCGTAGGATGAAGATGGTCTCTCTCAAGCAACCCTGCAAGCAAATAACAAAGAGTCTCTTGTGTCCCCAACACACCCAATACAATGGTCAATTGTATAGGTGCACTAGTTCGGCGAAGAGATGGTGATACAAGTGCAATATGGATGGTAGATATAGGTTTTTGTAATCTGAAAATATAAAAACAGCAAGGTAGCAAGCGATAAAAGTGAGCGTAAACGGTATTGCAATGCTAGGAAACAAGGCCTAAGGTTCATACTTTCACTAGTGCAAGTTCTCTCAACAATAATAACATAATTGGATCATATAACAATCCCTCAACATGCAACAGAGAGTCACTCCAAAGTCACTAATAGCGGAGAACAAACGAAGATATTATTGTAGGGTACGAAACCACCTCAAAGTTATTCTTTCGGATCGATCTATTCAAGAGTCCGTAGTAAAATAACACGAAGCTATTCTTTCCGTTCAATCTATCATAGAGTTCGTACTAGAATAACACCTTAAGACACATATCAACCAAAACCCTAATGTCAACTAGATACTCCAATGTCACCACAAGTATCCGTGGGTATGATTATACGATATGCATCACACAATCTCAGATTCATCTATTCAAACCAACACAAAGTACTTCAAAGAGTGCCCCAAAGTTTCTACCGGAGAGTCAAGACGAAAACGTGTGCTAACCCCTATGCATAAGTTCACGAGGTCACGGAACCCGCAAGTTGATCACCAAAATATACATCAAGTGAATCATGTGATATCCCATTGTCACCACAGATACGCACATGCAAGACATACATCAAGTGTTCTCAAATCCTTAAGACTCAATCTGATAAGATAACTTCAAATGGAAAACTCAATCCATTACAAGAGAGTAGAGGGGGAGAAACATCATAAGATCCAACTATAATAGCAAAGCTCGCGATACATCAAGATCGTACCATCTCAAGAACACGAGAGAGAGAGAGAGAGAGAGAGATAGAGAGATCAAACACATAGCTACTGGTACATACCCTCAGCCCCGAGGGTGAACTACTCCCTCCTCGTCATGGAGAGCGCCAGGATGATGAAGATGGACACCGGTGAGGGTTCCCCCCTCCGGCAGGGTGCCGGAACAGGGTCCTGATTGGTTTTTGGTGGCTACAAAGGCTTGCGGCTGCGGAACTCCTGATCTATTCTATTCCCCAATGTTTTTAGGGTATATGGATATATATAGGTGAAAGAAGTCGGTCATGTGAGCCACAAGGGTGGGGGCGCACCCAGGGGGGCAGGCGCGCCTCCCTGCCTCGTGGCCACCTCGAAGCTTCCTTGCCTTCTACTCCAAGTCTCCTGGATTGCTTCCGTTCCAAAAATAACTCTCCCGATGGTTTCATTCCGTTTGGACTCTGTTTGATATTCCTTTTCTTCGAAACACTGAAATAGGCAAGAAAACAACAATTTGGGCTGGGCCTCTGGTTAATAGGTTAGTCCCAAAATAATATAAAAGTGTTTAGTAAGCCCATAAACATCCAAAACAGATAATATAATAGCATGGAACAATCAAAAATTATAGATACGTTGGAGAAGTATCAACGGGATCTCATTAGAGAATGATGTGATGTACAAGAACCATCCGTTAGCTTAGCATAATGATCGTTTAGTTTTATTGCTATTGCTTTCTTCATGACTTATACATGTTCCTCTGACTATGAGATTATGCAACTCCCGAATACCGGAGGAACACCTTGTGTACTATCAAACGTCACAACATAACTGGGTGATTATAAAGATGCTCTACGGGTGTCTCCGATGGTGTTTGTTGAGTTGGCATAGATCGAGATTAGGATTTGTCACTCCGAGTATCGGAGAGGTATCTCTGGGCCCTCTCGGTAATGCACATCACTATAAACCTTGCAAGCAATGTGACTAATGAGTTAGTTACGGGATGATGCATTACGGAACGAGTAAAGAGACTTGCCGGTAATGAGATTGAACTAGGTATGAAGATACCAACGATCGAATCTCGGGGAAGTAACATACCGATGACAAAGGGAACAACGTATGTTGTTATGCGGTTCTACCGATAAAGATCTTTGTAGAATAGGTAGGAGCCAATATGAGCATCCAGGTTACAATATTGGTTATTGACCAGAGATGTGTCTCGGTCATGTCTACATAGTTCTTGAACCCGTAGGGTCCGCACGCTTAACGTTCGATGATGACTTGTATTATGAGTTCTGTGATTTTATGACCGAAGTTTGTTCGGAGTCCCGGATGAGATCATCGACATGACGAGGAGTCTCGAAATGGTCGAGAGGTGAAGATCGATATATTGGAAGGTCATATTCGGACACAGGAATGGTTCCGAAGTGTTTCGGGTATTTTCCGGAGTACCAGGAGGTTACCGGAACCCCCCCCCCCCCCGGGGGGGGAGTAATGGGCCTTAATGGGCTTTAGGGGAAAGGAGAGAAGGGCCTCAAGGGGTGTCCCCCCCAAGGCTAGTCCGAATTGGACTAGGAGGGGGCGGCGCGCCCCTCTTTGCTTCTCCCCTCTTCCACCTTCCCTCCTTCTCCTAGTTGGAATAGGAAAGGGGGGGCGAATCCTACTTGGACCGGGAGTCCAAGTAGGACCCCCCTTTTGGCGCGCCCCCCTTGGGCCGGCATCCTCTTCTCCCCTCCTTTATATACGTGGGAGGGGCACCCCAAAGACACACCAAGTCTTCTCTTAGCCGTGTGCGGTGCCCCCTCCACAGTTACACACCTCGGTCATATCGTCGTAGTGTTTAGGCGAAGCAGTGCGCCGGTAACTTCATCATCACCTTCGCCACGCCGTCATGCTGACGAAACTCTCCCTCGTCCTCAACTGGATCAAGAGCTCCAGGGACGTCATCGTGCTGAACGTGTGCTGAACACGGAGGTGCCATACGTTCGGTGCTTGGATCGGTTGGATAGCGAAGATATTCCCCTACATCAACCACGTTACTAAACGCTTCCGCTTTCGGTCTACGAGGGTACGTGGACACACTCTCCTCGCTCGTTGCTATGCTTCTCCTAGATAGAGTTTTGGGCGACAATAGTTATACTGCTTACCAGCAATGACTTACTTTGATTCGGCGGTATTGTTGGACGAAACGGCCTGGACCGACATTACATGACCGCGTTCATGAGGCTGGTTCTACCGACGTGCTTCGCACAGAGGTGGCTGGCAGGTGTCTGTTTCTCCAACTTTAGTTGAATCAAGTTTGACTACGCCCGGTCCTTGTTGAAGGTAAAAACAGCACACTTGACGTAAAATCGTTGTGGTTTTGATGCGTAGGTAAGAACGGTTCTTACTAGAAGCCCGTAGCAGCCACGTAAAACTTGCAACAACAAAGTAGAGGATGTCTAACTTGTTTTTGCAGGCATTGTTGTGATGTGATATGGTCAAGACGTGATGAGATGTAAATTGTTGTATGAGATGATCATGTGTTGTAAAAGTTATCAGCAGCTGGAAGGAGCCTTATGGTTGTTGCTTTATTGTATGAAATGCAATCGCCATGTAATTGCTTTACTTTATCACTAAGCGATAGCGATAGTCGTAGAAGCAATAGTTGGCTAGACGACAATGATGCTACGATGGCGATCAAGGTGTCAAGCCGGTGACGATGGAGATCATGAAGGTGCTTTGGAGATGGAGATCAAAGGCACAAGATGATGATGGCCATATCATGTCACATTTTTTGATTGCATGTGATGTTTATCATTTATGCATCTTATTTTGCTTAGTACGGTGGTAGCATTATAAGATGATCTCTCACTAAATTTCAAGGTATCAGTGTTCTCCCTGAGTATGCACCATTGCTACAGTTCGTCGTGCCGAGACGCCACGTGATGATCAGGTGTGATAAGCTCTACGTTCACATACAACGGGTGCAAGCCAGTTTTGCACACGCAGAATACTCGGGTTAAACTTGACGAGCCTAGCATATGCAGATATGGCCTCGGAACACTGAGATCGAAAGATCGAACGTGAATCATATAGTAGATATGATCAACATAGTGATGTTCACCATTGAAGGCTACTCCATCTCAGGTGATGATCGGACATGGTTTAGTTGATATGGATCACGTGATCATCTAGATGACTAGAGGGATGTCTATCTAAGTGGGAGTTCTCAAGTAATATGATTAATTGAACTTTAATTTATCATGAACTTAGTCCCTGATAGTATTATCAATGGCTCGTGCTACCATTCCCTTGAATTTTAAAGCGTTCATAGAGAAAGCTAAGTTGAAAGATGATGGTAGCAACTACATGGACTGGGTCCGTAACTTGAGGATTATTCTCATTGCTGCACAGAAGAATTACGTCCTGGAAGCACCGCTAGGTGCAAGACCCGCTGCAGGAGCAACTCCAGACGTTATGAACGTCTGGCAGAGAAAAGCCGATCACTACTCGATAGTTCAATGCGCCATGCTTTACGGCTTAGAATCGGGACTTCAACGACGTTTTGAACGTCATGGAGTATATGAGATGTTCCAGGAGTTGAAGTTAATATTTCAAGCAAATGCCTGGACTGAGAGATATGAAGACTCCAATAAGTTCTACAGCTGCAAAATGGAGGAGAATAGTTATGTCTGTGAACATATACTTAGAATGTCTGGGTACCACAACAACTTCACTCAAGTGGGAGTTAATCTTCCTGATGATAGTGTCATTGACAGAGTTCTTCAATCACTGCCACCAAGCTACAAAAGCTTCGTGATGAACTATAATATGCAAGGGATGGATAAGACAATTCCCGAGCTCTTTGCGATGCTAAAGGTTGTGGAGGTAGAAATCAACAAGGAGCATCAAGTGTTGATGGTTAACAAGACCACTAGTTTCAAGAAAAAAAGGCAAAGGGAAGAAGGGGAACTTCAAGAATAACGGCAAGCAAGTTGCTGCTCAACTGAAGAAGCCCAAGCCTGGACCTAAGCTTGAGACTGAGTGCTTCTACTGCAAAGGGACTGGTCACTAGAAGCGGAACTGCCCCAAGTATTTGGCGGATAAGAAGGATGGCAAAGTGCAAGGTATATTTGATATACATGTTATTGATGTGTACCTTACTAATGCTCGTAGTAGCGCCTGGGTATTTGATACTGGTTCTATTGCTCATATTTGCAAATCGAAACATGGGCTACAGATTAAGCGAAGATTGGCTAAGGACGAGGTGACGATGTGCGTGGGAAATGATTCCAAAGTCGATGTGATCGTCGTCGGCACGCTACCTCTACATCTACCTTCGGGATTAGTTTTAGACCTGAATAATTGTTATTTGGTGAAAGCGTTAAGCATGAACATTATATCTGTATCTTGTTTGATGCGAGACGGTTATTCATTTAAATCAGAGAATAATGGTTGTTCTATTTATATGAGTAATATATTTTATGGTTATGCACCCTTGATGAGTGGTCTATTTTTGTTGAATCTCGATTGTAGTGATACAAATATTCATAATATTGAAGCCAAAAGATGCAAGGTTAATAATGATAGTGCAACTTATTTGTGGCACTGCCGTTTAGGTCATATTGGTATAAAGCGCGTGAAGGAACTCCATACTGATGGGCTTTTGGAATCACTTGATGCTTGCGAACCATGCCTCATGGGCAAGATGACTAAGACTCCGTTCTCCGGCAATGGAGCGAGCAACTGACTTACTGGAAATAATACATACTGATGTATGCGGTCCGATGAGTGTTGAGGCTCGCGGCGGGTACCGTTATTTTCTGACCTTCATAGATGATTTGAGCAGATATGGGTATATCTACTTGATGAAACATAAGTCTGAAACATTTGAAAAGTTCAAAGAATTTCAGAGTGAAGTAGAAAATCATCGTAACAAGAAAATAAAGTTTCTACGATCTGATCGTGGAGGTGAATATTTGAGTTATGAGTTTGGTCTTCATTTGAAACAATATGGAATAGTTTCTCAACTCACGCCACCTGGAACACCACAGCGTAATGGTGTGTCCGAACGTTGTAACTGTAATTTATTAGATATGGTGCGATCTATGATGTGTCTTACTGATTTACCGCTATCGTTTTGGGGTTATGCTCTGCATTCACGTTAAATAGGGCACCATCTAAATCCGTTGTGACGACACCATATGAACTGTGGTTTGGCAAGAAACCCAAGTTGTCGTTTCTTGAAGTTTGGGGCTGTGATGCTTATGTGAAAAAGCTTCAACCTGATAAGCTCGAACCCAAATCAGAGAAATGTGTCTTCATAGGATACCCAAAGGAGACTATTGGGTACACCTTCTATCACAGATCCGAAGGCAAAATATTTGTTGCTAATAATGGATCCTTTCTAGAGAAGGAGTTTCTCTCGAAAGAGGTGAGTGGGAGGAAAGTAGAACTTGATGAGGTAATTGTACCTTCTCCTGAATTGGAAAGTAGTTCATCACAGAAATCAGTTCCAGTGATTCCTACACCAATTAGTGAGGAAGCTAATGATGATGATCATGAAACTTCAGATCAAGTTACTACCGAACCTCGAAGGTCAACCAGAGTAAGGTCCGCACCAGAGTGGTACGGTAATCCTGTTCTGGAGGTCATGTTACTTGACCATGACGAACCTACGAACTATGAGGAAGCGATCATGAGCCCAGATTCCGCGAAATGGCTTGAGGCCATGAAATCTGAGATGGGATCCATGTATGAGAACAAAGTATGGACTTTGGTTGACTTGCCCGATGATCGGCAAGCCTTAGAGAATAAATGGGTCTTCAAGAAGAAGACCGACGATGACGGTAATGTTACTGTCTACAAAGCTCGACTTGTTGCGAAAGGTTTTCGACAAGTTCAAGGAGTTGACTATGATGAAACCTTCTCACCCATAGCGATGCTAAAGTCTGTCCGAATGATGTTAGCAATTGCCGCATTTTATGATTATGAAATTTGGCAAATGGATGTCAAAACTGCATTCCTTAATGGATATCTTAAAGAAGAGTTGTATATGATGCAACCAGAAGGTTTTGTCGATCCAAAAGGTGCTAACAAAGTGTGCAAGCTCCATCGATCCATTTATGGACTGGTGCAAGCCTCTCGGAGTTGGAATATACGATTTAATAGTGTGATCAAAGCATATGGTTTTATACAGACTTTTGGAGAAGCCTGTATTTACAAGAAAGTGAGTGGGAGCTCTGTAGCATTTCTGATATTATATGTGGATGACATATTTTTGATCGGAAATGATACTGAATTTCTGGATAGCATAAAAGGATACTTGAATAACAATTTTTCAATGAAAGACCTCGGTGAAGCTGCTTATATATTGGGCATCAAGATCTATAGAGATAGATCAAGACGCTTAATTGGACTTTCACACAGCACATACCTTGATAAAGTGTTGAAAAAGTTCAATGGATCAGTCAAAGAAAGGGTTCTTGCTTGGGTTACAAGGTGTTAAGTTGTGTCAGACTCAATGCCCGACCACTGCAGAAGATAGAGAGAAAATGAAAGTCATTCCCTATGCCTCAGCCATAGGTTCTATCATGTATGCAATGCTATGTACCAGACCTAATGTGTGCCTTGCTATTAGTTTAGCAGGGAGGTACCAAAGTAATCCAGGAGTGGATCACTGGACAGCAGTCAAGAACATCCTGAAATACCTGAAAAGGACTAAGGATATGTTTCTCGTTTATGGAGGTGACAAAGAGCTCGTCGTAAATGGTTACGTCGATGCAAGCTTTGACACTGATCCGGATGACTCTAAGTCACAAACCGGATACGTATTTATATTGAATGGTGGAGCTGTCAGTTGGTGCAGTTCCAAGCAGAGCGTCGTGGCGGGATCTACGTGTGAAGCGGAGTACGTAGCTGCTTTGGTAGCAGCAAATGAAGGAGTTCATATCCGATCTAGGTGTATGATGTCCACTACGCAACGTTATTCTTGTAGACACGTGTTGGGCCTCCAAGCGCAGAGTTCTGTAGGACAGTAGCAATTTTCCCTCAAGTGGATGACCTAAGGTTTATCAATCCGTGAGAGGTGTAGGATGAAGATGGTCTCTCTCAAATGACCCTGCAACCAAATACAAGAAATCTCTTGTGTCCCCAACACACCCAATACAATGGCAAATTGTATAGGTGCACTAGTTCGGCGAAGAGATGATGATAAAAGTGTAATATGATGGTAGAAATATATTTGTATAATCTGAATAAATAAAAACAGCAAGGTAGCAATTAGTAAACGGGCACAAAAACGGTGTTGCAATGCTTAAAAATGAGGCCTAGGATCCGTATTTTCGCTAGTTCAATCTCTCAACAATGCTAACATAGTTGGATCATATGATTATCCCTCAAAGTGCAATAAAGAATCACTCCCGAGTTCCTATTAACGGAGAACAAAAAATAGAAATTGTTTGTAGGGTGCGAAACCACCTCAAAGCTATTCTTTCCGTTCGATCTATTCAAGAGTTCATACTAAAATAACACAAAGCTATTTTTCCGTTCGATCTATCCTAGAGTTCGTACTAGAATAACACCAAAGCAAATTCTTATTCATAATACTCAATCCACACAAAGAACTACAAGGAGACCCCCAAAGTTTCTACCGGAGAAAAACGTGCATCAACCCCTATGCATAGATTACCCGAATATCAACGCGGGAATCCGCGAGTCGAGTGCCATAACATATATCAAGTGAATCAATAAGATACCCAAATTGTCACCTCAAGTATTCATACCGCAAGATATATATCATGTGTTCTCATCTCTGAATATTCAATCCGACAAGACAAAACTTCAAAGGGTAAAGATTCAATTCATCATAACAAGAGTATAGAGGGTAGAAACATCATATGATCCGACTATATTAACAAAGCCCATGATATAGATCACGAGAGAGAGAGAGAGATTAGACACATAGCTACTAGTACAAACCCTCAGCCCCGAGGGTGGACTACTCCCTCCTCATCGTGGTGGCCCCCGGGATGATGAAGATGGCCACCGGAGATGATTCCCCCCTCTGGCAGGGTGCCGGAATGGGGTCTAGATTCATTTTCGTGGATACAGAGACCTTGCGGCGGCGGAACTCCTGATCTAGGTTAACCCCGATGGGTTTTGGAATATTTGGGAATTTATAGTGCAAAGAAGGGGTGCGGGAGGCCATCGACGTGGGCACAACCCACCTGGGCGTGCCAGGGGGGCTGGCGCGCCCTGATGGGTTGTGCCCCCCTCGGGGCACCCCCCAGGTGCAGCTCTGGCCCATTGGGTTCCTTCTGGTCCACAAAAAATCTCCGTGGAGTTTCGCGGTGTTTGGACTCTATTTGATATTGATTTCCTATGATGTAAAAAACAAGAAAAAAAATAGCAACTGGCACTGGGCACTGGGTCAATAGGTTAGTCCCAAAAAATGATAAAGTTGCTATAAAATTATTGTAAAACACCCAAGAATGATAAAAAAACAGCAAGAATACTTCATGAATTATAGATACGTTGGAGACGTATCAGTGTAATACCTAGTGCATCGGGTCCAATGAAAATCTTTTGTGACAATACTGGAGCAATTGCCTTGGCGAAGGAATCCAGATTTCACAAGAGAACCAAACACATCAAGAGACGCTTCAATTCCATCCGCGATCAAGTCAAGGAGGGAGACATAGAGATTTGCAAAATACATTCGGATCTGAATGTTGCAGACCCATTGACTATGCCTCTTCCACGAGCAAAACATGATCAGCACCAAGACTTCATGGGTGTTAGAATCGTTACTATGTAATCTAGATTATTGACTGTAGTGCAAGTGGGAGGCTGAAGGAAATATGCCTTAGAGGCAATAATGAAGTTGTTATTTATATTTCCTTATATCATGATAAATTTTTATTATTCATGCTAGAATTGTATTAACCGGAAACTTAGTACATGTGTGAATACATAGACAAACAGAGTGCCCTAGTATGCCTCTACTAGACTAGCTCGTTAATCAAAGATGGTTAAGTTTCCTGACCATAGACATGGGTTGTCATTTGATGAACGAGATCACCTCATTAGATAATGATGTGATGGACAAGACCCATCAGTTAGCTTAGCATAATGATCGTTTAGTTTTATTGCTATTGCTTTCTTCATGACTTATACATGTTCCTCTGACTATGAGATTATGCAACTCCCGAATACCGAAGGAACACCTTGTGTGCTATCAAATTTCACAACGTAACTGGGTGATTATAAAGATGCTCTACAGGTGTCTCCGATGGTGTTTGTTGAGTTGGCATAGATCGAGATTAGGATTTGTCACTCCGAGTATCGGAGAGGTATCTCTGGGCCCTCTCGGTAATGCACATCACTATAAGCCTTGGAAGCAATGTGACTAATGAGTTAGTTACGGGATGATGCATTACGGAACGAGTAAAGAGACTTGCCGGTAACGAGATTGAACTAGGTATGAAGATACCGACGATCGAATCTCGGGCAAGTAACATATCGATGACAAAGGGAACAACGTATGTTGTTATGCGGTTTGACCGATAAAGATCTTCGTAGAATAGGTAGGAGCCAATATGAGCATCCAGGTTCCGCTATTAGTTATTGACCGAAGATGTGTCTCGGTCATGTCTACATAGTTCTCGAACCCGTAGGGTCTGCCCGCTTAACGTTCGATGACGATTTGTATTATGAGTTATGTGATTTGATGAACGAAGTTTGTTCGGAGTCCCGGATGAGATCACGGACATGACGAGGAGTCTCAAAATGGTCGAGAGGTAAAGATCGATATATTGGGAGGTTATATTCGGACACCGGAATTGTTCCAAAGTGTTTCGGGTATTTTCCGGAGTACCGGGAGGTTACCGGAACCCCCCGGGGAAGTAATGGGCCTTAATGGGCTTTAGGGGAAAGGAGAGAAGGGCCTCAAGGGGTGGCCGCCCCCTCCCCCCGAAGGCTGGTCCGAATTGGACTAGGAGGGGGCGGCGCCCCCCTCTTTCCTTCTCCCTTCTTCCTCCTTCCCTCCTTCTCCTAGTTGGAATAGGAAAGGGGGGGCGAATCCTACTTGGACCGGGAGTTCAAGTAGGACTCCCCCCTTTGGCGCGGCCCCCCTTGGGCCGGCCTCCTCTTCCCCCCTCCTTTATATACGTGGGAGGGGGGCACCCCATAGACACACCAAGTCTTCTCTTAGTCGTGTGCGGTGCCCCCCTCCACAGTTACACACCTCGGTCATATCGTCGTAGTGCTTAGGCGAAGCCCTGCGCCGGTAACTTCATCATCACCGTTGCCACGCCATCGTGCTGACGGAACTCTCCTTCGTCCTCAACTAGAACAAGAGCTCGAGGGGCGTCATCGTGCTGAACGTGTGCTGAACACGGAGGTGCCATACGTTCGGTGCTTGGATCGATTGGATCGCGAAGACGTTCGACTACATCAACCGCGTTACTAAACACTTCCGCTTTCGGTCTACGAGGGTATGTGGACACACTCTCCCCGCTCGTTGCTATGCTTCTCCTAGATAGATCTTGCGTGATCGTAGGAATTTTTTTTTGAAATACTACGTTCCCCAACAACGGACGCCTCAAACGGGCCTCAAACGCCCGGGCTGACTGGCACCCCTCGTATCCAGCCCAAATATGGGGGAATATGGGGGCGCCCGGGCACGCCGCCACGTCGGACCCGGCCCATGCTGGCCCACCCGACCCCTTATATATTCGTCCCCATCCGCTCGCTGGAGCAAACCCTAGCCACTTCACTCCACTCCACTCCCCTCCCCTCCGCCACCCGAGCTTGTCTCTGGCGAGTTCCGGCCGTCTCCGGCATGGCAGGCAGCGGATCAGACTCCGACCACTCCGAATCCATCGACTGGGGTGTCATCCCGTGTGGATTGGAGGAGGCAATGGCAGTCCGCATTGCACTCCGCTACTCCCGGGAGGACAGGGCCCGGCCGACGGACAGATCCGTCCGCCGCGACTCCATAGCGTCGGCTCACCGGGTGCTCGGGTCCTCTGGTGCTGGATCCTCGCAGTCCCGGCCGGAACACCTCTCCTTCCCCATCACCGGTTGGGCCGAGTATGAGTCCCACCGGGACCGGGTGGCCCACCGTGGGAAGGAGAGGAAAAGGGCCGCCGAGGCCCGTATCGAGGCGAAAATGGCGGTGGCGGAGGCGGCTGATGCGGCGGCGCGGGCGGACGCAAAGGAGGAAGCCATCCGCGCCCGCATTCTGAAGAAACCACAACGGAGGAAAACGCGCGCCCTCGCCCGAGTGCAGAATCGGGCAGCCTGTGCCATGGCCGGACTGCCACCGAAGGAGGAGAAGGAAGACAGCTACGGCGAGGCCAGCTCCAGCGACGAGCAGATCTGGCTCGATCCGTACTGCGTCTTTGATCGGTACTTCCGCGAGAAGGACGGCAAAGGCATATGAACTCCACCATAGCCGAACATGCCAAATTTTGATAGTCCGATGACATGTAGTTTAGTAGTTTTTTTGTATAAAGATGTAGTTTAGTAGTAATGGAGTAGCCGGACGATGTGTGTGCATCGACGTAGTTGCATGAGTTTGTATGGATTTGAGAAATGGTAATTGAGGTGTCCGGATGTCAACGCCATTATTTAAGAAATGACCGGTTACTACCGGGCGCGGACCGTTTGAAAAGCCGGATTTGCCAAGTCCGGTTGTAGGTGCTCTAAAGAAGAGCTCACAAAGTGTTGGATCGATCCCTTACCCGAAGTATGGTGGAGCCAGCACTCTGGAGTGATCGGTAGCCATGCAGCACACCGATTTTATACAGCACAATGGTGCTGCTGCCTGCCATCCAACTGAGTTAGGTGGTCGCGACAGAAACGGGATTTATTGGGCACGCATTACTCCATGATTAGGGTATACTGTACTTGAATAACTTGGCAATGTCGCGTCGTGGCAGAGAAGTACGACTGATCTGTATACTATACAGTAGAAAAGAGGAAGCATGTGGTGCTCTGCCTCTGCGGTTCCGTGTTTCGGTCGCCTGCATTTATAGCTGTCCAAATCCAAGCACCATAATAAGTGATTTAGTACTGACCCTAATTAGTTCTAATAGTACCACGTTTGACAAATGATGATTTAGGCTTGTCCAGATACCTACGTGTTGCTCTCAATCAGATTTGTCTCTGTACAACATCATGTTTGTTTTCCTTTTCTGAGGTAATATGTAGGAATTTCTTCCTGGAGTGTATTTTTATAGATCATCAAATAAGTAATGTCCAAAGGAACTGAACGAGTTAAAAGAAGGCTGAAACCTACAACAGGGATGGCACCAGGGTGAAAGGGCCTCATGTCATCGAAAATACTTACGTGGCATAGTTATTCAGCGTTAGGGCCCGTTTGAAAATGCAGGAAAACTGTAGAAAAATCATAGAAACACTGTTTTTTTGCGGGGTCGTTTATTTATAGTTTCACGGAGCTATATATGATTTTTTTTTTGCTGTAGAATTTTGACAGAGCTATTAGGATTTTATGTGATATTCCAATTCTTGCATTCCAAATAACACATTAGCTGTTTTCTCAGTAACCTCCGGCATTCACTTTTTTAAGATAATAATCAATGGCTCAATAAGCAGCGTTCGACACGAAAGTGTTGTTCTGCACCCAAGGTCACACGAGCTTGGATGAACAGTACAATGAAAAAAAACAGTAAAAAAACTGAATTTTTTTGTTACGAAACATTGATGTTTTTTTCACATGCATGTACAATTTCGGCACCATCGATTTTGTCTTTTTGCCCACACTTACATGAATGTGATTTCGTACCGAATTTTTACATGCATGTGGAAAAACATCAATATTTCTTGCAAAAAAAATTGAGATTTTTTTGAATTTTTTAAAATATATTTTTGGATTTTACTTTTCATCCAAACTCATGCGGGCTCAGGTGCAGAACAGTTGTGTCCCATTTGACGCCTAACTAACCACTGAGTCCCATTGCCAGGCCGACGTGTCAGGATGGGAAATGGGCCAGGTCGCTGACCCGACCCAAAATTCAAGGCCAATGGGTCATGTGGGTCGGTCTCAAACGAGATTTGGGTCAACGGAACCGGCACCAGATGACCCGCTGGGTCTATTTGGTCGGCCCACCTTATAGTCTTATATCTCACAGCAGCTGCAATCTTCATCATCCCGGCGTTGTCGTATGACCCAATTCTGCGACGCGGTCTGTTGTATAATTTTCGACGAACGCTCGCATATATGAACAACAAAATTGTCTTGATATGTTTCGGTAAGATGCACACGTACAAAAGCACAAGCATGCGGCTTGATTTTTTCTATTAACCATGTACTAGAAATCTTATTTCTTACACTAGTCAGATTAAATTAAACTGTGCCTAATTTTAATATCTCATTTTTCCACAAGACAATGTAAAGAAAGAATTTGGGTCAACCCGAAATACCATCGGGCCAACGAGGCCATTCACTATCCTTTATATGGGTCAACCCGTGGCCTCTCAAATTGGCCTTGGGGTCACAGGGGTCGGGTTGGTCCGTTCCCACCTTGACCTACATGGCATGGGGGTGACAACCGTTAGACGAAGTCCGGGGCACAAAGGTCCTGGTACTACCCAATGGACTCTCTCTCTCTCTCCTTCATGATTAACGACGTTGTCGGGCCACTCCACCGCTGCGTCGACATGGTGTCCTAGAGCGACAGAGAGACCACCAATGCGAGACTCAAATCGTACGAACCGGATTCGAGCTCTCTCTCTCTCTATCTATCTCTCTCTCTCTCCCCCGCTCCCTCCCTCCCTCTATGTGTGTGTGAATGCCTCACTTTCGTGGCTCACGATGCCACCGTGTCGTTCCATCATTGCGTTGACATGGTGTCCTGGAGCAATGGAGACCACCAATGTGAGCCTCAAATCGTATGAACCGGATGTGAGCAATCTCCGCCTCTCCTGTTTATTTCTCACTCCCGTCCATGTCTATCTCAATTTCTCGACCGACAACACCGTTGTGCCACTCCGACACCGCGGTTAACAAGGTGTCCTGGAGCGACGAAGAGATCACCAGTGGGAGGCTTGAATCATATGAATTGGATGTGAGCTTTCCCTCCCCCTGGCTCTCTCTCAGGGTTAGTCTTCGTCAGAATTTGGAAACAAACTTAAGAAGATCAAGACAATCTATAATGAATAAGTTGTTGTATTATTAAGTTCATGTTATCTATTATTGAATTTGTAATGAACTCAATGCTGGAATGGATTTACTGAATGATACATTTGTATTGAACGCAATGCTGGAATGGGTGATGTGACACAAGCTACTGATGTTGTAATGTTTATGTGTCACTTCATTCCAAAGTAATTGAATTTTTCTATCTGAACAACTTCAACTCGAGTGAAATATCTTAAGTTTTTTCGCAAATTGCCACCACAATTCAGTTGAACTTCATCAAATGAAACACTAAATGTTGGTAGTATGCTTGAATGAAATGAATACTAATATGTGTCATCATGCTTGACTCAAATGAACACGGAAATTTAATAGCATTATTCAATGGACTAAGCACTGAAAGTTGATAGCATCATCGCTCCAATGAACATAGAATTTTGACGACACCATCACTCAAATGAAACCTAAATTTTGACAACGTCATTCACTCAAATAAACACTAAAATTTGATAGCATCTTCATGAAATTTGATGAACAATAAAGCAATATTACTCAATTTTAACACCATAAACTTCAACATCATCAGAACAAGTTCAACATCCATTAGGTTCAACGTCGTCATAAGAAGTTCAACATAAATCAAGACTCAAAGTTTAACCATAAGACACCATGCTTTGTATTATCCCTATTGGGAATTTGAAAGTGCTAGTTATCGACTAGAGTGGGTGAATAGGCGATTTTTATCAAAGTCTTCAAAACACGGGGGCTTTGAAGACAAACAGTAGAAATGAACCTATTGATATGCAGCGGAAGGTAGACTACACTAGACAAGCCATAGTCAGGTAAGCATTGAAGTGAAAGTACGAAGACTATCAACAACTAGGTAGTATGGATCAGGATGGAAGATAGTATGAAGCCAAACAACAACTGTCTTCACATAGTGAAGACAATCAGATCATGCAAGTATGCAATGACTTCACGAAGACAAACTGTAAAGTACAAAGATGGAAGGATAGAACCAGTTGCTTGGAGAGGACAAGGATTTGGTAGACCAGTTCCAGTTGCTATGACAGTTGTACGTTTGGTTAGGGAGGCTGAGATTCAACTCAAAAGACCGCGTCTTCACCTTATTCCCCTTGAGCTAAGAACACACAGTCGTCGCCCAATCACTCGGGTAAGTCTTCAAGGTAGACTTACAAACCTTCACAGACTTCGTTCACTGGCAATCCACAATGGCTCTTGGATGCTCTGAACGTGACGCCTAACTGGCTGGAGGATTCACAGTCCTCAAGTGTAATAAGTCTTCAGATCACGCGGACAGAAAGACTTCAGTGATGCCTAACACTCTTTGGCTCTGGGTGTTTTGGGATTTGTCCTCACAAGGATATCTCTCTCAAATGCTTCGGAGGTGGGTTGCTCTCTGATACGTCTCCGTCGTATCTACTTTTCCAAACACTTTTGCCCTTGTTTTGGACTCTAAATTGCATGATTTGAATGGAACTAACCCGGACTGACGCTATTTTCAGCAGACTTTCCATGGTGTTATTTATGTGCAGAAACAAAAGTTCTCGGAATGACATGAAACTCCACGGAACATATTTTTAGAAAATATTAAAAATACTGGAAGAAAATTCCACGTCAGGGGGCCCACACCCTGTCCACGAGGGTGGGGGCGCGCCTGCCCCCCTGGGCGCGCCCCCCTACCTCGTGGGCCACCTGACGCTCCACCAACCTCAACTCCAACTCCATATATTCACTTTCGGGGAGAAAAAAATCAGAAAGAAGGATTCATCGCGTTTTACGATACGGAGCCGCCGCCAAGCCCTAAAACCTCTCGGGAGGGCTGATCTGGAGTCCGTTCGGGTCTCTGGAGAGGGGAATCCGTCGCCATCGTCATCATCAACCATCCTCCATCACCAATTTCATGATGCTCACCGCCGTGCGTGAGTAATTCCATCGTAGGCTTGCTGGACGGTGATGGGTTGGATGAGATCTATCATGTAATCGAGTTAGTTTTGTTAGGGTTTGATCCCTAGTATCACTAGGGCCCGAGTGCCATGATTTCAGATCTGAACCTATTATGTTTTCATGAATATATGTGAGTTCTTGATCCTATCTTGCAAGTCTATAGTCACCTACTATGTGTTATGATCCAGCAACCCCGAAGTGACAATAATCGGGACCACTCCCGGTGATGACCATAGTTTGAGGAGTTCATGTATTCACTATGTGTTAATGCTTTGGTCCGGTACTCTATTAAAAGGAGGCCTTAATATCCCTTAGTTTCCACTAGGACCCCGCTGCCACGGGAGGGTAGGATAAAAGATGTCATGCAAGTTCTTTTCCATAAGCACGTATGACTATATTCGGAATACATGCCTACATTATATTGATGAATTGGAGCTAGTTCTGTGTCACCCTATGTTATGACTGTTACATGATAAACCGCATCCGGCATAATTCTCCATCACTGATCCAATGCCTACGAGCTTTTCACATATTGTTCTTCGCTTATTTACTTTTTCGTTGCTACTATTACAATCACTACAAAACCCAAAAATATTACTTTTGCTATTGTTACCGTTACTTCCATATTACTTTGCTACTAAATACTTTGCTGCAGATACTAAGTTATCCAGGTGTGGTTGAATTGACAACTCAACTGCTAATACTTGAGAATATTCTTTGGCTCCCCCGTTGCCGAATCAATAAATTTGGGTTGAATACTCTACCCTCGAAAACTGTTGCGATCCCCTATACTTGTGGGTTATCAAGATTATTTTCTGGTGCCGTTGCCGGGGAGCATAGCTCTATTCTTTGAGTCACTTGGGATTTATATCTGCTGGTCACTATGAGGAACTTGAAGACGAGAAAACAAAAATTTATCCCTCAACTACGAGGGGAGGTAAGGAACTGCCATCTAGCTCTGCACTTGATTCACCTTCTGTTTTGAGTAAGCTTGCGACACCTAAACCTGCTTCTGCTATTCATTCTGATATGTCGCATGTTATTGATGATGCCACTTCTGCTATGCATGATACTTATGATGAAACTAGTTCTATGCTTGATACTACTGTGCCACTTGGTGAATTTCTTGATGAACAACTTGCTAGGGCTAGAGAGAATGAAATTATTGAAACTGATAATACTGAAGATAGTGATGATGAAGACTCTCCCCCTAATAAATATGAATTGCCTGTTGTGCCTGGGGGCTATGTTATGGATGAAGAAATAGCTAAAGCCATTTTTGCTTGCAAAGATAGATATGATCTTAAGAAGTTATTAGCTAAATGGAAGCAGGAATCTCTTAATGCTAGAATGAAACCTGACCCTGCTTTTGCTACTTCACCTATCTGTGTTACTGATAAGGATTATGAATTCTCTGTTGATCCTGATATAATTACTTTGGTTGAATCTGATCCTTTCTATGGCTATGAATCTAAAACTGTTGTTGCACATCTTACTAAATTAAATAATATAGCCACCCTGTTCACTAATGATGAGAGAACTCGCTACTTTTATATCCTTAAAATATTTCCGTTCTCATTAAAGGGTGATGCTAAGATATGGTTTAATTCTCTTCATCCTAGTTGTGTGCATAGTCCCCAAGATATGATTTATTACTTCTTTCCTAAATATTTCCCTGCTCATAAGAAACAAGCTGCTTTAAGGGATATATACAACTTTTTGCAAACTGAAGAAGAGAGTCTCCCACAAGCTTGGGGGAGGCTTCTCCGATTACTTAATGCTTTGCCTGATCATCCTCTTAAGAAAAATGAAATACTTTATATCTTTTATAATGGACTAACCGATGCTTCCAAAGATCACCTGGATAGTTGTGCTGGTTCTGTTTTCAGGGAAAGAACACCGGATGAAGCTGAAATTCTATTGAATAATATGTTGACAAATGAAAATAATTGGACTGAGTCAACTCCTGAGCCTATTCCTAAACCAACTCCGAAGAAGAGAGGTGTTCTATTTCTCAGTCCTGAAGATATGCAAGAGGCAAAGAAATCTATGAAAGAAAAAGGTATTAAAGCTGAAGATGTTAAGAATTTACCTCCTACTAAAGAAATACATGGGCTTAATTTACCTCCTGTTGAAGAAACATATGATCTTAATCCTTCACCTATTGAAGAAACACATGGTCTTGATAACCCGACACAGGTAGTAAAGGTAAATTCTCTCTATAGACTTGATGAAGGTGATATTCCTCACTATAAGTCTGCTAGACAATGCTTAGAAGAGTTTGATAAATTTATTGTCAAACAAGAAAACTTCAATGCTTATTTTGGTACACAATTGAAATACAATTCCGATACGCTTGAACACTTGGGTGATTATATGTCTAGAGTTAAAGGTGAACTTAAACTCATCACTAAACATGCTTCTATGGTTACCACTCAAGTAGAACAAGTACTTAAAGCTCATAATGATTTGCTCAATGAATTGAATAGTAAGAATAATGATTATGTTGTTAGAGTGGCTACTAGAACTGGTAAAATGACTCAGGAACCTTTGTATCCTGAAGGCCACCCTAGGAGAATTGAACAAGATTCTCAGAGAAATAATATTGATGCACCTAGCTCTTCTAAAAAGAACAAAAAGAAAAATGATAGGACTTTGCATGCTTCTAGTGAACCTGTTGCTGACACACCTGAGAATCCAAATGATATTTCTATTTCTGATGCTGAAACACAATCTGGTAATGAACATGAACCTAGCGATAATATTAATGAAGATGTTCATGATGATGCTCAACCTAGTAATGATAATGATGTAGAAATTGAACCTGTTGTTGATCTTAATAACCCACAATCCAAGAATCAACGTTATGATAAAAGAGATTTTGTTGCTAGGAAGCACGGTAAAGAAAGAGAACCATGGGTTCAGAAACCCATGCCTTTTCCTCCCAAACCATCCAAGAAAAAGGATGATGAGGATTTTGAGCGCTTTGCTAAAATGATTAGACCTATCTTTTTGCGTATGCGATTAACTGATATGCTCAAAATGAATCCTTATGCTAAGTATATGAAAGAAATTGTCACTAATAAAAGAAAGATAACAGAAGCTGAAATTTCCACCATGCTTGCTAATTATACTTTTAAGGGTGGAATACCAAAGAAACTTGGAGATCCAGGGGTACCAACTATACCATGCTCCATTAAAAGAAACTATGTTAAAACTGCTTTATGTGATCTTGGAGCCGGTGTTAGTGTTATGCCTCTCTCTTTATATCGTAGACTTGACTTGAATAAGTTGACACCTACTGAAATATCTTTGCAAATGGCTGATAAATCAACTGCTATACCTGTCGGTATTTGTGAGGATGTGCCTGTTGTGGTTGCAAACGTTACTATTTTGACGGACTTTGTTATTCTTGATATTCCCGAGGACGATAGTATTTCTATTATTCTTGGAAGACCTTTTCTGAATACTGCAGGGGCTGTTATTGATTGCAACAAAGGCAATGTCACTTTTCATGTTAATGGTAATGAGCATACGGTACACTTTCTGAGGAAACAACCTCAAGTTCATAGTATCAACTCTATTGGAAAAATTCCATCGCTTATTTTTGGAGGTTTTGAATTTCCTCTTCCTACTGTCAAGAAGAAATATGATATTCTTATTATTGGGGATGTGCATATCCCCGTTGAGGTAACATAGTGTTATTCGAAATTTCTCCGGTTCCATGTTATTCGGAATGAGTTTGTTAACAAGACTTGATCAACCTTGTTAGTGGACTCATTTTGATGAGCATGAGATGGATGAAACTAGAAGGCACAACCTTCTGTACCCTCTTTCTATTTTCTGTTATTTAGTTGAAATAAAGTAAAAATAGTATTTTTCTGTCTGTTTCCTGAATTATCCGTGCAATATAAAAATACCCCGAAAATAAAAGTTCTCCAAATGCCCTGAAAATGGAATATGATTTTTTCTGGAATATTTGAGAATATATGGCACTGAGAACACAGCAGGGGGAGCAAGCACCTGGCCACGAGGGTCCAGGGCGTGCCCATCCCTATAGGGCGCGCCCCCCTGCCTCGTGGGCCCACGGTGGCCCCCTCCACTTATTCCTGCACCCACACACTTCTTCCTCCCAAAAAAATCACCATCTAGCTCAAGCACGAGTTCTTGCTCATTTTGCTGCGATTTTCGATCTCCTTGCTCAAAGCACCTCTCACAAAACTGCTTGGGGAGATTGTTCCTTGGTATGTGACTCCTCCATTGGTCCAATTAGTTTTTGTTCTAGTGCTTTATTCATTGCAAATTTGTGCTGCCTAGGTGACCATGTTCTTGAGCTTGCATGTCAAATTTTTATGGTTCCAAGTAGTTATAATGCTTGATATAGGCTCTAGGCACTTGTAGGAGTAGTTGCTATCAATTTTGTTGAGTTTGGTTCACTTTTATTTGAAGTTACTAAAAATTTCAGAAATTTTCAGAAAATAATGAAGAGATTTTTTGAGGGGCTCATCGAGCCGAAGCTCGAAGGAAAAGCAAAGTGAAGAGGCACAGAGACCCAAATATAATCTGCCTCGCACCACGGAGGTTCGGCCGTGTGAATGGCCTTCCGATGATTTCTTGAGAGAAGCCAGGATTTATGATGATTTTTATGAATTGGCTGAGAATGCAGGCGTCACCGACTTCCTCCGCGACCAACGCAAACAGTATCTCTTACTCACCAATACTTTTGTGCCAAACTTCTATTATTATCCTAAGGAATCACCTCCTTCAGTAGAGTTTCATTTATATGATGTGGTTAAGAAGATGCCACTAGGTGAATTTTGCAAGATTTGCAAAATACCTTTTGAGGGTAGTTTAGATGAACCACATCGTAAAGATGTGGATGGGTTTATTGACACTATCACTATGGGGGAAACGAGGAAGGTTTCCGATGCAAGAATCGCTAGCATACATTTTTCCTGTTTTACGCTACTTTGCCATATTTGCTAGTCATTGCTTAATTGGTCGCGGAAACTGTGGAAACCTTAGTGTTCCTGATATTATCATCTTGTTCCATGGTTTATTCTGCGATAACACTGTTAGTATGGGCAGTATTATTGCCAAACGGTTAAGTCTGAACGGTACAAAGGGCCCCATCTTTGGAGGTATTTATGCTTCACACCTTGCTGCACACTATAACATACCTATTAGGCACTATGAAAAAGAAGAAAAATTGCTGCCCACTGCTTATTTAGATTATAAGAGTATGGTAGCGCATGACTTTATTGTTAAGAATAGGGAAGGAGCGCTTAAATACAAATTGTTCTTTGATAAACATCACCCTGAGACTATTACCTTGCCTGGTCCCTCCTTGTTTAATTTATCTGAAGGTCCGTATCTCGTTCCGTTGGCGGCCATTCACGCCTACCGGAACCCTACACCAGCCACGGAGCCGGAACCACAATTTGAACCTCCACGACAGTCTAATTACCAGTGGGATCCGGAGATGATTTCTAACCAGTGGCAATCAGAGTCTTCATCTCAGTACGACCCCGGCTACAACTATGGATATCCGCCAGGCCATCCGTAGCAATAAACCAACTTAGGCCAAAAGCCTAAGCTTGGGGGAGTACGTATTTCTCGCCAACATTACATTTATGTTCACACACTCATTGCTAGATGTCGGTGCTCATACTTTTTCACTGTAATATCCATGCTAGTTTATTTTCTTTTTCTTGCTTTCTTCTTGTGTGTTTGATAAACCTTAAGAAAAAACAAAAAATTTAGTAATAACTTTTAGCTAGTTTACTTTTCTTGCTGTAGTAGTAATAATTAAAAAGTAAACCCAAAAAGATTTCCCGTTCTTCTTTTGCTTATTGGGAGCTTTCCCGTGTAAATAGTTTTATTTCTTTTCTTTTCTTTGGGGGTCGATAGGAGAAGACCATAATTAAATTGTTGAAGTGGCTCTTATATGCATTATTGTTGATTTAATCAAGAGCCCATGCCTTGTCTTCTCCTGTTTATTGAATGCTCGCAGATTCCAGCTTAGTCCAATGCACGTGCACTCTTATTATTATTCACTTCGTTTGGTCGTGCAAGTGAAAGGCAATTATGACGATATATGATGGACTTACTGAGATGAGAAATGCTGGTATGAACTCGACCTCTCTTGTTTTTGTAAATATGATTAGTTCATCGTTCCTGATTCAGCCTATTATGAATAAACATGTTTGCAATGACAATTAGAGATCATAGTTGCTCGTGCCATGCTTGGTTAGCTATCATTTATAATGGTTTACCTTGCGTGCCAACATGCTATTAAAATGGTTGTGATGTGGTATAGTGGGGTGGTATCCTCCTTTGAATGATTTAAGTGACTCGACTTGGCACATGTTCACGCATGTAGTTGAAACAAAATCAACATAGCCTTCAAGATATTTATGTTCATGGTGGATTATATCCTACTCATGCTTGCACTCAATGTTTATTAATTTTAATGCATGTTCATGACTGTTGTCGCTCTCTAGTTGGTCGCTTCCGAGTCTTTTGCTAGCCTTCACTTGTACTAAGCGGGAATACTGCTTGTGCATCCAATCCCTTAAACCCCAAAGTTATTCCATATGAGTCCACTATACCTTCCTATATGCGGTATCTACTTGCCGTTCCAAGTAAATTTGTACGTGCCAAACTCTAAACCTTCAAATAAACATTCTGTTTTGTATGCTCGAATAGCTCATGTATCAACTAGGGCTGCCCTTATCTTCCATGCTAGGCGGGTTATTCTCAAGAGGAGTGGACTCCGCTCCTCACTCACGAGAAAATGGCTGGTCACCGGGATGCCCAGTCCCATGCTTTATGCAAACTAAATCAAAATAATTGCAAACAAAACTCCCCCTGGGACTGTTGCTTGTTGGAGGCACTCGTTGTTTCGAGCAAGCCATGGATTGATGCTTGTTGGTGGAGGGGGAGTATAAACTTTACCATTCTGTTTGGGAACCGCCTATAATGTGTGTAGCATGGAAGATATCGCCATCTCTTGGTTGTTATGTTGACAATGAAAGTATGCCGCTCAAAATATTATTTATCTCTATTTCAAAACCGAGCTCTGGCACCTCTACAAATCCCTGCTTCCCTCTGCGAAGGGCCTATCTATTTACTTTTATGTTGAGTCATCACCCTCTTATTAAAAGCACTAGCTGGAGAGCACAGCTGTCATTTGCATCCATTACTATTAGTTTATCTTGGGTATGACTATGACTGGATCTCTTTTACCATGAATTACAATGTTTAGTCACTCCTTGATCTTTAAAGGTGCTCTGCATTTATGTTTTGCGGTCTCAGAAAGGGCTAGCGAGATACCATCTTATTATATCATATCATGATTGTTTTGAGAAAGTGTTGTCATCTGAGATTTATTATTATGGCTCGCTAGTTGATTATGCCATTGATATGAGTAAACATGAGACCTAAGAGTTATTGTGAATGTGGTTAGTTCATAATCTTTGCTGAAAACTTGAATGCTGGCTTTACATATTTACAACAACAAGAGCAAACAGAGTTTGTAAAAGTTTTTCTTTATCACTTTCAGTTTGTCAACTGAATTGCTTGAGGACAAGCAAAGGTTTAAGCTTGGGGAGTTGATACGTCACCGTCGTAACTACTTTTCCAAACACTTTTGCCCTTGTTTTGGACTCTAACTTGCATGATTTGAATGGAACTAACCCGGACTGATGCTGTTTGCAGCAGAATTGCCATGGTGTTATTTATGTGCAGAAACGAAAGTTCTCGGAATGATCTGAAAATTCACGGAATGTCTATTTGGAAATAATAATAAAATCCTTGCAAAAGATGAAGACCAGGGGGGCCACACCCTAGCCACGAGGGTCGGGGGCGCCCCTTCCCCCCTAGGGCGCATCCCCTGCCTCGTGGGCCCCCTGACGCTCCACCGACCTCAACTCCAACTCCATATATTCAAATTCGGGGAGAAAAAAATCAGAGAGAAGGATTCATCACGTTTTACGATACGGAGCCGCCGCCAAGCCCTAAAACCTCTCGGGAGGGCTGATCTGGAGTCCGTTCGGGGCTCCGGAGAGGGGGATTCATCGCCGTCGTCATCATCAACCATCCTCCATCACCAATTTCATGATGTTCACCGCCGTGCATGAGTAATTCCATCGTAGGCTTGCTGGACGGTGATGGGTTGGATGAGATCTATCATGTAATCGAGTTAGTTTTGTTAGGGTTTGATCCCTAGTATCCACTATGTTCTGAGATTGATGTTGCTATGACTTTGCTATGCTTAATGCTTGTCACTAGGGCCCGAGTGCATGATTTCAGATCTGAACCTATTATGTTTTCATGAATATATGTGAGTTCTTGATCCTATCTTGCAAGTCTATAGTCACCTACTATGTGTTATGATCCGGCAACCCCGACGTGACAATAATCGGGACCACTCCCGGTGATGACCATAGTTTGAGGAGTTCATGTATTCACTATGTGCTAATGCTTTGTTCCGGTACTCTATTAAAAGGAGGCCTTAATATCCCTTAGTTTCCAATAGGACCCCGCTGCCACGGGAGGGTAGGACAAAAGATGCCATGCAAGTTCTTTTCCATAAGCACGTATGACTATATTCGGAATACATGCCTACATTACATTGATGAATTACGAGCTTTTCACATATTGGTCTTCGCTTATTTACTTTTCCGTTGCTACTGTTACAATCACTACAAAACACCAAAAATATTACTTTTGCTACCGTTACTTTTGTTACCATTACCACTACTACCATATTACTTTGCTACTAAACACTTTGCTGCAGATATTAAGTTATCCGGGTGTGGTTGAATTGACAACTCAACTGCTAATACTTGAGAATATTCTTTGGCTCCCCTTGTGTCGAATCAATAAATTTGGGTAGAATACTCTACCCTCGAAAACTGTTGCGGTCCCCTATACTTGTGGGTTATCAATCATCTTATAATGCTACCGCCGAACTAAGAAAAATAAGATGCATAAAAGATAAACATCACATGCAATCAATATAAGTGATATGATATGGCCATCGTCATCTTGTTCCTTTGATCTCCATCTCCAAAGCACCGTCATGATCACCATCGTCACCGGCGCGACACCTTGATCTCCATTGTAGCATCGTTGTCTTCTCACCAACTATTGCTTCTACGACTATCGCTATCGCTTAGTGATAAAGTAAAGCAATTACATGGCGATTGCATTTCATACAATAAAGCGACAACCATATAGCTCCTGGCAGTTGTCGATAACTCCGTTACAAAACATGATCATCTCATACAATAAAATTTAGCATCATGTCTTGACCATATCACTTCACAACATGCCCTGCAAAAACAAGTTAGACGTCCTCTACTTTGTTGTTGCAACTTTTACGTGGCTGCTATGGGCTGAGCAAGAACCATTCTTACCTACGCATCAAAATCACAACGATATTTCGTCAAGTATGTGTTGTTTTAACCTTCAACAAGGACCGGGTGTAGCCACACTCGATTCAACTAAAGTTGGAGAAACTGACACCCGCCAGCCACCTATGTGTGAAGCACGTCGGTACAACCAGTCTCGTGTAAGCGTACGCGTAATGTCGGTCCGGGCCGCTTCATCCAACAATACCGCCGAATCAAAGTATGACATGCTGGTAAGCAGTATGACTAGTATCGCCCACAACTCACTTGTGTTCTACTCGTGCGTAGCAACGAGAGGGGAGAGTGTCGTCCACGTACCCTCATAGACCGTAAGCGGGAGCATTATGACAACGCGGTTGATGTAGTTGTATGTCTTCACGATCGACCGATCCTAGTACCGAACGTACGACACCTCCGCGATCTGCACACGTTCAGCTCGGTGACGTCCCATGAACTCATGATCCAGTAGAGCTTCGACGGAGAGTTCCGTCAGCACGACGGCGTGATGATGGTGATGATGAAGCTACCGACGCAGGGCTTCGCCTAAGCACCGCTACGATATGAACGAGGTGGATTATGGTGGAGGGGGGCACCGCACACAGCTAAGAGATCAATGATCAACTTGTGTGTCTATGGGGTGCCCCCCTCCCCGTATATAAAGGAGTGGAGGAGGGGGAGGAGGTCAGCCTCCTAGGCGCGCCCCAAGGGGAGTCCTACTCCCACCGGGAGTAGGATTCCACCCCTTCCAAGAGTAGGAGTAGGAGGGAAGGAAGGCGGAGAGAGGGGAAAGGAAAAAGGGGGGCCCCGCCCCCCTTCCATGTCCAATTCGGACTAGAGGGGCAGGGGCGTGCGGCCTGCCGTCGCCGCCCCTTCCTCTCTCCACCAAGGCCCATGGGCCCATTACACTCCCCGGTATTCTTCCAAACTCACTCGGAACCTTTCCGAAGTCCAAACATAGTCATCCAATATATCGATCTTCATGTCTCGACCATTTCGGGACTCCTCGTCGTGTCCGTGATCATATCCGGGACTCCGAACTACCTTCGGTACATCAAAACACATAAACTCATATTACCGATCGTCACCGAACGTTAAGCGTGCGGACCCTACGGGTTCGAGAACTATGTAGACATGACCGAGACACGTCTCCGGTCAATAACCAATAGCGGAACCTGGATGCTCATATTGGCTCCCACATATTCTACGAAGATCTTTATCGGTCAAACCGCATAACAACATACGTTGTTCCTTTTGTCATCGGTATGTTACTTGCCCGAGATTCGATCATCGGTATCTCAATACCTAGTTCAATCTCGTTACCTCCAAGTCTCTTTACTCGTTCCGTAATACATCATCCCACAACTAACTCATTAGTTGCATTGCTTGCAAGGCTTATAGTGATGTGCATTACCGAGAGGGCCCAGAGATACCTCTCTGACAATCAGAGTGACAAATCCTAATCTTGATCTATGCCAACTCAACAAGTACCATCGGAGACACCTGTAGAGCACCTTTACAATCACCCAGTTACGTTGTGACGTTTGGTAGCACACACAGTGTTCCTCCGGTATTCGGGAGTTGCATACTCTCATAGTCATAGGAACATGTATAAGTCATGAAGAAAGCAATAGCAATATACTAAGCGATCAAATGCTAAGCTAACGGAATGGGTCAAGTCAATCACATCATTCACTAATGATGTGATCCCATTAATCAAATGACAATTCATGTCTATGGCTAGGAAACATAACCATCTTTGATTCTACGAGCTAGTCAAGTAAAGGCATACTAGTGACACTCTATTTGTCTATGTTTTCACACATGTACTAAGTTTCCGGTTAATACAATTCTAGCATGAATAATAAACATTTATCATGATATAATGAAATATAAATAACAACTTTATTATTGCCTGTAGGGCATATTTCCTTCAGTATTCTCTGCAAGCACTGAAATTATCGGTAACAGATAGTTGTGTGATAAGATAATCCGTAACGGGTAACAAGTAACAAAAGTAACTAAGGTGCAGCAAGGTGGCCCAATCCTTTTTGTAGCAAAGGACAAGCCTGGACGAACTCTTATATAAAGCAAAGTGCTCGCGAGGACACATGGGAATTGTTGTCAAGTTAGTTTTCAGCATGATCATATGACTCGCGTTCGTTACTTTGATAATTTGATATATGGGTGGCCCGGTTCTTGGGTGCTGCCCTTCCTTGGACAAGCCTCCCACTTATGATTAACCCCTCTCACAAGCATACGCAACTACGAAAGAATAATTAAGATAAATCTAACCATAGCATAATACATGTGGATCAAAATCAGCCCCTTACGAAGCAACACATAAACTAGGGTTTAAGCTTCTGTCACTCCAGCAACCCATCATCTACTTATTACTTCCCAATGCCTTCCCCTAGGCCCAAATCATGGTGAAGTGTCATGTAGTCGACGTTCACATAACACCACTAGAGGAGAGACAACATACATCTCATCAAAATATCGAACGAATACCAAATTCACATGATTACTTATAACAAGACTTCTTCCATGTCCTTAGGAACAAACATAACTCCTCACAAAGTATACTCATCTTCATAATCATAGGAGTATTAATTATCACTAAGGATCTGAACATATGATCTTCCACCGAATAAACCAACTAGCATCAACTACAAGGAGTAATCAACACAACTAGCAACCCACAGGTACCAATCTGAGGTTTTGAGACAAAGATCGGATACAGGAGATGAACTAGGGTTTGAGAGGAGATGGTGTTGGTGAAGATGTTCATGGAGATTGACCCCTCTCGATGAGAGGATCGTTGGTGATGACGATGGCTTCGATTTCCCCCTCCTGGAGGGAAGTTCCCCCGGCAGAACAGCTCCGCCAGAGCCCTAGATTGGTTCTGCCCAGGTTCCGTCTCGAGACGGCGGCGCTTCGTCCCGAAAGCTTGCTTCTGATTTTTCCAGGTCAAAACACACCATATAGTAGAAGATGGGCATCGGGGGCCCGCCAGGTGGCCCACAAGGCAGGGGCGCACGCCGGGGGGTGTAGGGCACGCCCCCACCCTTGTGGATGGCTGGTGGCCCCCCTCTGGTGCTTTCTTCGCCCAATATTTTTTATATATTCCAAAATAATTCTTCGTGAAGTTTCAGGACTTTTGGAGTTGTGCAGAATAGGTCTCTAATATTTGCTCCTTATCCAGTCCAGAATTCCAGCTTCCGGCATTCTCCCTCTTCATGTAAACCTTATAAAATAGGAGAAAAAGGCATAAGTATTGTGGTATAATGTGTAATGACAGTCCATAATGCAATAAATATCAATATAAAAGCATGATGCAAAATGGACGTATCAGCGAGCTGCGGCCGAACAGACCCCGCAATTCTGTTTTACCGTTTGGCCTTATGGGGTCTGTTCGGCCACAGCCCGCGCCCGCCCTCAAAATACGTGGGTTTTTTCTCAATTTGACACATATGTGTCATATTACATAGAAATATGAAATCGAAATAAATTAAAATATGAATATTACAATACAACAGTCACCCAAATTACAATAATTATTCAAATCTAAGAATTAAACTTATATTCAATACAAGAATTGTTCCGAATATAACAATGATACAAATCACGCATAAGTTAAATTAAATTAACGTAAAAATGGCAGGTTCGGTGCATTCGATACCTTCTCCTTAAGAGGTGCGGTGGATACGAAGGTGACGCCTTGAAGTAGTCTTGCATCAACATCATGTTCCTGAGATGGCGGTTGCAAGTGATGCAAAGACGGCCGACGGTCGATCCTCGTCGTCTCTTTCTGTTCCTATCCTCGAGCTCCTTCACGACGAGGACCACCACCATCTGCTGCCGATTGTTCTCAAGCAACCTCTTTGTGTTCGAGTCGTCAGACGAGGATGAATCCTGGAGCAAGAATTCCTTGCAATGGCTCAAATCCATCTACAAATCGCAACGGAGCTCGCATAATCAAAAATCATTCGCTAAATCTAACTTGAAGGGGCAGAAAAGGACTCACGTTGGATCTGGGACGGGCGGCGACTCGGCTTCGGTTGATCCGGGGCGGCGGCGACCCGGGGGTGTCTGGGCGCGGTGGATCCAGGGCGCTGGCGAAGCGGCGCGGTAGACACGGGTCTGCAGCGGCCCGGCGGTGTGTTTCCGTCGACGGATATGGCTGGAATCGAAGGTGGGGCGGCAGGCTGCGACGGTGGCGGGTGGCTCCAGAATGTGGGGGAGAATGCATGCGGGCTGAAATGTCCCGTCTGCCAACTGCTTTTCCATGATACAGGCCACCGATGCGGCGGGGAGAAAATATGTGTTTTCGCGAGTCGGTGCGGGGGGGGGGCAATTTACCGCGCCCCTCAAAAATATTTAAAGGTCAGAGACGTTTAAGGTGTCTATTCTGGTCGCCTTTTCCACGCAAAACTGTAATCTGCCGGTTATTTTACAGTTCGGCACGATATAAAGGGTCTGCTAGAGATGCTCTTAATAGTAACAAATGGGTCGGGGTCAAACTCCCACACGGACCTCCCGAGCAAGTTGTTCACCGACCGCAACCATGGGCTGCCACCCTCGGCGACCTTCAGCCTGCACATCTCCCTCCGGACGACGATGCACGGACGATGATCTGAGCTAGCTCACACGTACGTAAACTGTTACTTAATTTCCAAGGTAAGAGCATTTACAGCCGAACCTCTCAAACCCGCCTCATACGCCCGGGCGGGCTTGCCCGGTCATGTATGTATTTTTGACCCAGACGGATGAAGGAAATATGCCCTAGAGGCAATAATAAAGTTGTTATTTATATTTCCTTGTATCATGATAAATTTTATTATTCATGCTAGAATTGTATTAACCGGAAACTTAGTACATGTGTGAATACATAGACAAACAGAGTGTCCCCAGTATGCCTCTACTAGACTAGCTCGTTAATCAAAGATGGTTAAGTTTCCTGACCATAGAAATGTGTTGTCATTTGATGAACTGGTGATGCCTACTACGCAACCTTCTTCTTGTAGACGTTGTTGGGCCTCCAAGTGCAGAGGTTTGTAGGACAGTACCAAATTTCCCTCAAGTGGATGACCTAAGGTTTATCAATCCGTGGGAGGCGTAGGATGAAGATGGTCTCTCTCAAGCAACCCTGCACAAATAACAAACAGTCTCTTGTGTCCCCAACACACCCAATACAATGGTAAATTGTATAGGTGCACTAGTTCGGCGAAGAGCTGGTGATACAAGTGCAATATGGATGGTAGATATAGGTTTTTGTAATCTGAAAATATAAAAACAGCAAGGTAGCAAGTGATAAAAGTGAGCGTAAACGGTATTGCAATGCTAGGAAACAAGGCCTAAGGTTCATACTTTCACTAGTGCAAGTTCTCTAAACAATAATAACATAATTGGATCATATAACAATCCCTCAACATGCAACAAAGAGTCACTCCAAAGTCACTAATAGCGGAGAACAAACGAAGAGATTATTGTAGGGTACGAAACCACCTCAAAGTTATTCTTTCGGATCGATCTATTCAAGAGTCCGTGGTAAAATAACACGAAGCTATTCTTTCCGTTCAATCTATCATAGAGTTCGTACTAGAATAACACCTTAAGACACATATCAACCAAAACCCTAATGTCACCTAGATACTCCAATGTCACCACAAGTATCCGTGGGTATGATTATACGATATGCATCACACAGTCTCAGATTCATCTATTCAAACCAACACAAAGTACTTCAAAGAGTGCCCCAAAGTTTCTACCGGAGAGTCAAGACGAAAACGTGTGCCAACCCCTATGCATAAGTTCACGAGGTCACGGAACCCGCAAGTTGATCACCAAAACATACATCAAGTGAATCACGTGATATCCCATTGTCACCACAGATACGCACATGCAAGACATACATCAAGTGTTCGCAAATCCTTAAAGACTCAATCCGATAAGATAACTTCAAATGGAAAGCTCAATCCATTACAAGAGAGTAGAGGGGGAGAAACATCATAAGATCCAACTATAATAGCAAAGCTCGCGATACATCAAGATCGTACCACCTCAAGAACACGAGAGAGAGAGAGAGAGAGAGAGATCAAACACATAGCTACTGGTACATACCCTCATCCCCGAGGGTGAACTACTCCCTCCTCATCATGGAGAGCGCCGGGATGATGAAGATGGCCACCGGTGAGGGTTCCCCCCTCCGGCAGGGTGCCGAAACAGGGTCTCGATTGGTTTTTGGTGGCTACACAGGCTTGCGGCGGCGGAACTCCCGATCTATTCTGTTCCCCAATGTTTTTATGGTATATGGATATATATATATATAGGCGAAAGAAGTCGGTCAGGGGAGCCACGAGGGGCCCACGAGGGTGGGAGGCGCGCCTCCCAGCCTCGTGGCCACCTCGAAGCTTCCTTGACTTCTACCCCAAGTGTCCTGGATTGCTTCCGTTTCAAAAATAACTCTCCCGAAGGTTTCATTCCGTTTGGACTCCGTTTGATATCCCTTTTCTTCGAAACACTGAAATAGGCAAGAAAACAGTAATTTGAGCTAGGCCTCCGGTTAATAGGTTAGTCCCAAAAATAATATAAAAGTGTTTAGTAAAGCCCATAAACATCCAAAACACATAATATAATAGCATGGAACAATCAAAAATTATAGATACGTTGGAGACGTATCAGCATCCCCAAGCTTCATTCTTGCTCGTCCTCGAGTAGGTAAATGATAAAAACAGAATTTTTGATGTGGAATGCTACCTAACATATTTATCAATGTAATCTTCTTTATTGTGGCAATAATATTAAGATCCATAAGATTCAAAACAAAAGTTTAATATTGACATGAAAATAATAATACTTCAAGCATACTAACAAAGTAATCATGTCTTCTCAAAATAACATGGCCAAAGAAAGCTATCCCTACAAAATCATATAGTCTGGCTATGCTCTATCTTCATCACACAAAATATTTAAATCATGCACAACCCTGATGACAAGCCAAGCAATTGTTTCATACTTTTGATGTTCTCAAACTTTTTCAATCTTCACGCAATACATGAGCGTGAGCCATGGACATAGCACTATAGGTGGAATAGAATGGTGGTTGTGGAGAAGACAAAAAGGATAAGATAGTCTCACATCAACTAGGTGTATCAATGGGCTATGGAGATGCCCATCAATAGATATCAATGTGAGTGAGTAGGGATTGCCATGCAACGGATGCACTAGAGCTATAAGTGTATGAAAGCTCAACAAAAGAAACTAAGTGGGTGTGCATCCAACTCGCTTGCTCACGAAGACCTAGGGCATTTTGAGGAAGCCCATCATTGGAATATACAAGCCAAGTTCTATAATGAAAGATTCCCACTAGTATATGAAAGTGACAACATAGGATACTCTCTATCATGAAGATCATGGTGCTACTTTGAAGCACAAGTGTGGTAAAAGGATAGTAGCATTGTCCCTTCTCTCTTTTTCTCTCATTTTTTTATTTTTTTTATTTGGGCATTTTCTCTTTTTTTATGGCCTCTTTTTTTTAGTCCGGAGTCTCATCCCGACTTGTGGGGGAATCATAGTCTCCATCATCCTTTCCACACTGGGACAATGCTCTAATAATGATGATCATCACACTTTTATTTACTTACAACTAAAGGATTACAACTCAATACTTAGAACAAAAATCTGACTCTATATGAATGCCTCCGGCGGTGTACCGGGATGTGCAATGAATCAAGAGTGACATGTATGAAAGAATTATGAACGGTGGCTTTGCCACAAATACGATGTCAACTACATGATCATGCAAAGCAATATGACAATGATGAAGTGTGTCATAATAAAGGGAACGGTGGTAAGTTGCATGGCAATACATCTCGGAATGGCTATGGAAATGCCATAATAGGTAGGTATGGTGGCTGTTTTGAGGAAGGTATATGGTGGATGTATGATACCGGCGAAAGGTGCGCGGTATTAGAGAGGCTAGCAATGGTGGAAGGGTGAGAGTGCGTATAATCCATGGACTAAACATTAGTCATAAAGAACTCACATACTTATTGCAAAAATCTATTAGTTATCGAAACGACTACTACGCGCATGCTCCTAGGGGGATAGATTGGTAGGAAAAGACCATCGCTCATCCCCGACCGCCACTCGTAAGGAAGACAATCAATAAATAAACCATGCTCCGACTTCATCACATAACGGTTCACCATACGTGCATGCTACGGGAATCACAAACTTTAACACAAGTATCTCTCAAATTCACAACTACTCAACTAGCATGACTCTAATATCACCATCTTCATATCTCAAAACAATCATAAGGAATCAAACTTCTCATAGTATTCAATGCACTTTATATGAAAGTTTTTATTATATCCCTCTTGGATGCCCATCATATTAGGACTTAATTCATAACCAAAGCAAATTACCATGTTGTTCTAAAGACTCTCAAAATAATATAAGTGAAGCATGAGAGTTTATCTATTTCTTCAAAATAAAACTACCGTCGTGCTCTAAAAGATATAAGTGAAGCACTAGAGCAAATGACAAACTACTCCGAAAGATATAAGTGAAGATCAATGAGTAGCCGAATTATTATGTAACTATGTGAAGACTCTCTAACATTTAAGAATTTCATATCTTGGTATTTTATTCAAGAAGCAAGCAAAACAAAAGAAAATAAAATGACGCTCCAAGCAAAACACATATCATGTGGTAAATAAAAATATAGCTCCAAGTAAAGTTACCGATGAATGAAGACGAAAGAGGGGATGCCTTACGGGGCATCCCCAAGCTTAGGCTCTTGGTTGTCTTTGAATATTACCTTGGGGTGCCTTGGGCATCCCCAAGCTTAGGCTCTTGCCACTCCTTATTCCATAGTCCATCGAATCTTTACCCAAAACTTGAAAACTTCACAACACAAAACACAACAGAAAATCTCATGAGCTCCGTTAGCGAAAGAAAACAAACCACCACTTAAAGGTACTGTAATTAACTAACTCTTTATTTATATTGGTGTAATATATAATGTATTACAACTCCTCTATGGTTCATACCCTCCGATACTACTCATAGATTCATCAAAATAAGCAAACAACACATAGAAAACAGAATCTGTCAAAAATAGAACAGTCTGTAGTAATCTGTATCAAACGTATACTTCTGGAACTCATAAAAATCTGCCAAAATAGGACGACCTAGATAATTTGTTTATTGATCTACTGCAATTGAAATCAGTATTTTATCACGTTCTGGTCATTTTTAACAATTGTTTTCGTGAGCAGAAAGTTTCTGACCTTTTCAGCAAGATCAAATAATTATCATCCAAGAAGATCCTATAGGTCTTCCTTGGCACTTTATTGAAATAAAAGCTATAAAACATGATTACTACAGTAGCTTAATCATGTGAACACACAAAAACAGTAGGTATAAATATTGGGTTGTCTCCCAACAAGCGCTTTTCCTTAAAGCCTTTTTAGCTAGGCATGATGATTTCAATGATGCTCGTATAAAAGATAAGAATTGAAACATAAAGAGAGCATCATGAAGAATATGACTAGCACATTTGAGTTTAACCCACTTCCTATGCATAGGGATTTTGTGAGCAAACAACTTATGGGAACAATAATCAACTAGCATAGGAAGGCAAAACAAGCATAACTTCAAAACTTTAAGCACATAGAGAGGAAACTTGATATTATTGCAATCCCTACAAGCATATATTCCTCCCTCATAATAATTTTCAGTAGCATCATGAATGAATTCAACAATATAACCATCACATAAGGAATTCTTTTCATGATCTACAAGCATAGAATTTTTATTACTCTCCACATAAGCAAATTTGTTCTCATGAATAGTAGTGGGAGCAAACTCAACAAAATAACTATCATGTGAAGCATAATCCAATTGAAAATTAAAATCATGATGACAAGTTTCATGGTTATCTTTATTCTTTATAGCATACGTGTCATCACAATAATCATCATAAATAGGAGGCATGCTTTCATCATAATAAATTTGCTCATCAAAACTTGGGGGACAAAAAATATCATCTTCATCAAACATAGCTTCCCCAAGCTTGTGGCTTTGCATATCATTAGCATCATGGATATTCAAGGAATTCATACTAACACCATTGCAATCATGCTCATCATTCAAATATTTAGTGCCAAACATTCTAATGCATTCTTCTTCTAGCACTTGAGCACAATTTTCCTTTCCATCATTTTCACGAAAGACATTAAAAAGATGAAGCATATGAGGCACCCTTAATTCCATTTTTTGTAGTTTTATTTTATAAACTAAACTAGTGATAAAACAAGAAACAAAAAGATTCGATTGCAAGATCCAAAGATATACCTTCAAGCACTCACCTCCCCGGCAATGGCGCCAGAAAAGAGCTTGATGTCTACTACGCAACCTTCTTCTTGTAGACGTTGTTGGGCCTCCAAGTGCAGAGGTTTGTAGGACAGTAGCAAATTTCCCTCAAGTGGATGACCTAAGGTTTATCAATCCGTGGGAGGCGTAGGATGAATATGGTCTCTCTCAAGCAACCCTGCACAAATAACAAACAGTCTCTTGCGTCCCAACACACCCAATACAATGGTCAATTGTATAGGTGCACTAGTTCGGCGAAGAGATGGTGATACAAGTGCAATATGGATGGTAGATATAGGTTTTTGTAATCTGAAAATATAAAAACAGCAAGGTAGCAAGCGATAAAAGTGAGCGTAAACGGTATTGCAATGCTAGGAAACAAGGCCTAAGGTTCATACTTTCACTAGTGCAAGTTCTCTCAACAATAATAACATAATTGGATCATATAACAATCCCTCAACATGCAACAAAGAGTCACTCCAAAGTCACTAATAGCGGAGAACAAACGAAGAGATTATTGTAGGGTACGAAACCACCTCAAAGTTATTCTTTCGGATCGATCTATTCAAGAGTCCATAGTAAAATAACACGAAGCTATTCTTTCCGTTCAATCTATCATAGAGTTCGTACTAGAATAACACCTTAAGACACATATCAACCAAAACCCTAATGTCACCTAGATACTCCAATGTCAACACAAGTATCCGTGGGTATGATTATACGATATGCATCACACAATCTCAGATTCATCTATTCATACCAACACAAAGTACTTCAAAGAGTGCCCCAAAGTTTCTACCGGAGAGTCAAGACGAAAACGTGTGCCAATCCCTATGCATAAGTTCACGAGGTCACGGAACCTGCAAGTTGATCACCAAAATATACATCAAGTGAATCACGTGATATCCCATTGTCACCACAGATACGCACATGCAAGACATACATCAAGTGTTCTCAAATCCTTAAAGACTCAATCCGATAAGATAACTTCAAATGGAAAACTCAATCCATTACAAGAGAGTAGAGGGGGAGAAACATCATAAGATCCAACTATAATAGCAAAGCTCGCGATACATCAAGATCGTACCACCTCAAGAACACGAGAGAGAGAGAGAGAGATCAAACACATAGCTACTGGTACATACCCTCATCCCCGAGGGTGAACTACTCCCTCCTCGTCATGGAGAGGGCCGGGATGATGAAGATGGACACCGGTGAGGGTTCCCCCCTCCGGTAGGGTGCCGGAACAGGGTCCCGATTGGTTTTTGGTGGCTACAGAGGCTTGCGGCTGCGGAACTCCTGATCTATTATGTTCCCCAATGTGTTTAGGGTATATGGATATATATATATAGGCGAAAGAAGTCGGTCATGGGAGCCACGAGGGTGGGAGCGCACCCAGGGGGGCAGGCGCGCCTCCCTGCCTCGTGGCCACCTCGAAGCTTCCTTGACTTCTACTTCAAGTCTCCTGGATTGCTTCCGTTCAAAAAATAACTCTCCCGAAGGTTTCATTCCGTTTGGACTCCGTTTGATATTCCTTTTCTTCGAAACACTGAAATCAGCAAGAAAACAACAATTTGGGCTGGGCCTCCGGTTAATAGGTTAGTCCCAAAAATAATATAAAAGTGTTTAGTAAGCCCATAAACATCCAAAACAGATAATCTAATAGCATGGAACAATCAAAAATTATAGATACGTTGGAGTCGTATCAACGGGATCTCATTAGAGATTGATGTGATGTAAAAGACCCATCTGTTAGCATAGCATAATGATCGTTTAGTTTTATTGCTATTGCTTTCTTCATGACTTATACATGTTCCTCTAACTATGAGATTATGCAACTCCCGAATACCGGAGGAACACCTTGTGTGCTATCAAACGTCACAACATAACTGGGTGATTATAAAGATGCTCTACAGGTGTCTCCGATGGTGTTTGTTGAGTTGGCATAGATCGAGATTAGGATTTGTCACTCTGAGTATCCGAGAGGTATCTCTGGGCCCTTGTGACGCCCCCGATTTGACCGTACACTAATCATGCACGCAAATGTGTACGATCAAGATCAGGAACTCAGGGGAAGATATCACAACACAACTCTAAAACATAAATAAGTCATACAAGCATTATAATACAAGCCAGGGGCCTCGAGGGCTCGAATACAAGTGCTCGATCACAGACGAGTCAGCGGAAGCAACAATATCTGAGTACAGACATAAGTTAAACAAGTTTGCCCTAAGAAGGCTAGCACAAACTGGGATACAGATCGAACAAGGCGCAGGCCTCCTGCCTGGGATCCTCCTAACTACTCCTGGTCGTCGTCAGCGGCCTGCACGTAGTAGTAGGCACCTCCAGTGTCGTAGGAGTCGTCGTCGACGGTGGCGTCTGGCTCCTTGGCTCCAGCATCTGGTTGCGACAACCAGGTAGAAAGGAAAGAGGGAAAAGATGGAGAAAGGCAACCGTGAGTACTCATCCAAAGTACTCGCAAGCAAAGAGCTACACTACATATGCATGGGTATATGTGTAAAGGGGCATATCAATGGACTGAACTGCAGAATGCCAGAATAAGAGGGGGCTAGCTAGTCCAGTCGAAGACTACGCTTCTGGCCAGCTCCATCTTGCAGCATGTAGAAGAGAGTAGACTGAAGTCCTTCAAGTAGCATCGCATAGCATAATCCTACCCGGCGATCCCCTCCTCGTCACCCTGTTAGAGAGCGATCACCGGGTTGTATCTGGCACTTGGAAGGGTGTATTTTATTCAGTATCCGGTTCTAGTTGTCATAAGGTCAAGGTACAACTCCGGGTCGTCCTTTTACCGAGGGACACGGCTATTCGAATAGATAAACTTCCCTGGAGGGGTGCACCACATAACCCAACACGCTCGATCCCATTTGGCCGGACACACTTTTCTGGGTCATGCCCGGCCTCGAAAGATCAACACGTCGCAGCCCCACCTAGGCTCAACAGAGAGGTCAACACGCCGGTCTAAATCCTATGCGCAGGGGTCTGGGCCCATCGCCCATTGCACACCTGCACGTTGCGAGGGCGGCCGGAAGCAGACCTAGCCTAGTGGCGTTCCAGTCCAATCCGGCGCGCGCCGCTCCGTCACTGACGTCAAAACGAGCTTCGGCTGATACCACGACGCCGGGATACCCATAACTACTCCCGCGTAGATGGCTAGTGCGTATAGACCAAATGGCCAGACTCAGATCAAATACCAAGATCTCGTTAAGCGTGTTAAGTATCCGCGAACGTCGACCAAGGCCAGGCCCACCTCTCACCTAGGCGGTCTCAACCTGCCCTGTCGCTCCGCCACAAAGATCCACTTGCGGGTACTCCTACGAGCCGACCCGACTTTAGTCATCACATGTGTCATGTATATAGTATATAAGTATATACCCGTGATCACCGCCCAGGTGATCACGGCCCGATAGTATAGCACAGCAGACGGACAAGAATGTAGGGCCACTGATGGAAAACTAGCATCCTATACTAAGCAGGTAGGATTGCAGGTAAAGATAACAACAGTAGTAGCAAGGATAGGCTATGCATCAGGATAGGATATCGGAAAGCAGTAACATGCTACACTACTCTAATGCAAGCAGTATAGAGAAGAATAGGCGATATCTGGTGATCAAGGGGGGGCTTGCCTGGTTGCTCTGGCAAGTAGGAGGGGTCGTCAACTCCGTAGTCGAACTGGGCAGCAGTGTCGGTCTCGTAGTCTACCGGAGAGAAGAGGGGGAAAAACAGTAAATACAATGCAAACATAAGCATGACGATGCGTGACATGACAATGAGCAGTGCGAGGTGTGTCCCAACGCGACAGTAGGTGGTACCGGCGAAGGGGGGGAACATCCGGGAAAGTATTCCCGATGTTTTGCGTTTTCGGACAGACGGACCGGAGGAGGAAAGTTGCGAGTTCGATATGTTAGGGATGTGTGGTGGACGAACGGGCTGCATATCCGGATTCGTCTCGTCGTTCTGAGCAACTTTCATGTTCAAAGTATTTCCATCCGAGTTACGGATTAAAAGATATGATTATCAAAAGAATTTATTAATTTCTGGATTTAATTAATTATTTAATTTAATTCGAAATTTGGATTTATGACATCAGCATGATGTCATGCTGACGTCAGCAGTCAACGTTGACCGTTGACCTGGTCAACCTGACAGGTGGGTCCCACCTGTCAGGGGCTGTTAGCTAATTAACTACTGTTTAATTAAATTAACTAACTAATTAGATTAATTTAAACGGGATTAATTACCTTAATTAATTTAGTTAATTAATTAATTAATTAAGTAAATTTATTATTATTATTTTCTTTATTTATTTATTTATTTATATATTATTATTTTTATTTTTATTTTATTTTTAAATCATTTTTTAACGTTCTCTGGGCGCGGGGGCCCACCTGTCTGTGGCCCAAGGGGGTTCGGGCCCAGGGGCAGTGGCTCAGGGGGGCGAGGCCCCACCTGGCAGTGGCCCAGGGGGCCAAAGTGGGGGCTCGGGTGGCCGGTGCGGGCGTGGGCGCCCGTGTGCGCCCGAGGCCACCAGGGGGGGCGACGCCGGCCACGGCAGAGGCCGGCCGCGGTGCGGCTAGTGCGCGGGCCGGGCGGCGGTGACGCGTCGACGTGCGCGGGGGCGAGCGGCGGAGGCGAAGGGAGGCGTGCGCGGCCCAGTGGTGCAGGGCGAACGGAGGGGGTCGTGGGGCGCGGTGGTGGAGGCGGTGAGCGCGGCCGAGCGAGCGCGGGGGCACGGCGACCGCGGCGAGCAGGGGAGGGGACGACCACGGGGCGAGGAAGAGAGGGGAGGGGCGCGGCTCACTATGGCCGTAGGGGAGTGGCAGCGGGGCTCGAGGTGGGGGACGGGGACGACGGCGACGTGGGAGCAGGCCGGCGGGGAGGTCCGGCGAGGACGAGCTCCGGCGTGGCGACGTCCCACGGCGAGGCAGCGTGGTCGCGGGGCGCGGGGTCATCGGGGCGGCGTCGGGGGCGAGCGGGGCGACGGGGTCGCCGGGGCGGCGTCGGGGGCGAGCGGGGCGACGTCGGGGCGAACGGGGCGACGGGGTGGAGCCCGATCCGATCTGGATCGGGGGAGGGAGGGGGAGAGTGGGGGGTGTCGGTGGAGTGGGTGGGGTGAGGGAGTGGATAAGGGAGTGGGGGCGTCGGTGGGCCGGCCGGCTGGGCCTGGGGGTTGGCCCAGTTGGGCCAGGGTCCAGTGGGGGGCTCCTTTTCCCTTTTTCTGTTTGTTTTCTCTTTTGTATTTTCTTTCTTTTATTTATTTTCTTTACTGTTTTATTTCAATTTAAATTATTTAGGCATTTTATAAAAATGTGTTTACTACACCATATTTACTTATGCAAAATATGGCATCTCCCGAACATTTTGTTTTAAATTTTGAAAAACTTTTATTGTTGACACTAATTGAATTTAAATTATGAAACGGTTTTGGATCATCGCACGGTTAACAACAGTAACCGAGGTGACGTGGCATGATTAGCGGGGAATTACTGTAGCTTGATTACCCGGGCGTTACAAATCTCCTCCACTACAAGAAATCTTGTCCCGAGATTTAGGAGGTAGAAGGAAAAAATGCGGGGTATTCTTCGCGCACACGATCCTATCGTTCCCAAGTGGCTTCATCTTCAAAATGGTGCGACCACTGGACTTTGAGGAACTTGATCGCCTTCTGACGTGTGCGGCGTTCAGCTTGGTCGAGAATGCGGACCGGATGCTCTTTATATGAGAGGTCCTGCTGCAATTCGAGCACTTCATGATCCACTGCTCGGATTGGGTCCTTGAAGCAACGACGGAGCTGTGACACATGGAACACATCGTGAACCTGAGAAAGGTTCGGCGGAAGCTCCAGTTGGTATGCCACTTTTCCACGCCTTTCGAGAATAGTGAATGGGCCAATATAGTGAGGAGCTAGTTTGCCCTTGATTCCAAAGCGGTGAGCACCCTTCATTGGTGTGACTCGAAGATAAGCCTTTTCGCCAGGTTGATAGACCATGTCTTTATGATGACGGTCATACTGACTCTTCTGACGTGACTGAGCAGTCTTGAGATTCTCACGAATAATGCGGACTTGTTCTTCGGCATGTTGGATAATATCCGAACCGAAGAGTGGACGTTCCCCAGTTTCTGACCAGTTCAGAGGGGTTCGATACTTTCGTCCATATAACACTTCGAAGGGGGCCATCTTCAGACTAGCTTGATAGCTATTATTATAAGAGAACTCAGCATACGGGAGAGATTCCTCCCATTTCTTGCCAAAGGAAATAACACAAGCTCGAAGCATGTCTTCAAGAACTTGGTTGACGCATTCAACTTGCCCCTGTGATTGAGGATGAAATGCAGTACTGAATGACAGATGAGTTCCCATAGCTTCTTGGAAACTTGCCCAGAATCTTGAAGTGAATAAGCTACCACGGTCTGAGCTGATAACCAATGGAATACCGTGGAGTGAAACAATCCTGGACATATAGAGTGTTGCCAACTGACTAGCAGTGATCGTTTCATTGACCGCCAGAAAATGTGCAACTTTGGAAAGCCGGTCAATGACGACAAGAATAGCATCATTACCTTTCTGTGATTTGGGAAATCCAGTGACGAAGTCCATCTCAACATGGTCCCATTTCCATTCAGGAATAGAGATAGGTTGCAGAGTTCCAGCAGGCCTTTGATGTTCTGCTTTGATACGACGGCAAACGTCACACTCAGCAACATAACGAGCAATGTCTTGCTTCATATTAGACCACCAGAATCTCTGACGGATGTCTTGGTACATCTTTGTACTACCAGGGTGGATACATAGAGGCGTATCATGAGCTTCTTTCATAACTTCCTGTGTCATATCCAGGTTTTTCTCTGCACATGGCACCACTAGGCGGCCCTTGAAGTATAAGGTGCCATCTTCAGCAATAGTGAAGAATGAGGGCTTTCCTTCTGCGAGGTAGCGCTTAATCTTGTGGGCTTCAGAGTCATACTTTTGTAGCCTTTTGATGCTGTCCACGAGATCTGGTTTAGCAACTAGGGTATTGAGAGAACCCTGGGTAACAACGTGGAGGTTCACCTTGCCAAACTCCTTAGGAGGGGGAGCGAGTGCACCCGGAGGAACAATATGGAGGTTCAGCTTCCTGAATTCTTCAACAAGCGAGGGCTGAACTTTGTGAACCTGGAGGTGGTTGCAGTAAGACTTGCGGCTCAAGGCATCAGCCATTACATTAGCCTTGCCTGGCGTATAGGAAATACCCAAGTCAAAGTCTGCAACAAGCTCCATCCATCTCTGCTGACGGAGGTTCAGGTCTGGCTGAGTAAACAGATACTTCAGACTTTGGTCGTCAGTGAAGATCTCGCAACAATTACCGAGAAGGTAATGTCGCCACTGCTTCAGCGCATGAATGACAGCAGCAAGTTCGAGGTCGTGAACTGGGTAGTTCTCTTCGTGAGGGCGCAATTGCCGAGAGGCATAAGCAATCACTTTGCGGTCTTGCATTAGGACACAGCCTAATCCTTGACGGGAAGCGTCGCAGTAAATGACGAAGTCCTTCTTAGTATCAGGTGGAGCTAGAACTGGGGCAGAAGTCAGTTTTGTCTTTGAGTGCCTGGAAACTTTCTTGACATTTGTCTGTCCATTGGAACTTGACACCCTTATGCAATAGGTTAGTCAGAGGTCTGGCGATCTTGGAGAAGTTCTCGACGAAACGACGGCAATAGCTGGCGAGACCGAGAAAACTTCTGACTTGCTTAACGTTCTTGGGAGGAGTCCAATCAAGGATAGCCTGGACTCGTTCAGGGTTGACGGCAATACCATCCTTAGAGATGACATGCCCAAGATAGGTTACTTCCGGTAGCCAGAATTCACATTTGGAGAACTTGGCATATAGTTGATGCTCTCGTAGCTTTTCCAGCACAAGTCGAAGATGTTCAGCATGTTCTTCTTCGTTCTTGGAAAATACCAGGATATCATCCAGATAAACCACAACGAACTTGTCGAGGTAATCAATGAATATATAGTTCATCAGACGAGAGAAGGTGGCTGGAGCATTGGTTAAACCGAAAGACATGACGGTGTACTCGTATGAACCATAGCGAGTCACGAAGGCGGTCTTTGGGATATCCTCTTCGCGAACACGGATCTGGTGGTAACCCAACCTCACGTCGAGCTTAGAGAACACTGACGAACCCGCCAGTTGATCATACAGATCATTGATCCGAGGAAGAGGGTATTTATTCTGAATGGTAGCTTGGTTTATTGGACGGTAGTCTTGAACTAATCGGTTTGTCCCATCCTTCTTCTTGAGAAAGAGAGAAGGTGCTCCCCAAGGAGAGCAACTTGGGCGAATGAATCCTTTGCGAAGAGAATTGTCGATTTCCACCTTAAGCTCAAGGAGTTCATGCGGCGGCATCTTGTAGGGTCGCTTGGCTATAGGAGTGGTGCCTGGTTTCAAGTCGATGATGAATTCGACTGCTCTAGCAGGGGGAATCCCTGGAAGTTCTTCAGGAAAGACGTCGAGGAATTCACGCACGACGGGAATATTTTCAGTGCCCTCGAGTGGTGCAGCGTTCAATGCATTCAATGCATAGACCCTTGCCTCGGCATTTTGCACCAGATGGGCTTGGTAAGTAACTATCTCATCTGAAGGGTGTAGCAGATGGACGGTCTTAGTGGTGCAAATGATTGAAGCAGTATGTGCTTTTAACCAATTCATTCCCAGAATGATATCAATGCTACAAGACTTCAGTACGATGGGAGAGACAAGAAATTCCAGTCCTTCGATTTCAACGGGGACGTCGTTGCAAATCATGGAGGTTCGACATTGGCCCGCAGGGGTGTGTACTAATAGTGAAGCATTCATGTCTTCGCTTCTAATGCCATGCATGAATGCAAAATCTTCTGACATGAATGAATGTGATGCACCTGTATCAAATAAAACGGATGCTGGTACTGAATTTACGAGGAGTGTACCCATCACAGTAGCAGGCTGGTCTTGAGCTTCGTTGAGATCAACGTGGTTGGCATGAACATGACCATAAGACTTGGCCTTGTTGCTGTGGGGCTGGTTGCTTCCATGGCCAGTTGCTGGAAGGGCCAGTTGATTCTGGTTCTGGTTGCATTCTCTAGCACGGTGTCCTGGTTGACCACACCTGAAGCACAAGCCATTATTGGGAGTGGGAATAAGAGCTTGTGATGGTGGAGCTGGAAATCTTGACTGCCTAGATGGTGGTGGAGGCAGACGAGGTGCAGCATAGGTCTGCCTTGGGGCAGATGCATTTGGACGGTACATGCTGTTCGGGATCCATATCTTACGCTTCTGTGAGGGCGGGCCCGAAGATGAGTCCGTGTCACGGTTGCGCCTGTGAGAGCTCTGGTATTCCTGCAGACCAGTTTCGACATTGATGGCCTTGTTCACCAGGGTGGCGAAATCAGCAAAGTCATGCACTAGAAGTGCGAGCTTGATGTCAGCTTGAAGGCCATCACGGAACTTCTCCTGTCTGCGTGCATCAGTTGCAATGTCCTCTTCAGCACCAGAAACTCCCGCTGATAAGCTTCAACAGTTTTGTTGCCTTGGGTGAGGTTGCGGAACTCACGCTTCTTCCGGTCCATGACTCCCTGAGGAATGAAGCGGGCACGGAAAGCAGCTTGGAAGTCTGGCCAGGTGATGATTGTTCCAGCTGGCAGAGTACGCCTGTGGCTGTCCCACCATTGAGCTGCGGGTCCCTTCAGAAAGAAGGAAGCAAAGTTGACATAGCTGGCAGGGGCTACATCGGCAGACTCCATCTCATAGGTGACGTCACGGAGCCAGTCATCAGCATCCAGAGGCTGAGTTGAGCTGCGGTACACAGTTGGATTGAGGCGCATGAAATCCTGCAGAGTTACTGGGGTTGGTTGCTGGTCCATATTGGGGCGAGGAAACTGAGCCATCATATTTTCCATGAATTGGCGGTTCAGTTCGAACTGTTGGATCATACCAGCCATGTACTCAGGTGGTGGTGGGGCATTGCCACCACGACCACGACCACCTGGTCTAACCATCCTGCTAATATATAACAGGGGTAGTTCAGCATTGAGAAAATTTGCAAAGACAAGAATCATTCATGATGAAACATGCATAATGAAAGGAGCACGATAGCTACTACATAGTAGTCGGCATAACTTACAAAAGGGGTCATGCATAGAGTTCAGTACACAGAGTTCAGTACATAGACTAAAACAACATAGGCGGCACACAGGCTCGCGGCAACTGCAGCCAATACTAATAAGCAAGAATACATCAGTCCCAGGAGGAACTGTGGAGGTAATCATAGCCCGACAGCTAGTAGTGAGGCAACGGATAGCCCTCCACGTCAGCAGACTGGGGGCCGTGGATACTCAGGTGTAGAGCCCGATGCTCAGGTGGCAGAAGAGGACCAAGTGCGGGAGAGTAGCCTCCCACCTCTGGCCAACCAACACCGTGGGGCATCACGGTCCTGGCTGGGTAGATCGCAGTACGCGGTAGCTGTCTAGATCGGACAAAGGGGTGCAGCAGCGTCAGAGCACGGTAAAGGTGCTGACGGGTGGTGTACATCTCGTGGCGAAGAGCTCGGTTAGCTCGATCCAGCCCATCCGCATGCAGAACCAGGTTCTGATGGTAGAAGGGCTCTCGGGTGACAGTGGAGTAGGCAGCAGTATAGTATCCCTCCGCACCAACATCAGATGCGATAGCAATGTGCCTGAAAGGGGAGGTGTCCAACTCCCGATACTCTCCACGAAGACGTGTCAGAGCAGCATAGGCAGCATCGTGGACAGCCATATCGATGGTCACACCAACACCATGAGCGGTGTGCAGCACAGTACTGGAGTCATACTCCCGCGAGTAGAGGTGGACGATGGCACGGTGCTGCTCCTGGTTAAAGTCCTGGTACTCCTCGTAGACGGTGTACTCAGGGTGCCAGCGATAACCCAGATAGGTCATCATCTCAGCTAGCACAGCCGGTGATCCCGAGGCACCAATGGCCGTCGTGTGACGCACGACCTGCCTCGTGGGTTCCATCTGAAAGCAAAGACATTTCAAAGGAGTCAAATGACAGTGTGTGAATTGTTCAAAATACTATTCTAAGAAACAACTATGGCTTATCCAACTTTGGGGTGAATGCGGTCACGGGATCCTAGTGTTAGAGTTAGCAAATTCGTTTAACCCGAGTAGAAGAGAGTTCAGAGGCCCAGAGTAAAGGTCGAGGAGTAAAAGATCCTAGTACCACCCAATGGCGACGTGGGCCCATAACCCACAGGTCCCAGGATCAAAACCTGGCTCTGATACCAACTTGTGACGCCCCCGATTTGACCGTACACTAATCATGCACGCAAATGTGTACGATCAAGATCAGGAACTCACGGGAAGATATCACAACACAACTCTAAAACATAAATAAGTCATACAAGCATTATAATACAAGCCAGGGGCCTCGAGGGCTCGAATACAAGTGCTCGATCACAGACGAGTCAGCGGAAGCAACAATATCTGAGTACAGACATAAGTTAAACAAGTTTGCCTGAAGAAGGCTAGCACAAACTGGGATACAGATCGAACGAGGCGCAGGCCTCCTGCCTGGGATCCTCCTAACTACTCCTGGTCGTCGTCAGCGGCCTGCACGTAGTAGTAGGCACCTCTAGTGTCGTACGAGTCGTCGTCGACGGTGGCGTCTGGCTCCTGGGCTCCAGCATCTGGTTGCGACAACCAGGTAGAAAGGAAAGGGGGAAAAGAGGGAGAAAGGCAACCGTGAGTACTCATCCAAAGTACTCGCAAGCAAAGAGCTACACTACATATGCATGGGTATATGTGTAAAGGGGCATATCAGTGGACTGAACTGCAGAATGCCAGAATAAGAGGGGGATAGCTAGTCCTATCGAAGACTACGCTTCTGGCCATCTCCATCTTGCAGCATGTAGAAGAGAGTAGACTGAAGTCCTTCAAGTAGCATCGCATAGCATAATCCTACCCGGCGATCCCCTCCTCGTCGCCCTGTTAGAGAGCGATCACCGGGTTGTATCTGGCACTTGGAAGGGTGTATTTTATTCAGTATCCGGTTCTAGTTGTCATAAGGTCAAGGTACAACTCCGGGTCATCCTTTTACCGAGGGACACGGCTATTCGAATAGATAAACTTCCCTGGAGGGGTGCACCACATAACCCAACACGCTCGATCCCATTTGGCCGGACACACTTTTCTGGGTCATGCCCGGCCTCGAAAGATCAACACGTCGCAGCCCCACCTAGGCTCAACAGAGAGGTCAACACGCCGGTCTAAATCCTATGCGCGCAGGGGTCTGGGCCCATCGCCCATTGCACACCTGCACGTTGCGAGGGCGGCCGGAAGCAGACCTAGCCTAGTGGCGTTCCAGTCCAATCCGGCGCGCGCCTCTCCGTCGCTGACGTCAAAAAGAGCTTCGGCTGATACCACGACGCCGGGATACCCATAACTACTCCCGCGTAGATTGCTAGTGCGTATATACCAAATGGCCAGACTCAGATCAAATACCAAGATCTCGTTAAGCGTGTTAAGTATCCGCGAACGTCGACCAGGGCCAGGCCCACCTCTCACCTTGGCGGTCTCAACCTGCCCTGTCACTCCGCCACAAAGATCCACTTGCGGGTACTCCTACGAGCCGACCCGACTTTAGTCATCACATGTGTCATGTATATAGTATATAAGTATATACCCGTGATCACCGCCCAGGTGATCACGGCCCGATAGTATAGAACAGCAGACGGACAAGAATGTAGGGCCACTGATGGAAAACTAGCATTCTATACTAAGCATGTAGGATTGCAGGTAAAGGTAACAACAGTAGTAGCAAGGATAGGCTATGCATCAGGATAGGATATCGGAAAGCAGTAACATGCTACACTACTCTAATGCAAGCAGTATAAAGAAGAATAGGCGATATCTGGTGATCAAGGGGGGGGGGGCTTGCCTGGTTGCTCTGGCAAGTAGGAGGGGTCGTCAACTCCGTAGTCGAACTGGGCAGCAGCAGTGTCGGTCTCGTAGTGTACCGGAGAGAAGGGGGGAAGAAACAGTAAATACAATGCAAACATAAGCATGACGATGCGTGACATGACAATGAGCAGTGTGAGGTGTGTCCTAACGCGACAGTAGGTGGTACCGGCGAAGGGGGGGAACATCCGGGAAAGTATTCCCGATGTTTTGCGTTTTCGGACAGACGGACCGGAGGGGGAAAGTTGCGAGTTCGATAGGTTAGGGATGTCTGGTGGACGAACGGGATGCGTATCCGGATTCGTCTCGTCGTTCTGAGCAACTTTCATGTACAAAGTATTTCCATCCGAGTAACGGATTAAAAGATATGATTTTCAAAAGAATTTATTAATTTCTGGAATTTAATTAATTATTTAATTTAATTCGAAATTTGGATTTATGACATCAGCATGATGTCATGCTGACGTCAGCAGTCAACGTTGACCGTTGACCTGGTCAACCTAACAGGTGGGTCCCACCTGTCAGGGGCTGTTAGCTAATTAACTACTGTTTAATTAAATTAACTAACTAATTAGATTAATTTAAACATGATTAATTAACTTAATTAATTTAGTTAATTAATTAATTAATTAAATTTATTTTTATTATTTGTTTTATTATTATTTTTATTTTTATTTTCTTTATTTATTTATTTATTATTATTTTTATTTTATTTTTATTTTTAAATCATTTTTTAACGTTCTCTGGGCGCGGGGGCCCACATGTCTGTGGCCCAAGGGGGTTCGGGCCCAGGGGCAGTGGCTCAGGGGGGCGAGGCCCCACCTGGCAGTGGCCCAAGGGGCCAAAGCGGGGGCGCGGGTGGCCGGTGCGGGCGTGGGTGCCCGTGTGCGCCCGAGGCCACCAGGGGGGGCGACGCCGGCCACGGCAGAGGCCGGCCGCGGTGCGGCCAGTGCGCGGGCCGGGCGGCGGTGACGCGTCGACGTGCGCAGGGGCGAGCGGCGGAGGCGAGGGGAGGCGTGCGCGGCCCAGTGGTGCAGGGCGAACGGAGGGGTGCCGTGGGGCGCGGTGGTGGAGGCGGTGAGCGCGGCCGAGCGCGCGCGGGGGCGCGGCGACCGCGGCGCGCAGGGGAGGGACGAGCACGGGGCGAGGGAGAGAGGGGAGGGGCGCGGCTCACTCGTACTGACGGAACTCTCCCTCGTACTCAACTGGATCAAGAGCTCGAGGGACGTCATCGTGCTGAACGTGTGCTGAACACGGAGGTGCCATACGTTCGGTGCTTGGATCGGTTGGATCGCGAAGACGTTCCCCTACATCAACCGCGTTACTAAACGCTTCCGCTTTCGGTCTACGAGGGTACGTGGACACACTCTCCTCGCTCATTGCTATGCTTCTGCTAGATATATCTTGCTTGATCGTAGGACTTTTTTAAATACTACATTCCCCAACAGTGGCATCCGAGCCAGGTTTATGCGTAGATGTTATATGCACGAGTAGAACACAAAGAGTTTTGGGCGACAATAGTCATACTGCTTACCAGCAATGACTTACTTTGATTCGGCGGTATTGTTGGATGAAGCGGCCTGGACCGACATTACATGACCGCGTTCATGAGACTGGTTCTACCGACGTGCTTCGCACATAGGTGGCTGGCAGGTGTCTGTTTCTCCAACTTTAGTTGAATCAAGTTTGACTACGCCCGGTCCTTGTTGAAGGTTAAAACAGCACACTTGACGAAAAATCGTTGTGGTTTTGATGCGTAGGTAAGAACAGTTCTTGCTAGAAGCCCGTAGCAGCCACGTAAAACTTGCAACAACAAAGTAGAGGATGTCTAACTTGTTTTTGCAGGCAATGTTGTGATGTGATATGGTCAAGACATGATGAGATGTAAATTGTTGTATGAGATGATCATGTGTTGTAAAAGTTATCAGCAACTGGAAGGAGCCTTATGGTTGTCGCTTTATTGTATGAAATGCAATCGCCATGTAATTGCTTTACTTTATCACTAAACGATAGCGATAGTCGTAGAAGCAATAGTTGGCTAGACGACAATGATGCTACGATGGCGATCAAGGTGTCAAGCCGGTGACGATGGAGATCATGAAGGTGCTTTGGAGATGGAGATCAAAGGCACAAGATGATGATGGCCATATCATGTCACATTTTTTGATTGCATGTGATGTTTATCCTTTATGCATCTTATTTTGCTTAGTACGGCGGTAGCATTATAAGATGATCTCTCACTAAATTTCAAGGTATAAGTGTTCTCCCTGAGTATGCACCATTGCTACAGTTCGTCGTGCCGAGACGCCACGTGATGATCGGGTGTGATAAGCTCTACGTTCACATACAACGGGTGCAAGCCAGTTTTGCACACGCAGAATACTCGGGTTAAACTTGACGAGCCTAGTATATGCAGATATGGCCTCAGAACACTGAGATCGAAAGATCGAACGTGAATCATATAGTAGATATGATCAACATAGTGATGTTCACCATTGAAAGCTACTCCATCTCAGGTGATGATCGGACATGGTTTAGTTGATATGGATCACGTGATCATTTAGATGACTAGAGGGATGTCTATCTAAGTGGGAGTTCTCAAGTAATATGATTAATTGAACTTTAATTTATCATGAACTTAGTCCCTGATAGTATTATCAATGGCTCGTGCTACCATTCCCTTGAATTTTAAAGCGTTCCTAGAGAAAGCTAAGTTGAAACATGATTGTAGCAACTACATGGACTGGGTCCGTAACTTGAGGATTATTCTCATTGCTGCACAGAAGAATTACGTCCTGGAAGCACCGCTAGGTGCAAGACCCGCTGCAGGAGCAACTCCAGACGTTATGAACGTCTGGCAGAGCAAAGCTGATCACTACTCGATAGTTCAGTGCGCCATGCTTTACGGCTTAGAATATGGACTTCAACGATGTTTTGAACGTCATGGAGTATATGAGATGTTCCAGGAGTTGAAGTTAATATTTCAAGCAAATGCCTGGACTGAGAGATATGAAGTCTCCAATAAGTTCTACAGCTGCAAAATGGAGGAGAATAGTTATGTCTGTGAACATATACTTAGAATGTCTGGGTACCACAACAACTTCACTCAGCTGGGAGTTAATCTTCCTGATGATAGTGTCATTGACAGAGTTCTTCAATCACTGCCACCAAGCTACAAAAGCTTCGTGATGAACTATAATATGCAAGGGATGGATAAGACAATTCCCGAGCTCTTTGCGATGCTAAAGGTTGTGGAGGTAGAAATCAACAAGGAGCATCAAGTGTTGATGGTTAACAAGACCACTAGTTTCAAGAAAAAAGGCAAAGGGAAGAAGGGGAACTTCAAGAATAAGGGCAAGCAAGTTGCTGCTCAAGTGAAGAAGCCCAAGTCTGGACCTAAGCCTGAGACTGAGTGCTTCTACTGCGAAGGGACTGGTCACTGGAAGCGGAACTGCCCCAAGTATTTGGCGGATAAGAAGGATGGCAAAGTGCAAGGTATATTTGATATACATGTTATTGATGTGTACCTTACTAATGCTCGTAGTAGCGCCTGGGTATTTGATACTGGTTCTGTTGCTCATATTTGCAACTCGAAACATGGGCTACAGATTAAGCGAAGATTGGCGAAGTACGAGGTGACGATGCGCGTGGGAAATGATTCCAAAGTCGATGTGATCGCCGTCGGCACGCTACCTCTACATCTACCTTCGGGATTAGTTTTAGACCTGAATAATTGTTATTTGGTGAAAGCGTTAAGCATGGACATTATATCTGTATCTTGTTTGATGCGAGACGGTTATTCATTTAAATCAGAGAATAATGGTTGTTCTATTTATATTAGTAATATATTTTATGGTTGTGCACCCTTGATGAGTGGTCTATTTTTGTTGAATCTCGATTGTAGTGATACAAATATTCATAATATTGAAGCCAAAAGATGCAAGGTTAATAATGATAGTGCAACTTATTTGTGGCACTGCCGTTTAGGTCATATTGGTATAAAGCGCATGAAGAAACTCCATACTGATGGGCTTTTGGAATCACTTGATGCTTGCGAACCATGCCTCATGGGCAAGATGACTAAGACTCCATTCTCCGGCAATGGAGCGAGCAACTGACTTACTGGAAATAATACATACTGATGTATGCGGTCCGATGAGTGTTGAGGCTCGCGGCGGGTACCGTTATTTTCTGACCTTCATAGATGATTTGAGCAGATATGGGTATATCTACTTGATGAAACATAAGTCTGAAACGTTTGAAAAGTTCAAAGAATTTCAGAGTGAAGTAGAAAATCATCGTAACAAGAAAATAAAGTTTCTACGATCTGATCGTGGAGGTGAATATTTGAGTTATGAGTTTGGTCTTCATTTGAAACAATATGGAATAGTTTCGCAACTCACGCCACCTGGAACACCACAGCGTAATGGTGTGTTCGAGCGTTGTAACTGTACTTTATTAGATATGGTGCGATCTATGATGTGTCTTACTGATTTACCGCTATCGTTTTGGGGTTATGCTCTGCATTCACGTTAAATAGGGCACCATCTAAATCCGTTGTGACGACACCATATGAACTGTGGTTTGGCAAGAAACCCAAGTTGTCGTTTCTTAAAGTTTGGGGCTGTGATGCTTATGTGAAAAAGCTTCAACCTGATAAGCTCGAACCCAAATCGGAGAAATGTGTCTTCATAGGATACCCAAAGGAGACTATTGGGTACACCTTCTATCACAGATCCGAAGGCAAAATATTTGTTGCTAATAATGGATCCTTTCTAGAGAAGGAGTTTCTCTCTAAAGAGGTGAGTGGGAGGAAAGTAGAACTTGATGAGGTAATTGTACCTTCTCCTGAATTGGAAAGTAGTTCATCACAGAAATCAGTTCCAGTGATTCCTACACCAATTAGTGAGGAAGCTAATGATGATGATCATGAAACTTCAGATCAAGTTACTACCGAACCTCGAAGGTCAACCAGAGTAAGGTCCGCACCAGAGTGGTACGGTGTTCTGGAGGTCATGTTACTTGACCATGATGAACCTACGAACTATGAGGAAGCGATCATGAGCCCAGATTCCGCGAAATGGCTTGAGGCCATGAAATCTGAGATGGGATCCATGTATGAGAACAAAGTATGGACTTTGGTTGACTTGCCCGATGATCGGCAAGCCATAGAGAATAAATGGATCTTCAAGAAGAAGACCGACGCTGACGGTAATGTTACTGTCTACAGAGCTTGACTTGTTGCGAAAGGTTTTCGACAAGTTCAAGGAGTTGACTATGATGAAACCTTCTCACCCGTAGCGATGCTTAAGTCTGTCCGAATCATGTTAGCAATTGCCGCATTTTATGATTATGAAATTTGGCCAATGGATGTCAAAACTGCATTCCTTAATGGATATCTTAAAGAAGAGTTGTATATGATGCAACCAGAAGGTTTTGTCGATCCAAAAGGTGCTAACAAAGTGTGCAGGCTCCATCGATCCATTTATGGACTGGTGCAAGCCTCTCGGAGTTGGAATATACGATTTGATAGTGTGATCAAAGCATATGGTTTTATACAGACTTTTGGAGAAGCCTGTATTTACAAGAAAGTGAGTGGGAGCTCTGTAGCATTTCTGATATTATATGTGGATGACATATTTTTGATCGGAAATGATACTGATATTCTGGATAGCATAAAAGGATACTTGAATAACAATTTTTCAATGAAAGACCTCGGTGAAGCTGCTTATATATTGGGCATCAAGATCTATAGAGATAGATCAAGACGCTTAATTGGACTTTCACACAGCACATACCTTAATAAAGTGTTGAAAAAGTTCAATGGATCAGTCAAAGAAAGGGTTCTTGCTTGGGTTACAAGGTGTGAAGTTGTGTCAGACTCAATGCCCGACCACTGCAGAAGATAGAGAGAAAATGAAAGTCATTCCCTATGCCTCAGCCATAGGTTCTATCATGTATGCAATGCTATGTACCAGACCTAATGTGTGCCTTGCTATTAGTTAAGCAGGGAGGTACCAAAGTAATCCAGGAGTGGATCACTGGACAGCAGTCAAGAACATCCTGAAATACCTGAAAAGGACTAAGGATATGTTTCTCGTTTATGGAGGTGACAAAGAGCTCGTCGTAAATGGTTACGTCGATGCAAGCTTTGACACTGATCCGGATGACTCTAAGTCACAAACCGGATACGTATTTATATTGAATGGTGGAGCTGTCAGTTGGTGCAGTTCCAAGCAGAGCGTCGTGGCGGGATCTACGTGTGAAGTGGAGTACGTAGCTGCTTTGGAAGAAGCAAATGAAGGAGTTCATATCCGATCTAGGTGTATGATGTCTACTACGCAACTTTATTCTTGTAGACACGTGTTGGGCCTCCAAGCGCAGAGTTCTGTAGGACAGTAGCAATTTTCCCTCAAGTGGATGACCTAAGGTTTATCAATCCGTGAGAGGTGTAGGATGAAGATGGTCTCTCTCAAACGACCCTGCAACCAAATACAAGAAATCTCTTGTGTCCCCAACACACCCAATACAATGGCAAATTGTATAGGTGCACTAGTTCGGCGAAGAGATGATGATAAAAGTGTAATATGATGGTAGAAATATGTTTGTATAATCTGAATAAATAAAAACAGCAAGGTAGCAATTAGTAAACGGGCACAAAAACGGTGTTGCAATGCTTAAAAATGAGGCCTAGGGTCCGTATTTTCGCTAGTGCAATCTCTCAACAATGCTAACATAGTTGGATCATATGATTATCCCTCAAAGTGCAATAAAGAATCACTCGCGAGTTCCTATTAACGGAGAACAAAAAATAGAAATTGTTTGTAGGGTGCGAAACCACCTCAAAGCTATTCTTTCCGTTCAATCTATTCAAGAGTTCATACTAAAATAACACAAAGCTATTTTTTCCCTTCGATCTATCCTAGAGTTCGTACTAGAATAACACCAAAGCAAATTCTTATTCATAATACTCAATCCACAAAAGAACTACAAGGAGACCCCCAAAGTTTCTACCGGAGAAAAACGTGCATCAACCCCTATGCATAGATTACCCGAATATCAACGCGGGAATCCGCGAGTCGAGTGCCATAACATATATCAAGTGAATCAATAAGATACCCCAATTGTCACCTCAAGTATTCATACCGCAAGATATATATCATGTGTTCTCATCTCTGAATATTCAATCCGACAAGACAAAACTTCAAAGGGTAAAGATTCAATTCATCATAACAAGAGTATAGAGGGTAGAAACATCATATGATCCGACTATATTAACAAAGCCCATGATATAGATCACGAGAGAGATAGAGAGAGAGATTAGACACATAGCTACTAGTACAAACCCTCGGCCCCGAGGGTGGACTACTCCCTCCTCATCGTGATGGCCGCCGGGATGATGAAGATGGCCACCGGAGATGATTCCCCCCTCCGGTAGGGTGCCGGAACGGGGTCTAGATTGGTTTTCGTGGATACAGAGACCTTGCGACGGCGGAACTCCTGATCTAGGTTAACCCCGATGGGTTTTGGAATATTTGGGAATTTATAGTGCAAAGAAGGGGTGCGAGAGGCCATCGAGGTGGGCACAACCCACCTGGGCATGTCAGGGGCGCTGGCGCGCCCTGATGGGTTGTGCCCCCCTCGGGGCATCCCCAGGTGCAGCTCTGGCACATTGGGTTCCTTCTGGTCCATAAAAAATCTCCGTGGAGTTTCGCGGTGTTTGGACTCTGTTTGATATTGATTTCCTGTGATGCAAAAAACAAGCAAAAAACAGCAACTGGCACTGGGCACTGGGTCAATAGGATAGTCCCAAAAAATGAAATAAAGTTGCTATAAAATGATTGTAAAACACCCAAGAATGATAAAATAACAGCAGGAATACTTCATGAATTATAGATACGTTGGAGACGTATCAGTGTAATACCTAGTGCATCGGGTCCAATGAAAATCTTTTGTGACAATACTGGAGCAATTGCCTTGGCGAAGGAATCCAGATTTCACAAGAGAACCAAACACATCAAGAGACGCTTCAATTCCATCCGCGATCAAGTCAAGGAGGGAGACATAGAGATTTGCAAAATACATACGGATCTGAATGTTTCAGACCCGTTGACTAAGCCTCTTCCACGAGCAAAACATGATCAGCACCAAGACTTCATGGGTGTTAGAATCGTTACTATGTAATCTAGATTATTGACTTTAGTGCAAGTGTGAGGCTGAAGGAAATATGCCCTAGAGGCAATAATAAAGTTGTTATTTATATTTCCTTATATCATGATAAATGTTTATTATTCATGCTAGAATTGTATTAACCGGAAACTTAGTAGATGTGTGAATATATAGACAAACAGAGTGTCCCTAGTATGCCTCTACTAGACTAGCTCCTTAATCAAAGATGGTTAAGTTTCCTGGCCATAGACATGTGTTGTCATTTGATGAACGAGATCACCTCATTAGATAATGATGTGATGGACAAGACCCATCCGTTAGCTTAGCATAATGATCGTTTAGTTTTATTGCTATTGCTTTCTTCATGACTTATACATGTTCCTCTAACTATGAGATTATGCAACTCCCGAATACCGGAGGAACACCTTGTGTGCTATCAAACGTCACAACATAACTGGGTGATTATAAAGATGCTCTACAGGTGTCTCCGATGGTGTTTGTTGAGTTGGCATAGATCGAGATTAGGATATGTCACTCCGAGTATCGGAGAGGTATCTCTGGGCCCTCTCGGTAATGCACATCACTATAAGCCTTGGAAGCAATGTGACTAATGAGTTAGTTACGGGATGATGCATTACGGAACGAGTAAAGAGACTTGCCGGTAACGAGATTGAACTAGGTATGAAGATACCGACGATCGAATCTCGGGCAAGTAACATATCGATGACAAAGGGAACAACGTATGTTGTTATGCGGTTTGACCGATAAAGATCTTCGTAGAATAGGTAGGAGCCAATGTGAGCATCCAGGTTCCGCTATTAGTTATTGACCAAAGATGTGTCTCGGTCATGTCTACATAGTTCTCGAACCCGTAGGGTCTGCACGCTTAACGTTCGATGACAATTTGTATTATGAGTTATGTGATTTGATGACTGAAGTTTGTTCGGAGTCCCGGATGAGATCACGGACATGACGAGGAGTCTCAAAATGGTCGAGAGGTAAAGATCGATATATTGGGAGGTTATATTCGGACACCGGAATTGTTCCGAAGTGTTTCGGGTATTTTCCGGAGTACCGGGAGGTTACCGGAACCCCCCGGGAAAGTAACGGGCCTTAATGGGCTTTAGGGGAAAGGAGAGAAGGGCCTCAAGGGGTGGCCGCCCCCCTCCCCCGAAGGCTGGTCCGAATTGGACTAGGAGGGGGCGGCGCCCCCCTCATTCCTTCTCCCCTCTTCCTCCTTCCCTCCTTCTCCTAGTTGGAATAGGAAAGGGGGGGTGAATCCTAGTTGGACCGGGAGTTCAAGTAGGACTCCCCCCTTTGGCGCGGCCCCTTGGGCCGGCCTCCTCTTCCCCCCTCCTTTATATACGTGGGAGGGGGGCACCCCAAAGACACACCAAGTCTTCTCTTAGTCGTGTGTGGTGCCCCCCTCCACAGTTACACACCTCGGTCATATCGTCGTAGTGCTTAGGCGAAGCCCTGCGCCAGTAACTTCATCATCACCGTCGCCACGCCATCGTGCTGACGGAACTCTCCCTCGTCCTCAACTAGAACAAGAGCTCGAGGGGCGTCATCATGCTGAACGTGTGCTGAACACGGAGGTGCCGTACGTTCGGTGCTTGGATCGGTTGGATCGCGAAGACGTTCGACTACATCAACCGCATTACTAAACGCTTCCGCTTTCGGTCTACGAGGGTATGTGGACACACTCTCCCCGCTCGTTGCTATGCTTCTCCTAGATAGATTTTTCGTGATCGTAGGATTTTTTTTGAAATACTACGTTCCCCAACAACGGACGCCTCAAACGGGCCTCAAACGCCCGGGCTGACCGGCACCCCTCGTATCCAGCCCAAATATGGGCGAATATGGGGGCGCCCGGGCACGCCGCCACGTCGGACCCGGCCCATCCTGGCCCACCCGACCCCATATATATTCGTCCCCATCCGCTCGCTGGAGCAAACCCTAGCCACTTCACTCCACTCCACTCCCCTCCCCTCCGCCACCCGAGCTTGTCTCTAGCGAGTTCCGGCCGTCTCCGGCATGGCAGGCAGCGGATCAGACTCCGACCACTCCGAATCCATCGACTGGGGTGTCATCCCGTGTGGATTGGAGGAGGCAATGGCAGTCCGCATTGCACTCCGCTACTCCCGGGAGGACAGGGCCCGGCCGACGGACAGATCCGTCCGCCGCGACTCCATAGCGTCGGCTCACCGGGTGCTCGGGTCCTCTGGTGCTGGATCCTCGCGGTCCCGGCCGGAACACCTCTCCTTCCCCATCACCGGTTGGGCCGAGTATGAGTCCCACCGGGACCGGGTGGCCCGCCGTGGGAAGGAGAGGAAAAGGGCCGCCGAGGCCCGTATCGAGGCGAAAATGGCGGTGGCGGAGGCGGCTGATGCGGCGCCGCGGGCGGACGCAAAGGAGGAAGCCATCCGCGCCCGCATTGTGAAGAAACCACAACGGAGGAAAACACGCGCCCTCGCCCGAGTGCAGAATCGGGCAGTCTGTGCCATGGCCGGACTGCCACCGAAGGAGGAGAAGGAAGACAGCTACGGCGAGGACAGCTCCAGCGATGAGCAGATCTGGCTTGATCCATACTGCGTCTTCGATCGGTACTTCCGCGAGAAGGACGGCAAAGGCATATGAACTCCACCATAGCTGAACATGCCAAATTTTGATAGTCCGATGACATGTAGTTTAGTAGTTTTTTTGTATAAAGATGTAGTTTAGTAGTAATGGAGTAGCCGGACGATGTGTGTGCATCGACGTAGTTGCATGAGTTTGTATGGATTTGAGATACCTCTCAAAATCAAAATCTTCCTTTGGCAAATGTCGCAAGACGCTGTGCTTACTCGACAGGTCATGCGCACTAGAAAATGGCCTGGTAACCCTTGTTGTTCCTTCTGCAATGAGGTTGAGAGTTCACAGCATCTTTTTTTCACCTGCCCTGTGGCTAGATGCCTGTGGAGATCCGTTGGGATCGTGTTAGGTACTGATCGATGTCCCAATAGTTACTGGCAGTTTTATGCATGGTGCCATACTTTTCTCCCTGGGGGAATAGGTTTTATACGGTGGGCCTGGCAGCTGCCTGTTGGGCTATCTGGCTGGCTCATAATCGAGCCACTTTTGAGAAGAAGATGATTAAAACTCCTTTTGAAATTGTTTTTTCCATGTGCTCTTTCTTGCTTTGCTGGACAGGTTTGCAGCAAGGGGAGGACGCTAAGAAGCTACGCGCAGGCGCAGAGTAGATCAGGGCGGGTACCATGCAAATGATGAAGCTATGTGATGCTGCCAGGCAACCGATCACCGGAGAATGCAGCTTCTGGTGCTGCGTTTTGAAGCTCGGAGTTCTCTGTCTAGTCGGTTAAGTAGGATGCCTTTTGGACTTGTTGGTCTCAGTTTGGCCCCCGAGTGGCGTTTCTCTTATAGCCAGTTAGAACTCTTTAAATTTGTGCTGTTCAGGTTTTCGCCCCATGTCATTCGTCACGATGTCGGTCGAATGTGGTGGGTTTTCTGGCAGTACTTGAACTCGCTTTTCCCCTTTCCCTCCCTTTTGAACTTGGGTCCGAAACTGTTGTATTTCCGTTCATTGCAATGGAAAGGGGTTAATGCCCGGTTCAAAAAAAATTGAGGTGTCCGAATGTGAACACCATTATTTAAAAGATGACCGGTTACTGCCGGGCATGGACCGTTTGAAAAGCCGGATTTGCCAAGTCCGACTGTAGGTGCTCTAAAGAAGAGCTCACAAAGTGTTGGATCGATCCCTTACCCGAAGTATGGTGGAGCCAGCACTGTGGAGTGATCGGTAGCCATGCAGCACAGCGATTTTATACAGCACAATGGTGCTGCTGCCTGCCATCCAACTGAGTTAGGTGGTCGCGACAGAAACGGGATTTATTGGGCACGCATTACTCCATGATTAGGGTATACTGTACTTGAATAACTTGGCAATGTCGCGTCGTGGCAGAGAAGTACGACTGATCTGTATACTATACGAGTACAGTAGAAAAGAGGAAGCATGTGGTGCTCTGCCTCTGCGGTTCCGTGTTTCGGTCGCCTGCATTTATAGCTGTCCAAATCCAAGCACCATAATAAGTGATTTAGTACTGACCCTAATTAGTTCTAATAGTACCACGTTTGACAAATGATGATTTAGGCTTGTCCAGATACCTACGTGTTGCTCTCAATCAGATTTGTCTCTGTACAACATCATGTTTGTTTTCCTTTTCTGAGGTAATATGTAGGAATTTCTTCCTGGAGTGTATTTTTATAGATCATCAAATAAGTAATGCCCAAAGGAACTGAACGAGTTAAAAGAAGGCTGAAACCTACAACAGGGATGGCACCAGGGTGAAAGGGCCTCATGTCATCGAAAATACTTACGTGGCATAGTTCTTCAGCGTTAGGGCCCGTTTGAAAATGCAGGAAAACTGTAGAAAAATCATAGAAACACTTTTTTTTGCGGGGTCGTTTATTTATAGTTTCACGGAGCTATATATGATTTTTTTTGCTGTAGAATTTTGACAGAGCTATTAGGATTTTATGTGATATTCCAATCCTTGCATTCCAAATAACACATTAGCTGTTTTCTCAGTAACCTCCGGCATTCACTTTTTTTAAGATAATAATCAATGGCTCAATAAGCAGGGTTCGACACGAAAGTGTTGTTCTGCACCCAAGGTCACACAAGCTTGGATGAACAGTACAATGAAAAAAAAACAGTAAAAAAACTGAATTTTTTTGGCACGAAACATTGATGTTTTTTTCACATGCATGTAAAATTTCGGCACCATCGATTTTGTCTTTTTGCCCACACTTACATGAATGTGATTTCGTACCGAATTTTTACATGGATGTGGAAAAACATCAATATTTTTGCAAAAAAATTTGAGATTTTTTTGAATTTTTTAAAATATATTTTTGAATTTTACTTTTCATCCAAACTCATGCGGGCTCGGGTGCAGAACAGTTGTGTCCCATTTGACGCCTAACTAACCACTGAGTCCCATTGCCAGGCCGACGTGTCAGGATGGGAAATGGGCCAGGTCGCTGACCCGACCCAAAATTCAAGGCCAATGGGTCATGTGGGTCGGTCTCAAACGAGATTTGGGTCAACGGAACCGGCACCAGATGACCCGCTGGGTCAATTTGGTCGGCCCACCTTATAGTCTTATATCTCACAGCAGCTGCAATCTTCATCATCCCGGCGTTGTCGTATGACCCAATTCTGCGACGCGGTCTGTTGTATAATTTTCGGCGAACGCTCGCATATATGAACAACAAAATTGTCTTGATATGTTTCGGTAAGATGCACACGTACAAAAGCACAAGCATGCGGCTTGATTTTTTCAATTAACCATGTACTAGAAATCTTATTTCTTACACTAGTCAGATTAAATTAAACTGTGCCTAATTTTAATATCTCATTTGTCCACAAGACAATGTAAAGAAAGAATTTGGGTCAACCCGAAATACCATCGGGCCAACGAGCCATTCACTATCCTTTATATGGGTCAACCCGTGGCCTCTCAAATTGGCCTTGGGTTCACAGGGGTCGGGTTGGTCCGTTCCCACCTTGACCTACGTGGCATGGGGGTGACAACCGTTAGACGAAGTCCGGGGCACAAAGGTCCTGGTACTACCCAATGGACTCTCTCTCTCTCTCTCCTTCATGATTAACGACGTTGTCGGGCCACTCCACCGCTGCGTTGACATGGTGTCCTAGAGCGACAGAGAGACCACCAATGCGAGACTCAAATCGTACGAACCGGATTTGAGCTCTCTCTCTATCTATCTATCTATCTATCTCTCTCTCTCCCCCGCTCCCTCCCTCCCTCTATGTGTGTGTGAATGCCTCACTTTCGTGGCTCACGACGCCACCGTGTCGTTCCGTCATTGCGTTGACATGGTGTCCTGGAGCAATGGAGACCACCAATGTGAGCCTCAAATCGTATGAACCGGATGTGAGCAATCTCCGCCTCTCCTGTTTATTTCTCACTCCCGTCCATGTCTATCTCAATTTCACGACCGACAACACCGTTGTGCCACTCCGACACCGCAGTTAACAAGGTGTCCTGGAGCGACGAAGAGATCACCAGTGGGAGGCTTGAATCATATGAATTGGATGTGAGCTTTCCCTCCCCCCGGCTCTCTCTCAGGGTTAGTCTTCGTCAGAATTTGGAAACAAACTTAAGAAGATCAAGACAATCTATAATGAATAAGTTGTTGTATTATTAAGTTCATGTTATCTATTATTGAATTTGTATTGAACTCAATGCTGGAATGGATTTACTGAATGATACATTTGTATTGAACGCAATGCTGGAATGGGTGATGTGACACAAGCTACTGATGTTGTAATGTGTGACGCCCCCGATTTGACCGTACACTAATCATGCACGCAAATGTGTACGACCAAGATCAGGGACTCACGGGAAGGTATCACAACACAACTCTAAAACATAAATAAGTCATACAAGCATTATAATACAAGCCAGGGGCCTCGAGGGCTCGAATACAAGTGCTCGATCATAGACGAGTCAGCGGAAGCAACAATATCTGAGTACAGACATAAGTTAAACAAGTTTGCCTTAAGAAGGCTAGCACAAAAGTAGCAACGATCGAAAAGGCAAGGCCTCCTGCCTGGGACCTCCTAACTACTCCTCGAAGCCGAACTCCATGTAGAATCATCCTCGGGATCTCTAGCTCCTGGACTCCAGCATCTGGTTGCGACAATCCGGTATAGAAAAAGGGAAAAGAGGGAGAAAAGCAACCGTGAGTACTCATCCAAAGTACTCGCAAGCAAGGAGCTACACTACATATGCATGTGTATATGTGTAAAGGGGCATATCAGTGGACTGAACTGCAGAATGCCAGAATAAGAGGGGGATAGCTAATCCTGTCGAAGACTACGCTTCTGGCCATCTCCATCTTGCAGCATGTAGAAGAGAGTAGATTGAAGTCCTCCAAGTAGCATCGCATAGCATAATCCTACCCGGCGATCCCCTCCTCGTCGCCCTGTCAGAGAGCGATCACCGGGTTGTATCTGGCACTTGGAAGGGTGTATTTTATTCAGTATCCAGTTCTAGTTGTCATAAGGTCAAGGTACAACTCCGGGTCGTCCTTTTACCGAGGGACACGGCTATTCGAATAGATAAACTTCCCTGCAGGGGTGCACCACATAACCCAACACGCTCGATCCCATTTGGTCGGACACTCTTTTCTGGGTCATGCCCGGCCTCGTAAGATCAACACGTCGCAGCCCCACCTAGGCTCCGCAGAGAGGTCAGCACGCCGGTCTAAACCTATGCGCGCAGGGGTCTGGGCCCATCGCCCTATGCACACCTGCACGTTGCGTACGCGGCCGGAAGCAGACCTAGCCCCCTTAATACAAGCGCGAGCTTACGGTCCAATGCGGCGCGCGCCACTCAGTTGCTGACGTCAAAAAGAGCTTCGGCTGATACCACGACGTCGGGATACCCATAACTACTCCCACGTAGATGGTTAGTGCGTATAGACCAAATGGCCAGACTCAGATCAAATACCAAGATCTCGTTAAGCGTGTTAAGTAACCGCGAACGCCGACGAGGGCCAGGCCCACCTCTCTCCTAGGTGGTCTCAACCTGCCCTGTCGCTCCGCCACAAAGTAATAGTCGGGGGCCGTCGGGAACCCAGGCCCACCTCTAACGGGATGGAGCCACCTGTCCTTTCAGCCCCCTCATCAGAATCACTTGCGGGTACTCCTCGAGCCGACCCGACTTTAGTCACCACATGTATCATGTATATAATATATATAGTATATACCCGTAATCACCTCCCAAAGTGATCACGGCCCTGTAGTATAGCATGGCAGACGGACAAGAGTGTAGGGCCACTGATGGAACACTAGCATCCTATACTAAGCAGTAGGATAGCAAGTAAGGGTATCAACTGTAGCAACAATGAGAGGCTATGCATCAGGATAGGATTAACAGAAAGCAGTAACATGCTACACTACTCTAATGCAAGCAGTATAGAGAAGAATAGGCGATATCTGGTGATCAAGGGGGGGGCTTGCCTGGTTGCTCTGGCAAGTAGGAGGGGTCGTCGACTCCGTAGTCGAACTGGGCAGCAGCAGTGTCGGTCTCGTAGTCTACCGGAGAGAAGAGGGGGGAAGAAATAGTAAATACAATGCAATCATAAGCATGACGATGCGTGACATGACAATGAACAGTGCGAGGTGTGTCCTAACGCGACAGTAGGTGGTACCGGCGAAGGGGGGGAACATCCGGGAAAGTATTCCCGATGTTTCGCGTTTTCGGACAGACGGACCGGAGGGGGAAAGTTGCTAGTTCGATAGGTTAGGGAGGTGTGGTGGACGAACGGACTGCGTGTTCGGATTCGTCTCGTCGTTCTGAGCAACTTTCATGTTGAAAATATTTTAATCCGAGTTACGGATTAAAAGATATGATTTTCTAAAGATTTTATTAATTTCTGGAATTTGATTAATTATTTAATTTAATTCGAAATTTGGATTTATGACATCAGCATGATGTCATGGTGACATCAGCAGTCAACAGGGGTTGATTAAGTCAACTGACATGTGGGTCCAGTGGGACCCACCTGTCATTCACTGTTTAGGTTAACTAGTGTTTAATTAACTAATTATTATTTAATTAAATTAAAGAGGATTAATTAACTTAATTAATTTAGTTAATTAATTAGTTAAAATTATTTTTATTTTTATTTTCTTTATTTATTTATTTATTTATTTTTATTAATTAATTTATTCTTATTATTATTATTATTAATTCATTTTATTTATTATTTTTATTATTATTATTAATATTTGAAGTTTTAAAACATTTTCTAAATTGTTTTAATTTGAAATTAAATGTTAAATTGCTACGGGTACACAGAGAGTGTACCCAGCTATTTGTATGTGAGGATGACAGTGGGTCCCAGTTGACTGCTCAGTCAGCAGTTGACTGGTCAAAGTGGGCCACGGGGTCCCACCTACCATTGACTGGGCTAGTCCTAGTCAGTAGTTTGACTGGTCAAAGGGCCCAGTGGGGCCCGAGTGTCATTGAGTGATTTGTTTAACAGACTTTTAAACAAAACCGTTGAGATTAATTAGGACTGTGGGGTCCGATGTCAGTGGCTGTTAGGGATTTGGTTAGGGGGCTAATGACGTCCACGTCATCGTGGTTAACGCCGGCGAGGAGTTACAGTGAGCCGGCGACGGCAGCAACGCGGGAACCCGCCGGGGCTTGCGCTACGGGCGTTAGTTCGATGCGCGAAGGGGACCGATGGGTAGCTAGTGGTCGACCACGTCGACCGGTGGTCGCGGGGCGGCCGGACTTGGCCGGCGTCGACGGCGGAGTCGACATCCGCGGCGGCACGGGCGGCTACCGGAACAGGCACGGTGGGGCGATGCGAGGCGGGCAGCGGGCGGGTACGGCGCGGGGAAGGGAGAAGGGACTGGAGGCCGGAGGTGGCCTCACCGGCGTTGGAGAGAAGCGGGGCGGCGAGGCTCGGGGGCGACCGTTGTGGAGGGGGATGGGGACGGGCGTCGTCGCCGTGTCGGGGAGGCGGACGCAGTCCGGAAGGGAGGAGGACGGGGACGCGGCGATGGCGGGGCAGCGTCAGGCGGCTTCGGGTCCTCGTGCGGCGGCGATGTCGGGTCGCGCGGTGGTCGAGGCGGCGAAGAACCTGCGGGGCGGAGGCGGCAGCCCTCGGGCGCGGGCGTGCTCGCCGGGGCCGCGGGGAGCAGCGGGGAGGAGGCCGTGGCGTGGGGTGGCCTTCTGCGCCGGCGAGGTGGGGCGACGGGATCGGGGTCCGCGGCGACGATGTATGGAGCCAGATGCGGGGCGGCGATGGGGCGGTCCGGCGGAGGAGCTTCAGCCGACCTGCGGTGGGTGGCGATGGTCGTCGATGGCGGCAGGGGCTAGCGGCGGGCGTCGGTGGTTCGTCCCCATCCCGATCCAGATCGGGATCGAGAGGGGGAGACGAGGGAGTGAGAGGGGAGGCGAGTGGGGGGAAGTGGGGGGTTACGGCTAGGGTTTACTTGTGGGGGCCTAGTAGGCCAGGGGCGCGGGGGTGGGGGGTGGGCCGGCAGGCCGCTCGGCCACACGGCCAACTGGGCCAAGGCCCAGTCAGGGGGGCAGTTGTTTTTCTTTTTCTTTCTTTGTTTGTTTTAGTTTTAGTTCTTTTTCCTTTTCTGTTTTATTTTAGTTACACTTTATTCTTAGTTCAGCAAAATATGACAATAGCTCCAAATTAGTGTTCCAAAACAACCCACTACCCTAAAAAGTTTTACCTCAAGATAAAATAGTTTATGATTTTATAAAATATCAAAGGCATTTATTTAATAGTTTTACCTACTGTTTTAATCATTTAAGTGCATTTAAACTTTTTATAAAAATGTTGTTTCTTCACCATAACTACCTACGCAATATTTGTCACAATCCGAACATTTTAGTTTTTACATCTGAAAACTTTTGTTGTTTGCTTTTATTTAAATTTTGAATTTGTTTTGGTTCTGAACCATCGAGAGTTTATCAACAGTAACGGGGTGACGTGGCATCGTTAACGAGGGATTACTGTAGCTTACATATCCGGGCGTCACAATTCTCCTCCACTACAAGAAATCCCGTCCCGAGATTTAGGAGGTGGGGTAGGGGGAAAGTTCTGGTTACGAAATTATAACGGATCTTCTCGAAGAAGTTAATCCCTTTCATTGATGTCTTCAATTCTTTTTTCCTATGCATCATGATGATGTTGTCGTCCTTTCTTCGGGGAACTCCATCGTACTTACGAATAGGTAAGGGGCAGCTCTTCAACGATAGGATGTTATAAGGGAAAATCATCTAGGGGGTATCCCAAGAATGAACATATGAGTATCTCTCGAGTTGAACAAACGAAACACATCGAGAGCAGAGTAGGACAGTGCAATAAGAAGTTTCGAGCGGATAGGCAATCGTTCGAAGCCTGAAACAAAGTGTGAAAGGGGTTCAAAGCAATCGGAATAAGTATTATGTCTGATGCCAGTATAGATCAGTAGGACGGTGGTCCTTGAATTACATACGAGGCCACGCGCGATGAATAAATTTGGGAACAGGGGGTGCACAAGAGAGTCAGGTTTCGATCCTGTGGAACTGTGGGTTATGGGCCCACCATGTGGGTTAAAAAAAAGTAGGAGGAACGGTGACATCTTGCACTGTCATGATAGCAAGACATGTCAGAGGGTAGCCTGTCGATTATGTCGACAACAACGCCGGTACCAAGGGCGAGGGACGAAGAGAACCATTTTCCTGCTCGTTGAAACGAGGCGGACCATTATGCAAAGTTCTCGTCCATCGGTGGTTACTGAAATGTCACCAACAATGGTAACAGGGTCTTACTGACAGAGTTGTACACCGAGGTGTTTACATAAGCAGGAGAATATTACTACTTAGATCATATAGATCACCAGAAAGGTTAAACCAAACAATGGAAAGGAAAATATGATTATCAGATTAAACAGAAGAATGGAAAGGAAAATGTGTTTAAGCACATATTTCAAGGGTATATCCTTCCCAAGGACAAGCAGCGTATCATATCCATGACAGGATAGAAAGTAGAAAACCATTTAGGTAAGGGGAGAGGAATTTCATGACATAACCCATACAACGGTGTTTGGATAATTGAGCAAGAAACATTTAGTATTGGGCTTCAAATGTTCTTGTTGAAAATCGGAGTACCATAGACATGCTTTGATATAGCATTGACATGGTCAACAGGTGAAGATCAGAATTTGGAAACAAAAAGGATCCATCAGGAACAACTTATAGAATAAGTCTTACAATTTCCTCATGGAAGAATAGATAACCTTGCTGAAAGGAAAGCTTATAACAATAGGCCCTCTGGCCAGGTGTGTTTGGCATGTCATCACCTTACCGGGTCATAAATAGGCCAATGTTATAACTCTTGGAAATATGTTCCAACCATCATATCTGACCGAGATTCAGATTTGATTGGTGTCAGGATAACTCAGACTCAGGATGCCTGAGAAGAAAGGTGCAACACAAATTGTCGAGGTGACATTGTATGATTCTCGGGAATGAAACCATGGAAGCGAGTTCCGGAACAAGAGTTCATCATTAAATCAAGGAGAGGATGAGGGGTGGCTGATGGACTCAGCGACAATTCATTGAGATTTTCAAAAGATGGATTTCCACAACTATGTGAACAAGGAGATAACATTAGCTAGATCGAATGACTTAATGATGTATGCTCGAGGAAAACATACACAGTTAAACATTGGTTGAAATGTGCACCCGAAATATGGGCTATGTAGCACAATCAATGTTCGAATGATGATTCATTAAGCCATAGACGTAGAATGAAACTATGGACCAATAACTTCAAAGCAATAGGGTTGCTGGAAGTTTAGAAGTTATACATCACAGACCATTTGTCGGTATTTCGTTTAGAAACAACACGGGGACCAAGGAATGAACGGATATGGCAAAAGGTATCACCTGCATCAAGAATTCTTAAGAGGTGGTGAAATTCTTACGACATACTTGACATAAAAGATGGTAATACTCCAAGGTAGAACATATCATAAGTTAGATAGCAAGGAAATCAAGGTACAACACAAAACACGAACAAGTTTGTGTTGAATGGAAGGCAATAAAATGGTCGATGATAAAACAAATCATCGAGGGCAAGGATGGTATTTCTCATCCAGAATTCGATAGATATCTTGGAAGAGCTCAGAATGTTGATGATGTTCACGACACATTTGTAGCGAGAATTTATGAAGAGGTAATCGATCGGCGATGACATCAAGTCAAGGGAATGATGAAGCGAAAAGTTATTGGAACCAGGGGTACGACACAAACTTGAAATCAAGCTTGTTGTTCAAGGCGAACTAATATGATGAGGAAGATCGATGTAAGCTTAGCTCAACGTCAAAAATTGTGCTTCGGGAAGAAGGACCATGTAGCACAGTTATAATTTAGCACGATAATGATATAGCCGATAAGGCTAGGAATGACTTGAAGGTTTATTAAACTCGTAAGCAACAAAAATTACCTAGAGTTATTGAATCGGAGTGCGGACTTGATTCACTAATCGGTGTTCTCGGTTGACAAACAACCCAGAGCCCATGAAGTGACAAAGACAAGGTAAGGTAGTACTTCATCAAAGTTTATAAGATGTAGTGCAATGGTAAGATATCCCCGAGATACCAGGGGTAATACTCAAAGGTAGATCATAATAGAGGTTGGGCAGGCGTATTGACCTGCAGAAGACAAGTGATTTAACTTGTCCAAGAAATGGTATTTAAAGGAGATCATGGTCGGAACCACGATTGCAAAAGGCCAGATCCCAGATATAAGATGAACTTATACCAAGGGAATAATTAATTTAAGAGAAGATTTTAATGATAAGATCTACATCGTGTCCATGGGCATGAACACAAAGTTCAAGGTCGACTCCCACTTCTCCAATGCATATCCTTTCATTTACTTCTCGCGTTCGATGAAGTTGTAGTGTTGAAATTTTATATGGCAAAATACCAGGAGAGTATGACTCGTGAAAACTTTCGAGTTCACACATATTAAGGAAGGCATAGGTTCAACCCATCAGGGCTTCTTAGAACATATACCACGAACTTCGGAGTAAATATTACAAGCTCGCAAGAAGAGCATTGTTCAACAACAGATGATACAATTTACCAAAGGGTATATACCCATGGAAAGGCTCACAAGGTTATTCAATGTGAAGGACACTGTCGGATAAAATCCACCAAAGGAACCGATGGTCCACAAGGGATCTGATGTGAGGATCAGTACTCAACTAGAGGAAGAAACAATGCAAGGGGATCAGATTATAGAAACAACTGACTAACTCAATGCTCAAATGCAAAGGAATTATGATTTCCAAATCAAGGGATCAGAAGCAAACGCTCTGATTAAGGATGGATAAGTTGAATAGCCTTAGGGGTACAATCGATGGCAATTCGTTTGGTCGATACCAGCTCATGTTAAAATTGATGCCTGAGCCGGAAGGATGAATTCTAGGATCTAATTGAGGATTGCGAACTTTCGCAACAAATTGAATCAACGGACTCAAAATGATAATGACAAGAGATGCCAATAAGATTACGAGACCTATGGGATTAACCATAATGCAAGCAAACAAGAATTTCAAGAGCAATAGGCTCCTGAGGATTTTTGGAAGAGCGAATAGTATTTTGAAGACTATTGTGAAATACTTGAATCAACTGGGGATGAGCGGATACTTGGTAAGTGCGAGAATTATCCGTAGGGGTATTCAGGTGACAAAGAACAGCAAGGCAGTAAGCTCAAAGGATTCTCGTAACAGCAGAGAGAATTACGGGGTATCTTGTAGTAACAAGATCAACCGGGAAACATTGTATGAATAGCGAGTATACGTGGTTATACATAGGAGTTTATCGTTGAAAGGGAATTGCAAAAACGATGAACACAAGTTCTCGGGTTATCAGCGGAGAGTATCTTCAGGGTCTTCACGTGCAGCAGACGATCATCAGTAAAAAGGGGCTCTCCGGGTGAAAGTGATAACGAGATCCTAATGTTAGATTTAGCAAAATTCACTTAACCCGAATAGAAGAGAGATCAGAGTCCCAGAGTATAGACAAGGAGTAAAAGATCCTAATACCACCCGATGGTGCGTGGGCCCGTAAGCCACACAGTCATGTTATCAAAAGTTTTTCAATGACTAGACTCGACTTCGGCCAAGGAGTTGGAAAGGGGGATTCCTACAGGCAGTTGGCTCTGATACCAACTTGTGACGCCCCCGATTTGACCGTACACTAATCATGCACGCAAATGTGTACGACCAAGATCAGGGACTCACGGGAAGGTATCACAACACAACTCTAAAACATAAATAAGTCATACAAGCATTATAATACAAGCCAGGGGCCTCGAGGGCTCGAATACAAGTGCTCGATCATAGACGAGTCAGCGGAAGCAACAATATCTGAGTACAGACATAAGTTAAACAAGTTTGCCTTAAGAAGGCTAGCACAAAAGTAGCAACGATCGAAAAGGCAAGGCCTCCTGCCTGGGACCTCCTAACTACTCCTCGAAGCCGAACTCCATGTAGAATCATCCTCGGGATCTCTAGCTCCTGGACTCCAGCATCTGGTTGCGACAATCCGGTATAGAAAAAGGGAAAAGAGGGAGAAAAGCAACCGTGAGTACTCATCCGAAGTACTCGCAAGCAAGGAGCTACACTACATATGCATGTGTATATGTGTAAAGGGGCATATCAGTGGACTGAACTGCAGAATGCCAGAATAAGAGGGGGATAGCTAATCCTGTCGAAGACTACGCTTCTGGCCATCTCCATCTTGCAGCATGTAGAAGAGAGTAGATTGAAGTCCTCCAAGTAGCATCGCATAGCATAATCCTACCCGGCGATCCCCTCCTCGTCGCCCTGTCAGAGAGCGATCACCGGGTTGTATCTGGCACTTGGAAGGGTGTATTTTATTCAGTATCCAGTTCTAGTTGTCATAAGGTCAAGGTACAACTCCGGGTCGTCCTTTTACCGAGGGACACGACTATTCGAATAGATAAACTTCCCTGCAGGGGTGCACCACATAACCCAACACGCTCGATCCCATTTGGCCGGACACACTTTTCTGGGTCATGCCCGGCCTCGTAAGATCAACACGTCGCAGCCCCACCTAGGCTCAGCAGAGAGGTCAGCACGCCGGTCTAAACCTATGCGCGCAGGGGTCTGGGCCCATCGCCCTATGCACACCTGCACGTTGCGTACGCGGCCGGAAGCAGACCTAGCCCCCTTAATACAAGCGCGAGCTTACGGTCCAATGCGGCGCGCGCCACTCAGTTGCTGGCGTCAAAAAGAGCTTCGGATGATACCACGACGTCGGGATACCCATAACTACTCCCACGTAGATGGTTAGTGCGTATAGACCAAATGGCCAGACTCAGATCAAATACCAAGATCTCGTTAAGCGTGTTAAGTAACCGCGAACGCCGACGAGGGCCAGGCCCACCTCTCTCCTAGGTGGTCTCAACCTGCCCTGTCGCTCCGCCACAAAGTAACAGTCGGGGGCCGTCAGGAACCTAGGCCCACCTCTACCGGGATGGAGCCACCTGTCCTTTCAGCCCCCTCATCAGAATCACTTGCGGGTACTCCTCGAGCCGACCCGACTTTAGTCACCACATGTATCATGTATATAATGTATATAGTATATACCCGCGATCACCTCCCAAAGTGATCACGGCCCAGTAGTATAGCATGGCAGACGGACAAGAGTGTAGGGCCACTGATGGAACACTAGCATCCTATACTAAGCAGTAGGATAGCAAGTAAGGGTATCAACTGTAGCAACAATGACAGGCTATGCATCAGGATAGGATTAACGGAAAGCAGTAACATGCTACACTACTCTAATGCAAGCAGTATAGAGAAGAATTGGCGATATCTGGTGATCAAGGGGGGGGGCTTGCCTGGTTGCTCTGGCAAGTAGGAGGGGTCGTCGACTCCGTAGTCGAACTGGGCAGCAGCAGTGTCGGTCTCGTAGTCTACCGGAGAGAAGAGGGGGGAAGAAACAGTAAATACAATGCAATCATAAGCATGACGATGCGTGACATGACAATGAACAGTGCGAGGTGTGTCCTAACGCGACAGTAGGTGGTACCGGCGAAGGGGGGGAACATCCGGGAAAGTATTCCCGATGTTTCGCGTTTTCGGACAGACGGACCGGAGGGGAAAGTTGCTAGTTCGATAGGTTAGGGAGGTGTGGTGGACGAACGGACTGCGTATTCGGATTCGTCTCGTCGTTCTGAGCAACTTTCATGTTGACAATATTTTAATCCGAGTTACGGATTAAAAGATATGATTTTCTAAAGATTTTATTAATTTCTGGAATTTGATTAATTATTTAATTTAATTCGAAATTTGGATTTATGACATCAGCATGATGTCATGGTGACATCAGCAGTCAACAGGGGTTGACTAAGTCAACTGACATGTGGGTCCAGTGGGACCCACCTGTCATTCACTGTTTAGGTTAACTAGTGTTTAATTAACTAATTATTATTTAATTAAATTAAAGAGGATTAATTAACTTAATTAATTTAGTTAATTAATTAGTTAAAATTATTTTTATTTTTATTTTCTTTATTTATTTATTTTTTATTTTTTATTAATTAATTTATTCTTATTATTATTAATATTAATTCATTTTATTTATTATTTTTATTATTATTATTAATATTTGAAGTTTTAAAACATTTTCTAAATTGTTTTAATTTGAAATTAAATGTTAAATTGCTACGGGTACACAGAGAGTGTACCCAGCTATTTGTATGTGAGGATGACAGTGGGTCCCAGTTGACTGCTCAGTCAGCAGTTGACTGGTCAAAGTGGGCCACGGGGTCCCACCTACCATTGACTGGGCTAGTCCTAGTCAGTAGTTTGACTGGTCAAAGGGCCCAGTGGGGCCCGAGTGTCATTGAGTGATTTGTTTAACAGACTTTTAAACAAAACCGTTGAGATTAATTAGGACTGTGGGGTCCGATGTCAGTGGCTGTTAGGGATTTGGTTAGGGGGTTAATGACGTCCACGTCATCGTGGTTAACGCCGGCGAGGAGTTACAGTGCGCCGGCGACGGCAGCAACGCGGGAACCCGCCGGGGCTTGCGCTACGGGCGTCGGTTCGATGCGCGAAGGGGACCGATGGGTAGCTAGTGGTCGACCACGTCGACCGGTAGTCGCGGGGCGGCCGGACTTGGCCGGCGTCGACGGCGGAGTCGACATCCGCGGCGGCACGGGCGGCTACCGGAACAGGCGCGGTGGGGCGATGCGAGGCGGGCAGCGGGCGGGTACGGCGCGGGGAAGGGAGAAGGGACTGGAGGCCGGAGGTGGCCTCACCGGCGTTGGAGAGAAGTGGGGCGGCGAGGCTCGGGGGCGACCGTTGTGGAGGGGGATGGGGACGGGCGTCGTCGCCGTGTCGGGGAGGCGGACGCAGTCCGGCGAGGAGGAGGACGGGGACGCGGCGACGGCGGGGCAGCGTCAGGCGGCTTCGGGTCCTCGTGCGGCGGCGATGTCGGGTCGCGCGGTGGTCGAGGCGGCGAAGAACCTGCGGGGCGGAGGCGGCAGCCCTCGGGCGCGGGCGTGCTCGCCGGGGCCGCGGGGAGCAGCGGGGAGGAGGCCGTGGCGTGGGGTGGCCTTCTGTGCCGGCGAGGTGGGGCGACGGGATCGGGGTCCGCGGCTACGATGTATGGAGCCAGATGCGGGGCGGCGATGGGGCGGTCCGGCGGAGGAGCTTCAGCCGACCTGCGGTGGGTGGCGATGGTCGTCGATGGCGGCAGGGGCTAGCGGCGGGCGTCGGTGGTTCGTCCCCATCCCGATCCAGATCGGGATCGAGAGGGGGAGACGAGGGAGTGAGAGGGGACGCGAGTGGGGGGAAGTGGGGGGTTACGGCTAGGGTTTACTGGTGGGGGCCTAGTAGGCCAGGGGCGCGGGGGTGGGGGGTGGGCCGGCAGGCCGCTCGGCCACACGGCCAACTGGGCCAAGGCCCAGTCAGGGGGGCAGTTGTTTTTCTTTTTCTTTCTTTGTTTGTTTTAGTTTTAGTTCTTTTTCCTTTTCTGTTTTATTTTAGTTACACTTTATTCTTAGTTCAGGAAAATATGACAATAGCTCCAAATTAGTGTTCCAAAACAACCCACTACCCTAAAATGTTTTACCTCAAGATAAAATAGTTTATGATTTTATAAAATATCAAAGGCATTTATTTAATAGTTTTACCTACTGTTTTAATCATTTAAGTGCATTTAAACTTTTTATAAAAATGTTGTTTCTTCACCATAACTACCTACGCAATATTTGTCACGATCCGAACATTTTAGTTTTAACATCTGAAAACTTTTGTTGTTTGCTTTTATTTAAATTTTGAATTTGTTTTGGTTCTGAACCATCGAGAGTTTATCAACAATAACGGGGTGACGTGGCATCGTTAACGAGGGATTACTGTAGCTTACTTATCCGGGCGTCACATAATGTTTATGTGTCACTTCATTCCAAAGTAATTGAATTTTTCTATCTGAACAACTTCAACTCGAGCGAAATATCTTAAGTTTTTCCGCAAATTGCCACCACAATTCAGTTGAACTTCATCAAATGAAACACTAAATGTTGATAGTATGCTTGAATGAAAAGAATACTAATATGTGACATCATGCTTGACTCAAATGAACACGGAAATTTAATAGCATTATTCAATGGACTAAGCACTGAAAGTTGATAGCATCATCACTCCAATGAACATAGAATTTTGACCACACCATCTGTAACGCCCGGATAATCAAGCTACAGTAATCCCACGCTAATGGTGCCACGTCACCACAGTTACTGTTGCTAATCTACCGTTAGGTCAAACCGTTTCAAAATTCAAATTCAAATTAATGTCAACAATAAAAGTTTTTAAAAATTTACAACAAAAATGTTCGGGAGGTGCCATATTTTGCATAAGTAAATATGGTGTAGTAAACACATTTTTATAAAATGCCTAAATAATTTAAATTGAAAGAAAAACAGAAAAGAAAATAAATAAAAGAAAAGAAATTACAAAACAGAAAAAAAAGAGAAAACCCCTGGACCGTGGCCCAACTGGGCCAACCCCCCAGGCCCAGCCGGCCAGCCCACCGATTCCCTTAACCCCCCTGGACCCCGAACCCCCCACCGACACTCCCCCCCCCCAACGAAATATCTCCCCCCTCTCCCCCGATTTGGATCGGGATCGAGAGGAGACCGCCGACCCCGCGCCAGGACGCCGTCGCCGCCGGAGCTCCTCGTCGGACGGCCTCACCGGAGCGCTCCCTCGCCGGTCTGCCTCTTCTGCATCGACGCTGTCGTCCCCGTCGCCCACCTCGACACCCACTGCCCCGTTCCCTACGCCCCAATGTGAGCCCCGCTGTCGCGCTCGTCTCCGCGCGCCCTCGCTCCCTCTCCCTCTCCCTCGCGCGCTCGCGCTCGTCGCCGCAGCCCCCGCGCGCGCTCACCGCGCTCACTACATCGGCCGCGCGCCCCGACTGAATCGCCCGTGCCACGGCCTCATCTCCCCCTCCCGCACCGTCCCACGCGCTCGCCGCCCGCCCCGCACTGCTCCGCCCGCGCACGCCGCTCAGGGCCGCGCCCCGCGCCCCGCCCCTGTCCGTGCATCGCCGCGCGCACCCCGCGGCCACGCGATGCGCCGCCAACCTCCTCGCTTCAGCCACCACCCGTGGCCGCCTCCTCCCCTGCTGCTTGCTCGCCGCCGACCACCCCCATTGCCCGCCGCTGCTGCTCGCTGCGGGGCTCGGCCGCGCCCCCGCGCCCCTGCTGCTGCTCCCCCCACCTCCCTGCCGCCCTATCGCCGCAGCGCCGTCGGCCACCGGCCCCGCCTCGCCGCACTCTCTGCGGGCGAGCGCCCATCCAGGCGCCCACGCCCGCTAGCGATCAAACCCGCCAAGGCCCCTAGGGCCGATGACATGTGGGGCCCAGCCCACAGAACAAAAAAAACAAAAAATAATAAAAATAAATTTAATTAATTAATTAACTAAATTAATTAATCATGTTTAAGTTAATCTAATTAAATAGTTAATTTAATTAAACAGTAATTAATTAGCTAAACCCGAATTAAACTAAGCAGTGTATGACATGCGGGACCCGCACGTCAGTTTGACCCAGTCAACGCCCTGTTGACTGCTGACATCATGATGACGTCAGCATGTACTGTTCTGGATAATGTTGTATTAAATTAATTAAATAAATGCTAAAGTTAATTTAAATCTTTTAAAATTCATATAAAATAAACCGTAGCTCAGATGAAAATACTTTGTACATGAAAGTTGCTCAGAACGACGAGACGAATCCAGATACGCAACCCGTTCGTCCGCCACGCGTCCCTAGCATAGTGAACCTGTAACATTTCACCTCCGGTTCATCTGTCCGAAAACGCGAAACACCGGGAATACCTTCCCGGATGTTTCCCCCTTCGTCGGTATCACCTACTGCCGCGTTAGGGCACACCTAGGACCGCTCATTGTCATGTCACGCATCGTCATGCTTATGTTTGCATTGTATTTACTGTTTCTTCCCCCCTCTTCTCTCCGGTAGACTACGAGACCGACGCTGCTGCTGCCGAGTTTGACTACGGAGTTGACGACCCCTCCTACTTGCCAGAGCAACCAGGCAAGCCCCCCCCCCCCTTGATCACCAGATATCGCCTATTCTTCTCTATACTGCTTGCATTAGAGTAGTGTAGCATGTTACTGCTTTCCGTTTATCCTATCCTGATGCATAGCCTGTCCTTGCTTCTACTGTTGTTACCTTACCTGCAATCCTACATGCTTAGTATAGGATGCTAGTTTCCCATCAGTGGCCCCACATTCTTGTCCATCTGCTGTGCTATACTATCGGGCCGTGATCACTTGGGTGGTGATCACGGGTATATACTTATATACTATATACATGACACCTGTGGTGACTAAAGTCGGGTCGGCTCGTAGGAGTACCCGCAAGTGGATCTTTGTGGCGGAGCGACAGGGCAGGTTGAGACCGCCTAGGTGAGAGGTGGGCCTGCCCTGGACGGCGTCCGCGGTTACTTCAACATAACACGCTTAACGAGTTCTTGGTATTTGATCTGAGTCTGGCCATTTGGTCTATACGCACTAACTATCTACGCGGGAATAGTTATGGGCACTCGACGTCGTGGTATCAGCCGAAGCTCTTCTTGACGTCAGCGACGGAGCGGCGCGCGCCGGATTGGACTGGAACGCCACTAGGCTAGGTCTGCTTCCGGCCTCCCTCGCAACGTGCAGGTGTGCAATGGGCGATGGGCCCAGACCCCTGCGCGCATAGGATTTAGACCGGTGTGCTGACCTCTCTGTTGAGCCTAGGTGGGGCTGCGACGTGTTGATCTTCCGAGGCCGGGCATGACCCAGAAAAGTGTGTCCGGCCAAATGGGATCGAGCGTGTTGGGTTATGTGGTGCACCCCTGCAGGGAAGTTTATCTATTCGAATAGCCGTGTCCCTCGGTAAAAGGACGACCCGGAGTTGTACCTTGACCTTATGACAACTAGAACCGGATACTGAATAAAATACACCCTTCCAAGTGCCAGATACAACCCGGTGATCGCTCTCTAACAGGGCGACGAGGAGGGGATCGCCGGGTAGGATTATGCTATGCGATGCTACTTGGAGGACTACAATCTACTCTCTTCTACATGATCCAAGATGGAGGCTGCCAGAAGCATAGTCTTCGACAGGATTAGCTATCCCCCTCTTATTCTGGCATTCTGCCGTTCAGTCCACTGATATGGCCCTTTACACATATACCCATGCATATGTAGTGTAGCTCCTTGCTTGCGAGTACTTTGGATGAGTACTCACGGTTGCTTCTCTCCCTCTTTTCCCCCTTTGCTTTCTACCTGGTTGTCGCAACCAAATGCTGGAGTCCAGGAACCAGACACCACCGTCGACGACGACACCTACTGCACTGGAGGTGCCTACTACTACGTGCAGCCCGCTGACGACGACCAGGAGTAGTTAGGAGGATCCCAGGCAGGAGGCCTGTGCCTCCCTCGATCTGTATCCCAGTTTGTGCTAGCCTTCTTAAGGCAAACTTGTTTAACTTATGTCTGTACTCAGATGTTGTTGCTTCCGCTGACTCGTCTATGATCGAGCACTTGTATTCGAGCCCTCGAGGCCCCTGGCTTGTATTATGATGCTTGTATGACTTATTTATGTTGTAGAGTTGTGTTGTGATATCTTCCCGTGAGTCCCTGATCTTGATCGTACACATTTGCGTGCATGATTAGTGTACGGTCAAATCGGGGGCGTCACAAGTTGGTATCAGAGCCGACTGCCTGTAGGAATCCCCTTTCCACACTCCTTGGCCGAAGTCGAGTCTAGACATTACAAAACTTTTACTAACATGGCGGTGTGTCTTACGGGCCCACGTCGCCATTGGGTGGTACTTGGATCTTTTACTCCTCGACCTTTACTCTGGGACTCTGAACTCTCTTCTACTCGGGTTAAACGAATTTGCTAACTCTAACACTAGGATCCCGTGACCGCATTCACCCCAAAGTTGGATAAGCCATAGTTGTTTCTTAGAATAGTATTTTGAACAATTCACACACTGTCATTTGACTCCTTTGAAACGTCTTTGCTTTCAGATGGAACCCACGAGGCAAGTCGTGCGTCACACGACGGCCATTGGTGCCTCGGGATCACCTGCTGTGCTAGCTGAGATGATGACCTCTCTGGGTTATCGCTGGCACCCTGAGTACACCGTCTACGAGGAGTACCAGGACTTTAACCAGGAGCGGTACCGTGCCATCGTCCACCTCTACTCGCGGGAGTATGACTCCACTACTGTGCTGCACACCGCTCATGGTGTTGGAGTGACCATCGATATGGTTGTCCATGATGCTGCCTATGCTGCTCTGACACGTCTTCGTGGAGAGTATCGGGAGTTGGACACCTCCCCTTTCAGGCACATTGCTATCGCATCTGATGTTGGTGCGGAGGGATACTATACTGCTCCCTACTCCACTGTCACTCGAGAGCCCTTCTACCATCAGAACCTGGTTCTGCATGCTGATGGGCTGGATCGAGCTAACCGAGCTCTTCGCCACGATTTGTACACCACCCATCAGCACCTTTACCGTGCTCTGACGCTGTTACACCCCTTTGTCCGATCTAGGGAGCTGCCCCGTTCTGCGATCTACCCAGCCAGGACTGTGATGCATCAGGGTGTCGGCTGGCCAGATGTGGGAGGCCACTCTCCCGCACTTGGACCTCTTATGCCACCTGAGCGTCAGGTTCTGACCAGAGTATTCGCGGACCCCAGGTTGCTGACGTGGAGTTCCCGATGCGACACTACCAGCTTTCAGGCTACACCTACCTTCACAGTACCTCTTGGGACTGATGTGGGCTTGCTTGTTAGTGTTAGATGCATTCGCCGCGAGCCTGTGTGCCGCCTATGTTGTTTTAGTCTATGTACTGAACTCTGTGTACTAAACCTATGCATGACCCCTTTTGTAAGTTATGCCGACTACTATGTAGTAGCTATCGTGCTCCTTTCATTATGCCTGTTTCATCATGAATGATTCTTGTCTTTGCAAATTTCTCAATGCTGAACTACCCCTGTTATATATTAGCAGGATGGTTAGACCAGGTGGTCGTGGTAGTGGTGGCAATGCCCCACCACCACCTGAGTACATGGCTGGTATGATCCAACAGTTCAAACTGAACCGCCAATTCATGGAAAATATGATGGCTCAGTTTCCTCGCCCCAATATGGACCAGCAACCAACCCCAGTAACTCTGCAGGATTTCATGCGCCTCAACCCAACTGTGTACCGTAGCTCAACTCAGCCTCTGGATGCTGATGACTGGCTCCGTGACATCACCTATGAGATGGAGTCTGCCGATGTAGCCCCTGGCAGCTATGTCACCTTTGCTTCCTTCTTCCTGAAGGGACCCGCAGCTCAATGGTGGGACAGCCACTGGCGTACTCTGCCAGCTGGAACAATCATCACCTGGCCAGACTTCCAAGAAGCTTTCCGTGCCCGCTTCATTCCTCAGGGAGTCATGGACCAGAAGAAGCGTGAGTTCCGCAACCTCACCCAAGGCAACAAAACTGTTGAAGCTTATCAGCGGGAGTTTCTGGACTTGTCTCGCTATGCTGAAGAGGACATTGCAACTGATGCACGCAGACAGGAGAAGTTCCGTGATGGCCTTCAAGCTGACATCAAGCTCGCACTTCTAGTGCATGACTTTGCTGATTTCGCCACCTTGGTGAACAAGGCCATCAATGTCGAAACTGGTCTGCAGGAATACCAGAGCTCTCACAGGCGCAACCGTGACACGGGCTCATCTTCGGGCCCGCCCTCACAGAAGCGTAAGATATGGATCCCGAACAACATGTACCGTCCAAATGCATTTGCCCCAAGGCAGACCTATGCTGCACCTCGTCTGCCCCCACCACCATCTAGGCAGTTAAGACTTCCAGCTCCACCACCCCAAGCTCCTGTTCCCACTCCCAATAATGGTTTGTGCTTCAGGTGTGGTCAACCAGGACACCGTGCTAGAGAATGCAACCAGAACCAGAATCAACTGGCCCTTCCAGCAACTGGCCATGGAAGCAACCAGCCCCGCAGCAACAAGGCCAAGTCTTATGGTCGTGTTCATGCCAACCACGTTGATCTCAACGAAGCTCAAGACCAACCTGCTACTGTGATGGGTACACTCCTCGTAAATTCAGTACCAGCATCCGTTTTATTTGATACAGGTGCATCGCATTCATTCATGTCAGAAGATTTTTCATTCATGCATGGCATTAGAAGCGAAGACATGAATGCTTCACTATTAGTACACACCCCTGCGGGCCAATGTCGAACCTCCATGATCTGTAATGACGTCCCCGTTGAAATCGAAGGACTGGAATTTCTTGTCTCCCCCATCGTACTGAAGTCCTATAGCATTGATCTCATTCTGGGAATGAATTGGTTAAAAGCGCATACTGCTTCAATCGTTTGCACCACTAAGACCGTCCATCTGCTACACCCTTCAGATGAAATAGTTACTTACCAAGCTCATCTGGTGCAAAATGCCGAGGCAAGGCTCTATGCATTGAATGCATTGAATGCTGCACCACTCGAGGGCATTGAAAACATTCCCGTTGTGCGTGAATTCCTCGACGTCTTCCCTGAAGAACTTCCAGGGATTCCCCCTGCTAGAGCTGTCGAATTCATCATCGAATTGAAACCAGGCACCACTCCTATAGCCAAGCGACCCTACAAGATGCCGCCACATGAACTCCTTGAGCTTAAGGAGGAAATCGACAATTCTCTTCGCAAAGGATTCATTCGCCCAAGTTGCTCTCCTTGGGGAGCACCTTCTCTCTTTGTCAAGAAGAAGGATGGGACAAACCGATTAGTTCAAGACTACCGTCCTATAAACCAAGCTACCATTCAGAATAAATACCCTCTTCCTCGGATCAATGATCTGTATGATCAACTGGCGGGTTCATCAGTGTTCTCTAAGCTCGACTTGAGGTTGGATTACCACCAGATCCGTGTTCGCGAAGAGGATATCTCAAAGACCGCCTTCGTGACTCGGTATGGTTCATACAAGTACACCGTCATGTCTTTCGGTTTAACCAATGCTCCAGCCACCTTCTCTCGTCTGATGAACTATATATTCATGGATTACCTCGACAAGTTCGTCGTGGTTTATCTGGATGATATCCTGGTATTTTCCAAGAACGAAGAGGAACATGCTGAACATCTTCGACTTGTGCTGGAAAAGCTACGAGAGCATCAACTATATGCCAAGTTCTCCAAATGTGAATTCTGGCTACCGGAAGTAACCTATCTTGGGCATGTCATCTCTAAGGATGGTATTGCCGTCAACCCTGAACGAGTCCAGGCTATCCTTGATTGGACTCCTCCCAAGAACGTTAAGCAAGTCAGAAGTTTTCTCGGTCTCGCCGGCTATTGCCGTCGATTCGTCGAGAACTTCTCCAAGATCGCCAGGCCTCTGACTAACCTGTTGCATAAGGGCGTCAAGTTCCAATGGACAGACAAATGTCAGGAAAGTTTCCAGGCACTCAAAGACAAGTTGACTTCTGCCCCAGTTATAGCTCCACCTATTACTAAGAAGGACTTCGTCATTTACTGCGACGCTTCCCGTCAAGGATTAGGCTGTGTCCTAATGCAAGACCGCAAAGTGATTGCTTATGCCTCTCGGCAATTGCGCCCTCACGAAGAGAACTACCCAGTTCACGACCTCGAACTTGCTGCTGTCATTCATACGCTGAAACAGTGGCGACATTACCTTCTCGGTAATCGTTGCGAGATCTTCACTGACCAGCAAAGTCTGAAGTATCTGTTTACTCAGCCAGACCTGAACCTCCGTCAGCAGAGATGGATGGAGCTTGTTGCAGACTTTGACTTGGGTATTTCCTATACGCCAGGCAAGGCTAATGTAATGGCTGATGCCTTGAGCCGCAAGTCTTACTGCAACCACCTCCAGGTTCACAAAGTTCAGCCCTCCCTTGTTGAAGAATTCAGGAAGCTGAACCTCCATATTGTTCCTCCGGGTGCACTCGCTCCCCCTCCTAAGGAGTTTCGCAAGATGAACCTCCGTGTTGTTCCCCAGGGTTCCCTCAATACCCTGGCCGTCGAACCAGATCTCTTGGACTCCATCAAGAGAATACAGGGATATGACTCTGAAGCCCACAAGATTAAGCGCTACCTTGCAGAAGGAAAGCCCTCATTCTTCACTATTGCTGAAGATGGCACTTTGTACTTCCAGGGCCCCCTAGTGGTGCCATGTGCAGAGAAAAACCTGGATATGACACAGGAAGTTATGAAAGAAGCTCATGATACGCCTCTATGTATCCATCCTGGTAGTACAAAGATGTACCAAGACATCCGTCAGAGATTCTGGTGGTCTAATATGAAGCAAGACATTGCTCGTTATGTTGCTGAGTGTGACGTTTGCCGTCGTATCAAAGCAGAACATCAAAGGCCTGCTGGAACTCTGCAACCTATCTCTATTCCTAAATGGAAATGGGACCATGTTGAGATGGACTTCGTCACTGGATTTCCCAAATCACAGAAAGGTAATGATGCTATTCTTGTCGTCATTGACCGGCTTTCCAAAGTTGCACATTTCCTGGCGGTCAAAGAAACGATCACTGCTAGTCAGCTGGCAACGCTCTATATGTCCAGGATTGTTTCACTTCACAGTATTCCATTGGTTATCAGCTCAGACCGTGGCAGCTTATTCACTTCAAGATTCTGGGCAAGTTTCCAAGAAGCTATGGGAACTCATCTGTCATTCAGTACTGCGTTTCATCCTCGGTCGCAAGGGCAAGTTGAACGCGTCAACCAAGTTCTCGAAGACATGCTTCGGGCTTGTGTTATTTCCTTCGGCAAGAAATGGGAGGAATCTCTCTCGTATGCTGAGTTCTCTTATAATAATAGCTATCAAGCTAGTCTAAAGATGGCCCCCTTCGAAGTGTTATATGGACGAAAGTGCCGAACCCCTCTGAACTGGTCAGAAACAAGGGAACATCCACTCTTCGGTCCGGATATTATCCAACATGCCGAAGAACAAGTCCACATTATTCGTGGGAATCTCAAGACTGCTCAGTCACGTCAGAAGAGTCAGTATGACCGTCATCATAAAGACATGGTCTATCAACCTGGCGAAAAGGCTTATCTTCGAGTCACATCAATGAAGGGTGCTCACCGCTTCGGAATCAAGGGCAAACTAGCTCCTCGCTATATTGGCCCTTTCACTATTCTGGAAAGGCGTGGAAAAGTGGCATACCAACTGGAGCTACCGCCGAACCTTTCTCAGGTTCACGATGTGTTCCATGTGTCACAGCTCCGCCGTTGCTTCAAGGACCCAATCCGAGCTGTGGATCATGAAGTGCTCTAATTGCAGCAGGACCTCTCCTATAAGGAGCATCCGGTCCGCATTCTCGACCAAGCTGAACGCCGCACACGTCAGAAGGCGATCAAGTTCCTCAAACTCCAGTGGTCGCACCATTCTAAAGATGAAGCCACTTGGGAACGCAAGGATCGCCTGCGTGATGAATACCCCACACTGTTTCCTTCTACCTCCTAAATCTCGGGACGAGATTTCTTGTAGTGGAGGAGTTTTGTAACGCCCGGATAATCAAGCTACAGTAATCCCACGCTAATGGTGCCACGTCACCACAGTTACTGTTGCTAATCTACCGTTAGGTCAAACCGTTTCAAAATTCAAATTAATGTCAACAATAAAAGTTTTTAAAAATTTACAACAAAAATGTTCGGGAGGTGCCATATTTTGCATAAGTAAATATGGTGTAGTAAACACATTTTTATAAAATGCCTAAATAATTTAAATTGAAATAAAACAGAAAAGAAAATAAATAAAAGAAAAGAAATTACAAAAGAGAAAATAAAAAAAGAGAAAACCCCTGGACCGTGGCCCAACTGGGCCAACCCCCCAGGCCCAGCCGGCCAGCCCACCCATTCCCTTAACCCCCCTGGACCCCGAACCCCCCACCGACACTTCCCCCCCCCCCACGAAATATCTCCCCCCTCTCCCCCGATTTGGATCGGGATCGAGAGGAGACCGCCGACCCCGCGCCAAGACGCCGTCGCCGCCGGAGCTCCTCGTCGGACGGCCTCACCGGAGCCCTCCCTCGCCGGTCTGCCTCTTCTGCATCGACGCCGTCGTCCCCGTCCCCCACCTCGACACCCACTGCCCCGTTCCCTACGCCCCAATGTGAGCCCCGCCGTCGCGCTCGTCTCCGCGCGCCCTCGCTCCCTCTCCCTCTCCCTCGCGCGCTCGCGCTCGTCGCCGCAGCCCCCGCGCGCGCGCTCACCGCGCTCACTACATCGGCCGCGCGCCCCGGCCGAATCGCCCGTGCCACGGCCTCCTCTCCCCTCCCGCACCGTCCCGCGTGCTCGCCGCCCGCCCCGCACTACTCCGCCCGCGCACGCCGCTCAGGGCCGCACCCCGCGCCCCGCCCCTGTCCATGCATCGCCGCGCGCACCCCGCGGCCATGCGATGCGCCCGCCAACCTCCTCGCTCCGGCCACCACCCGCCGCCGCCTCCTCCCCTGCTGCTTGCTCGCCGCCGACCACCCCCCCTGCTCGCTGCTGCTGCTCGCTGCGGGGCTCGGCCGCGCCCCCGCGCCCCTGGTGCTGCTCCCCCCGCCTCCCAGCCGCCCTATCGCCGCAGCGCCGTCGGCCACCGCGGCTGCACTGGCCACCGGCCCCGCCTCGCCGCACTCTCTGCGGGCGAGCGCCCGTCCAGGCGCCCACACCCGCTAGCGATCAAACCCGCCAAGGCCCCTAGGGCCAATGACATGTGGGGCCCAGCCCACAGAACAAAAAAATAATAAAATAAAATAAAATAATAATAAATTTAATTAATTAATTAACTAAATTAATTAAGTTAATTAATCATGTTTAAGTTAATCTAATTAATTAGTTAATTTAATTAAACAGTAATTAATTAGCTAAACCCGAATTAAACTAAGCAGTGTATGACATGCGGGACCCGCACGTCAGTTTGACCCAGTCAACGCCCTGTTGACTGCTGACGTCATGATGACGTCAGCATGTACTGTTCTGGATAATGTTTGTATTAAATTAATTAAATAAATGCTAAAATTAATTTAAATCTTTTAAAATTCATATAAAATAAACCGTAGCTCGGATGAAAATACTTTGTACATGAAAGTTGCTCAGAACGACGAGACGAATCCAGATACGCAACCCGTTTGTCCGCCACGTGTCCCTAGCATTGTGAACCTGTAACATTTCACCTCCGGTTCATCTGTCCGAATGGGAAACACCGGGAATACCTTCCCGGATGTTTCCCCCCTTCGTCGGTATCACCTACTGCCGCGTTAGGGCACACCTAGCACCGCTCATTGTCATGTCACGCATCGTCATGCTTATGTTTGCATTGTATTTACTGTTTCTTCCCCCCTCTTCTCTCCGGTAGACTACGAGAACGACGCTGCTGCTGCCCAGTTCGACTACGGAGTTGACGACCCCTCCTACTTGCCAGAGCAACCAGGCAAGCCCCCCCCCTTGATCACCAGATATCGCCTATTCTTCTCTATACTGCTTGCATTAGAGTAGTGTAGCATGTTACTGCTTTCCGTTTATCCTATCCTGATGCATAGCCTGTCCTTGCTTCTACTGTTGTTACCTTTACCTGCAATCCTACATGCTTAGTATAGGATGCTAGTTTCCCATCAGTGGCCCTACATTCTTGTCCGTCTGCTAGGCTATACTACCGGGCCGTGATCACTTGGGCGGTGATCACGGGTATATACTTATATACTATATACATGACACCTGTGGTGACTAAAGTCGGGTCGGCTCGTAGGAGTACCCGCAAGTGGATCTTTGTGGCGGAGCGACAGGGCAAGTTGAGACCGCCTAGGTGAGAGGTGGGCCTGGCCCTGGACGGCGTCCGCGGTTACTTCAACATAACACACTTAACGAGTTCTTGGTATTTGATCTGAGTCTGGCCATTTGGTCTATACGCACTAACCAGCTACGCGAGAACAGTTATGGGCACTCGACGTCGTGGTATCAGCCGAAGCTCTTCTTGACGTCAGCGACGGAGCGGCGCGCGCCGGATTGGACTGGAACGCCACTAGGCTAGGTCTGCTTCCGGCCACCCTCGCAACGTGCAGGTGTGCAATGGGCGATGGGCCCAGACCCCTGCGCGCATAGGATTTAGACCGGCATGCTGACCTCTCTGTTGAGCCTAGGTGGGGCTGCGACGTGTTGATCTTCCGAGGCCGGGCATGACCCAGAAAAGTGTGTCCGGCCAAATGGGATCGAGCGTGTTGGGTTATGTGGTGCACCCCTGCAGGGAAGTTTATCTATTCGAATAGCCGTGTCCCTCGGTAAAAGGACGACCCGGAGTTGTACCTTGACCTTATGACAACCAGAACCGGATACTGAATAAAATACACCCTTCCAAGTGCCAGATACAACCCGGTGGTCGCTTTCTAACAGGGCGACGAGGAGGGGATCGCCGGGTAGGATTATGCTATGCGATGCTACTTGGAGGACTACAATCTACTCTCTTCTACATGCTGCAAGATGGAGGCTGCCAGAAGCGTAGACTTCGACGGGATTAGCTATCCCCCTCTTATTCTGGCATTCTGCCGTTCAGTCCACTGATATGGCCCTTTACACATATACCCATGCATATGTAGTGTAGCTCCTTGCTTGCGAGTACTTTGGATGAGTACTCACGGTTGCTTCTCTCCCTCTTTTCCCCCTTTCCTTTCTACCTGGTTATCGCAACCAGATGCTGGAGTCCAGGAGCCAGACGCCACCGTCGACGACGACACCTACGGCACTGGAGGTGCCTACTACTACGTGCAGCCCGCTGACGACGACCAGGAGTAGTTAGGAGGATCCCAGGCAGGAGGCATGTGCCTCCTTCGATCTGTATCCCAGTTTGTGCTAGCCTTCTTAAGGCAAACTTGTTTAACTTATGTCTATACTCAGATGTTGTTGCTTCCGCTGACTCGTCTATGATCGAGCACTTGTATTCGAGCCCTCGAGGCCCCTGGCTTGTATTATGATGCTTGTATGACTTATTTATGTTGTAGAGTTGTGTTGTGATATCTTCCCGTGAGTCCCTGATCTTGATCGTACACATTTGCGTGCATGATTAGTGTACGGTCAAATCGGGGGCGTCACACCATCACTCAAATGAAACCTAAATTTTGACAACGTCATTCACTCAAATAAACACTAAAATTTGATAGCATCTTCATGAAATTTGATGAACAATAAAGCAATATTACTCAATTTTAACACCATAAACTTCAACATCATCAGAACAAGTTCAACATCCATTAGGTTCAACGTCGTCATAAGAAGTTCAACATAAATCAAGACTCAAAGTTTAACCATAAGACACCATGCTTTGTATTATCCCTATTGGGAATTTGAAAGTGCTAGTTATCGACTAGAGGGGGTGAATAGGCGATTTTTATGAAAGTCTTCAAAACACGGGGGCTTTGAAGACAAACAGTAGAAATGAACCTATTGATATGCAGCGGAAGGTAGACTACACTAGACAAGCCATAGTCAGGTAAGCATTGAAGTGAAAGTACGAAGACTATCAACAACTAGGTAGTATGGATCAGGATGGAAGATAGTATGAAGCCAAACAACAACAGTCTTCATATAGTGAAGACAATCAGATCATGCAAGCATGCAATGACTTCACGAAGACAAATTGTAAAGTACAGAGATGGAAGGATAGAACCAGTTGCTTGGAGAGGACAAGGATTTCGTAGACCAGTTCCAGTTGCTATGACAGTTGTACGTCTGGTTAGGGAGGCTGAGATTCAACTCAGAAGACCGCGTCTTCACCTTATTCCCCTTGAGCTAAGAACACACAGTCCTCGTCCAATCACTCTGGTAAGTCTTCAAGGTAGACTTACAAACCTTCACAGACTTCGTTCACTGGCAATCCACAATGGATCTTGGATGCTCTGAACATGACGCCTAACTGGCTGGAGGATTCACAGTCCTCAAGTGTAATAAGTCTTCAGATCACGCGGACAGAAAGACTTCAGTGATGCCTAACACTCTTTGGCTCTGGGTGTTTTGGGCTTTGTCCTCACACGGATCTCTCTCTCAAATGCTTCGGAGGTGGGTTGCTCTCTGATACGTCTCCGTCGTATCTACTTTTCCAAACACTTTTGCCCTTGTTTTGGACTCTAACTTGCATGATTTGAATGGAACTAACCCGGACTGACGCTGTTTTCAGCAGACTTTCCATGGTGTTATTTATGTGCAGAAACAAAAGTTCTCGGAATGACATGAAACTCCATGGAACATATTTTTGGAAAATATTAAAAATACTGGAAGAAAATTACACGTCAGGGGGCCCACACCCTGTCCACGAGGGTGGGGGCGCGCCCCCTACCTCGTGGGCCCCCTGATGCTCCACCGACCTCAACTCCAACTCCATATATTCACTTTTGGGGAGAAAAAAATCAGAAAGAAGGATTCATCGCGTTTTACGATACGGAGCCGCCACCAAGCCCTAAAACCTCTCGGGAGGGCTGATCTGGAGTCCGTTCAGGGCTCCGGAGAGGGGAATCCGTCGCCATCGTCATCATCAACCATCCTCCATCACCAATTTCATGATGCTCACGCCGTGCGTGAGTAATTCCATCGTAGGCTTGCTGGACGGTGATGGGTTGGATGAGATCTATCATGTAATCGAGTTAGTTTTGTTAGGGTTTGATCCCTAGTATCCACTATGTTCTGAGATTGATGTTGCTATAACTTTGTTATGCTTAATGCTTGTCACTAGGGCCCGAGTGCCATGATTTCAGATCTGAACCTATTATGTTTTCATGAATATATGTGAGTTCTTGATCCTATCTTGCAAGTCTATAGTCACCTACTATGTGTTATGATCCGGCAACCCCGAAGTGACAATAATCGGGACCACTCCTAGTGATGACCATAGTTTGAGGAGTTCATGTATTCACTATGTGTTAATGCTTTGGTCCGGTACTCTATTAAAAGGAGGCCTTAATATCCCTTAGTTTCCAATAGGACCCCGCTGCCACGGGAGGGTAGGATAAAAGATGTCATGCAAGTTCTTTTCCATAAGAACGTATGACTATATTCGGAATACATGCCTACATTATATTGATGAATTGGAGCTAGTTCTGTGTCACCCTATGTTATGACTGCTACATGATGAACCGCATCCGGCATAATTCTCCATCACTGATCCAATGCCTACGAGCTTTTCACATATTGTTCTTTGCTTATTTACTTTTCCGTTGCTACTATTACAATCACTACAAAACCCAAAAATATTACTTTTGCTATTGTTACCGTTACTTCCATATTACTTTGCTACTAAATACTTTGCTGCAGATACTAAGTTATCCAGGTGTGGTTGAATTGACAACTCAACTGCTAATACTTGAGAATATTCTTTGGCTCCCCTTGTGTCGAATCAATAAATTTGGGTTGAATACTCTACCCTCGAAAACTGTTGCGATCCCCTATACTTGTGGGTTATCAAGATTATTTTCTGGCGCCGTTGCCGGGGAGCATAGCTCTATTCTTTGAGTCACTTGGGATTTATATCTGCTGGTCACTATGAGGAACTTGAAATACGAGAAAACAAAAATTTATCCCTCAACTACGAGGGGAGGTAAGGAACTGCCATCTAGCTCTGCACTTGATTCACCTTCTGTTTTGAGTAAGCTTGCGACACCTAAACCTGCTTCTGCTATTCATTCTGATATGTCGCATGTTATTGATGATGCCACTTCTGCTATGCATGATACTTATGATGAAACTAGTTCTATGCTTGATACTACTGTGCCACTTGGTGAATTTCTTGATGAACAACTTGCTAGGGCTAGAGAGAATGAAATTATTGAAACTGATAATACTGAAGATAGTGATGATGAAGACTCTCCCCCTAATAAATATGAATTGCCTGTTGTGCCTGGGGGCTATGTTATGGATGAAGAAATAGCTAAAGCCATTTTTGCTTGCAAAGATAGATATGATCTTAAGAAGTTATTAGCTAAATGGAAGCAGGAATCTCTTAATGCTAGAATGAAACCTGACCCTGCTTTTGCTACTTCACCTATCTGTGTTACTGATAAGGATTATGAATTCTCTGTTGATCCTGATATAATTACTTTGGTTGAATCTGATCCTTTCTATGGCTATGAATCTAAAACTGTTGTTGCACATCTTACTAAATTAAATAATATAGCCACCCTGTTCACTAATGATGAGAGAACTCGCTACTTTTATATCCTTAAAATATTTCCGTTCTCATTAAAGGGTGATGCTAAGATATGGTTTAATTCTCTTCATCCTAGTTGTGTGCATAGTCCCCAAGATATGATTTATTACTTCTTTCCTAAATATTTCCCTGCTCATAAGAAACAAGCTGCTTTAAGGGATATATACAACTTTTTGCAAACTGAAGAAGAGAGTCTCCCACAAGCTTGGGGGAGGCTTCTCCGATTACTTAATGCTTTGCCTGATCATCCTCTTAAGAAAAATGAAATACTTTATATCTTTTATAATGGACTAACCGATGCTTCCAAAGATCACCTGGATAGTTGTGCTGGTTCTGTTTTCAGGGAAAGAACACCGGATGAAGCTGAAATTCTATTGAATAATATGTTGACAAATGAAAATAATTGGACTGAGTCAACTCCTGAGCCTATTCCTAAACCAACTCCGAAGAAGAGAGGTGTTCTATTTCTCAGTCCTGAAGATATGCAAGAGGCAAAGAAATCTATGAAAGAAAAAGGTATTAAAGCTGAAGATGTTAAGAATTTACCTCCTACTAAAGAAATACATGGGCTTAATTTACCTCCTGTTGAAGAAACATATGATCTTAATCCTTCACCTATTGAAGAAACACATGGTCTTGATAACCCGACACAGGTAGTAAAGGTAAATTCTCTCTATAGACTTGATGAAGGTGATATTCCTCACTATAAGTCTGCTAGACAATGCTTAGAAGAGTTTGATAAATTTATTGTCAAACAAGAAAACTTCAATGCTTATTTTGGTACACAATTGAAATACAATTCCGATACGCTTGAACACTTGGGTGATTATATGTCTAGAGTTAAAGGTGAACTTAAACTCATCACTAAACATGCTTCTATGGTTACCACTCAAGTAGAACAAGTACTTAAAGCTCATAATGATTTGCTCAATGAATTGAATAGTAAGAATAATGATTATGTTGTTAGAGTGGCTACTAGAACTGGTAAAATGACTCAGGAACCTTTGTATCCTGAAGGCCACCCTAGGAGAATTGAACAAGATTCTCAGAGAAATAATATTGATGCACCTAGCTCTTCTAAAAAGAACAAAAAGAAAAATGATAGGACTTTGCATGCTTCTAGTGAACCTGTTGCTGACACACCTGAGAATCCAAATGATATTTCTATTTCTGATGCTGAAACACAATCTGGTAATGAACATGAACCTAGCGATAATATTAATGAAGATGTTCATGATGATGCTCAACCTAGTAATGATAATGATGTAGAAATTGAACCTGTTGTTGATCTTAATAACCCACAATCCAAGAATCAACGTTATGATAAAAGAGATTTTGTTGCTAGGAAGCACGGTAAAGAAAGAGAACCATGGGTTCAGAAACCCATGCCTTTTCCTCCCAAACCATCCAAGAAAAAGGATGATGAGGATTTTGAGCGCTTTGCTAAAATGATTAGACCTATCTTTTTGCGTATGCGATTAACTGATATGCTCAAAATGAATCCTTATGCTAAGTATATGAAAGAAATTGTCACTAATAAAAGAAAGATAACAGAAGCTGAAATTTCCACCATGCTTGCTAATTATACTTTTAAGGGTGGAATACCAAAGAAACTTGGAGATCCAGGGGTACCAACTATACCATGCTCCATTAAAAGAAACTATGTTAAAACTGCTTTATGTGATCTTGGAGCCGGTGTTAGTGTTATGCCTCTCTCTTTATATCGTAGACTTGACTTGAATAAGTTGACACCTACTGAAATATCTTTGCAAATGGCTGATAAATCAACTGCTATACCTGTCGGTATTTGTGAGGATGTGCCTGTTGTGGTTGCAAACATTACTATTTTGACGGACTTTGCTATTCTTGATATTCCCGAGGACGATAGTATTTCTATTATTCTTGGAAGACCTTTTCTGAATACTGCAGGGGCTGTTATTGATTGCAACAAAGGCAATGTCACTTTTCATGTTAATGGTAATGAGCATACGGTACACTTTCCGAGGAAACAACCTCAAGTTCATAGTATCAACTCTATTGGAAAAATTCCATCGATTATTTTTGGAGGTTTTGAATTTCCTCTTCCTACTGTCAAGAAGAAATATGATATTCTTATTATTGGGGATGTGCATATCCCTGTTGAGGTAACATAGTGTTATTCGAAATTTCTCCGGTTCCATGTTATTCGGAATGAGTTTGTTAACAAAACTTGATCAACCTTGTTAGTGGATTCCTTTTGATGAGCATGAGATGGATGAAACTAGAAGGCACAACCTTCTGTACCCTCTTTCTACTTTCTGTTATTTAGTTGAAATAAAGTAAAAATAGTATTTTTCTGTTTGTTTCCTGAATTATCCGTGCAATATAAAAATACCCCGAAAATAAAAGTTCTCCAAATGCCCTGAAAATTGAATATGATTTTTTCTGGAATATTTGAGAATATATGGCACTGAGAACACAGCAGGGGGAGCAAGCACCTGGCCACGAGGGTCCAGGGCGTGCCCACCCCTACAGGGCGCGCCCCCTGCCTCGTGGGCCCACGGTGGCCCCCCTCCACTTATTCCTGCACCCACACACTTCTATCTCCCAAAAAAATCACCATCCAGCTCAAGCACGAGTTCTTGCTCATTTTGCTGCGATTTTCGATCTCCTTGCTCAAAGCACCTCTCACAAAACTGCTTGGGGAGATTGTTCCTTGGTATGTGACTCCTCCATTGGTCCAATTAGTTTTTGTTCTAGTGCTTTATTCATTGCAAATTTGTGCTACCTAGGTGACCATGTTCTTGAGCTTGCATGTCAAATTTTTATGGTTCCAAGTAGTTATAATGCTTGATATAGGCTCTAGGCACTTGTAGGAGTAGTTGCTATCAATTTTGTTCAGTTTGGTTCACTTTTATTTGAAGTTACTAAAAAATTTAGAAATTTTTAGAAAATAATGAAGAGATTTTTGAGGGGCTCATCGAGCCGAAGTTCGAAGGAAAAAGCAAAGTGAAGAGGCACAGAGGCCCAAATATAATTTGCCTCGCACCGCAGAGGTTCGGCCGTGTGAATGGCCTTCCGATGATTTCTTGAGAGAAGCCAGGATTTATGATGATTTTTATGAATTGGCTGAGAATGCAGGCCTCACCGACTTCCTCCGCGACCAACGCAAACAGTATCTCTTACTCACCAATACTTTTGTGCCAAACTTCTATTATTATCCTAAGGAATCACCTCCTTCAGTAGAGTTTCATTTATATGATGTGGTTAAGAAGATGCCACTAGGTGAATTTTGCAAGATTTGCAAAATACCTTTTGAGGGTAGTTTAGATGAACCACATCGTAAAGATGTGGATGGGTTTATTGACACTATCACTATGGGGGAAACGAGGAAGGTTTCCGATGCAAGAATCGCTAGCATACATTTTTCCTGTTTTACGCTACTTTGCCATATTTGCTAGTCATTGCTTAATTGGTCGCGGAAACTGTGGAAACCTTAGTGTTCCTGATATTATCATCTTGTTCCATGGTTTATTCTGCGATAACACTGTTAGTATGGGCAGTATTATTGCCAAACGGTTAAGTCTGAACGGTACAAAGGGCCCCATCTTTGGAGGTATTTATGCTTCACACCTTGCTGCACACTATAACATACCTATTAGGCACTATGAAAAAGAAGAAAAATTGCTGCCCACTGCTTATTTAGATTATAAGAGTATGGTAGCGCATGACTTTATTGTTAAGAATAGGGAAGGAGCGCTTAAATACAAATTGTTCTTTGATAAACATCACCCTGAGACTATTACCTTGCCTGGTCCCTCCTTGTTTAATTTATCTGAAGGTCCGTATCTCGTTCCGTTGGCGGCCATTCACGCCTACCGGAACCCTACACCAGCCACGGAGCCGGAACCACAATTTGAACCTCCACGACAGTCTAATTACCAGTGGGATCCGGAGATGATTTCTAACCAGTGGCAATCAGAGTCTTCATCTCAGTACGACCCCGGCTACAACTATGGATATCCGCCAGGCCATCCGTAGCAATAAACCAACTTAGGCCAAAAGCCTAAGCTTGGGGGAGTACGTATTTCTCGCCAACATTACATTTATGTTCACACACTCATTGCTAGATGTCGGTGCTCATACTTTTTCACTGTAATATCCATGCTAGTTTATTTTCTTTTTCTTGCTTTCTTCTTGTGTGTTTGATAAACCTTAAGAAAAAACAAAAAATTTAGTAATAACTTTTAGCTAGTTTACTTTTCTTGCTGTAGTAGTAATAATTAAAAAGTAAACCCAAAAAGATTTCCCGTTCTTCTTTTGCTTATTGGGAGCTTTCCCGTGTAAATAGTTTTATTTCTTTTCTTTTCTTTGGGGGTCGATAGGAGAAGACCATAATTAAATTGTTGAAGTGGCTCTTATATGCATTATTGTTGATTTAATCAAGAGCCCATGCCTTGTCTTCTCCTGTTTATTGAATGCTCGCAGATTCCAGCTTAGTCCAATGCACGTGCACTCTTATTATTATTCACTTCGTTTGGTCGTGCAAGTGAAAGGCAATTATGACGATATATGATGGACTTACTGAGATGAGAAATGCTGGTATGAACTCGACCTCTCTTGTTTTTGTAAATATGATTAGTTCATCGTTCCTGATTCAGCCTATTATGAATAAACATGTTTGCAATGACAATTAGAGATCATAGTTGCTCGTGCCATGCTTGGTTAGCTATCATTTATAATGGTTTACCTTGCGTGCCAACATGCTATTAAAATGGTTGTGATGTGGTATAGTGGGGTGGTATCCTCCTTTGAATGATTTAAGTGACTCGACTTGGCACATGTTCACGCATGTAGTTGAAACAAAATCAACATAGCCTTCAAGATATTTATGTTCATGGTGGATTATATCCTACTCATGCTTGCACTCAATGTTTATTAATTTTAATGCATGTTCATGACTGTTGTCGCTCTCTAGTTGGTCGCTTCCGAGTCTTTTGCTAGCCTTCACTTGTACTAAGCGGGAATACTGCTTGTGCATCCAATCCCTTAAACCCCAAAGTTATTCCATATGAGTCCACTATACCTTCCTATATGCGGTATCTACTTGCCGTTCCAAGTAAATTTGTACGTGCCAAACTCTAAACCTTCAAATAAACATTCTGTTTTGTATGCTCGAATAGCTCATGTATCAACTAGGGCTGCCCTTATCTTCCATGCTAGGCGGGTTATTCTCAAGAGGAGTGGACTCCGCTCCTCACTCACGAGAAAATGGCTGGTCACCGGGATGCCCAGTCCCATGCTTTATGCAAACTAAATCAAAATAATTGCAAACAAAACTCCCCCTGGGACTGTTGCTTGTTGGAGGCACTCGTTGTTTCGAGCAAGCCATGGATTGATGCTTGTTGGTGGAGGGGGAGTATAAACTTTACCATTCTGTTTGGGAACCGCCTATAATGTGTGTAGCATGGAAGATATCGCCATCTCTTGGTTGTTATGTTGACAATGAAAGTATGCCGCTCAAAATATTATTTATCTCTATTTCAAAACCGAGCTCTGGCACCTCTACAAATCCCTGCTTCCCTCTGCGAAGGGCCTATCTATTTACTTTTATGTTGAGTCATCACCCTCTTATTAAAAGCACTAGCTGGAGAGCACAGCTGTCATTTGCATCCATTACTATTAGTTTATCTTGGGTATGACTATGACTGGATCTCTTTTACCATGAATTACAATGTTTAGTCACTCCTTGATCTTTAAAGGTGCTCTGCATTTATGTTTTGCGGTCTCAGAAAGGGCTAGCGAGATACCATCTTATTATATCATATCATGATTGTTTTGAGAAAGTGTTGTCATCCGAGATTTATTATTATGGCTCGCTAGTTGATTATGCCATTGATATGAGTAAACATGAGACCTAAGAGTTATTGTGAATGTGGTTAGTTCATAATCTTTGCTGAAAACTTGAATGCTGGCTTTACATATTTACAACAACAAGAGCAAACAGAGTTTGTAAAAGTTTTTCTTTATCACTTTCAGTTTGTCAACTGAATTGCTTGAGGACAAGCAAAGGTTTAAGCTTGGGGGAGTTGATACGTCTCCGTCGTATCTACTTTTCCAAACACTTTTGCCCTTGTTTTGGACTCTAACTTGCATGATTTGAATGGAACTAACCCGGACTGATGCTGTTTGCAGCAGAATTGCCATGGTGTTATTTATGTGCAGAAACGAAAGTTCTCGGAATGATCTGAAAATTCACGGAATGTCTATTTGGAAATAATAATAAAATCCTTGCAAAAGATGAAGACCAGGGGGGCCACACCCTAGCCACGAGGGTCGGGGGCGCCCCTTCCCCCCTAGGGCGCATCCCCTGCCTCGTGGGCCCCCTGACGCTCCACCGACCTCAACTCCAACTCCATATATTCAAATTCGGGGAGAAAAAAATCAGAGAGAAGGATTCATCACGTTTTACGATACGGAGCCGCCGCCAAGCCCTAAAACCTCTCGGGAGGGCTGATCTGGAGTCCGTTCGGGGCTCCGGAGAGGGGGATTCATCGCCGTCGTCATCATCAACCATCCTCCATCACCAATTTCATGATGTTCACCGCCGTGCATGAGTAATTCCATCGTAGGCTTGCTGGACGGTGATGGGTTGGATGAGATCTATCATGTAATCGAGTTAGTTTTGTTAGGGTTTGATCCCTAGTATCCACTATGTTCTGAGATTGATGTTGCTATGACTTTGCTATGCTTAATGCTTGTCACTAGGGCCCGAGTGCATGATTTCAGATCTGAACCTATTATGTTTTCATGAATATATGTGAGTTCTTGATCCTATCTTGCAAGTCTATAGTCACCTACTATGTGTTATGATCCGGCAACCCCGACGTGACAATAATCGGGACCACTCCCGGTGATGACCATAGTTTGAGGAGTTCATGTATTCACTATGTGCTAATGCTTTGTTCCGGTACTCTATTAAAAGGAGGCCTTAATATCCCTTAGTTTCCAATAGGACCCCGCTGCCACGGGAGGGTAGGACAAAAGATGCCATGCAAGTTCTTTTCCATAAGCACGTATGACTATATTCGGAATACATGCCTACATTACATTGATGAATTACGAGCTTTTCACATATTGGTCTTCGCTTATTTACTTTTCCGTTGCTACTGTTACAATCACTACAAAACACCAAAAATATTACTTTTGCTACCGTTACTTTTGTTACCATTACCACTACTACCATATTACTTTGCTACTAAACACTTTGCTGCAGATATTAAGTTATCCGGGTGTGGTTGAATTGACAACTCAACTGCTAATACTTGAGAATATTCTTTGGCTCCCCTTGTGTCGAATCAATAAATTTGGGTAGAATACTCTACCCTCGAAAACTGTTGCGGTCCCCTATACTTGTGGGTTATCAATCATCTTATAATGCTACCGCCGAACTAAGAAAAATAAGATGCATAAAAGATAAACATCACATGCAATCAATATAAGTGATATGATATGGCCATCGTCATCTTGTTCCTTTGATCTCCATCTCCAAAGCACCGTCATGATCACCATCGTCACCGGCGCGACACCTTGATCTCCATTGTAGCATCGTTGTCTTCTCACCAACTATTGCTTCTACGACTATCGCTATCGCTTAGTGATAAAGTAAAGCAATTACATGGCGATTGCATTTCATACAATAAAGCGACAACCATATAGCTCCTGGCAGTTGTCGATAACTCCGTTACAAAACATGATCATCTCATACAATAAAATTTAGCATCATGTCTTGACCATATCACTTCACAACATGCCCTGCAAAAACAAGTTAGACGTCCTCTACTTTGTTGTTGCAACTTTTACGTGGCTGCTATGGGCTGAGCAAGAACCATTCTTACCTACGCATCAAAATCACAACGATATTTCGTCAAGTATGTGTTGTTTTAACCTTCAACAAGGACCGGGCGTAGCCACACTCGATTCAACTAAAGTTGGAGAAACTGACACCCGCCAGATGTGTGAAGCACGTCGGTACAACCAGTCTCGTGTAAGCGTACGCGTAGTGTCGGTCCGGGCCGCTTCATCCAACAATAGCGCCGAATCAAAGTATGACATGCTGGTAAGCAGTATGACTAGTATCGCCCACAACTCACTTGTGTTCTACTCGTGTATATAACATCTACGCATAAACCTGGCTCTGATGCCACTATTGGATAACGCAGTAATTTCAAAAAAAATCCTACGCACACCCAAGATCATGGTGATGCATAGCAACGAGAGGGGAGAGTGTCGTCCACGTACCCTCATAGACCGTAAGCGGAAGCGTTATGACAACGCGGTTGATGTAGTCGTACGTCTTCACGATCGACCGATCCTAGTACCGAACGTACGGCACCTCCGCGATCTGCACACGTTCAGCTCGGTGACGTCCCATGAACTCATGATCCAGTAGAGCTTCAACGGAGAGTTCCGTCGGCACGACGGCGTGATGATGGTGATGATGAAGCTACCGACGCAGGGCTTCGCCTAAGCACCGCTACGATATGAACGAGGTGGATTATGGTGGAGGGGGCACCGCACACAGCTAAGAGATCAATGATCAACTTGTGTGTCTATGGGGTGCCCCCCTCCCCGTATATAAAGGAGTGGAGGAGGGGGAGGAGGTCGGCCTCCTAGGCGCGCCCCAAGGGGAGTCCTACTCCCACCGGGAGTAGGATTCCACCCCTTCCAAGAGTAGGAGTAGGAGGGAAGGAAGGAGGAGAGAGGGGAAAGGAAAAGGGGGGCCCCGCCCCCCTTCCTTGTCCAATTCGAACTAGAGGGGGAGGGGCGCGTGGCCTGCCCTGGCCGCCCCTTCCTCTCTCCACCAAGGCCCATGGGCCCATTACACTCCCCGGTATTCTTCCAAACTCACTCGGAACCTTTCCGAAGTCCAAACATAGTAATCCAATATATCGATCTTTATGTCTCGACCATTTCGGGACTACTCGTCATGTCCGTGATCATATCCGGGACTCCGAACTACCTTCGGTACATCAAAACACATAAACTCATATTACCGATCGTTACCGAACGTTAAGCGTGCAGACCCTACGGGTTCGAGAACTATGTAGACATAACCGAGACACGTCTCCGGTCAATAACCAATAGCGGAACCTGGATGCTCATATTGGCTCCCACATATTCTACGAAGATCTTTATCGGTCAAACCGCATAACAACATACGTTGTTCCTTTTGTCATCGGTATGTTACTTGCCCGAGATTCGATCATCGATATCTCAATACCTAGTTCAATCTCGTTACCGCCAAGTCTCTTTACTCATTCCGTAATACATCATCCCACAACTAACTCATTAGTTGCATTGCTTGCAAGGCTTATAGTGATGTGCATTACCGAGAGGGCCCAGAGATACCTCTCCGACAATCAGAGTGACAAATCCTAATCTTGATCTATGCCAACTCAACAAGTACCATCGGAGACACCTGTAGAGCACCTTTACAATCACCCAGTTACGTTGTGACGTTTGGTAGCACACAAAGTGTTCCTCCGGTATTCGGGAGTTGCATACTCTCATAGTCATAGGAACATGTATAAGTCATGAAGAAAGCAATAGCAATATACTAAACGATCAAATGCTAAGCTAACGGAATGGGTCAAGTCAATCACATCATTCACTAATGATGTGATCCCATTAATCAAATGACAATTCATGTCTATGGCTAGGAAACATAACCATCTTTGATTCAACGAGCTAGTCAAGTAAAGGCATACTAGTGACACTCTATTTGTCTATGTATTCACACATGTACTAAGTTTCCGGTTAATACAATTCTAGCATGAATAATAAACATTTATCATGATATAAGGAAATATAAATAACAACTTTATTATTGCCTCTAGGGCATATTTCCTTCAGTATTCTCTGCAAGCACTGAAATTATCGGTAACAGATAGTTGTGTGATAAGATAATCTGTAACGGGTAACAAGTAACAAAAGTAACTAAGGTGCAGCAAGGTGGCCCAATCCTTTTTGTAGTAAAGGACAAGCCTGGACGAACTCTTATATAAAGCAAAGTGCTCGCGAGGACACATGGGAATTGTTGTCAAGTTAGTTTTCAGCATGCTCATATGACTCGCGTTCGTTACTTTGATAATTTGATATATGGGTGGCCCGGTGCTTGGGTGCTGCCCTTCCTTGGACAAGCCTCCCACTTATGATTAACCCCTCTCACTAGCATACGCAACTACGAAAGAATAATTAAGATAAATTTAACCATAGCATAAAACATGTGGATCGAAATCAGCCCCTTACGAAGCAACACATAAACTAGGGTTGAAGCTTCTGTCACTCTAGCAACCCATCATCTACTTATTACTTCCCAATGCCTTCCCCTAGGCCCAAATCATGGTGAAGTGTCATCTAGTCGACGTTCACATAACACCACTAGAGGAGAGACAACATACATCTCATCAAAATATCGAACGAATACCAAATTCACATGATTACTTATAACAAGACTTCTTCCATGTCCTTAGGAACAAACATAACTCCTCACAAAGTATACTCATGTTCATAATCATAGGAGTATTAATTATCACTAAGGATCTGAACATATGATCTTCCACCGAATAAACCAACTAGCATCAACTACAAGGAGTAATCAACACAACTAGCAACCCACAGGTACCAATCTGAGGTTTTGAGACAAAGATCGGATACAGGAGATGAACTAGGGTTTGAGAGGAGATGGTGTTGGTGAAGATGTTCATGGAGATTGACCCCTCTCGATGAGAGGATCGTTGGTGATGACGATGGCTTCGATTTCCCCCTCCTGGAGGGAAGTTCCCCCGGCAGAACAGCTCCGCCAGAGCCCTAGATTGGTTCTGCCCAGGTTCCGTCTCGAGACGGCGGCGCTTCGTCCCGAAAGCTTCCTTCTGATTTTTCCAGGTCAAAACACACCATATAGTAGAAGATGGGCATCGGGGGCCCGCCAGGTGGCCCACAAGGCAGGGGCGCACGCCGGGGGGTGTAGGGCGCGCCCCCACCCTTGTGGATGGCTGGTGGCCCCCCCCCCCCTGGTGCTTTCTTCGCCCAATATTTTTTATATATTCCAAAATAATTCTTCGTGAAGTTTCAGGACTTTTGGAGTTGTGCAGAATAGGTCTCTAATATTTGCTCCTTATCCAGTCCAGAATTCCAGCTTCCGGCATTCTCCCTCTTCATGTAAACTTTATAAAATAGGAGAAAAAGGCATAAGTATTGTGGTATAATGTGTAATGACAGTCCATAATGCAATAAATATCAATATAAAAGCATGATGCAAAATGGACGTATCAGCGAGCTGCGGCCGAACAGACCCCGCAATTTTGTTTTACCGTTTGGCCTTATGGGGTCTGTTCGGCCACAGCCCGCGCCCGCCCTCAAAATACGTGGGTTTTTTCTCAATTTGACACATATGTGTCATATTACATAGAAATATGAAATCAAAATAAATTAAAATATGAATATTACAATACAACAGTCACCCAAATTACAAAAATTATTCAAATCTAAGAATTAAACTTATATTCAATACAAGAATTGTTCCGAATATAACAATGATACAAATCACGCATAAGTTAAATTAAATTAACGTAAAAATGGCAGGTTCGGTGCATTCGATACCTTCTCCTTAAGAGGTGCGGTGGATACGTAGGTGACGCCTTGAAGTAGTCTTGCATCAACATCATGTTCCTGAGATGGCGGTTGCAAGTGATGCAAAGACGGCCGACGGTCGATCCTCGTCGTCTCTTTCTGTTCCTATCCTCGAGCTCCTTCACGACGAGGACCACCACCATCTGCTGCCGATTGTTCTCAAGCAACCTCTTTGTGTTCGAGTCGTCGGACGAGGACGAATCCTGGAGCAAGAATTCCTCGCAATGGCTCAAATTCATCTACAAATCGCAACGGAGCTCGCATAATCAAAAATCATTCGCTAAATCTAACTTGAAGGGGCAGAAAAGGACTCACGTTGGATCTGGGACGGGCGGCGACTCGGCTTCGGTTGATCCGGGGCGGCGGCGACCCGGGGGTGTCTGGGCGCGATGGATCCAGGGCGCTGGCGAAGCGGCGCGGTGGAAACGGGTCTGCAGCGGCCCGGCGGTGTGTTTCCGTCGACGGATATGGCCGGAACCGAAGGTGGGGCGGCAGGCTGCGACGGTGGCGGGTGGCTCCAGAATGTGGGGGAGAATGCATGCGGGCTGAAATGTCCCGTCTGCCAACTGCTTTTCCATGATACAGGCCACCGATGCGGCGGGGAGAAAATATGTGTTTTCGCGGGTCGGGGCGGGGGGGGGGGGGCAATTTACCGCGCCCCTCAAAAAAATTTAAAGGTCAGAGACGTTTAAGGTGTCTATTCTGGTCGCCTTTTCCACGCAAAACTGTAAACTGCCGGTTATTTTTACAGTTCGGCACGATATAAAGGGTCTGCTAGAGATGCTCTTAATAGTAACAAATGGGTCGGGGTCAAACTCCCACACGGACCTCCCGAGCAAGTTGTTCACCGACCGCAACCATGGGCTGCCACCCTCGGCGACCTTCAGCCTCCACATCTCCCTCCGGACGACGAGGCACGCACGACGAGTTGAGCTAGCTCACACGTACGCAAACTGTTACTTAATTTCCAAGGTAAGAGCATCTACAGCCGAACCTCTCAAACCCGCCTCATACGCCCGGGCGGGCTTGCCCGGTCATGTATGTATTTTCGACCTAGACGGATGAAGGAAATATGCCCTAGAGGCAATAATAAAGTTGTTATTTATATTTCCTTGTATCATGATAAATTTTATTATTCATGCCAGAATTGTATTAACCGGAAACTTAGTACATGTGTGAATACATAGACAAACAGAGTGTCCCTAGTATGCCTCTACTAGACTAGCTCGTTAATCAAAGATGGTTAAGTTTCCTGACCATAGACATGTGTTGTCATTTGATGAACGGGTGATGTCTACTACGCAACCTTCTTCTTGTAGACGTTGTTGGGCCTCCAAGTGCAGAGGTTTGTAGGACAGTACCAAATTTCCCTCAAGTGGATGACCTAAGGTTTATCAATCCGTGGGAGGCGTAGGATGAAGATGGTCTCTCTCAAGCAACCCTGCAACCAAATAGCAAAGAGTTTCTTGTGTCCCCAACACACCCAATACAATGGTAAATTGTATAGGTGCACTAGTTCGGCGAAGAGCTGGTGATACAAGTGCAATATGGATGGTAGATATAGGTTTTTGTAATCTGAAAATATAAAAACAGCAAGGTAGCAAGTGATAAAAGTGAGCGTAAACGGTATTGCAATGCTAGGAAACAAGGCCTAAGGTTCATACTTTCACTAGTGCAAGTTCTCTCAACAATAATAACATAATTGGATCATATAACAATCCCTCAACATGCAACAAAGAGTCACTCCAAAGTCACTAATAGCGGAGAACAAACGAAGAGATTATTGTAGGGTACGAAACCACCTCAAAGTTATTCTTTCGGATCGATCTATTCAAGAGTCCGTAGTAAAATAACACGAAGCTATTCTTTCCGTTCAATCTATCATAGAGTTCGTACTAGAATAACACCTTAAGACACATATCAACCAAAACCCTAATGTCACCTAGATACTCCAATGTCACCACAAGTATCCGTGGGTATGATTATACGATATGCATCACACAGTCTCAGATTCATCTATTCAAACCAACACAAAGTACTTCAAAGAGTGCCCCAAAGTTTCTACCGGAGAGTCAAGACGAAAACGTGTGCCAACCACTATGCATAAGTTCACGAGGTCACGGAACCCGCAAGTTGATCACCAAAACATACATCAAGTGAATCACGTGATATCCCATTGTCACCACAGATACGCACATGCAAGACATACATCAAGTGTTCTCAAATCCTTAAAGACTCAATCCGATAAGATAACTTCAAATGGAAAGCTCAATCCATTACAAGAGAGTAGAGGGGGAGAAACATCATAAGATCCAACTATAATAGCAAAGCTCGCGATACATCAAGATCGTACCACCTCAAGAACACGAGAGAGAGAGAGAGAGAGAGAGATCAAACACATAGCTACTGGTACATACCCTCATCCCCGAGGGTGAACTACTCCCTCCTCATCATGGAGAGCGCCGGGATGATGAAGATGGCCACCGGTGAGGGTTCCCCCCTCCGGCAGGGTGCCGAAACAGGGTCTCGATTGGTTTTTGGTGGCTACACAGACTTGCGGCGGCGGAACTCCCGATCTATTCTGTTCCCCAATGTTTTTATGGTATATGGATATATATATATATAGGCGAAAGAAGTCGGTCAGGGGAGCCACGAGGGGCCCACGAGGGTGGGAGGCGCGCCTCCCAGCCTCGTGGCCACCTCGAAGCTTCCTTGACTTCTACCCCAAGTGTCCTGGATTGCTTCCGTTTCAAAAATAACTCTCCCGAAGGTTTCATTCCGTTTGGACTCCGTTTGATATCCCTTTTCTTCGAAACACTGAAATAGGCAAGAAAACAGTAATTTGAGCTAGGCCTCCGGTTAATAGGTTAGTCCCAAAAATAATATAAAAGTGTTTAGTAAAGCCCATAAACATCCAAAACACATAATATAATAGCATGGAACAATCAAAAATTATAGATACGTTGGAGACGTATCAGCATCCCCAAGCTTCATTCTTGCTCGTCCTCGAGTAGGTAAATGATAAAAACAGAATTTTTGATGTGGAATGCTACCTAACATATTTATCAATGTAATCTTCTTTATTGTGGCAATAATATTAAGATCCATAAGATTCAAAACAAAAGTTTAATATTGACATGAAAATAATAATACTTCAAGCATACTAACAAAGTAATCATGTCTTCTCAAAATAACATGGCCAAAGAAAGCTATCCCTACAAAATCATATAGTCTGGCTATGCTCTATCTTCATCACACAAAATATTTAAATCATGCACAACCCTGATGACAAGCCAAGCAATTGTTTCATACTTTTGATGTTCTCAAACTTTTTCAATCTTCACGCAATACATGAGCGTGAGCCATGGACATAGCACTATAGGTGGAATAGAATGGTGGTTGTGGAGAAGACAAAAAGGATAAGATAGTCTCACATCAACTAGGTGTATCAATGGGCTATGGAGATGCCCATCAATAGATATCAATGTGAGTGAGTAGGGATTGCCATGCAACGGATGCACTAGAGCTATAAGTGTATGAAAGCTCAACAAAAGAAACTAAGTGGGTGTGCATCCAACTCGCTTGCTCACGAAGACCTAGGGCATTTTGAGGAAGCCCATCATTGGAATATACAAGCCAAGTTCTATAATGAAAGATTCCCACTAGTATATGAAAGTGACAACATAGGATACTCTCTATCATGAAGATCATGGTGCTACTTTGAAGCACAAGTGTGGTAAAAGGATAGTAGCATTGTCCCTTCTCTCTTTTTCTCTCATTTTTTTATTTTTTTTATTTGGGCATTTTCTCTTTTTTTATGGCCTCTTTTTTTTAGTCCGGAGTCTCATCCCGACTTGTGGGGGAATCATAGTCTCCATCATCCTTTCCACACTGGGACAATGCTCTAATAATGATGATCATCACACTTTTATTTACTTACAACTAAAGGATTACAACTCAATACTTAGAACAAAAATATGACTATATGAATGCCTCCGGCGGTGTACCGGGATGTGCAATGAATCAAGAGTGACATGTATGAAAGAATTATGAACGGTGGCTTTGCCACAAATACGATGTCAACTACATGATCATGCAAAGCAATATGACAATGATGAAGTGTGTCATAATAAATGGAACGGTGGTAAGTTGCATGGCAATATATCTCGGAATGGCTATGGAAATGCCATAATAGGTAGGTATGGTGGCTGTTTTGAGGAAGGTATATGGTGGGTGTATGATACCGGCGAAAGGTGCGCGGTATTAGAGAGGCTAGCAATGGTGGAAGGGTGAGAGTGCGTATAATCCATGGACTAAACATTAGTCATAAAGAACTCACATACTTATTGCAAAAATCTATTAGTTATCGAAACGACTACTACACGCATGCACCTAGGGGGATAGATTGGTAGGAAAAGACCATCGCTCATCCCCGACCGCCACTCATAAGGAAGACAATCAATAAATGAATCATGCTCCGACTTCATCACATAACGGTTCACCATACGTGCATGCTACGGGAATCACAAACTTTAACACAAGTATCTCTCAAATTCACAACTACTCAACTAGCATGACTCTAATATCACCATCTTCATATCTCAAAACAATCATAAGGAATCAAACTTCTCATAGTATTCAATGCACTTTATATGAAAGTTTTTATTATATCCCTCTTGGATGCCCATCATATTAGGACTTAATTCATAACCAAAGAAAATTACCATGCTGTTCTAAAGACTCTCAAAATAATATAAGTGAAGCATGAGAGTTTATCTATTTCTTCAAAATAAAACTACCGTCGTGCTCTAAAAGATATAAGTGAAGCACTAGAGCAAATGACAAACTACTCCGAAAGATATAAGTGAAGATCAATGAGTAGCCGAATTATTATGTAACTATGTGAAGACTCTCTAACATTTAAGAATTTCAGATCTTGGTATTTTATTCAAGAAGCAAGCAAAACAAAAGAAAATAAAATGACGCTCCAAGCAAAACACATATCATGTGGTAAATAAAAATATAGCTCCAAGTTACCGATGAATGAAGACGAAAGAGGGGATGCCTTACGGGGCATCCCCAAGCTTAGGCTCTTGGTTGTCTTTGAATATTACCTTGGGGTGCCTTGGGAATCCCCAAGCTTAGGCTCTTGCCACTCCTTATTCTATAGTCCATCGAATCTTTACCCAAAACTTGAAAACTTCACAACACAAAACTCAACAGAAAATCTCATGAGCTCCGTTAGCGAAAAAAAACAAACCACCACTTAAAGGTACTGTAATGAACTAATTATTTATTTATATTGGTGTAATATCTAATGTATTACAACTCCTCTATGATTCATACCCTCCGATACTACTCATAGATTCATCAAAATAAGCAAACAACACATAGAAAACAGAATCTGTCAAAAACAGAACAGTCTGTAGTAATCTGTATCAAACGTATACTTCTGGAACTCATAAAAATCTGCCAAAATAGGAAGACCTAGATAATTTGTTTATTGATCTACTGCAATTGAAATCAGTATTTTATCACGTTCTGGAGATTTTTTAACAATTGTTTTCGTGAGCAGAAAGTTTCTGACCTTTTCAGCAAGATCAAATAATTATCATCCAAGAAGATCCTATAGCTTAATCATGATTATACAGTAGCTTAATCATGTGAACACACAAAAACAGTAGGTATAAATATTGGGTTGTCTCCCAACAAGCGCTTTTCTTTAAAGCCTTTTTAGCTAGGCATGATGATTTCAATGATGCTCGTATAAAAGATAAGAATTGAAACATAAAGAGAGCATCATGAAGAATATGACTAGCACATTTAAGTTTAACCCACTTCCTATGCATAGGGATTTTGTGAGCAAACAACTTATGGGAACAATAATCAACTAGCATAGGAAGGCAAAACAAGCATAACTTCAAAACTTTAAGCACATAGAGAGGAAACTTGATATTATTGCAATCCCTACAAGCATATATTCCTCCCTCATAATAATTTTCAGTAGCATCATGAATGAATTCAACAATATAACCATCACATAAAGCATTCTTTTCATGATCTACAAGCATAGAATTTTTATTACTCTCCACATAAGCAAATTTGTTCTCATGAATAGTAGTGGGAGCAAACTCAACAAAATAACTATCATGTGAAGCATAATCCAATTGAAAATTAAAATCATGATGACAAGTTTCATGGTTATCTTTATTCTTTATAGCATACGTGTCATCACAATAATCATCATAAATAGGAGGCATGCTTTCATCATAATAAATTTGCTCATCAAAACTTGGGGGACAAAAAATATCATCTTCATCAAACATAGCTTCCCCAAGCTTGTGGCTTTGCATATCATTAGCATCATGGATATTCAAGGAATTCATACTAACACCATTGCAATCATGCTCATCATTCAAATATTTAGTTCCAAACATTCTAATGCATTCTTCTTCTAGCACTTGAGCACAATTTTCCTTTCCATCATTTTCACGAAAGATATTAAAAAGATGAAGCATATGAGGCACCCTTAATTCCATTTTTTTGTAGTTTTATTTTATAAACTAAACTAGTGATAAAACAAGAAACAAAAAGATTCGATTGCAAGATCCAAAGATATACCTTCAAGCACTCACCTCCCCGGCAATGGCGCCAGAAAAGAGCTTGATGTCTACTACGCAACCTTCTTCTTGTAGACGTTGTTGGGCCTCCAAGTGCAGAGGTTTGTAGGACAGTAGCAAATTTCCCTCAAGTGGATGACCTAAGGTTTATCAATCCGTGGGAGGCGTAGGATGAAGATGGTCTCTCTCAAGCAACCCTGCAACCAAATAACAAAGAGTCTCTTGTGTCCCCAACACACCCAATACAATGGTCAATTGTATAGGTGCACTAGTTCGGCAAAGAGATGGTGATACAAGTGCAATATGGATGGTAGATATAGGTTTTTGTAATCTGAAAATATAAAAACAGCAAGGTAGCAAGCGATAAAAGTGAGCGTAAACGGTATTGCAATGCTAGGAAACAAGGCCTAAGGTTCATACTTTCACTAGTGCAAGTTCTCTCAACAATAATAACATAATTGGATCATATAACAATCCCTCAACATGCAACAAAGAGTCACTCCAAAGTCACTAATAGCGGAGAACAAACGAAGAGATTATTGTAGGGTACGAAACCACCTCAAAGTTATTCTTTCGGATCGATCTATTCAAGAGTTCGTAGTAAAATAACACGAAGCTATTCTTTCCGTTCAATCTATCATAGAGTTCGTACTAGAATAACACCTTAAGACACATATCAACCAAAACCCTAATGTCACCTAGATACTCCAATGTCACCACAAGTATCCGTGGGTATGATTATACGATATGCATCACACAATCTCAGATTCATCTATTCAACCCAACACAAAGTACTTCAAAGAGTGCCCCAAAGTTTCTACCGGAGAGTCAAGATGAAAACGTGTGCCAACCCCTATGCATAAGTTCACGAGGTCACGGAACCTGCAAGTTGATCACCAAAATATACATCAAGTGAATCACGTGATATCCCATTGTCACCACAGATACGCACATGCAAGACATACATCAAGTGTTCTCAAATCCTTAAAGACTCAATCCGATAAGATAACTTCAAATGGAAAACTCAATCCATTACAAGAGAGTAGAGGGGGAGAAACATCATAAGATCCAACTATAATAGCAAAGCTCGCGATACATCAAGATCATACCACCTCAAGAACACGAGAGAGAGAGAGAGATCAAACACATAGCTACTGGTACATACCCTCATCCCTGAGGGTGAACTACTCCCTCCTCGTCATGGAGAGCACTGGGATGATTAAGATGGACACCGGTGAGGGTTCCCCCCTCCGGCAGGGTGCCGGAACAGGGTCCCTATTGGTTTTTGGTGGCTACAGAGGCTTGCGGCTGCGGAACTCCTGATCTATTCTGTTCCCCAATGTTTTTAGGGTATATGGATATATATAGGCGAAAGAAGTCGGTCATGGGAGCCACGAGGGTGGGAGCGCACCCAGGGGGGCAGGCGCGCCTCCCTGCCTCGTGGCCACCTCGAAGCTTCCTTGACTTCTACTCCAAGTCTCCTGGATTGCTTCCGTTCCAAAAATAACTCTCCCGAAGGTTTCATTCCGTTTGGACTCCGTTTGATATTCCTTTTCTTCGAAACACTGAAATCGGCAAGGAAACAGCAATTTGGGCTGGGCCTCCGGTTAATAGGTTAGTCCCAAAAATAATATAAAAGTGTTTAGTAAGCCCATAAACATCCAAAACAGATAATATAATAGCATGGAACAATCAAAAATTATAGATACGTTGGAGTCGTATCAATGGGATCTCATTAGAGAATGATGTGATGTACAAGACCCATCCGTTAGCTTAGCATAATGATCGTTTAGTTTTATTGCTATTGCTTTCTTCATGACTTATACATGTTCCTCTAACTATGAGATTATGCAACTCCCGAATACCGGAGGAACACCTTGTGTGCTATCAAATGTCACAACATAACTGGGTGTAAAGATGCTCTATAGGTGTCTGCGATGGTGTTTGTTGAGTTGTCATAGATCGAGATTAGGATTTGTCACTCCGAGTATCCGAGAGGTATCTCTGGGCCCTCTCGGTAATGCACATCACTATAAACCATGCAAGCAATGTGACTAATGAGTTAGTTACGGGATGATGCATTACGGAACGAGTAAAGAGACTTGCTGGTAACGAGATTGAACTAGGTATGAAGATACCGACGATCGAATCTCGGGCAAGTAACATACCGATGACAAAGGGAACAACGTATGTTGTTATGCGGTTCTACCGATAAAGATCTTTGTAGAATAGGTAGGAGCCAATATGAGCATCCAGGTTACACTATTGGTTATTGACCGGAGATGTGTCTCGGTCATGTCTACATAGTTCTCGAACCCGTAGGGTCCGCACGCTTAACGTTCGATGATGACTTGTATTATGAGTTATGTGATTTGATGACCGAAGTTTGTTCGGAGTCCCGGATGAGATCATGGACATGACGAGGAGTCTCGAAATGGTCGAGAGGTGAAGATCGATATATTGGAAGGTCATATTCGGACACCGGAATGGTTCCGAAGTGTTTCAGGTATTTTCCGGAGTACCGGGAGGTTACCGGAACCCCCCCCCCCGGGGGGGGGGGGAAGTAATGGGCCTTAATTGGCTTTAGGGGAAAGGAGAGAAGGGCCACAAGGGGTCTCTGCCCCCCCCCAAGGTTGGTCCGAATTGGACTAGGAGGGGGCGGCGCCCCCCTCTTTGCTTCTCCCCTCTTCCTCCTTCCCTCCTTCTCCTAGTTGGAATAGGAAAGGGGGGCGAATCCTACTTGGACCGGGAGTCCAAGTAGGACTCCCCCTTTGGCGCGCCCCCCTTGGGCCGGCATCCTCTTCCCCCCTCCTTTATATACGTGGGAGGGGCACCCCAAAGACACACCAAGTCTTCTCTTAGCAGTGTGCGGTGCCCCCTCCACAGTTACACACCTCGGTCATGTCGTCGTAGTGTTTAGGCAAAGCCCTGCACCGGTAACTTCATCATCACCTTCGCCACGCCGTTGTGCTGGCGGAACTCTCCCTCGTACTCAACTGGATCAAGAGCTCGAGGGACGTCATCGTGCTGAACGTGTGCTGAACACGGAGGTGCCATACGTTCGGTACTTGGATCGGTTGGATCACGAAGACGTTCCCCTACATCAACCGCGTTACTAAACGCTTCCGCTTCCGGTCTACGAGGGTACGAGGACACACTCTCCTCGGTCGTTGCTATGCTTCTCCTAGATAGATCTTGCTTGATCGTAGGATTTTTTTTAAATACTACATTCCCCAACAGTGGCATCCGATCCAGGTTTATGCGTAGATATTATATGCACGAGTAGAATACAAAGAGTTTTGGGCGACAATAGTCATACTGCTTACCAGCAATGACTTACTTTGATTCGGCGGTATTGTTGGATGAAGCGGCCTGGACCGACATTACATGACCGCGTTCATGAGACTGGTTCTACCGACGTGCTTCGCACATAGGTGGCTGGCAGGTGTCTGTTTCTCCAACTTTAGTTGAATCAAGTTTGACTACACCCGGTCCTTGTTGAAGGTTAAAACAGCTCACTTGACGAAAAATCGTTGTGGTTTTGATGCGTAGGTAAGAACGGTTCTTGCTAGAAGCCCGTAGCAGCCACGTAAAACTTGCAACAACAAAGTAGAGGATGTCTAACTTGTTTTTGCCGGCATTGTTGTGATGTGATATGGTCAAGACGTGATGAGATGTAAATTGTTGTATGAGATGATCATGTGTTGTAAAAGTTATCAGCAACTGGAAGGAGCCTTATGGTTGTCGCTTTATTGTATGAAATGCAATCGCCATGTAATTGCTTTACTTTATCACTAAGCGATAGCGATAGTCGTAGAAGCAATAGTTGGCTAGACGACAATGATGCTACGATGGCGATCAAGGTGTCAAGCCGGTGACGATGGAGATCATGAAGGTGCTTTGGAGATGGAGATCAAAGGCACAAGATGATGATGGCCATATCATGTCACATTTTTTGATTGCATGTGATGTTTATCCTTTATGCATCTTATTTTGCTTAGTACGGCGGTAGCATTATAAGATGATCTCTCACTAAATTTCAAGGTATAAGTGTTCTCCCTGAGTATGCACCATTGCTACAGTTCGTCGTGCCGAGACGCCACGTGATGATCGGGTGTGATAAGCTCTACGTTCACATACAACGGGTGCAAGCCAATTTTGCACACGCAGAATACTCGGGTTAAACTTGACGAGCCGAGCATATGCAGATATGGCCTCGGAACACTAAGATCGAAAGATCGAACGTGAATCATATAGTAGATATGATCAACATAGTGATGTTCACCATTGAAAGCTACTCCATCTCAGGTGATGATCGGACATGGTTTAGTTGATATGGATCACGTGATCATCTAGATGACTAGAGGGATGTCTATCTAAGTGGGAGTTCTCAAGTAATATGATTAATTGAACTTTAATTTATCATGAACTTAGTCCCTGATAGTATTATCAATGGCTCGTGCTACCATTCCCTTGAATTTTAAAGCGTTCCTAGAGAAAGCTAAGTTGAAAGATGATGGTAGCAACTACATGGACTGGGTCCGTAACTTGAGGATTATTCTCATTGCTGCACAGAAGAATTACGTCCTGGAAGCACCGCTAGGTGCAAGACCCGCTGCAGGAGCAACTCCAGACGTTATGAACGTCTGGCAGAGCAAAGCTGATCACTACTCGATAGTTCAGTGCGCCATGCTTTACGGCTTAGAATCGGGACTTCAACGACGTTTTGAACGTCATGGAGTATATGAGATGTTCCAGGAGTTGAAGTTAATATTTCAAGCAAATGCCTGGACTGAGAGATATGAAGTCTCCAATAAGTTCTACAGCTGCAAAATGGAGGAGAATAGTTATGTCTGTGAACATATACTTAGAATGTCTGGGTACCACAACAACTTCACTCAGCTGGGAGTTAATCTTCCTGATGGTAGTGTCATTGACAGAGTTCTTCAATCACTGCCACCAAGCTACAAAAGCTTCGTGATGAACTATAATATGCAAGGGAAGGATAAGACAATTCCCGAGCTCTTTGCGATGCTAAAGGCTGTGGAGGTAGAAATCAACAAGGAGCATCAAGTGTTGATGGTTAACAAGACCACTAGTTTCAAGAAAAAAGGCAAAGGGAAGAAGGGGAACTTCAAGAATAACGGCAAGCAAGTTGCTGCTCAAGTGAAGAAGCCCAAGTCTGGACCTAAGCCTGAGACTGAGTGCTTCTACTGCAAAGGTACTGGTCACTGGAAGCGGAACTGCCCCAAGTATTTGGCGGATAAGAAGGATGGCAAAGTGCAAGGTATATTTGATATACATGTTATTGATGTGTACCTTACTAATGCTCGTAGTAGCGCCTGGGTATTTGATACGGGTTCTGTTGCTCATATTTGCAACTCGAAACATGGGCTACAGATTAAGCGAAGATTGGCTAAGGACGAGGTGACGATGCGCGTGGGAAATGATTCCAAAGTCGATATGATCGCCGTCGGCACGCTACCTCTACATCTACCTTCGGGATTAGTTTTAGACCTGAATAATTGTTATTTGGTGAAAGCGTTAAGCATGAACATTATATCTGTATCTTGTTTGATGCGAGACGGTTATTCATTTAAATCAGAGAATAATGGTTGTTCTATTTATATGAGTAATATATTTTATGGTTATGCACCCTTGATGAGTGGTCTATTTTTGTTGAATCTCGATTGTAGTGATACAAATATTCATAATATTGAAGCCAAAAGATGCAAGGTTAATAATGATAGTGCAACTTATTTGTGGCACTGCCGTTTAGGTCATATTGGTATAAAGCGCGTGAAGAAACTCCATACTGATGGGCTTTTGGAATCACTTGATGCTTGCGAACCATGCCTCATGGGCAAGATGACTAAGACTCCGTTCTCCGGCAATGGAGCGAGCAACTGACTTACTGGAAATAATACATACTGACGTATGCGGTCCGATGAGTGTTGAGGCTCGCGGTGGGTACCGTTATTTTCTGACCTTCATAGATGATTTGAGCAGATATGGGTATATCTACTTGATGAAACATAAGTCTGAAACATTTGAAAAGTTCAAAGAATTTCAGAGTGAAGTAGAAAATCATCGTAACAAGAAAATAAAGTTTCTACGATCTGATCGTGGAGGTGAATATTTGAGTTATGAGTTTGGTCTTCATTTGAAACAATATGGAATAGTTTCGCAACTCACGCCACCTGGAACACCACAGCGTAATGGTGTGTCCGAACGTTGTAACTGTACTTTATTAGATATGGTGCGATCTATGATGTGTCTTACTGATTTACCGCTATCGTTTTGGGGTTATGCTCTGCATTCACGTTAAATAGGACACCATCTAAATCCGTTGTGGCGACACCATATGAACTGTGGTTTGGTAAGAAACCCAAGTTGTTGTTTCTTAAAGTTTGGGGATGTGATGCTTATGTGAAAAAGCTTCAACCTGATAAGCTCGAACCCAAATCGGAGAAATGTGTCTTCATAGAATACCCAAAGGAGACTATTGGGTACACCTTCTATCACAGATCCGAAGGCAAAATATTTGTTGCTAATAATGGATCCTTTCTAGAGAAGGAGTTTCTCTCGAAAGAGGTGAGTGGGAGGAAAATAGAACTTGATGAGGTAATTGTACCTTCTCCTGAATTGGAAAGTAGTTCATCACAGAAATCAGTTCCAGTGATTCCTACACCAATTAGTGAGGAAGCTAATGATGATGATCATGAAACTTCAGATCAAGTTATTACCGAACCTCGAAGGTCAACCAGAGTAAGGTCCGCACCAGAGTGGTACGGTGTTCTGGAGGTCATGTTACTTGACCATGACGAACCTACGAACTATGAGGAAGCGATCATGAGCCCAGATTCCGCGAAATGGCTTGAGGCCATGAAATCTGAGATGGGATCCATGTATGAGAACAAAGTATGGACTTTGGTTGACTTGCCCGATGATCGGCAAGCCATAGAGAATAAATGGATCTTCAAGAAGAAGACCGACGCTGACGGTAATGTTACTGTCTACAGAGCTCGACTTGTTGCGAAAGGTTTTCGACAAGTTCAAGGAGTTGACTACGATGAAACCTTCTCACCCGTAGCGATGCTTAAGTCTGTCCGAATCATGTTAGCAATTGCCGCATTTTATGATTATGAAATTTGGCAAATGGATGTCAAAACTGCATTCCTTAATGGATATCTTAAAGAAGAGTTGTATATGATGCAACCAGAAGGTTTTTTCGATCCAAAAGGTGCTAACAAAGTGTGCAAGCTCCATCGATACATTTATGGACTGGTGCAAGCCTCTCGGAGTTGGAATATACGATTTGATAGTGTGATCAAAGCATATGGTTTTATACAGACTTTTGGAGAAGCCTGTATTTACAAGAAAGTGAGTGGGAGCTCTGTAGCATTTCTGATATTATATGTGGATGACATATTTTTGATCGGAACACCTCTCCTACTCATCACCGGTTGGGCCGAGTATGAGTCCCACCGGGACCGTGTGGCCCGCCGTGGGAAGGAGAGGAAAAGGGCCGCTGAGGCCCGTATCGAGGCGAAAATGGCGGTGGCGGAGGCGGCTGATGCGGCGGCGCGGGCGGACGCAAAGGAGGAAGCCATCCGCGCCCGCATTGTGAAGAAACGACAACGGAGGAAAACGCGCGCCCTCGCCCGAGTGCAGAATCGGGCAGTCTGTGCCATGGCCGGACTGCCACCGAAGGAGGAGAAGGAAGACAGCTACGGCGAGGACAGCTCCAGCGACGAGCAGATCTGACTCGATCCGTACTGCGTCTTCGATCGGTACTTCCGCGAGAAGGACGGCAAAGGCATATGAACTCCACCATAGCCGAACATGCCAAATTTTGATAGTCCGATGACATGTAGTTTAGTAGTTTTTTTTGTATAAAGATGTAGTTTAGTAGTAATGGAGTAGCCGGACGATGTGTGTGCATCGACGTAGTTGCATGAGTTTGTATGGATTTGAGATATGGTAATTGAGGTGTCCGGATGTGAACGTCATTATTTAAGAAATGACCGGTTACTGCCGGGCGCGAACCGTTTGAAAAGCCGAATTTGCCAAGTCCGGCTGTAGGTGCTCTAAAGAAGAGCTCACAAAGTGTTGGATCGATCCCTTACCCGAAGTATGGTGGAGCCAGCACTCTGGAGTGATCGGTAGCCATGCAGCACACCGATTTTATACAGCACAATGGTGCTGCTGCCTGCCATCCAACTGAGTTAGGTGGTCGCGACAGAAACGGGATTTATTGGGCACGCATTACTCCATGATTAGGGTATACTGTACTTGAATAACTTGGCAATGTCGCGTCGTGGCAGAGAAGTACGACTGATCTGTATACTATACGAGTACAGTAGAAAAGAGGAAGCATGTGGTGCTCTGCCTCTGCGGTTCCGTGTTTCGGTCGCCTGCATTTATAGCTGTCCAAATCCAAGCACCATAATAAGTGATTTAGTACTGACCCTAATTAGTTCTAATAGTACCACGTTTGACAAATGATGATTTAGGCTTGTCCAGATACCTACGTGTTGCTCTCAATCAGATTTGTCTCTGTACAACATCATGTTTGTTTTCCTTTTCTGAGGTAATATGTAGGAATTTCTTCCTGGAGTGTATTTTTATAGATCATCAAATAAGTAATGTCCAAAGGAACTGAACGAGTTAAAAGAAGGCTGAAACCTACAACAGGGATGGCACCAGGGTGAAAGGGCCTCATGCCATCGAAAATACTTACGTGGCATAGTTCTTCAGCGTTAGGGCCCGTTTGAAAATGCAGGAAAACTGTAGAAAAATCATAGAAACACTGTTTTTTGCGGGGTCGTTTATTTATAGTTTCACGGAGCAATATATGATTTTTTTTTTGCTGTAGAATTTTGACAGAGCTATTAGGATTTTATGTGATATTCCAAATCTTGCATTCCAAATAACACATTAGCTGTTTTCTCAGTAACCTCCGGCATTCACTTTTTTTAAGATAATAATCAATGGCTCAATAAGCAGCGTTCGACACGAAAGTGTTGTTCTGCACCCAAGGTCACACGAGCTTGGATGAACAGTACAATGAAAAAAAATAAAAAAACTGAATTTTTTTGGCACGAAACATTGATTTTTTTCACATGCATGTAAAATTTCGGCACCATCGATTTTGCCTTTTTGCCCACACTTACATGAATGTGATTTCGTACCGAATTTTTACATGCATGTGGAAAAACATCAATATTTCTTGCAAAAAAATTTGAGATTTTTTTGAATTTTTTAAAATATATTTTTGGATTTTACTTTTCATCCAAACTCATGCGGGCTCGGGTGCAGAACAGCTGTGTCCCATTTGATGCCTAACTAACCACTGAGTCCCATTGCCAGGCCGACGTGTCAGGATGGGAAATGGGCCAGGTCGCTGACCCGACCCAAAATTCTAGGCCAATGGGTCATGTGGGTCGGTCTCAAACGAGATTTGGGTCAACGGAACCGGCACCAGATGACCCGCTGGGTCAATTTGGTCGGCCCACCTTATAGTCTTATATCTCACAGCAGCTGCAATCTTCATCATCCCGGCGTTGTCGTATGACCCAATTCTGCAACGCAGTCTGTTGTATATTTTTCGGCAAACGCTCGCATATATGAACAACAAAATTGTCTTGATATGTTTCGGTAAGATGCACACGTACAAAAGCACAAGCATGCGGCTTAATTTTTTCTATTAACCATGTACTAGAAATCTTATTTCTTACACTAGTCAGATTAAATTAAACTGTGCCTAATTTTAATATCTCATTTGTCCACAAGACAATGTAAAGAAAGAATTTGGGTCAACCCGAAATACCATCGGGCCAACGAGGCCATTCACTATTCTTTATATGGGTCGACCCGTGGCCTCTCAAATTGGCCTTGGGGTCACAGGGGTCGGGTTGGTCCGTTCCCACCTTGACCTACGTGGCATGGGGGTGACAACCATTAGACGCAGTCTGGGGCACAAAGGTCCTGGTACTACCCAATGGACTCTCTCTCTCTCTCCTTCATGATTAACGACATTGTCGGGCCACTCCACCGCTGCGTCGACATGTTGTCCTAGAGCGACAGAGAGACCACCAATGCGAGACTCAAATCGTACGAACCGGATTTGAGCTCTCTCTCTCTATCTATCTATCTCTCTCCCCCCGCTCCCTCCCTCCCTCTATGTGTGTGTGAATGCCTCACTTTCGTGGCTCACGACGCCACCGTGTCGTTCCGTCATTGCGTTGACATGGTGTCCTGGAGCAATGGAGACCACCAATGTGAGCCTCAAATCGTATGAACCGGATGTGAGCAATCTCCGCCTCTCCTGTTTATTTCTCACTCCCCTCCATGTCTATCTCAATTTCACAACCGACAACACCGTTGTGCCACTCCGACACCGCGGTTAACAAGGTGTCCTGGAGCGACGAAGAGATCACCAGTGGGAGGCTTGAATCATATGAATTGGATGTGAGCTTTCCCTCCCCCCAGCTCTCTCTCAGGGTTAGTCTTCGTCAGAATTTGGAAACAAACTTAAGAAGATCAAGACAATCTATAATGAATAAGTTGTTGTATTATTAAGTTCATGTTATCTATTATTGAATTTGTATTGAACTCAATGCTGGAATGGATTTACTGAATGATACATTTGTATTGAACGCAATGCTGGAATGGGTGATGTGACACAAGCTACTGATGTTGTAATGTTTATGTGTCACTTCATTCCAAAGTAATTGAATTTTTCTATCTGAACAACTTCAACTCGAGTGAAATATCTTAAGTTTTTCCGCAAATTGCCACCACAATTCAGTTAAACTTCATCAAATGAAACACTAAGTGTTGATAGTATGCTTGAATGAAATGAATACTAATATGTGACATCATGCTTGACTCAAATGAACACGGAAATTTAATAGCATCATTCAATGGACTAAGCACTGAAAGTTGATGGCATCATCACTCCAATGAACATAGAATTTTGACGACACCATCACTCAAATGAAACCTAAATTTTGACAACGTCATTCACTCAAATAAACACTGAAATTTGATGAACAATAAAGCAATATTACTCAATTTTAACACCATAAACTTCAACATCATCAGAACAAGTTCAACATACATTAGGTTCAACGTCGTCATAACAAGTTCAACATAAATCAAGACTCAAAGTTTAACCATAAGACACCATGCTTTGTATTATCCCTATTGGGAATTTGAAAGTGCTAGTTATCAACTAGAGGGGGTGAATAGGCGATTTTTATGAAAGTCTTCAAAACACAGGGGCTTTGAAGACAAATAGTAGAAATGAACCTATTGATATGCAGCGGAAGGTAGACTACACTAGACAAGCCATAGTCAGGTAAGCATTTAAGTGAAAGTACGAAGACTATCAACAGCTAGGTAGTATGGATCAGGATGGAAGATAGTATGAAGCCAAATAACAACTGTCTTCACATAGTGAAGACAATCAGATCATGCAAGCAGGCAATGACTTCACGAAGACAAACTGTAAAGTACAGAGATGGAAGGATAGAACCAGTTGCTTGGAGAGGACAAGGCTTTGGTAGACCAGTTCCAGTTGCTATGACAGCTGTACATCTGGTTAGGGAGGCTGAGATTCAACTCAGAAGACCGCGTCTTCACCTTATTCCCCTTGAGCTAAGAACACATAGTCCTCGCCCAATCACTCTGGTAAGTCTTCAAGGTAGACTTCCAAACCTTCACAGACTTCGTTCACTGGCAATCCACAATGGCTCTTGGATGCTCTGAACGTGACGCCTAACCGGCTGGAGGATTCACAGTCCTCAAGTGTAATAAGTCTTCAGAACACGCGGACAGAAAGACTTCAGTGATGCCTAACACTCTTTGGCTCTGGGTGTTTTGGGCTTTGTCCTCGCAAGGATCTCTCTCTCAAATGCTTCGGAGGTGGGTTGCTCTCTGATACATCTCCGTTGTATCTACTTTTCCAAACACTTTTGCCCTTGTTTTGGACTCTAACTTGCATGATTTTAATGGAACTAACCCGGACTGACGCTGTCAGCAGACTTTCCATGGTGTTATTTATGTGCAGAAACAAAAGTTCTCGGAATGACCTGAAACTCCACGGAACATACTTTTGGAAAATATTAAAAATACTGGAAGAAAATTCCACGTCAAGGGGCCCACACCCTGTCCACGAGGGTGGGGTCGCGCCTGCCCCCCTAGGCGCGCCCCCCTACCTCGTGGGCCCCCTGACGCTCCACCGACCTCAATTCCAACTCCATATATTCACTTTTGGGGAGAAAAAAAATCAGAAAGAAGGATTCATCGCGTTTTACGATACGAAGCCGCCGCCAAGCCCTAAAACCTCTCGGGAGGGCTGATCTGGAGTCCGTTCGGGGCTCCGGAGAGGGGAATCCGTCGCCATCGTCATCATCAACCATCCTCCATCACCAATTTCATGATGCTCACCGCCATGCGTGAGTAATTCCATCGTTGGCTTGCTGGACGGTGATGGGTTGGATGAGATCTATCATGTAATCGAGTTAGTTTTGTTAGGGTTTGATCCCTAGTATCCACTATGTTCTGAGATTGATGTTGCTATAACTTTGTTATGCTTAATGCTTGTCACTAGGGCCCGAGTGCCATGATTTCAGATCTGAACCTATTATGTTTTCATGAATATATGTGAGTTCTTGATCCTATCTTGCAAGTCTATAGTCACCTACTATGTGTTACGATCCGGCAACCCCGAAGTGACAATAATCGGGACCACTCCCGGGGATGACCATAGTTTGAGGAGTTCATGTATTCACTATGTGTTAATCCTTTGGTCCGGTACTCTATTAAAAGGAGGCCTTCATATCCCTTAGTTTCCGCTAGGACCCCGCTGCCACGGGAGGGTAGGACAAAAGATGTCATGCAAGTTCTTTTCCATAAGCACGTATGACTATATTCGGAATACATGCCTACATTATATTGATGAATTGGAGCTAGTTCTGTGTCACCCTATGTTATGACTGTTACATGATGAACCGCATCCGGCATAATTCTCCATCACTGATCCAATGCCTACGAGCTTTTCACATATTGTTCATCGCTTATTTACTTTTTCGTTGCTACTGTTACAATCACTAGAAAACCCAAAAATATTACTTTTGCTATATTTACCGTTACTTCCATATTACTTTGCTACTAAATACTTTGCTGCAGATACTAAGTTATCCAGGTGTGGTTGAATTGACAACTCAACTGCTAATACTTGAGAATATTCTTTGGCTCCCCTTGTGCCGAATCAATAAATTTGGGTTGAATACCCTACCCTCGAAAACTGTTGCGATCCCCTATACTTGTGGGTTATCAAGATTATTTTCTGGCGCCGTTGCCGGGGAGCATAGCTCTATTCTTTGAGTCACTTGGGATTTATATCTGCTGGTCACTATGAGGAACTTGAAAGACGAGAAAACAAAAATTTATCCCTCAACTACGAGGGGAGGTAAGGAACTGCCATCTAGCTCTGCACTTGATTCACCTTCTGTTTTGAGTAAGCTTGCGACACCTAAACCTGCTTCTGCTATTCATTCTGATATGTCGCATGTTATTGATGATGCCACTTCTGCTATGCATGATACTTATGATGAAACTAGTTCTATGCTTGATACTACTGTGCCACTTGGTGAATTTCTTGATGAACAACTTGCTAGGGCTAGAGAGAATGAAATTCTTGAAACTGATAATACTGAAGATAGTGATGATGAAGACTCTCCCCCTAATAAATATGAATTGCCTGTTGTGCCTGAGGGCTATGTTATGGATGAAGAAATAACTAAATCCATTTTTTCTTGCAAAGATAGATATGATCTTAAGAAGTTATTAGCTAAATGGAAGCAGCAATCTCTTAATGCTAGAATGAAACCTGACCCTGCTTTTGCTACTTCACCTATATGTGTTACTGATAAGGATTATGAATTCTCTGTTGATCCTGATATAATTACTTTGGTTGAATCTGATCCTTTCTATGGCTATGAATCTGAAACTGTTGTGGCACATCTTACTAAATTAAATGATATAGCCACCCTGTTCACTAATGATGAGAGAACTCGCTACTTATATCCTTAAAATATTTCCGTTCTCATTAAAGGGTGATGCTAAGATATGGTTTAATTCTCTTCATCCTGGTTATGTGCATAGTCCCCAAGATATGATTTATTACTTCTCTGCTAAATATTTCCCTGCTCATAAGAAACAAGCTGCTTTTAGGGATATATACAACTTTGTGCAAACTGAAGAAGAGAGTCTCCCACAAGCTTGGGGGAGGCTTCTCCGATTACTTAATTCTTTGCCTGATCATCCTCTTAAGAAAAATGAAATACTTGATATCTTTTATAATGGACTAACCGATGCTTCTAGAGATCACCTGGATAGTTGTGCTGGTTCTGTTTTCAGGGAAAGAACACCGGATGAAGCTAAAATTCTATTGAATAATATGTTGACAAATGAAAATAATTGGACACTTCCTGAGTCAACTCCTGAGCCTATTCCTAAACCAACTCCGAAAAAGAGAGGTGTTCTATTTCTCAGTCCTGAAGATATGCAAGAGGCAAAGAAATCTATTAAAGAAAAAGGTATTAAAGCTGAAGATATTAAGAATTTACCTCCTACTGAAGAAATACATGGGCTTAATTTACCTCCTGTTGAAGAAACATGTGATCTGAATCCTTCACCTATTGAAGAAACACATGGTCTTGATAACCCGACACAGGTAGTAAAGGTAAATTCTCTCTATAGATTTGATGAAGGTGATATTCCTCACTATAAGTCTGCTAGACAATGCTTAGAAGAGTTTGATAAATTTATTGTCAAACAAGAAAACTTCAATGCTTATTTTGGTACACAATTGAAATACAATTCCGATACGCTTGAACACTTGGGTGATTATATGTCTAGAGTTAAAGGTGAACTTAAACTCATCACTAAACATGCTTCTATGGTTACCACTCAAGTAGAACAAGTACTTAAAGCTCAGAATAATTTGCTCAATGAATTGAATAGTAAGAATAATGATTATGTTGTTAGAGTGGCTACTAGAACTGGTAAAATGACTCAGGAACCTTTGTATCCTGAAGGCCACCCTAGGAGAATTGAACAAGATTCTCAGAGAAATAATATTGATGCACCTAGCTCTTCTAAAAAGAACAAAAAGAAAAATGATAGGACTTTGCATGCTTCTAGTGAACCTGTTGCTGACACACCTGAGAATCCAAATGATATTTCTATTTCTGATGCTGAAACACAATCTGGTAATGAACATGAACCTAGCGATAATATTAATGAAGATGTTCATGATGATGCTCAACCTAGTAATGATAATGATGTAGAAATTGAACCTGCTGTTGATCTTGATAACCCAATCAAAGAATCAACGTTATGATAAAAGAGACTTTGTTGCTAGGAAGCACGGTAAAGAAAGAGAACCATGGGTTCAGAAACCCATGCCTTTTCCTCCCAAACCATCCAAGAAAAAGGATGATGAGGATTTTGAGCGCTTTACTGAAATGATTAGACCTATCTTTTTGCGTATGCGATTAACTGATATGCTCAAAATGAATCCTTATGCTAAGTATATGAAAGAAATTGTCACTAATAAAAGAAAGATACCGGAAGCTGAAATTTCCACCATGCTTGCTAATTATACTTTTAAGGGTGGAATACCAAAGAAACTTGGAGATCCAGGGTACCAACTATACCATGCTCCATTAAAAGAAACTATGTTAAAACTGCTTTATGTGATCTTGGAGCCGGTGTTAGTGTTATGCCTCTCTCTTTATATCGTAGACTTGACTTGAATAAGTTGACACCTACTGAAATATCTTTGCAAATGGCTGATAAATCAACTGCTATACCTATCGGTATTTGTGAGGATGTGCCTGTTGTGGTTGCAAACGTTACTATTTTGACGGACTTTGTTATTCTTGATATTCCCGAGTACGATAGTATGTCTATTATTCTTGGAAGACCTTTTCTGAATACTGCAGGGGCTGTTATTGATTGCAACAAAGGCAATATCACTTTTCATGTTAATGGTAATGAGCATACGGTACACTTTCCGAGGAAACAACCTCAAGTTCATAGTATCAACTCTATTGGAAAAATTCCATCGATTATTTTTGGAGGTTTTGAATTTCCTCTTCCTACTGTCAAGAAGAAATATGATATTCTTATTATTGGGGATGTGCATATCCCCGTTGAGGTAACATAGTTTTATTCGAAATTTCTCCGGTTCCATGTTATTCGGAATGAGTTTGTTAACAAGACTTGATCAACCTTGTTAGTGGATTCCTTTTGATGAGCATGAGATGGATGAAACTAGAAGGCACAACCTTCTGTACCCTCTTTCTACTTTCTGTTATTTAGTTCAAATAAAGTAAAAATAGTATTTTCTGTCTGTTTCCTGAATTATCCGTGCAATATAAAAATACCCCAAAAATAAAAGTTCTCCAAATACCCTGAAAATGGAATATGATTTTTTTCTGTAATATTTGAGAATATACGGCACTGAGAACACAGCAGGGGGAGCAAGCACCTGGCCACGAGGGTCCAGGGCGTGCCCACCCCTACAGGGCGCGCCCCCTGCCTCGTGGGCCCACGGTGGGCCCCCTCCACTTATTCCTGCACCCACACACTTCTTCCTCCCAAAAAAATCACCATCCAGCTCAAGCACGAGTTCTTGCTCATTTTGCTGCGATTTTCGATCTCCTTGCTCAAAGCACCTCTCACAAAACTGCTTGGGGAGATTGTTCCTTGGTATGTGACTCCTCCATTGGTCCAATTAGTTTTTGTTCTAGTGCTTTATTCATTGCAAATTTGTGCTACCTAGGTGACCATGTTCTTGAGCTTGCATGTCAAATTTTTATGGTTCCAAGTAGTTATAATGCTTGATATAGGCTCTAGGCACTTGTAGGAGTAGTTGCTATCAATTTTGTTGAGTTTGGTTCACTTTTATTTGAAGTTACTAAAAATTTCAGAAATTTTCAGAAAATAATGAAGAGATTTTTGAGGGGCTCATCGAGCCGAAGCTCGAAGGAAAAGCAAAGTGAAGAGGCACAGAGGCCCAAATATAATCTGCCTCGCACCGCGGAGGTTCGGCCGTGTGAATGGCCTTCCGATGATTTCTTGAGAGAAGCCAGGATTTATGATGATTTTTATGAATTGGCTGAGAATGCAGGCCTCATCGACTTCCTCCACGACCAACGCAAACAGTATCTCTTACTCACCAATACTTTTGTGCCAAACTTCTATTATTATCCTAAGGAATCACCTCCTTCAGTAGAGTTCCATTTATATGATGTGGTTAAGAAGATGCCACTAGGTGAATTTTGCAAGATTTGCAAAATACCTTTTGAGGGTAGTTTAGATGAACCACATCGTAAAGATGTGGATGGGTTTATTGACACTATCACTATGGGGGGAACCAGGAAGGTTTCCGATGCAAGAATCACTAGCATACATTTTCCTGTTTTACGCTACTTTGTCATATTTGCTAGTCGTTGCTTAATTGGTCGCGGAAACTATGGAAACCTTAGTGTTCCTGATATTATCATCTTGTTCCATGGTTTATTCTGCGATAACACTATTAGTATGGGCGGTATTATTGCCAAACGGTTAAGTCTGAACCGTACAAAGGGCCCCATCTTTGGAGGTATTTATGCTTCATGCCTTGCTACACACTATAACATACCTATTAGGCACTATGAAAAAGAAGAAAAATTGCTGGCCACTACTTATTTAGATTATAAGAGTATGGTAGTGCATGACTTTATTGTTAAGAATAGGGAAGGAGCGCTTAAATACAAATTGTTCTTTGATAAACATCACCCTGAGACTATTACCTTGCCTGCTCCCTCCTTGTTTAATTTATCTGAAGGTCCGTATCTCGTTCCATTGGCGGCCATTCACGCCTACCGGAACCCTACACCAGCCACGGAGCCGGAACCACAATTTGAACCTCCACGACAGTCTAATTACCAGTGGGATCCGGAGATGATTTCTAACCAGTGGCAATCAGAGTCTTCATCTCAGTACGACCCCGGCTACAACTATGGATATCTGCCAGGCCATCCGTGGCAATAAACCAACTTAGGCCAAAAGCCTAAGCTTGGGAGAGTACGTATTTCTCACCGACATTACATTTATGTTCACACACTCATTGCTAGATGTCGGTGCTCATACTTTTTCACTGTAATATCCATGCTAGTTTATTTTCTTTTTCTTGCTTTCTTCTTGTGTGTTTGATAAACCTTAAGAAAAAACAAAAAATTTAGTAATAACTTTTAGCTAGTTTACTTTTCTTGCTGTAGTAGTAATAATTAAAAAGTAAACCCAAAAAGATTTCCCGTTCTTCTTTTGCTTATTGGGAGCTTTCCCGTGTAAATAGTTTTATTTCTTTTCTTTGGGGGTCGATAGGAGAAGACCATAATTAAATTGTTGAAGTGGCTCTTATATGCATTATTGTTGATTTAATCAAGAGCCCATATTGCCTTGTCTTCTCCTGTTTATTGAATGCTCGCAGATTCCAGCTTAGTCCAATGCACGTGCACTCTTATTATTATTCACTTCGTTCGGTCGTGCAAGTGAAAGGCAATTATGACGATATATGATGGACTGACTGAGATGAGAAAAGTTGGTATGAACTCGACCTCTCTTGTTTTTGTAAATATGATTAGTTCATCGTTCCTGATTCAGCCTATTATGAATAAACATGTTTGCAATGAAAATTAGAGATCATAGTTGCTCGTGCCATGCTTGGTTAGCTATGAGTTATAATGGTTTACCTTGCGTGCCAACATGCTATTAAAATGGTTGTGATGTGGTATAGTGGGGTGGTATCCTCCTTTGAATGATTTAAGTGACTCGACTTGGCACATGTTCACGCATGTAGTTGAAACAAAATCAACATAGCCTTCATGATATTTATGTTCATGGTGGATTATATCCTACTCATGCTTGCACTCAATGTTTATTAATTTTAATGCATGTTCATGACTGTTGTCGCTCTCTAGTTAGTCGCTTCCCAGTCTTTTGCTAGCCTTCACTTGTACTAAGCGGGAATACTGCTTGTGCATCCAATCCCTTAAACCCCAAAGTTATTCCATATGAGTCCACTATACCTTATTATATGCGGTATCTACCTACCGTTCCAAGTAAATTTGTATGTGCCAAACTCTAAACCTTCAAATGAAATTCTGTTTTGTATGCTCGAATAGCTCATGTATCAACTAGGGATGTCCGTATCTTCCATGCTAGGCGGGTTATTCTCAAGAGGAGTGGACTCCGCTCCTCACTCACGAGAAAATGGCTGGTCACCGGGATGCCCAGTCCCATGCTTTATGCAAACTAAATCAAAATAATTGCAAACAAAACTCCCCCTGGGACTGTTGCTAGTTGGAGGCACTCGTTGTTTCGAGCAAGCTATGGATTGATGCTTGTTGGTGGAGGGGGAGTATAAACTTTACCATTCTGTTTGGGAACCGCCTATAATGTGTGTAGCATGGAAGATATCGCCATCTCTTGGTTGTTATGTTGACAATGAAAGTATGCCGCTCAAAATATTATTTATCTCTATTTCAAAACCGAGCTCTGGCACCTCTACAAATCCCTGCTTCCCTCTGCGAAGGGCCTATCTATTTACTTTTATGTTGAGTCATCACCCTCTTATTAAAGAGCACTAGCTAGAGAGCGCAGCTGTCATTTGCATCCATTACTGTTAATTTATATTGGGTATGACTATGATTGGATCTCTTTTACCATGAATTACAATGTATAGTCAGTCCTTGATCTTTAAAGGTGCTCTGCATTTATGTTTTGCGGTCTCAGAAAGGGTGTGACGCCCCCGATTCAATCGTACACTAATCATGCACACAAATGTGTACGATCAAGATCAGGGACTCACGGGAAGATATCACAACACAACTCTACAACTTAAAAGTCATACAAGCATCATAATACAAGCCAGGGGCCTCGAGGGCTCGAATACAAGTGCTCGATCATAGACGAGTTAGCGGAAGCAACAATATCTGAGTACAGACATAAGTTAAACAAGTTTTCGTTAAGAAGGCTAGCACAAAAGTAACAACGATCGAAAAGGCAAGGCCGCCTGCCTGGGACCTCCTAACTACTCGTCGAAGCCGAACTCCACGTAGAATCATCCTCGGGATCTCTAGCTCCTGGACTCCAGCATCTGGTTGCGACAATCCGGTATAGAAAGGGGAAAAGAGGGAGAAAAGCAACCGTGAGTACTCATCCAAAGTACTCGCAAGCAAGGAGCTACACTACATATGCATGGGTATATGTGTAAAGGGCCATATCAGTGGACTGAACTGCAGAATGCCAGAATAAGAGGGGGATAGCTAATTCTGTCGAAGACTACGCTTCTGGCCACCTCCATCTTGCAGCATGTAGAAGAGAGTAGATGGTAAGTTCACCAAGTAGCATCGCATAGCATAATCCTACCCGGCGATCCCCTCCTCGTCGCCCTGTTAGAGAGCGATCACCGGGTTGTATCTGGCACTTGGAAGGGTGTGTTTTATTAAGTATCCGGTTCTAGTTGTCATAAGGTCAAGGTACAACTCCGGGTCGTCCTTTTACCGAGGGACACGGCTATTCGAATAGATAAACTTTCCTGCAGGGGTGCACCACATAACCCAAGACGCTCGATCCCATTTGGCCGGACAAACTTTCCTGGGTCATGCCCGGCCTCGGAAGATCAACACGTCGCAGCCCCACCTGGGCACAACAGAGAGGTCCGCACGCCGGTCTAAATCCTATGGCGCATGGGTCTGGGCCCATCGCCCATTGCACACCTGCACGTTGCGAACGCGGCCGGAAGCAGACCTAGCCTAGCAGGCGTTCCAGTCCAATCCGGCGCGCGCCACTCAGTCGCTGATGTCACGAAGGCTTCGGCTGATACCACGACGTCGAGTGCCCATAACTGTTCCCGCGTAGTTGGTTAGTGCGTATAGACCAAATGGCCAGACTCAGATCAAATACCAAGATCTCGTTAAGCGTGTTAAGTATCCGCGAACGCCGACCAGGGCCAGGCCCACCTCTCTCCTAGGTGGTCTCAACCTGCCCTGTCGCTCCACCACAAAGTAACAGTTGGGGGCCGTCAAGAACCCAGGCCCACCTCTACCGGGATGGAGCCACCTGTCCTTTCAGCCCCCTCATCAGAACCACTTGCGGGTACTCAACGAGTCGACCTGACTTTAGTCACCACATGTGTCATGTATATAAAGTATATAGTATATACCCGTGATCACCTCCCGAAGTGATCACGGCCCAGTAGTATAGCATGGGAGACGGACAAGAGTGTAGGGCCACTGATGGAACACTAGCATCCTATACTAAGCAGTAGGATAGCAGGTAAGGGTAACAACTGTAGCAACAATGACAAGCTATGCATCAGGATAGGATTAACGGAAAGCAGTAACATGCTACACTACTCTAATGCAAGCAGTATAGAGAAGAATAGGCGATATCTGGTGATCAAGGGGGGGCTTGCCTGGAAGCTCAGCCGAGAAGGAGGGGTCGTCAACACCGTAGTCGTACTGGGTAGTAGCGGCGTCGGTCTCGGGGTCTACCGGAGAAGAAGGGGGAAGAAACAGTAAATACAGAGCAAACAAAGCATCACAAAACATAACGAGGCAATACGCGGTGCTAGGTATGCCCTAACGTGGTACTAGGCGATGCCGGCGAAGGGGGGAAACATCCGGGAAAGTATTCCCGGTGTTTCGCGTTTTTGGACAGATGAACCGGAGGGGGAAAGTTGCAAGTTTGCTATGCTAGGGATGTGTGGTAGACGAACGGGCTACGTATCCGGATTCATCTCGTCGTTCTGAGCAACTTTCATATACAAAGTTTTTCCATCCAAGTTACGGATTAAAAGATATGATTTTTAAAACAATTTATTAATTTCTGGAATTTAATTAATTATTTAATTTAATTCGAAATTGGATTTATGACATCAGCATGATGTCATGCTGACGTCAACAGTCAACAGGGGTTGACTGGTCAACCTAACCAGTGGGTCCCACTGGTCAGTGACACATATTAATTAAACATATTAATTATCCTAATCAGGATTAATTAGGGGTGGGCCCCACTGTCATTGACTGATTAATTAATTAACTAACAGTTTAATTAGTTTAGTTATTTGATTAGTTTAATTAATCAAAAATTAATTAAGTTAATTAATTCTTTAATTAATTAATTATTTTTAATATATTATTATTATTTATTTTTATTATTATTATTTTTTAAACCGTCCTGTGGGGTGGGGCCCGCTGTCGAGTGGCACAGAGGACTAGCGGGCGTCGGGTGCAGGGCACAGCCCGACTGGCACCCGCCCGATCTAGCCGCCGCACCGAGCGGGGCGGCGCGCGTAGACCAGAGAGGGCGAGGCCCGGGGAGGTGGAGCGAGGCAAGGGCCGGTGCAGGGGCCGCGGTCGATGGCGAGGTAGTGAGCAGTGGCAGTAGCAGAGCGGCAGGGAAGGGGGCAGGGCGTGACGAAGCGAGGCGCGGGACGCGACGAGGGAGGAAGGCCGGGGCGTGCGAGGCCATGGCGGTGCAGGGCGGGGTCGGCGATGGCCGGCTGCGGCCATAGCGGGCGCGCTCGCAGACCGGGGCGGTGAGCGCGGCGATGTCCAGCGGGCGCGGATGGCGCCGTCGCGGCCGAGGGAGCGACGCAGGGGAGGCGAAGCGAGGGCCGCCGCGGTGAGGTGCGAGGCATGGGAAGAAGGAGGACCGGGGTCCTCACCGGGGTGCGTAGGGACGGGGCAGCGGGCTCGGGGAGGAGTACGACGAAGGGGCGGCATCCGGGTCGTCGGCGATGACGGCGACGCAGGGGAGGAGGCGACGAGGGCGTCCAGCGAGGAGGAGGGCGGCAACGCAGCGTTCCGGCCGACGGGATCCGGGGGCGACGGGGTCGACGTGATGAGGGGCGCCATCGAGCAGTGAGGTGAGGTGAGGGGCGCCCGATCCAGATCCAAAACAGGGGGAGGGGGCGAGAGAGAGACGTGGGGGCGAGTGGGGAGTGGGCTAGGGTTCGGTTAGATGGGAGGGGGTTAAGCGGGGCAGCGGGAGAGGCCGGCTGGGCCAGGTGGGCCGGTTGGCCACCTGGGCCAGTTGGGCCAAAGGGGTGCTTCACCCTTTTCCTTTTCTTTTGTCTTTGTTTTTATTTATTATTTTCTCTTCTCTGTTTTCTATTATAGTTCATTTACTTTTAGTTTTATAAAATACCAAATTAGCACCTAAATTAGTATTATCAAAATAGGCCACTACCAAACCTAGTTTGGACCCAAAATTATTTAGTTTAATATTTTTGTACTCTCAAAAGCAATTAAATTATTATTTTAGCCACTGTTTTTAATTAGTTCAGGGCATTTAAACACTTTGTAAAAGGTTGGTTCCACCATCAAAACTAGTTAGGGATTATTGGCCACATGATGAACATTTTAGTTTTAATGTTTCAAAACTTTTGTTGTTGGCCCCTATTTCAAATTTGAATTTGGATCGGTTATGAAGTAATGTGAGATTAGCAACAGTGATCGTGGTGACGTGGCATCATTAGCAGGGTTTTGCTGTAGCTTAAATATCCGGGCGTCACAAAGGGCTAGCGAGATACCTTCCTGTTATATCATATTATGATTGTTTTGAGAAAGTGTTGTCATCCGAGATTTATTACTATGGCTAGCTAGTTGATTATGCCATTGATATGAGTAAACATGAGATCTAAGAGTTATTGCGAATGTGGTTAGTCATAATCTTTGCTGAAAACTTGAATGCTGGCTTTACATATTTACAACAACAAGAGCAAACAGAGTTTGTAAAAGTTTTTCTTTATCACTTTCAGTTTATCAACTGAATTGCTTGAGGACAAGCAAAGGTTTAAGCTTGGGGGAGTTGATACATCTCCGTCGTATCTACTTTTCCAAACACTTTTGCCCTTGTTTTGGACTCTAACTTGCATGATTTGAATGGAACTAACCCGGACTGACGCTGTTTTCAGCAGACTTTCCATGGTGTTATTTACGTGCAGAAACAAAAGTTCTCGGAATGACCTGAAACTCCACAGAACATATTTTTGGAAAATATTAAAAATACTGGAAGAAAATTCCACGTCAGGGGGCCCACACCCTGTCCACGAGGGTGGGGGGCGCGCCTGGCCCCCCTAGGCGCGCCCCCTACCTCATGGGCCCCCTGACGCTCCACCGACCTCAACTCCAACTCCATATATTCACTTTTGGGGAGAAAAAAATCTGAGAGAAGGATTCATCGCGTTTTACGATACGGAGCCGCCGCCAAGCCCTAAAACCTCTCGGGAGGGCTAATCTGGAGTCCGTTCGGGGCTCCGGAGAGGGGAATCCGTTGCCATCGTCATCATCAACCATCCTCCATCACCAATTTCATGATGCTCACCGCCGTGCGTGAGTAATTCCATCGTAGGCTTGCTGGACGGTGATGGGTTGGATGAGATCTATCATGTAATCGAGTTAGTTTTGTTAGGGTTTGATCCCTAGTATCCACTATGTTCTGAGATTGATGTTGCTATGACTTTGCTATGCTTAATGCTTGTCACTAGGGACCGAGTGCCATGATTTTAGATCTGAACCTATTATGTTTTCATGAATATATGTGAGTTCTTGATCCTATCTTGCAAGTCTATAGTCATCTACTATGTGTTACGATCCGGCAACCCCGAAGTGACAATAATCGGGACCACTCCCGGTGATGACCATAGTTTGAGGAGTTCATGTATTCACTATGTGTTAATCCTTTGGTCCGGTACTCTATTAAAAGGAGGCCTTAATATCCCTTAGTTTCCGCTAGGACCCCGCTGCCACGGGAGGGTAGGACAAAAGATGTCATGCAAGTTCTTTTCCATAAGCACGTATGACTATATTCGGAATACATGCCTACATTATATTGATGAATTGGAGCTAGTTCTGTGTCACCTTATGTTATGACTGTTACATGATGAACCGCATCTGGCATAATTCTCCATCACTGATCCAATGCCTACGAGCTTTTCACATATTGTTCTTCGCTTATTTACTTTTCCGTTGCTACTGTTACAATCACTACAAAACCCAAAAATATTACTTTTGCTATTGTTACCGTTACTTCCATATTACTTTACTACTAAATACTTTGCTGCAGATACTAAGTTATCCAGGTGTGGTTGAATTGACAACTCAACTACTAATACTTGAGAATATTCTTTGGCTCCCCTTGTGTCGAATCAATAAATTTGGGTTGAATACTCTACCCTCGAAAACGGTTGCGATCCCCTATACTTGTGGGTTATCACTCTCAAACGACAAAAGCCGTTCACTAACTCAAAGCAGCCACCAGTTTATGGTGTAGGGGGTGGGCTATTTATAGCCAGGAGGTAACCCAACCTGATTTGGCCGAAATGGCCCTGGGTCACTAAGGAACTGACACGTGTCCAATGGTCAGATTTCAAACACACGCGGCAGCTTGACTTGGGCTACAAGTAAAGCTGACTCATCCAGCTCTGGATAAGATTTGCTCTCATTGTCTTCGCTCGAAGACATAGGATTTGGTTGAGCATCACATCAGTCAATCTGACTTTGTTCACTTGGACCCCACTTATCAGTACGGTGGTTCCTATGACTCACAAAGAAGAAAAGGAAACTACAAAACAACTATGTCTTCGTACTCCATAGTCTTCACGTGAATGTCTTCTCCTGTCATAAGCTTCAATGTGAATATCTTCACAGACCACCATTGTCTTCAATGTCTTCACACATTTTTAGGGGTCATCTCTGGTAGGTAAACCGAATCAATATGGGACTACTACCTGTGTTATCCTGCAATTCTCACAAACGCATTAGTCCCTCAACCAAGTTTGTCGTCAATACTCCAAAACCAACTAGGGGTGGCACTAGATGCACTTACAATCTCCCCTTTTGGTGATTGATGACAAACTGGTTGAAGTTTTCAACGGGGATAAAAGTATGTGAAAGTTAAGGATTAAGGGTTTGTCTTCATAATCAGTAAAAGGCTCCCCCTGAAGATGTGCATATCAATAGTTTGCTTTGAATGCAAATGCACATGGCAGGTTTTACTTAGTGGAGATCCTCTTCAACTTATGAAGACAATTCATCAAGCATATGAAGATAATGACATGTAGAATGAAAAATGGACGTCTGTGGAATGGCTTCATGTGGAATTTATCATCGCATCACAAGGTAGCAGAAAAAGTAGCAGACGGCCATAGAGTTTAAGTGTTACAACTCAAAGAACCAAATGTTTCAAAAGACAAGAGGTGTAAAGACTTAGCCGAAAAATAATGCAACCACCCATAAGGACCCGCTTGAAGACTATCAACTCATAAGCTTCTCCCCCTTTTGTCAGTAATGACCAAAAAAGTTTGAAGACATAGAGTATCTACTTGTTCCCATCATGAGTAGATGATGGAGCAGGATCGATGTTGGAGTTCGGTGGTGCAGACGAGCCTGGAGCAGTGTCAAGATGAAGTGCAGCCATGGTTGGTGAAGTGGCATCGTCTTCTTCATCACAACTCTTGCAACAACAGTTGCAGCCGAAGACGAGTGTTCAGAGTATTCAATAGACGGCGTGCGACGCCATCTTGCATTTTGTGGAGGCCTAGAATCAAACTTGAAGTCCTAAGTGAAGCCATCTTCATGAAGATCGTCTTCAGGACATAGCAGTGTGAGACTTTTCCAGGACCGCCGACAGGCTTCATGGGCAACAAATGAGTTCTTGGTGGCCAAGTTTCGAATGCGATTGACATCCACCAAGATACTCTGCATCTGACGCTTTTGCCAGTCATGATTCTTATCCTGCTTCTGATGCAAGGCAACAAGAAGCTCTCGGTCATTGAGTACACGAGAACGCTTCCGAGGCCTTTGGGCAACCGTACTTGCAGTGGCTTCGGTGTTGGACTCTTGGCATGATGTGGCACTCTCATATTGACAGCTAGAGGATAAGCGGGGGTAGCAGCATTGGGAACAAGAATTCTCTCCATTGCATGCGAGAAGCTTTGGTGTTAAGCATTCTGAAGATGTAGAGGCTTCTTGGCAGGCTCGGGGTAGATGGCTGTTGGGAATCGTAGCATAATTTAAAACTTTCCTACGCTCACCAAGATGCATCTATGGAGTATACTAGCAACGAGGGGAAAGGAGTGCATCTACATACCCTTGTAGATCGCGAGCGGAAGCGTTCCAATGAACGTGGATGACGGAGTCGTACTCGCCGTGATCCAAATCACCGATGACCGAGTGCCGAACGGACGGCACCTCCGCGTTCAACACACGTACGGTATAGCGACGTCTCCTCCTTCTTGATCTAGCAAGGGGGAAGGAGAGGTTGATGGAGATCCAGCAGCACGACGGCGTGGTGGTGGATGTAGCGGGATGCCGGCAGGGCTTCGCCGAGCTTCTACGAGAGAGAGAGGTGTTGCAGGGGAGGAGGGAGGCGCCCAAGGCTGAGATATTGCTGCCCTCCCTCCCCCCCTTATATAGGCCCCCTGGGAGGGGGGGCGCCGGCCACAACCCATCTAGAGGGGGGGCGGCGGCCAAGGGGGGTGCCTTGCCCCTCAAGGCAAGTGGGGCGCCCCCCACCCTAGGGTTTCCAACCCTAGGCGCAGGGGGGAGGCCCATGGGGGGCGCCCAGCCGACTAGGGGCTGGTTCCCTCCCACTTCAGCCCACAGGGCCCTCCGGGATAGGTGGCCCCACCCGGTGGACCCCCGGGAACATTCCGGTGGTCCCGGTACAATACCAGTAACCCCCGAAACTTTCCCGGTGGCCGAAACTTGACTTCCTATATATAATTCTTTACCTCCGGACCATTACGGAACTCCTCGTGACGTCCGGGATCTCATCCGGGACTCCGAACAACTTTCGGGTTTCTGCATACACATATCTCTACAACCCTAGCGTCACCGAACCTTAAGTGTGTAGACCCTACGGGTTCGGGAGACATGCAGACATGACCGAGACGCCTCTCCGGTCAATAATCAACAGCAGGATCTGGATACCCATGTTGGCTCCCACATGTTCCACGATGATCTCATCGGATGAACCACGATGTCGAGGATTCAATCAATCCCGTATGCAATTCCCTTTGTCAATCGGTATGTTACTTGCCCGAGATTCGATCGTCGGTATCCCAATACCTTGTTCAATCTCGTTACCGGCAAGTCTCTTTACTCGTACCGCAATGCATGATCCCGTGACTAACGCCTTAGTCACATTGAGCTCATTATGATGATGCATTACCGAGTGGGCCCAGAGATACCTCTCCGTCATACGGAGTGACAAATCCCAGTCTCGATCCGTGCCAACCCAACAGACACTTTCGGAGATACCCGTAGTGCACCTTTATAGTCACCCAGTTACGTTGTGACGTTTGGCACACCCAAAGCACTCCTACGGTATCCGGGAGTTGCACGATCTCATGGTCTAAGGAAAAGATACTTGACATTGGAAAAGCTCTAGCAAACGAAACTACACGATCTTTTATGCTATGCTTAGGATTGGGTCTTGTCCATCACATCATTCTCCCAATGATGTGATCCCGTTATCAATGACATCCAATGCCCATAGTCAGGAAACCATGACTATCAGTTGATCAAGGAGCTAGTCAACTAGAGGCTTACTAGGGACAGGTTGTGGTCTATGTATTCACACATGTATTACGATTTCCGGACAATACAATTATAGCATGAACAATAGACGATTACCATGAACAAAGAAATATAATAATAACCATTTATTATTGCCTCTAGGGCATATTTCCAACAGTCTCCCACTTGCACTAGAGTCAATAATCTAGTTACATTGTGATGAATCGAACACCCATTGCGTCCTGGTGTTGATCATGTTTTGCTCTAGGGAGAGGTTTAGTCAACGGATCTGCTACATTCAAGTCCGTATGTACTTTACAAATATCTATGTCTCCATTTTGAACACTTTCACGAATGGAGTTGAAGCAACGCTTGATATGCCTGGTCTTCCTGTGAAACCTGGGCTCCTTCGCAAGTGCAATAGCTCCAGTGTTGTCACAGAAGAGAGTCATCGGGCCCGACGCATTGGGCATCACCCCTAGGTCGGTAATGAACTCCTTCATCCAGACTGCTTCCTATGCTGCCTCCGAGGCTGCCATGTACTCTGCTTCACATGTAGATCCCGCCACGACGCTTTGCTTGCAACTGCACCAGCTTACTGCTCCTCCATTCAAAATATACACGTATCCGGTCTGTGACTTTGAGTCATCCAGATCTGTGTCGAAGCTAGCGTCGACGTAACCCTTTACGACGAGCTCTTCGTCACCTCCATAAACGAGAAACATGTCCTTAGTCCTTTTCAGGTACTTCAGGATATTCTTGACCGCTGTCCAGTGTTCCATGCCGGGATTACTTTGGTACCTTCCTACCAAACTTACGGCAAGGTTTACATCAGGTCTGGTACACAGCATGGCATACATAATAGACCCTATGGCCGAGGCATAGGGGATGACACTCATCTTTTCTATATCTTCTGCCGTGGTCGGGCATTGAGCCGTGCTCAATTGCACACCTTGCAATACAGGCAAGAACCCCTTCTTGGACTGATCCATATTGAACTTCTTCAATATCTTGTCAAGGTATGTACTCTGTGAAAGACCAATGAGGCGTCTTGATCTATCTCTATAGATCTTGATGCCTAATATATAAGCAGCTTCTCCAAGGTCCTTCATTGAAAAACACTTATTCAAATAGGCCTTTATACTTTCCAAGAATTCTATATCATTTCCCATCAATAATATGTCATCCACATATAATATGAGAAATGCTACAGAGCTCCCACTCACTTTCTTGTAAACACAGGCTTCTCCATAAGTCTGTGTAAACCCAAACGCTTTGATCATCTCATCAAAGCGAATGTTCCAACTCCGAGATGCTTGCACCAGCCCATAGATTGAGCGCTGGAGCTTGCATACTTTGTTAGCATTCTTAGGATCGACAAAACCTTCTGGCTGCATCATATACAACTCTTCCTTAAGGAAGCCGTTAAGGAATGCCGTTTTGACGTCCATCTGCCATATCTCATAATCATAGTATGCAGCAATTGCTAACATGATTCGGACGGACTTCAGCTTCGCTACGGGTGAGAAAGTCTCATCATAGTCAACCCCTTGAACTTGTCGATAACCCTTAGCGACAAGTCGAGCTTTGTAGATGGTCACATTACCATCCGCGTCCGTCTTCTTCTTAAAGATCCATTTGTTTTCTATGGCTCGCCGATCATCGGGCAAGTCAGTCAAAGTCCATACTTCGTTTTCATACATGGATCCTATCTCGGATTTCATGGCTTCTAGCCATTTGTCGGAATCCGGGCCCGCCATCGCTTCTTCATAGTTCGAAGGTTCACCATTGTCTAACAACATGATTTCCAGGACAGGGTTGCCGTACCACTCTGGTGCGGAACGTGTCCTTGTGGACCTACGAAGTTCAGTAGTAACTTGATCCGAAGCTTCATGATCATCATCATTAACTTCCTCCCCAGTCGGTGTAGGCACCATAGGAACATTTTCCCGCGCTGCGCTACTTTCCGGTTCGGAAGGGGTGACTATCACCTCATCAAGTTCCACTTTCCTCCCACTCAATTCTTTCAAGAGAAACTCCTTCTCTAGAAAGGACCCGTTCTTGGCAACGAAGATCTTGCCTTCGGATCTGAGGTAGAAGGTATACCCAATAGTTTCCTTAGGGTATCCTATGAAGACGCATTTCTCCGACTTGGGTTCGAGCTTTTCAGGTTGAAGTTTCTTGACATAAGCATCGCATCCCCAAACTTTTAGAAACGACAGCTTAGGTTTCTTCCCAAACCATAATTCATACGGTGTCGTCTCAACGGATTTCGACGGAGCCCTATTTAAAGTGAATGCGGCAGTCTCTAAAGCATAGCCCCAAAATGAGAGCGGTAAATCGGTAAGAGACATCATAGATCGCACCATATCCAATAGAGTGCGATTACGACGTTCGGACACACCATTTCTCTGAGGTGTTCCAGGCGGCGTGAGTTGTGAAACTATTCCACATTTCCTTAAGTGTGCACCAAACTCGTGACTTAAATATTCTCCACCATGATCTGATCGTAAGAATTTTATTTTCCTGTCACGTTGATTCTCAACCTCACTCTGAAATTCCTTGAACCTTTCAAAGGTTTCAGACTTGTGTTTCATTAGGTAGACATACCCATATCTACTTAAATCATCAGTGAGAGTGAGAACATAACGATATCCTCCGCGAGCCTCAACACTCATTGGACCGCACACATCGGTATGTATGATTTCCAATAAGTTGGTTGCTCGCTCCATTGTTCCGGAGAACGGAGTCTTGGTCATCTTACCCATGAGGCATGGTTCGCACGTGTCAAATGATTCGTAATCAAGAGACTCCAAAAGTCCATCTGCATGGAGCTTCTTCATGCGCTTGACACCAATGTGACCAAGGCGGCAGTGCCACAAGTATGTGGGACTGTCGTTATCAACTTTACATCTTTTGGTATTCACACTATGAATATGTGTAACATCACGCTCGAGATTCATCAAAAATAAACCATTGACCAGCGGGGCATGACCATAAAACATATCTCTCAAATAAATAGAACAACCATTATTCTCGGATTTAAATGAGTAGCCATCTCGAATTAAACGAGATCCAGATACAATGTTCATGCTCAAAGCTGGCACTAAATAACAATTATTGAGGTTTAAAACTAATCCCGTGGGTAGATGCAGAGGTAGCGTGCCGACGGCGATCACATCGACCTTGGAACCATTCCCGACGCGCATCGTCACCTCGTCCTTCGCCAGTCTCCGTTTATTCCGTAGTTCCTGTTTTGAGTTACAAATATGAGCAACCGCACCGGTATCAAATACCCAGGAGCTACTATGAGTACTGGTAAGGTACACATCAATTACATGTATATCACATATACCTTTGGTGTTGCCGGCCTTCTTGTCCGCTAAGTACTTGGGGCAGTTCCGCTTCCAGTGACCACTTCCCTTGCAATAAAAGCACTCAGTTTCAGGCTTGGGTCCATTCTTTGACTTCTTCCCGGCAACTGGCTTACCGGGCGCGGCAACTCCCTTGCCGTCCTTCTTGATGTTCTTCTTACCCTTGCCCTTCTTGAACTTAGTGGTTTTATTCACCATCAACACTTGATGTTCTTTTCTGATCTCCACCTCCGCTGATTTCAGCATTGAATATACCTCGGGAATGGTCTTTTCCATCCCCTGCATATTGTAGTTCATCACAAAGCTCTTGAAGCTTGGTGGAAGCGACTGAAGGATTCTGTCAATGACCGCGTCATCCGGGAGATTAACTCCCAGCTGAGTCAAGCGGTTGTGCAACCCAGACATTCTGAGTATGTGCTCACTTACAGAACTATTTTCCTCCATTTTACAGCTGAAGAACTTGTCGGAGACTTCATATCTCTCGACCCGGGCATGAGCTTGGAAAACCAATTTCAGCTCCTCGAACATCTCATATGCTCCATGTTTCTCAAAACGCTTTTGGAGACCCAGTTCTAAGCTGTAAAGCATGCCGCACTGAACGAGGGAGTAATCATCAGCACGTGATTGCCAAGCGTTCATAACGTCTTGGTTCTCAGGGATTGGTGCTTCACCTAGCGGTGCTTCTAAGACATAATCTTTCTTGGCTACTATGAGGATGATCCTCAGGTTCCGGACCCAGTCCGTATAGTTGCTGCCATCATCTTTCAGCTTGGTTTTCTCTAGGAACGCGTTGAAATTGAGGACAACGTTGGCCATTTGATCTACAAGACATAGTGTAAAGATTTAAGACTAAGTTCATGATAATTAAGTTCATCTAATCAAATTACTCAATGAACTCCCACTCAGATAGACATCCCTCTAGTCATCTAAGTGAAACATGATCCGAGTTAACTAGGCCGTGTCCGATCATCACGTGAGACGGACTAGTCAAGATCGGTGAACATCTCCATGTTGATCGTATCTTCTATACGACTCATGCTCGACCTTTCGGTCCTCCGTGTTCCGAGGCCATGTCTGTACATGCTAGGCTCGTCAAGTCAACCTAAGTGTATTGTGTGTGTTCCGAGGCCATGTCTGTACATGCTAGGCTCGTCAACACCCGCTGTATTCGAACGTTAGAATCTATCACACCCGATCATCACGTGGTGCTTCGAAACAACGAACCTTCGCAACGGTGCATAGTTAGGGTGAACACTTTCTTGAAATTATCATAAGGGGTCATCTTATTTACTACCGTCGTTCTAAAGAAATAAGATGTAAAAACATGATAAACATCACATGCAATCAAATAGTGACATGATATGGCCAATATCATTTTGCTCCTTTGATCTCCATCTTCGGGGCACCATGATCATCTTCGTCACCGGCATGACACCATGATCTCCATCATCGTGTCTTCATGAAGTCGTCACGCCAACGATTACTTCTACTTCTATGGCTAACGCGTTTAGCAACAAAGTAAAGTAATTTACATGGCGTTATTCAATGACACGCAGGTCATGCAAAATAAAAAGACAACTCCTATGGCTCCTGCCGGTTGTCATACTCATCGACATGCAAGTCGTGATTCCTATTACAAGAATATGATCAATCGCATACATCACATATATCATTCATCACATCTTCTGGCCATATCACATCACATAACACATGCTGCAAAAACAAGTTAGACGTCCTCTAATTGTTGTTGCAAGTTTTTACGTGGTTTGTAGGTTTCTAGCAAGAACGTTTCTTACCTACGTATGACCACAACGTGATTTGCCAATTTCTATTTACCCTTCATAAGGACCCTTTTCATCGAATCCGTTCCGACTAAAGTAGGAGAGACAGACACCCGCTAGCCACCTTATGCAACTAGTGCATGTCAGTCGGTGGAACCTGTCTCACGTAAGCGTACGTGTAAGGTCGGTCCGGGCCGCTTCATCCTACAATGCCGCCGAAACAAGAAACGACTAGTAGCGGCAAGAAGAATTGGCAACATCAACGCCCACAACTTCTTTGTGTTCTACTCGTGCATAGTAACTATGCATAAACCTGGCTCTGATACCACTGTTGGGAATCGTAGCATAATTTAAATTTTCCTACGCTCACCAAGATGCATCTATGGAGTATACTAGCAACGAGGGGAAAGGAGTGCATCTACATACCCTTGTAGATCGCGAGCGGAAGCTTTCCAATGAACGTGGATGACGGAGTCGTACTCGCCGTGATCCAAATCACCGATGACCGAGTGCCGAACGGACGGCACCTCCGCGTTCAACACACGTACGGTACAGCGACGTCTCCTCCTTCTTGATCCAGCAAGGGGGAAGGAGAGGTTGATGGAGATCCAGCAGCACGACGGCGTGGTGGTGGATGTAGCGGGATGCCGGCAGGGCTTCGCCGAGCTTCTACGAGAGAGAGAGGTGTTGCAGGGGAGGAGGGAGGCGCCCAAGGCTGAGATATTGCTGCCCTCCCTCCCCCCCTTTATATAGGCCCCCTAGGAGGGGGGCGCCGGCCACAACCCATCTAGAGGGGGGGCGGCGGCCAAGGGGGGTGCCTTGCCCCTCAAGGCAAGTGGGGCGCCCCCCCACCCTAGGTTTTCCAACCCTAGGCGCAGGGGGGAGGCCCATGGGGGGGCACCAGCCCACTAGGGGCTGGTTCCCTTCCCACTTCAGCCCACGGGGCCCTCCGGGATAGGTGGCCCCACCCGGTGGACCCCCGGGACCCTTCCGGTGGTCCCGGTACAATACCGGTAACCCCCGAAACTTTCCCGGTGGCCGAAACTTGACTTCCTATATATAATTCTTTACCTCCGGACCATTCCAGAACTCCTCGTGACATCCGGGATCTCATCCGGGACTCCGGACAACTTTCGGGTTTCCGCATACACATATCTCTACAACCCTAGCGTCACTGAACCTTAAGTGTGTAGACCCTACGGGTTCGGGAGACATGCAGACATGACCGAGACGCCTCTCCGGTCAATAACCAACAGCGGGATCTGGATACCCATGTTGGCTCCCACATGTTCCACGATGATCTCATCGGATGAACCACGATGTCGAGGATTCAATCAATCCCGTATGCAATTCCCTTTGTCAATCGGTATGTTACTTGCCCGAGATTCGATCGTCGGTATCCCAATACCTTGTTCAATCTCGTTACCGGCAAGTCTCTTTACTCGTACCGCAATGCATGATCCCGTGACTAACGCCTTAGTCACATTGAGCTCATTATGATGATGCATTACCGAGTGGGCCCAGAGATACCTCTCCGTCATACGGAGTGACAAATCCCAGTCTCGATCCGTGCCAACCCAACAGACACTTTCGGAGATACCCGTAGTGCACCTTTATAGTCACCCAGTTACGTTGTGATGTTTGGCACACCCAAAGCACTCCTACGGTATCCGGGAGTTGCACGATCTCATGGTCGAAGGAAAAGATACTTGACATTGGAAAAGCTCTAGCAAACGAAACTACACGATCTTTTATGCTATGCTTAGGATTGGGTCTTGTCCATCACATCATTCTCCCAATGATGTGATCCCGTTATCAATGACATCCAATGCCCATAGTCAGGAAACCATGACTATCAGTTGATCAACGAGCTAGTCAACTAGAGGCTTACTAGGGACACGTTGTGGTCTATGTATTCACACATGTATTACGATTTCCGGACAATACAATTATAGCATGAACAATAGACGATTACCATGAACAAAGAAATATAATAATAACCATTTATTATTTCCTCTAGGGCATATTTCCAACAATGGCTTCAATGGACAGATCAATCTCAGGCAGAAAAACAAGATGGTTGCGCGCTGAAGGCTGATAGACAACAGAAGAATGGAGCTTGATCAGGCGCATCACCCATGGAGCATAGAACTTCAGGCCAAACAGATCAATCCCAGAAGCAGCTAGAGTCCTGATGAAGAAATCCTGGGTGTTGAATCTGATGCCATTGATGATATAAAATACCAAAGTCTTCATGGCTCATTCAAGTTTGGCTCCAGAAGAATGTCCCTTGATTGGCCATAGAGTACGCCTCAGAATGTGGTATACTGTACGTGGAAAGTACTCAAGGTACTGGACGAAGAATTCCTTTGGGTATTCAGCATCTTGAGGCAATGGCTTCATCATGCTGAGCATCTGACTCATATTGGGTTCGGGCCTCTGAAAGGTACTCTGCAGTTCATCGCGATGACGCTGAAAACCAAGCTCATATAACTCACCTGGAGTGGGCAAGGAAGTAAGCTCGATAATGTCTTGAGCTTTCGCTTCGTGATGTACATCGCCTGTCATCCACTCAAGGATCCATGTCTTCGGATCCCTGTTGTAGCCGCGAATATGAAGGGTGGCATAGAACTGCAGCAGAAGCTCTTCATTTCAGTGCTCTTTGTCTGTCACAAATGGCAGAAGACCAACATCCGTGAAGCAGTCGAGAGCTTCTTCAAGACAGGGCAGCCCAGCAATAGCTTCACTATCCAGACGCATGTGGGGAAAGATTCGCCCTTGATTGTGAAGGAAATATGCCCTAGAGGCAATAATAAAGTTAATTTATTTCATTATTTCATGATAAATGTTTATTATTCATGCTAGAATTGTATTAATCGGAAACCTGATACATGTGTGAATACATAGACAAACAGAGTATCACTAGTATGCCTCTACTTGACTAGCTCGTTGAATTAAAGATGGTTAAGTTTCCTAGCCATAGACATGAGTTGCCATTCGATTAACAGGATCACATCATTAGAGAATGATGTGATTGACTTGACTCATTCCGTTAGCTTAGCATTTGATCGTTTAGTATGTTGCTATTGCTTTCTTCATGACTTATACATGTTCCTATGACTATGAGATTATGCAACTCCCAAATACCGGAGGAACACTTTGTGTGCTACCAAACATCACAGCGTAACTGGGTGATTATAAAGGTGCTCTACAGGTGTCTCCGATGGTACTTGTTGAGTTGGCATAGATCGAGATTAGGATTTGTCACTCCGATTGTCGGAGAGGTATCTCTGTGCCCTCACGGTAATGCACATCACTATAAGCCTTGCAAGCAATGCAACTAATGAGTTAGTTGCGGGATGATGTATTACAGAACGAGTAAAGAGACTTGCCGGTAACGACATTGAGCTAGGTATTGAGATACCGACGATCGAATCTCGGGCAAGTAACTTACCGATGACAAACGGAACAACGTATCTTGTTATGCGGTTTGATCGATAAATATCTTCGTAGAATATGTAGGAACCAATATGAGCATCCAGGTTCCGCTATTGGTTATTGACCGGAGACGTGTCTCGGTCATGTCTACATAGTTCTCGAACCCGTAGGGTCCGCACGCTTAAAGTTCGGTGACGATCGGTATTATGAGTTTATGTGTTTTGATGTACCGAAGGTAGTTCGGAGTCCCGGATGAGATCGGGGACATGACGAGGAGTCTCGAAATGGTCGAGACGTAAAGATCGATATATTGGACGACCATATTCGGACATCGGAAATGTTCCGAGTGATTCGGGTATGTTTTGGAGTACCGGAGAGTTACGGGAATTCGCCGGGGAGTATATGGGCCTTATGGGGCTTTAGGGGAAAGAGAGATGGGAGGCTGCGCCCCCCCCCCCCCCAAGGCCTAGTCCGAATTTGACTAGGGGGAGGGGCGGCGCCCCCTCCTTCCTTCTCTTCTCTTTTCCCTTTCCTTCTCTCCAATCCTACTACATAGAAGGGGGGAATCCTACTCCCGGGGGGAGTAGGACTCCTCCAGGGCGCGCCATAGCTAGGCCGGTCCTCCCCCCTCCTCCACTCCTTTATATACGTGGCCAGGGGGCACCCCATAGCACACAAGTTGATCATTCATCTCTCTTAGCCGTGTGCGGTGCCCACCTCCACCATAATCCACCTCGGTCATATCGTAGCGGTGCTTAGGTGAAGCCCTGCGTCGGTAGCTTCATCAACACCGTCACCACGCCGTCGGGCTGACGAAGCTCTTCCCCGAAGCTCTACTGGATCGTGAGTTCGCGGGACGTCACCGAGCTGAACGTGTGCTGAACGCGGAGGTGCCATACGTTCGATACTAAGGATCGGTCGATCGTGAGGACGTACGACTACATCAACCGCGTTGTCATAATGCTTTCGCTTACGGTCTACGAGGGTACGTAGACGACACTCTCCCCCTCGTTGCTATGCATCACCATGATCTTGCGTGTGCGTAGGAATTTTTTTGAAATTGCTACGTTCGCCAACAGTGGCATCCGAGCCAGGTTTATGCGTAGGTGTTATATGCACGAGTAGAACACAAGTGAGTTGTGGGTGATACAAGTCATACTGCTTACCAGCATGTCATACTTTGGTTCGGCGGTATTGTTGGATGAAGCGGCCCGGACCGACATTACGCGTACGCTTACGCGAGACTGGTTCTACCGACATGCTTTGCACACAAGTGGCTGGTGGGTGTCAGTTTCTCCAACTTTAGTTGAACCGAGTGTGGCTATGCTCGGTCCTTGTGAAGGTTAAAACATCACTAACTTGACGAAATATCATTGTGGTTTTGATGCGTAGGTAAGAACGGTTCTTGCTCAGCCCGTAGCAGCCACGTAAAACTTGCAACAACAAAGTAGAGGACGTCTAACTTGTTTTTGCAGGGCATGTTGTGATGTGATATGGTCAAGGCATGATGCTATTTTTATTGTATGAGATGATCATGTTTTGTAACAGAGTTATCGGCAGCTGGCAGGAGCCATATGGTTGTCGCTTTATTGTATGAAATGCAATTGCCATGTAATTGCTTTACTTTATAACTAAGCGGTAGCGATAGTCGTAGAAGCAATAGTTGGCGAGATGACAACGATGCTACGATGGAGATCAAGGTGTCGCGCCGGTGACGATGGTGATCATGACGGTGCTTTGGAGATGGAGATCAAAGGCACAAGATGATGATGGCCATATCATATCACTTATATTGATTGCATGTGATGTTTATCCTTTATGCATCTTATTTTGCTTAGTTCAACGGTAGCATTATAAGATGATCTCTCACTAAATTTCAAGGTACAAGTGTTCTCCCTGAGTATGCACCGTTGCGACAGTTCTTCGTGCTGAGACACCACGTGATGATCGGGTGTGATAAGCTCTACGTTCACATACAACGGGTGCAAGCCAGTTTTGCACACGCAGAATACTCGGGTTAAACTTGACGAGCCTAGCATATGCAGATATGGCCTCGGAACACTGGAGACCGAAAGGTCGAGCGTGAATCATATAGAAGATATGATCAACATAGTGATGTTCACCATTGAAAACTACTCCATCTCACGTGATGATCGGACATGGTTTAGTTGATATGGATCACGTGATCACTTAGATGATTAGAGGGATGTCTATCTAAGTGGGAGTTCTTAAGTAATATGACTAATTGAACCTTAATTTATCATGAACTTAGTCCTGGTAGTATTAGCATATCTATGTTGTAGATCAATAGCTCGCGTTTAGCTCCCCTGATTTATTTTTGATATGTTCCTAGAGAAAACTAAGTTGAAAGATGTTAGTAGCAATGATGTGGATTGGATCCGTGATCTGAGGATTATCCTCATTGCTGCACAGAAGAATTATGTCCTTGATGCACCGCCAGGTGACAGACCGATTGTAGGAGCAGATGCAGACGTTGTGAACGTTTGGCAAGCTCGATATGATGGCTACTTGATAGTTTAGTGCACCATGCTTTACGGCTTAGAATCGGGGCTTCAAAGACATTTTCGAAACGCCACGGAGCATATGAGATGTTCCAAGAGTTGAAATTAGTATTTCAGACTCATGTCCATGTCGAAAGGTATGAGACCTTCGACAAGTACTTTGCCTACAAGATGGAGGAGAATTGCTCAACTAGTGAGCATGTGCTCAGAATGTCTGAGTACTACAATCACTTCAATCAAGTGGGAGTTAATCTTCCAAATAAAATAGTGATTGACAGGGTTCTCTAGTCACTATCACCAAGTTACTAGAACTTTGTGATGAACTATAATATGCAAGGGATAACGGAAACGATTCCCAAGCTCTTCGTGATGCTGAAATCGATGAAGGTAGAAATCAAGAAAAGCATCAAGTGTTGATGGTTGACAAGACCGCTAGTTTCAAGAAAAGGGCAAAGGGAATAAGGGGAACTTCAAGAAGAATGGCAAGCAAGTTGCTGCTCTAGTGAAGAAACCCAAGTCTGGACCTAAGCCTGAGACTGAGTGCTTCTACTGCAAAGGGACTGGTCACTGGAAGCGGAACTGCCCCAAGTATTTGGCGGATAAGAAGGATGGCAAAGTGAACAAAGGTATATTTGATATACATGTTATTGATGTGTACTTTACTAGTGTTTATAGCAACCCCTCAGTATTTGGTACTAGTTCAGTTGCTAAGATTAGTAACTCGAAACGGAAGTTGCAGAATGAACAGAAACTAGTTAAGGGCGAGGTGACGATGTGTGTTGGAAGTAGTTCCAAAATTGATATGATCATCATCTCACACTCCCTATACTTTCGGGATTAGTGTTGAACCTAAATAAGTGTTATTTGGTGTTTGCGTTGAGCATGAATATGATTTGATCATGTTTATTGCAATACGGTTATTCATTTAAGTTAGAGAATAATTGTTGTTCTGTTTACATGAATAAAACCTTCTATGGTCATACACCCAATGAAAATGGTTTGTTGGATCTCGATCGTAGTGATACACATATTCATAATATTGAAGCCAAAAGATGCAAAGTTAATAAAGATAGTGTAACTTATTTGTGGCACTGCCATTTAGGTCATATTGGTGTAAAGCACATGAAGAAATTCCATGCTGATGGAATTTTGGAATCACTTGATTATGAATTACTTCATGCTTGCGAACCATGCCTTATGGGCAAGATGACTAAGACTCCGTTCTCCGGAACAATGGAGCGAGCAACTGACTTATTGGAAATAATACATATTGATGTATGCAATCCGATGAGTGTTGAGGCTCGCGGCGGGTATCGTTATTTTCTGACCTTCACAGATGATTTGAGCAGATATGGGTATATCTACTTGATGAAACATAAGTCTGAAACATTTGAAAAGTTCATATAATTTCAGAGTGAAGTGGAAAATCATCGTAACAAGAAAATAAAATTTCTACGATCTGATCATGGAGGAGAATATTTGAGTTACGAGTTTGGTCTTCATTTGAAACAATGCGGAATAGTTTCGCAACTCACGCCACCTAGAACACCACATCATAATGGTGTGTCCGAACATCGTAACTGTACTTTATTAGATATGGTGCAATCTATGATGTCTCTTACCGATTTACCACTATCATTTTGGGGTTATGCATTAGAGACAGCTGCATTCACGTTAAATAGGGCACCATCTAAATCCGTTGAGATGACACCATATGAACTGTGGTTTGGCAAGAAACCAAAGTTGTCGTTTCTGAAGTTTGGGGTTGTGATGCTTATGTGAAAAGGTTTCATCCTGATAAGCTCAAACCCAAATTGAAGTCTTCATAGGATACCCAAAGGAGACAGTTGGGTACACCTTCTATCACAGATCCGAAGGCAAGACATTCGTTGCTAAGAATGGATCCTTTCTAGAGAAGTAGTTTCTCTCGAAAGAAGTGAGTGGGAGGAAAGTAGAACTTGATGAGGTAACTATACCTGCTCCCTTATTGGAAAGTAGTTCATCACAGAAATCTGTTCCTGTGACTCCTACACCAATTAGTGAGGAAGCTAATGATGATGATCATGTAACTTCATATCAAGTTACTACCGAACCTCGTAGGTCAACCAGAGTGAGATCCGCACTAGAGTGGTACGGTAATCCTCTTCTGGAGGTCATGTTACTTGACCATGACGAACCTACGAACTATGAGGAAGCGATGATGATCCCAGATTCCGCGAAATGGCTTGAGGCCATGAAATCTGAGATGGGATCCATGTATGAGAACAAAGTGTGGACTTTGGTTGAATTGCCCGATGATCGGCAAGCCATAGAAAATAAATGGATCTTCAAGAGGAAGACGGACGCTGATAGTAGTGTTACTATCTACAAAGCTAGACTTATCAAAAAAGGTTTTTGACAAAGTTCAAGGTGTTGACTACGATGAGATTTTCTCACTCGTAGCGATGCTTAAGTCTGCCCGAATCATGTTAGCAAATTGCCACATTTTATGAAATCTGGCAAATGGATGTCAAAACTACATTCCTTAATGGATTTCTTAAAGAAGAGTTGTATATGATGCAACCAGAAGGTTTTGTCGATCCTAAAGGTGCTAACAAAATGTGCAAGCTCCAGCAATCCATCTATGGATTGGTGCAAGCATCTCGGAGTTGGAATATACGCTTTGATGAGTTGATCAAAGCATATAGTTTTATACAGACTCGAGGTGAAGCCTGTATTTACAAGAAAGTGAGTGGGAGCACTACAGCATTTCTGATAAGTATATGTGAATGACATATTGTTGATCGGAAATAATGTAGAATTTTCTGGAAAGCATAAAGGAGTATTTGAAAGGAGTTTTTTCAAAGAAAGACCTCGGTGAAGCTGCTTACATATTGAACATCAAGATCTATAGAGATAGATCAAGACGTTTGATAAGTTTTTCAATGAGTACATACCTTGACAAAATTTTGAAGTAGTTCAAAATGGAACAGTCAAAGAAGGAGTTCTTGCCTGTGTTGCAACGTGTGAAGTTGAGTAAGACTCAAAGCCTGACCACGGTAGAAGATAGAGAGAGAATGAAAGTCATTCCCTATGCCTCAGCCATAGGTTCTATAAAGTATGTCATGCTGTGTACCAGACCTATTTTATACCCTACACTGAGTTTGGCAAGGGAGTACAATAGTGATCTAGGAGTAGATCACTGGACAGCGGTCAAAATTATCCTTAGTGGAATAAGGATATGTTTCTCGATTATGGAGGTGACAAAAGGTTCATTGTAAAGGGTTACGTTGATGCAAGTTTTGACACTGATCCAGATGACTCTAAGTCTCAATCTGGATGCATATTGAAAGTGGGAGCAATTAGCTAGAGTAGCTCCGTGCAGAGCATTGTTAACATAGAAATTTGCTAAATACATACAGATCTGAATGTGGCAGACCCGTTGACTAAACTTCTCTCACAAGCAAAACATGATCACACTTTAGTACTCTTTGGGTGTTAATCACATAGCGATGTGAACTAGATTATTGACTCTAGTAAACCCTTTGGGTGTTGGTCACATGACGATGTGAACTATGGGTGTTAATTACATGGTGATGTGAACTATTGGTGTTAAATCACATGGCGATGTGAACTAGATTATTGACTCTAGTGCAAGTGGGAGACTGAAGGAAATATGCCCTAGAGGCAATAATAAAGTTATTATTTATTTTCTTATTTCATGATAAATGTTTATTATTCATGCTAGAATTGTATTAACCGGAAACTTGATACATGTGTGAATACATAGAAAAATAGAGTATCACTAGTATGCCTCTACTTGACTAGCTCGTTGAATCAAAGATGGTTAAGTTTCCTAGCCATAGACATGAGTTGTCATTTGATTAATGGGATTACATCATTAGAGAATGATGTGATTGACTTGACCCATTCCGTTAGCTTAGCATTTGATCGTTTAGTATGTTGCTATTGCTTTCTTCATGACTTATACATGTTCCTATGACTATGAGATTATGCAACTCCCGAATACCGGAGGAACACTTTGTGTGCTACCAAATGTCACAACATAACTGGGTGATTATAAAGGTGCTCTACAGGTGTCTCCGATGGTGCTTGTTGAGTTGGCATAGATCGAGATTAGGATTTGTCACTTCGATTGTCGGACAGGTATCTCTGGGCCATCTTGGTAATGCACATCACTATAAGCCTTGCAAGCAATGCAACTAATGAGTTAGTTGCGGGATGATGTATTACAGAACGAGTAAAGAGACTTGCCGGTAATGAGATTGAGCTAGGTATTGAGATACCGACGATCGAATATCGGGCAAGTAACATACCGATGACAAAGGGAACAACGTATCTTGTTATGCGGTTTGACCGATAAAGATCTTCGTAGAATATGTAGGAACCAATATGAGCATCCAGGTTCCGCTAGTGGTTATTGACCAGAGACGTGTCTCGGTCATGTCTACATAGTTCTCGAACCCGTAGGGTCCGCACGCTTAAAGTTCGATGACGATCGGTATTATGAGTTTATGTGTTTTGATATACCGCAGGTAGTTCGGAGTCCCGGATGAGATCGGGGACATGACGAGGAGTCTCGAAATGGTCGAGACGTAAAGATTGATATATTGGACGACTATATTCAGACATCGGAAAGGTTTCGAGTGATTCGGCTATGTTTCGGAGTACCGGAGAATTACAGGAATTCGACGGGGAGTATATGGCCCTTATTGGGCTTTAGGGGAAAGAGAGATGGGAGGTTGCGCGCCCCCCCAAGGCCTAGTTCAAATTTCACTAGGGGGAGGGGCGGCGCCCCCTCCTTCCTTCTCTTCTCTTTTCCCTTTCCTTCTTTCCTACTCCTACTACATGAAAGGGGGGAATCCTACTCCCGGGTGGGAGTAGGACTCCTCCAGGGCGCGCCATAGCTAGGCCGGCCCTCCCCCCTCCTCCACTCCTTTATATACGTGGCCAGGGGGCACCCCATAGCACACAAGTTGATCATTCATCTCTCTTAGCCGTGTGCGGTGCCCACCTCCACCATAATCCACCTCGGTCATATTGTAGCGGTGCTTAGGCGAAGCCCTGCGTCGGTAGCTTCATCAACACCGTCACCACGCCGTCGTGCTGACGAAGCTCTTCCCCGAAGCTCTACTGGATTGTGAGTTCACGGGACGTCACCGAGCTAAACGTGTGCTGAACGCGGAGGTGCCGTACGTTCGGTACTGAGGATCGGTCGATCGTGAAGACGTATGACTACATCAACCGCGTTGTCATAACGCTTCCGCTTACGGTCTACGAGGGTACGTAGACGACACTCTCCCCCTCGTTGCTATGCATCACCATGATCTTGCGTGTGCGTAGGAATTTTTTTGAAATTACTACGTTCGCCAACAGATTGTACAGAATGCAGGAGTAGTAGCTTCGCTGTTGATGGCTCCAAAAACAATCGGATGAGATCTTTGGCTTCGAGTAAGGAAATTTGGCACTATCGAAGAAGGTGTTGTGGGCTCTGAAGCTGTGTGCGCTGAAGGAACCCGGTGTAGTCGCAGCACCTGGAAGCCTTGGCAGCCGTGGCTTGGGCTTCTGTACTTGAGTCCTCTGCTCCACATGATAGTCATACTGTGGTCCAGGAGCAGTGGGAGGAACCATAATGGGCCATCTAACTATGACAAGCTGACCACGATCATAGGCCTGTTCAATGGTGTGAGGCCTTGGAGGTGGAACAGTGGCTTCAGCATCCACATTGGCTTCAGGCTCCACATGAGCTTCAGGCTCCACATTGTCTTCAGTCATGACTATGTCATTGGCTTCAGTGGCGTTGATTGTGGCAGCCTCAGTGTTTTCAACCTCCATTTGTTCAATAATAGGAGGGTCAGGCATAATCACATTCTCCTCGAGAATGACTTGATCTATAGCTAGGGGTGTGGCAACTCTTTCTTCTTCTCTTTCTCCAATATCTTCATCGGCTGATGCAGCCGGAATGTCTTTAGTAGCTTTGGCTACAGACTCAGAGACATTCACAGTAGGGGTGGCTTCAGGAAACACTTGACGTGCGACTGAGCTATGTTGCACATCCCCTTCCGGAATGCTCGACATGGCGACTTGTGGCTTGGGGCCTTTGCGAAGCCTGCGAAATGCGGGCGACGCCTTTGGTGAGGGAGTGGTCTGCACCATGTAGTTGTCGTCGTCAAGCACCGGAGTGGTGACTTGAGGTGGTGGAGTTCTTGGTGTCTCATCATGTACAGGGGTGTCTTGCTGTGGGCGCTCGGCCCATGAGTCATCCTGAGCAATTGGCGTTAATGGACGACCAATGCTGATAAGTTCACTGCTCGTTGGAGCAGGCGATGATACCGACTGGAGCTCGAGCTGAGGAAGGACTACATCGTCATGAACATTGTCTTCATGACCAATGTCTCTAGCTGTGATGGGGTCAACAGCTAGAACTTCTTCATTTTCAGGAGCCTCTATGGAAGCAGGCTCGTGGATCACAAGGCGTCGCTCTTGGTTGGTGGAGGCGGGAAGAGCAACCGAAATGGGTTCAACAATGAGGGGCTCAGAGGCCGCAGCACGCTCTTTCTTTGAAGACTTTGTCTTCAATTTCTTCTTGGACGGGGCATCATCAGACGCATCCTTGTGCTTACGTTTCTTGGCTTCGGCTTCAACTGCCCTTGTCTTCTTCAGCTCTGAAGCTGCTGAGGTGACCTTAGGCTTCGAGCCTGTCATACTGGCAGGGAAGACAATGTGAGGTATTCCCTGCCTTTGTTCTTCAAGTTGGGCCACAGCAGAGTTCTTCTTTTGCTTGGCAGCCATCCTGGGGTCGATGCCAGGACACCCAAGAGCTTTGCGCTTCTCAGCCTCATTGTGGGCTTGAACACATTTTTGTGCAAAGTAATTCATGCGCTCTCGTGAGCCTTTGGCTTCTCATGCTTCTTGTGAAATTGTTCCTTGAGATCATGCAGCATCTTCTTGAAGATCTGCACATTAGCCACACTGAGCTTGGCCATATTCTTCTTGAAATGAGCCTTCTCATAATCAATCTTGTTTTTCAGCTTGACGATTTTTTGAGCCAAGGCCAGTTCATTGGCAATGGCGCCGTGGAAGGTGACGCTGATGTCCACAGGCAGCTAGAGATCATCAATACTGATGCTCTGGTCATCGAACCATTCATCGATGAAGTTGTACAGAATGTCAACATCAAAGAGGGGCAGATCGTTGAAGATCTGCGCCTCTTGCTTGCTCTTGATCAGCATCTCAAGTGCTTCATCACCAAGATCTTCATCACTAGACAGATCAATGGTGTCTTCCTTGTTCCGTAGAATGGCAGCAGGAGCCAGATCATGCCTAGAAATCTTCTTGGGCTTCTTGGTTTTCTTGGACTTCTCGGCCTTCTTGGAGACACGAGACAAATCTTCAGACTGCACACTGGCTTCAGGAGGTGCAGTGGTCAATGGCTTCACAGTCGAAGCTTTTGGTGTGATAGAGGGCTTCAAAGCTTTTGACTTCTTTTTCTTCTACTTCTGAGGAGCCGGCGCATCTTCGGAGTCTGCATCATCAGCTGATTGCTCCACAGTGGCCCTCTGGGCAGCTATGTGAGAGAGAAGCCCATCGAAGCTGCTGAAGGGGCCGATGACATTTAGATTGGCATCACGCGTGCCATCAGGCCTTGGAGCAGATGGACCAGGGCTGAAGTTGAGTCCAAGATCTTTCTTGTTCTTCATAGCTGACTCCTTGGCAAATTGATAGTTGCGCTTAAAAAGATTGTCTTCGCGACACCATAACATGGATGATGGGTCGGCATTCTCAAGCTTCGGTCCTTGGACCATGCATGGGTACAAGCCTTGGGCAATGGCTTCAGGCTTCGATTTTGGCTGCAGATTCCTGTACAGAATGTCTCCCCATGGGCGCTTGATAGCATTCTTCTCTGCATATTTAGGGGTTACGAAGTTATACTTGAACCACTGTTTAGCCCAATATCTTTGAATCCATTGGATTCGGGTCTTGCGCTGACCGTAACTTTCCTCAGGATCCGACTTGTAGAATTCATACAGATCCGGAGGCAGATCCAGAGCTGTGTTGCCTCTGCACTGTCTGCCACCTTTCCTTGCTGACTTCTCTGTGGCCATTATATTCAGACTGATTGGCTTCAGAACTGTGAAAGGCTTCCGTCTACTGGTCAGACAGGAACTGGCTTCCGGAGAGTGAATGTGATGATGTAAGAACTCTGCAAATGAATGCAGACTGTAAGAACAAAGGGATACTCCCACGGACATGTACCTGTGACAGGATTAGAGGTGCGAGGGAAGGGGAAGAGGTCATATGCATTCTCAGAAGATTTTTAAGATAAATCAGTTTGAAGACATTGACCTCATAGTTTCACTTATTTGAAGAGAGTTGGTTCCAGATTTGTACGAATCCATGAATAAGTACAAGTGAGGAATCTAACTAGTTATGAAGCATAAGTGAATATTCTTAGCATAATATGAGATGCAGATAAGGATGGATCCATATTTGGAAGTGCAAAAACCACTTTTGGCTGAAGTGGATGGATTTGACGGATTGAAAAGGCAGTAAAAGGTGAGATTTAATTACCGCAGACGAACTGCTAGGCAAGGCGGAGTTGGAAGCCGAGCAGTTCAATCTCCCGCGCCCTAACTCGGTGGCGGAAGACACCTATGGCGGCGGCGGAGAGGACGAGGTCCGCGTGAGGACGGTGTTGAAGAAGTCGCGGCAGCTAAGCGCTTCGTCTCCGGCGTCTACGCGAACTAGCGGAGGCGCTAGGGTTTGTTCGAGGTGGCGAGGTGGAAGATGTGATAATGACCGCGGTGTGGGTGTATTTATAGGGAAAGGGACGGCACAGCGTAATTACGCAGGTGCCCCTGGCGGTTCACATCTGAAGGACACGTGTCCTGCATGCAACTTATTGGAAGTTGTTCCATGTTCCCACGCACGCCTGGATTGTCGGGTGGTCGTTCCGGCTTCTCCGTTTTTCAGGCAAAAAGGATATGGCATCAAAAACAAATTTAAATGTTTGTCTCTTTGTCTTCTGCTGACAAGGACTCAGAGAAGACAATTGACAGGTTTCAACAGAGTGCATATGACTTGGATAGATAGAATCTGAGGTAGAAGCACAGAGGGGGTTAGGGTCCGATCACATTCACTTAGAAAAAAATCAAGTGTGAAGACATAGCTATAAGTGAATGTTGTAGAGGACAGAACCAACTCAATATGCGAAGATAAACCTTGAAGTCAAATCAATGTTGAAGACAATTTAAATGCGAAGACTATGCTATTATGACGCCAAGTGAGGCACTTCAAAACGATTTTGGTGGTGGTGTTACCCACCGTATAGGAAGTATTAGACCCGGACACAGCGCACAATTATCGTGGCGCTCCGAAGTCAAATTCCGCGTTAATGTATTCACACTTAGAGTGTCTGTCTTCACTGATTGAAGATATACGTTACTTTGTGTGTTGCACATCTAGGTCATCAACATGCATAAGCGTTAGGATGTGTGTCCAATTACAGGACATTTGAGGATTCTAAGATATTTAGCTCACACCGCAACTTGCGAAACCTTTTCTCATCCAAGGGCTTTGTGAAGATATCTGTCAATTTCTCTTCAGTGTTGACGTGAATGATATCAATATCTTCCTTCATGACATGATCTCTGAGAAAGTGATGACGGATCTGAATGTGCTTTGTCTTCGAGTGCTGAACTGAGTTCTTGGCAATCTTGATGGCGCTTTCATTGTCGCAGTAGAGAGGCACATGCTTCAGGTAGATGCCATAGTCCTTGAGAGTTTGCTTCATCCATAGAAGCTGAGCGCAGCAAGATCCAGTAGCAATGTATTCAGATTCAGCAGTGGAGAGGGATACACAGTTCTGCTTCTTTGAAGACCAACAGACAAGAGATCGTCCAAGAAAGTGACATGTGCCTAATGTGGACTTGTGATCAACCTTGTCACCAGCATAATCAGCATCTGAGAATCCAACTAGATCAAACTCTGAGCCCTTTGGATACCATAATCCTAGTGTTGGGGTGTAAGCCAAATATTGAAGAATTCGCTTCACAGCTAAGTGATGCCATTCCTTTGGTGCCGCTTGGAATCGGGCACACATGCAAACGCTAAGCATTATATCTGGCCTAGATGCACATAAATAGAGTAAAGAACCAATCATGGAGCGGTATACCTTTTGATCGAACTCTTTACCATTGTCATCGGGGCCCAGATGACTTTTGGTTGGCATTGGCGTCGTGTATCCTTTGCAGTCTTGCATTCCAAACTTCTTCAGGCAATCTTTGAGGTATTTTTCTTATGATATGAAGATGTCGTTGCTCTGCTGACGGATTTGAAGACCGAGGAAGAATTTCAGCTCACCCATCATGGACATCTGATATTGCTCTTGCATCATATGTCTAAACTCATCACTGTATTTCTTGTCAATGCAGCCGAAGATAATGTCATCCACATAGATCTGGCACACAAATAGTTCACCATCGTATGTCTTCGTGAAGAGAGTGGGATCCAGGGAACCAGGTTTGAAGCCTTTGCTCCTCAGGAAGTCTTTGAGTGTGTCATACCAATCACGAGGGGCTTGTTTGAGGCCATACAGTGCCTTGTTGAGCTTGTATACCATGTCAGGATGTTTTGGGTCTTCAAAACCAGGTGGTTGTGCAACATACACTTCTTCTTCAATTTTGCCGTTGAGAAAGGCACTCTTTACATCCATTTGGTACAGAAGAATGTTGTGATGGTTGGCATAGGCTAGCAGTATGTGAATGGCTTCAAGCCTAGCCACGGGAGAAAATGTTTCATCGAAGTCAATCCCTTCTACTTGAGTGTACCCTTGCACAACGAGACGAGCCTTGTTTCTGACAACTTGACCATGCTCATCTTGTTTGTTGCGATAGATCCAGTTGGTGCCAATGATGTTGTGCTTGCGAGGATCAGGACGCTTAACCAATTCCCATACATTGTTCAGCTCGAACTGTTGAAGCTCTTCTTGCATAGCTTGAATCCATTCAGGTTCCATGAAGGCTTCAGCAACTTTCTTGGGTTTAGATATAGAGACAAATGCAAAGTGCCCACAGAAATTTGTTAGTTGTGTTGCTCTTGAACGAGTGAGTGGACCAGGTGCATTGATGCTATCAATTATCTTCTCAATATGTACTTCATTTGCAACATGAGGATGAACTGGACGAAGATTTTGCCCTTGCTGATCATTGTCCTCATCTTCAGCATTGGCTTCAGGCTGAGCAGTGTCTTCGGGTTGACTAGGTGCTGAAATGATGATTTCTTCTTCAGCTTGTGCCTCTGAAGGTATGATTTCTCCAGTACCCATGAGCTTGATAGATTCACTTGGTGAGGCTTCATCTAGCACATTTGGCAAGTGCTCTCTTTGCGAACCGTTAGTCTCATCGAACCGCACATCCACAGTTTCAACCACTTTATAGTGAAAGAGGTTGAAGACTCTGTAGGAGTGAGAATCCTTTCCGTAGCCAAGCATAAAACCTTCATGTGCTTTCAGTGCAAATTTTGAAGTGTGATGTGGATCCTTGATCCAGCACCTAGCACCAAATACTCTGAAGTAGCTGACGTTTGGCTTCTTACCAGTTAGTAGCTCATATGATGTCTTCTTTAGAAGCTTGTGAAGATAAACACGGTTGATGACGTGACATGCAGTGTCAATGGCTTCAAGCCAGAATTTTCTTGGAGTCTTGTACTCATCAAGCATCGTCCGTGCCATCTCAATGAGGGTTCTGTTCTTGCGCTCCACGATGCCATTCTGCTGAGGTGTGTATGAAGCTGAGAACTCATGAGTGATGCCCAATGTATCAAGATAAGTGTCGAGGCCGGTGTTCTTGAATTCTGTGCCGTTGTCACTCCTGATGTGTTTGATCTTGATGCCATAGTTCGTCATGGCACGATTGGCGAATCGTCTGAAGACATCCTACACTTCATTCTTGTAGAGGATTATGTGCACCCATGTGTATCTAGAGTAATCATCAACAATGATGAAGCCATAGAGACAAGCAGTGGTGGTAAGTATAGAGTAGTGAGTAGGGCCGAATAAGTCCATGTGAAGCAGCTCGAATGGACGGGACGTCGTCATGATTGTCTTCGAGGGATGCTTGGCCCTAGTCATCTTTCCAGCTTCGCAGGCACCACATAGATGATCCTTCTTGAACTTGACGCCCTTGATGCCTACGACATGCTTCTTCTTCTTGGTCTCATTGTCCCATTGTGGACACTCAGAGATGTAGTGACCAGGTTTCTTGCACTTGTGGCATGTCCTCTTCTTGTGGTCACGAGTAGAAACTTCATCATTTCTTGAGCTGGATCTTGAAGACTTTCTGAAGCCTTTCTTCTTGGTGAACTTATGGAACTTCTTCACAAGCATAGCAAGCTCCTTTCCAATGTCTTCAGGATCCCCAGAACTACAGTCAGATTCTTCTTCAGATGAGGAAACAACTCTTGCCTTCAAAGCGCGAGTTCGGCCATAGTTGGGATCATAGATATCTCTTTTCTCAAATAACTGGAACTCATGTGTGTTGAGCCTTTCAAGTATGTCAGACGGATCGAGAGTCTTGAAGTCAGGGCGTTCTTGAATCATCGGGCCCAGGGTGTCGAATGAGTTGTCAAGTGATCTCAGAAGCTTCTTGACGATTTCGTGCTTGGTGATCTCAGTGGCGCCGAGTGCGCGAAGCTCATTTGTGATCTCGGTGAGGCGATCAAATGTGAGCTGGACATTCTCATTGTCGTTTCTCTTGAAGCGGTTGAAGAGGTTGTGAAGAACATCAATCCTTGAGTCCCTCTGGGTTGAGACGCCTTCGTTGACCTTGGAGAGCCAGTCTCAGACTAGCTTTGCAGTTTCCAGAGCACTCACACGGCCATACTGTCCTTTGGTCAGATGACCATAGATGATGTTCTTGGCGGTCGAGTCCAGTTGAATGAACCTCTTGACATTAGCAACGGTGACACCTTCACCGACCTTGGGAACGCCGTTCTTGACGACATACCGAGGGTCGACGTCAGTGGCTTCAAGATGCATACTCATCTTATTCTTCCAGTAGGGATAATTAATGCCATCGAAGACAGGGCATGCAGTGGAGACCTTGATTATCCCTGCAGTCGACATAGCTAAAACTCCAGGTGGTTAAACCGAATCACACCAAACAAGGGAGCACCTTGCTCTGATACCAATTGAAAGTGCTAGTTATCGACTAGAGGGGGTGAATAGGCGATTTTTATGAAAGTCTTCAAAACACAGGGGCTTTGAAGACAAACAGTAGAAATGAACCTATTGATATGCAGCGGAAGGTAGACTACACTAGACAAGCCATAGTCAGGTAAGCATTGAAGTGAAAGTACGAAGACTATCAGCAGCTATGTAGTATGGATCAGGATGGAAGATAGTATGAAGCCAAACAACAATTGTCTTCACACAGTGAAGGCAATCAGATCATGTAAGCAGGCAATGACTTCACGAAGACAAACTGTAAAGTAAAGAGATGGAAGGATAGAACCAGTTGCTTGGAGAGGACAAGGATTTGGTAGACCAGTTCCAGTTGCTATGACAACTGTACGTCTGGTTAGGGAGGCTGAGATTCAACTCAGAAGACTGCGTCTTCACCTTATTCCCCTTGAGCTAAGAACACACAGTCCTCGCCTAATCACTCTGGTAAGTCTTCAAGGTAGACTTCCAAACCTTCACAGACTTCGTTCACTGGCAATCCACAATGGCTCTTGGATGCTCTGAACGTGACGCCTAACCGGCTGGAGGATTCACAGTCCTCAAGTGTAATAAGTCTTCATATCACACGGACAAAAATACTTCAGTGATGCCTAACACTCTTTGCTCTGGGTGTTTTGGGATTTGTCCTCGCAAGGATCTCTCTCTCAAATGCTTCAGAGGTGGGTTGCTCTCAAACGACAAAAGCCATGCACTAACTCTGAGCAGCCACCAGTTTATGGTGTAGGGGGTGGGCTATTTATAGCCAGGAGGCAACCCGGCCTGATTTGTCCGAAATGACCCTGGGTCACTAAGGAACTGACACGTGTCCAACGGTCAGATTTCAAACACATGCGGCAGCTTGACTTGGGCTACAAGTAAAGCTGACTCATCCAGCTCTGGATAAGATTTGTTGTCATTGTCTTCGCTCGAAGACATAGGATTTGGTTGAGCATCACATCAGTCACTCTGACTTTGTTCACTTGGACCCCGCTTATCAGTACGGTGGTTCCTATGACTCAACAAAGAAGAAAAGGAAACTACGAAACAACTATGTCTTCGTACTCCATAGTCTTCACGTGAATGTCTTCTCCTGTCATAATCTTCTATGTGAATATCTTCACATACCACCATTGTCTTCAATGTCTTCACACATTTTTAGGGGTCATCTCTGGTAGGTAAACCGAATCAATATGGGACTACTACCTGTGTTATCCTGCAATTCTCACAAACACATTAGTCCCTCAACCAAGTTTGTCGTCAATACTCCGAAACCAACAAGGGGTGGCACTAGATGCACTTACAGAATTGACCCCAAAGAGTAAGAGTTTGTAGTAAGAAACATTTCCCTCAATGACGAACCAAGGTTATCAATCTATGGGGTGCTCAAGTTATGAGCCAATGATCAATACATGCACACAATTAAAAACTCCTTCTTGGTCCTCAACTTGTGTAGTGAGGCTGTCAATCTTACTAGCTTTGCTAGTTACGAGGATAAGTGTATCATCCGTTTGGAATTGATTTATAGAACAAAAGGTAAAAAACCAGATTGTCAAGAACTGTAGCAAAAGTGATCGAGGTTTTGATTATGAGAAAGGGACCGGGTCCATAACTTCACTAGTGACATCTCTCCAAGAAAACATAGCATAGGTGTGGTGAGCAAATTATAGTTGTGTATCGATTAAATTGCAATTTTTATGATTGATTAATATGACATGATTGCATATAGGCATCATGTCCGTGTATCCACATATCATTATCCAACTTCGTCGACAACAAATACTTGATGTCTACTACACAACTTGTTCTTGTAGACTCGTGTTGGGCCTCCAAGCACAGAGTTTTGTAAGACAGTAGCAAATTTCCCTCAAGTGGATGACCTAAGGTTTATCAACCAGTGGGAGGCATAGGGCGAAGATGGTCTCTCTCAAACAACCCTGCAACCAAATAACAAAGACTCTCTTGTGTTCCCAACACACCAAATACAATGGTAAATTATATAGGTGCACTAGTTTGGCGAAGAGATGGTGATACAAGTGTAGTAATGATAGTAGATATTGATTTTTGTAATAGGAACAATAAAAACAGCAAGGTAGCAAGTAACAAAAGTGAGCACAAACGGTATTATGCTTGAAAATAAGGCCCAGGGCTCATACTTTCACTACTGCAATCTCTCAACAATGCTAACATAGTTGAATCATATAACAATCCCTCAACGTGCGATGAAGAATCACTCCAAAGTTCTTATCTAGCGGAGAACATAACATGAAATTGTTTGTAGGGTACGAAACCACCTTAAAGTTATCTTTTTCGATCGATTATTGAGCCATTCCTATAAGTGTCACAAACAACCCTGGAATTCGTACTAAAATGACACTATATGATACACATCAACCAACTCTTATGTCACCTAGATACTCCAATGTCACCACAAGTATCCGTGAGTTGATTATACGATGTGCATCAAATAACTTCAGATTCATAATATTCAATCCAACACAAAGAACTTCAAAGAGTGCCCCAAGATTTCTACTAGAGAAGGTAGGACGAAAATGTGCATCAACCCCTATGCATAGATCACGCCAATGTCACCTCAGGAATCCGCGAGTTGAGTGCCAAAACATACATCAAGTGGATCAATATAATACCCCATTGTCACCACGGGTATTCATATGCAAGACATACATCAAGTATTCTCAAATCCAACAAAGTATTCAATCTGATAAAAGTGAAACCTCAAAGGTAAAAACTCAATTCATCACAACAAAATAGAGAGGGAGAAACACCATATGATCCAACTATATTAACAAAGCTCGCAGTACATCAAGATCATGCCAAATCAAGAACATGAGAGAGAGAGAGATGAAACACATAGCTACTAGTACAAACCCTCAGCCCCGAGGGTGGATTACTCCCTCCTCATCATGGTGGCCACTGGGATGATGAAGATGGCCTCCGGTGATGATTTCCCCCTCCCGCAGGGTGCCGGAACGAGCTCCCGATTGAGTTTTTGTGGATACAGAGGCTTGCGGCGGCGATACTTCTTATCTAGTGTTATTTCTGGGGGTTTCTGTATTTATAGGATTCTTTGGCGTCGATGTCACGCTAAGATGGGCCTCGAGGGGCCCATTACCCACCAAGGCGCGCCCTGGTGCCTAGTGGCCACCTCCTTCACCTTCTTGTCCTCCCACGAAGCTTCTAGTGCCTCTTTTGCTCAAAAAAATCGTCAAAAAGTTTGACTGCATTTGGAGAACTTTTATTTCTGCACAAAAAACAACACCACGGTAGTTCTACTGAAAACAACGTCAGTCCGGGTTAGTTCCATTCAAATCATACCAAAACCATATAAAATTGTTGTAAACATGGCATGATTACTTTATAAATTATAGATACGTTGGAGACGTATCAATACTCTACCCGAGATCGCCATCCAGCATGCATCTCTTTACCTCTGACTCATTACCGAGACAACTAGCAGTAGTAGATAAATGGGCACTTGCAGTGGCCTCCAAAAGCGGTTGTGACCAAACAAAATAAAGCCGCATGTAATAACCACCCCGTAGGCGGTTGGATTTCCGAAACCGCATGAAATAAATATCATATCTGGTTTATTCGACCAAACCACCTAAATTCTCTAACCAGTGCTGGCGGTTTCGCTCTAGAAACCGCCTACGGTTGGTGAGTACATCGGGGCGCAGTCTTCCCTTCTGTTTTCCGTTTGATTCCCCCTTCCCCTTCCACATTCCATGGCCAAACCGTAGCACCACCAATGCAACGTTGAACTCGCTAAACATTGGCTCTTGTTAGCTTCTTCGCTGGTGACTGCCATCGACCTAGTACTTTGGTGTTAGATTTGCACATCTGCGGCGGCGCGGTGCCACGTTGCCAATCCGTGGAGGCGTTGTCCTACATCTACCCATCCGTGGTGAGATGACACATCTGACCATCCGCGGTAACGCGGTGGCTCAAGTCCACCTAGGACATACTGAACAAGGAAGCTCAGCGGGTGACAACTTCTAGGACTGGATCTCCGGCATGCTAAGCTCTCAAGTGTTTCACAATTGATTTTTGTAGGGTTAGCGTTGTATGCTTATATAATTTTCTATGGTTAGTTGCTTCTTATAGAAATTTGTTTTTCTACGGAATTTTTTATGGTTAGTTGTTGCTTCTAGAAATATGTTTCACCATCGATTTTGTATGGTTAGTTGCTTCTTATAGAAATCTGTTTATAACTAAAAATCTTTAACCCATGCTATTCAAAGCAGTTAGGTGTTTGATGTCAACAATCCGGATGCCACGCCGAGTTGTCCATGGTGAACTAGAGGCTGCCGAAACAAATGTCACCAGTGAAAGTCGAAGAAGACACGATCTGCACCATAGCCTTGATAGATGGTATGCCCCACGATAGGCGCCAACTGTCATGGATATATTCATGACAATACTTGGGGTATGAAAGATGGAGCGTCGTGCGTACCAAAATATGCAAATGGGAGTATGCACAAGGAATTATAAAGGTTCGGGTCCTCAACGAAGGAGGCAACACCCTACTCTTGTGGTGGTGTTCTTCGAAAAAATAGATAATGGGTTGTATCTATTTAAGAATAGAGGACGTCCTAATATTTACATTTTAATTTAGTGTCACACAGGATTTTCTCAAAAAGAAAAAATGGTCACAAACTAGGGGAAATAGTCTTTTCACCCCACACTTATTACTGTTGGATTGCAGAGATCGTTTAGGTGCTCCAGTTGTGTTGGGAATGGTCATCGGGCGCGCGAGTGTCACCAAGCTTGGCATCCACTCAGCCTTTTGTGATCCTACCACATCGTCGCCACACAGCCTTGTCAGTCAGAATTGTCAAGCTCGAGCTTCACACCAGGCCCATTCCAAGGGAATTCGGTGTGATGCATGGGCGATGATTGTTTCTGCTCCAAATGTCTCGGTGGCCCCGAGTTTTACAACCATGGATGCTAGTTTTGCTGCGCAAGCCGAGTTGTTGTGCTATGAATTACAAGGGCTTAGAGCAACTCTAATGGGACGACCCATTTTGTCCGCCCACGTCTGTTTGGGTCGGTACGGACAAAAGTGGCGGCCCAACGCGCCGACCCAAACCTAAATCACGTCCGCTTCGCGTTCGCACCGACGCATTTGCAGCCCAAATTTGCGCTCTAAATGCGTCGGCGCGGACGCCGAACGGACGCCACACGCGTCTTCTCACTGTCTGCCGCGTCCCCACATGGCGGCCCCCAACTACCCGCTGCCCACACGGTCAGCTTAATTTATGATCACGGGCCCACGCGTCAGCGACGGCGGTCGCCCTTTTTTAAGCCGACCGTGCGGCGGGGCCGTCCTCATCCAAACTCGCCGTCCACATCTAGGCAAACTCGCTCCCCCGTCGCCGGCAAACCCTAGCAAACCCTAGCCAAATGGGGCTCTTCTCCGGCGCCGGCAGCAGCAGCAAGTCCAAGGGCGAGGCCCCCGCCGTCCCTTTCCCCTCGGAGTTCGTACCGCCTCCGCCGGCACCGGCTCGCCGGCAGAGGGTGCGCGTGAGCGTACCAGTGCACCAGGCGGAGTGCACTGGCAGCACCGCATGCCTCTGCCGTACCCCGACGTCACCCTGCCGCACGACTGGCATCTGGATCCAGAGAGGATCCCAGTGTCGGCGGCGCCGCGATCGGCTAGGGCGCACGCGGAGGAGGTGCGGCGCCGGCGTGCGCTGCTGACGCCGGGGCAGCGCCGCGACTCCACCTACGCCACCGACTCACCGAACTGGAAGATGTGGTTCGTCTTCGAGCACGAGGAGGCGAGGCGACGCGGCGTGCGGGAGGTCGACCGCATCGTGCCACTGCCCCCGCTGGTCGTCCGCGAGGAGGACCAGGCGGCGGAGGACGCCTACCAGGCGGCCCTTGCGGCGGTCTACTGCGAGAGCGAGGAGGACGAGCGGCGCAGGGTGGAGGCGGTGGAGGAAGAGGAAGCTCGCTACGAGGCGGCCATGGCGCAGGCCCTTGCCCTCTCCGCGGCCGGCGATTGCGTGGTGCCGCCGGTGGCCCCGTCGTCCCCTCCCCGACGGCTCGTCAAGGCCGCAGCCGGAGCCCGAGCCCGAGCCGTCCCCCATCAAGCGCTACTCCTGGACGGAAGTACTGCGCGAGTGGGTGTCCGCGCCACCGGTTTGGATGGGGGCGACGCCGGCGTAGGAGCAGGCGTACCTCGAGATGTGGCGCCAGCGCCGGCTGGCCGAGGAGCGCCGTCGCGGCGAGTATGAGGAGATGCTCGAGCGCGACCTTGAGGAGGAGGCGCGCCAGGCCGCGGCTGCACAGGCGGCCGCACAGCTCCCCGCGCCGGAACGGCCCCCCGCGCCGGCACTGCCCACGCCGGAACAGCTGCCCGCGGTTTACATCGCCGCCGCATGGAACACGGCGTTCCCCTAGGCCGGGCCTGTGCCGACGCTCATCGACCTCACCGACCCCGAGGACGACGACGCCTAGGGCGCGCTGGGCATCGCGCCGCCTCGTAGTTAGGTTGTTTTTAATTTCTTTTAATGCTGATGTGGACGCGTAGACTCTCGCCAGCCTTCCTGGCCGGCTTTAATGTTTCTCTACTCTTATAAAAAACTGAGTTGGTGATGATTGTGTGCCTGCCATCTTGCAATATAGACCGTCCGATCTATATCTGACGGATAGAAAGCAAACTATGGCAATTTTGCAAAAAGATACCCGCACCTCTCTCCACATTTGCAGATAAGACCTTCCCTCGTTCATCCTTATCTCCCACAACCTCATTGTTGAGCAATTAAAAAAGGAATTTCTCTGGAACAATCTAGCATGGTGGCCACTATCGGCGTCGTCCATCCCCATGCCTCCGCTCAGTCCGACCATCAATCACCACCACGCCCCACTCCTCCTCACCTTATCTCTCCTATTTCTCGAGATATCATTAGTTTTTACACATGGGATTACTCCCGCATGGGTCAATCACAACAGGTGTTTTGTAAAAAAATGCATCTTGATGTTCCGTGCAATGCACGGGCATCTTGCTAGTAATTAAGTTGTTTTCATTTCAAATATGCATGCACAGTTTTTTTTTCGTCGGTGCCGTCAAAATGGATCAAGCGAGCGGTGGGCGCATACGCCGACCCAAACGCGGAAGCGAACGTCCATGTCCGCCTAGCCGACCCAAACAAACAAAAAGCGAACGAAATTGCCGTCCGTTTGGGTTGGCCCGTTGGAGTTGCTCTTAGCATCGTCTCGGTTGAAGGAGGCGATCCAACCTCTACGTGATGTCGTCGAATCTATATAAGGTTGGCTGCTCCCGTTTGGGATATTTATGGAGCGTGCAGAAGTTGCTCTTGACAGACTCTCTCTTGCTCCAGATGTGAAGCAAACCCCCTCTGCTTCGTTTCATATGACGGATCATAATGTTGGCTTTGCTGATGGGACGAATGCATAGCTTTATGGTCACTTTTCGCCTCGTCCCAGGGCCAGTTTGTTGGCACTTCCCGCTCTGCCCACCACACGTGATGCCTCCATGGGCAGGAACCGGATCCTCTAACATCTTCAAGGGATGTTACATAAACTATAGTAATCGTGACATCCCTTCTTCACATCCATATGGTTAAGTCTAAAATGATTATAATTAATTTGTAAATTACAAATTTACTATATACATTTACAAAAATTACATACAAACAAAATTATGGTACAATAAAATTATTTTATGATTTATTTTTATACATGCTACAGTAAATCCGGACAGTAGTTGTTATAGTAACCTGACATTTCTTTTTCGCTTTACACACGCATTGCACTGTAGCTTCATGACATGCCTTGAGGATGTTAGAGGATCCGCTTCCCCATGGGCAAGGCCACTCCCATGGTCCTGGATTCGATGATGCAGATTCTGCATGAGCCTCGGGGGTTGTGCAAGGAACCGATTTCACCACTGGTTGGGGAGCTGTTGGGGCACTCGCCGCTGCCCACGACTGTGGCTCCTGCTCCAACCAACCCGAAGCTTAGTCAAGTGTGAACAGAGGTGTTGGATGTTGTGCCCGTCATGGATAAAGCAAGTGCATCGACACCTAATTCGTTAGGTGGCAAAAACTAGTGATAAAGCAAGTCCGCGGTCTTCAGTTGAGATGTTCTCGTCTGGGAAATGTTTGTCTTTACCCCTCTAGTTTTTGCCAATTTTTCTTATGCACTCTAAAATTTAACATTTCACTTTTGTCACTCTTAAGTTTTGACAATACATCACAATTGCCATTCTGTGGCAAAAGCAAATTTTTCAGAGTGGCAAATATGATACATTGTCAAAAGTTAAGAGTAGTGAAAAGATTTTTTTTTCCCTTTTGCCATGGAATGGCAATTGTGAAGGTAAGAGTGGCAAAAGTGAAATGTCAAATTTTAGAGTGAAAAAAGTGAAATGTCAAATTTTGAAGTGGCGTAAGGACAGTTGGCAAAAGTTAGAGCGGCAAAAACAAAATTTCCATTTCTTGCTAGGGTTCCATTGTGTTGTATGAGTACGGGGGCTTGTTGTTGTAGCGTGTTGGATGTGTTTGTTGGGTCGATCCCGCAGTCGTCCCATGCTTTCTGAGTAGTCCACGTGTGATGTGTTTGTATCGGTTTTAGCCTAGTTTTCTATAATTAACTGGGCAATTCTCTTCTTAATAATTAATCAATGAGGCAAAGGTTTTGCCTCCGTTTCAAAAAAAAAAAAAACTGTTGGTGATGAAAGTGCAACGGAGGGAACACAACTAGAAAACTTACGTGTAGTATCAAATAAAAAGAAATAGGCCAAATAGAGAAGCACACTTCAAACGGGCAAATAAGGAATTCTCTGACAACTACTAGCCTTTCATGGCGTTGGCTAGGGTGCAGGACGCCGTCCCGCAAAATCCCGCCAGCTAGTACACAACTAGTACAAATTGATGCGACGTAGTTTAATTTTTCTATAACTGACTTTTTTTAGCTTTGAATAGGAAGCGGGTCGGGTTCGGGCGCTGCCCTGCATCCCTAGCGTTGGTCCTGTGTCTGCTAGCTAGGTGTGCCTTGTTTTGAGTGTTCTTTTTTCTCTCTTCTTCCTTTAGCCTTGCTATTCGCATGGTTTTTGGCTCGGTTTTTCTCGTAAACGGGTTAGCTTGTTTAGGTTTTCGATCTGATTTTTCTCATAAACTGGATCAGCCAAGCGTGAGAGGTAACTCTTTGGCTTTGACCGCTTTTGAGCAATATAGGGGAGCGTGAGATTCGACCGGGTGCAGCGAATGACACCCGTTAACCCGTACAGGAGGCTCCAGATCTGCAAAGCTCGTAAAGGGCCTCCAGATCTGCACATCTCCTTAGAATCATCTCAGTCCAAATCGACCAAGCAAGATCGAAAATGCTCTATTATAATCACCAACGAATCATCAACAGTGGCGGACCCAGGAAAAAATGAAGGGTGTGCACACTTTAAAAAAATCTGCCTAATCTAAGTGTCATATCATATATGGCAAAAGAATAACACAAATAGCTCAATCAATTAAAAAAAGCTCAATCAAGTTTCGCAATATTATGTTTCAGAAAAATAATTTCAAATTTGCGAAATTACAATACAAATAGTCGTACATGAAAGATACACAAGAATAACTTCGGTTTGCCCTTCAGCTGCAGCCTTCTTTATTTTGACCTCATGTTCTCAACAAAATGGACATAATATTACTAATCCTCTTTGTCTGTGAACGGATGCAGGAGAAAATTTATGGGTCAGCGTGCGTTGAGAATATGACGTGGTAGATCGAAGTTGTCTCAAAAAATAACGTGGTAGATAGAAGAGTTCTTTTTTCTTTTTCTGTTTGCAATCTACGCGAGTTGATCGATGGAATTGGGGCTCATGTATATACTGGAGTCTTGGCTGGACACACACGTAGTGCTGCTAGTAGAAAATTCAGTCAAGCTACTTCTATGGTTTGCTAGGTTTAAATGCACGTGTACAGCTTCAGGTGACTGAGTTCTAGTACTGTAAAACCAACAAAATCAGAAGATGACATGTAGTGAAAGAAATCTGCAAAATGCTGGGTGTGCCACGGCACACTCGGCACACCCTCTAGGTCCGCCAATGATCATCAACATTCAATTCTGCACGCACGCATTACATCTCAAGCTTTTCAAAGATTATCCGAAAAATCAAATCGAAGCGTCCGAGTTAATCTTTTATTCCGCGTAAACCGATTTCCATGCCGAATCCATCCACCAGGCGCTCATTTCTTGATGAATTCCACCAGGCGCTCCTGCAGCCTGACGCCCTCGCCGGAGCCCAGCTGGTCGAACTGGAAGGCGTGGCCGACGCCCTTGGACTCGAACAGCTCGATCTCGCCGGCGTAGCCGCTGGCCCTGAGCTCGCGGGCGTACCACAGGCCGCGCTCCTTGAGCAGGACGTCGTCCTCGGCGACGCACACCAGCACGCGCTCGCACGGGATCCTCGCCACGGCGGCGCGCGCCTCGTCGGTCACGAACGGGTTCACGTTGGGGTCGTCCAGGCCGAGGGAGCCCGGGAACACGAAGCGCCAGGTGCGGTCCATGAACTCGCGCACGTCGGGGCCGAACGCGGCCTCCGCGCCCACGGGCTCCTTCCCGGTGAAGTAGGGGTGCACGGCCATGAGGCCCCGGACGGCGGCGCCCTCGGGCAGCGCGGCGGCGCGGACGGCCATGTTGTGCGCGATGTTGGCGCCGGCGCTGCAGCCGGAGAGGAAGACGCGGGAGAGGTCGGCGTGGTCGAGCAGCCACGGGTCGGCGCCGGTGAGGACCCAGCGCACGGCCGCCCAGCCGTCGTCGTAGGCGGCGGGGAGCGGGTGCTCGGGGGCGAGGCGGTAGTAGACGGACACGCCGACGGCGCCGGAGCGGGCGACGAGGTCGTTGAGGTAGGCGTGGGTGGAGGGGCGGGCCGGGGAGCCGACCACGAAGCCGCCGCCGTGGAAGTAGACGACGACGGGGAGCCTGCCGGGGGCCGCGGCGGCGGTGGCGGCGTCGGGCGGGAGGTAGACGCGCGCGCGGGCGGGGCCGGAGTGGACGTCCTTGGAGACGACGCCGGTGAGCGGGTCGGTGCCGGCGGGGGCGAAGGCGTCGCCGCCCGGGCGGTGCACGCGGCCGCTCTTGTACTGGCAGAGGTAGGGCGGGAAGTCGAAGGCGATCTCGGCGTCGGGATCCATGGCGCAGCGGTTGGTGGCGGCGTCGGCGGCGGCGGTGGTGGGGGGAGCGGTGGGAGGGGAAAGTGCGCTGGCCACCTACAACAACAAACGGAGGTGGACTTTAGTAGTGGCAGTTTCTCGATCCGGCGTAACAAACGCGCAGTCAACTCTCACCAACCACGGCAACCATGCGCCAACCAAACATGTGAGCGTGATTGCTGCACGACGCCACCTCCCTCATTTTTCCTCCCCTCCGTGTGATTGAGGTTTTTTCAGCCGGTATATTTAGTAAGCAGTAATTATTTATTAATTTTGCGGGAATTTGGTAAGTAATTATTGTGAGAACCAAGATCACAACCTCCTATTGTACTGCCTCTGTAAACTAATATAAGAGCGTTTAGATCACTAACGAAGGGAGTTCGTACTAAGGCTTGCGATGCCAACTTTTTCTTGAAGGCACTATGCTGAACTCCAGAACTCGGGACTGACCTCGGTTGAGTTTTTTCACATATTTTGGATTACAGTGAGAGTATAGGCGCAACCAGGTGTGTATTTCCATTTCCCCTTGGGCATCTTCAGTTTAGGAAATGCTAAGCCTATGAAAATCAATATGCCTTCCCGCAAAAATAAAAATAAAATCAATATGCCTTCCCGCAAAAATAAATAAATCAATATGCCAACAGAAACGTCAAACATTTAGCAACAGCGTGCTTATATTCAAAATTTTCATAATGTTCAAAAGTTAGGTGCAACGTATGCTCGAAACTGAAAATTCGTACATAAAACCCGTCTCAAATACATCATCCAGCTCGCCCAATTCATGAATTAGCAGGTGCCCTTTACCATCAGGAGCCCGCAATTATGTTACTTACTGCAGTCTGCAGAGACGCAAGCGAATCAACAGCACCCTTTGCCAACCAACTGACTCCAACCTTCACCCGGTGCTCATCTGTGGGCATCCTGAGGCAGTACACGAGCTTCCTAGCTGCACAATCAGGTTAGATTTTATCACTTAGATGAAAAGTTATTAAGCTAAGAAAAGGTGAAATAAACAGGCCCGCAAAGGTCCGTAGTCCATACCAGCATGCCCTACAGGCCCTTCCAAGGTCAGTCCCTCGATGAAATTTGCTGTTATCGCAGCATCATTTCTACCCAGTGTCATCATCTCACCAAGATTTTGGAACCTGGAAATGCACAGGTTGTTTCGGCTCAGCTCGTTATGCAACTTAGTAACTTTTACCACGAAAATGATCAAACATCGGCAGCTTGCTTGGTGTATCGAAATGAACAAGACAATGGTGCTGCTAGTTTCGAACCTGAACGGCAAAAGGGGCCGGTCATTGATTGCCGCCCAGAGATTCCATCCAGCGAAATCTGCTTGCTGAAAAGCAACCTGGGAGATAAAAAGAGTCATCACTAGTAACGTTAAACTGCCAATGCAGCGTCATGACAGATTCAATCCAGTAGATGCCTTACCTGTGCGTTGGCTGGGAGAAATTTTCCTGATGGGTCTCTTAGAGCTGCTGAATCACCAATTGCAAATGTTCTAGGATGGCCCTTTACTTGAAGGGTTTCCTCTGTCTCTACTTGGCCCCGGCCATTCAAAGGAATCACGTATGGGGCATCAGGAGGTTGTAACCGAAGAATCTGGGATTGTGAACCCACTGTCCATAGTACCAGATCGGCCTCCAGAACCTGGCTCTGGAGGCCTCTTTGAGCAGCTTGAAGTTCCAAAACTAGTTTCTTATCGTCACCCCCAACTTTTGCATCTGCAACCATGCTACCTGAATCCTCAGATGCATAAACCTCTCTGATGCAGTTCACCGAATATCCCAAGAAAAGTTGGATATTTTGGGACTCAAGAACCTGGTAGGAAATGCAACCAAACCAAAATTAGCTACTACCATGGAAGATAGGATTCACTTTCATTTTGGAGTTCAGCAAAGAAATCATGAAAACAATAGGCATCAAGGACCAGCACAATGATATAAATAAACAGCCTGCACTTCTCTATGCTGTATTCTACATGGTCCATAGATGAACAGTTTGGTGACAGATTAGTAAGTGGTTGCCTGGTTGGGATTTATCAAGTTAGCACTGTTGCCTAAATAATTCTATATAGTCCATAAATGAACAGTTCGATGACAGATTAGTAAGTGGTTGCCTGGTTGATATTTATCAAGTTAGCACTGTTGCATTAAAGCTGCAACAGTCTTTCAAAAGGAACAGAGAGGAGAAGAAAGAAAGAAGCCACAACATAGTTTGGCTGACGCAAAGTCTTACATTGCACATGCAGCATCTTATGTTATTATTAACTTCATACTATAGTCTTAGGACTACTAGTGGCACCAAAAACCGAAGTAGGGAACAGAAGCTTTTTAATCTTCTGTAATAATTTCCTGAGATGATCAGATGAAGTTAATCAAAACAGTCTGTAATGTGTAGATCCTTAGGTAATCACCTTCAGAGCAGCTTCACGATTTCCTGGTGGTGCGTTAGGACAGATGGTTGTTTGAAAATTGATTGCTTTGACAGTCCCTGTGTTCTTTAATCTCTCAGAGATAGTGGCAGCTAGCTCAACACCAGAGTAACCCAGTCCCACAATGGCCACCTGAATAGGTGGGGACTTCTTACCAAACCTTCTCCTTTCTAACATTTTCAATTCACTTTCAACTTTCTGCAGATAAAATAAGGCGACATTACGATTCTTGATGATCACCATAAGTCATACAATATGAACTTGTTATACATAAACAATTGCCAGAACATGTCAACAAGAGATATATCATTAAAAACCAATAAAATCATATAATTAACGTGGATGCATCAAGAGTTACAGACATCACTGATGTATTTTAGATTAGTATCACTATCAACTTAGCAATCCCAAACAGTAGATGATAAACAGTTGAACTTAGCTTCAGCCCCTAGAGCTGTTATTTCAACAAACGCTTGATTCTTACCAAAGCATGTTCCAAAGTTGTGAAAGGAAGTGCATATTCGGCAGATCCTGGAACGACGTCAATCTTAGCTTCAGCCCCTAGAGCTAGAACGAGCCTGGCTGCCCATTCCAAAAGATATATCACCAGTTAGCTTATTCTAAACCTAGCATAGAACATCCCAACAACAAAAAAAAAACTCGGCATAAAATATGAAGTAAAATACATCACTATTTTTGTTACATATTTCAATAACATCTAAAGAAAGTACTTGTATTATACAGATTAATATTGCATTATTGCTAAAGTTCCCTGATACAGAGTATTGACAGAAGATGAATCGTGGGCTGTAGAGCTACATGAGAAATTTTGATTCATATTGGATTCAGGAACAGGCTGATGTAAGGAAAGGGCGACAAATGACAATCAGGTATTATGTACGAAGAGGCAATTCCAAGAAATTTGTATGCGCAGTTGCATTGTCACTTGTGAGGTTGAAAAGGTGGGACCAGATGTACATGTCAGTAAGACACACAATGTGTTCGAAGTTTCAAAACCTTTTAGCAGCATAGAACAATCAGCCCCATGTTTAAAATAATTCATAAAGAAGAAACACTGTGAAGATAAATATAATTCTTAAATTTGTTTTTTTTTTCAAAAAGCCTAAACATGACAGCTATTGCAATTCCATGGCATTTAATACCATCGTACCAATCATATTCAACAACGGTGCCACTTTCAAGATGAACAACTCCGCCAGTGCATGATACTCCAGGCTCTCTTCTTAAGTGATCAGAAGGGCGAAGAAGCTTTACACTATCCTTCACAAATTGAACACTAGTGTTCTTCAGTAGCTCTGTAAAATACGGAGCTATTTCCCAGACATCCACCTCTGGCATCCAAATTAAAGTCCAACAGTCAAAACATGAAATAATGTGAAAAGACCCCATATATAATATTACCAGCAAAAGTATTTTTACACTTGAAATTGCAGTACCTCCTGATAAGAGCTCGTACAGCATGGGCTTGAATACAAATCTGTCAGATTGATCAACTAGCATCACCTGAAACATTTGCTTCCCCCTTCTTAATTAGTCAAATGTTACATCATTTCTTTAGCAAACACACATGGGTGCATTGCAGGACATGCAGATCGAGAAAAGGTGCCAAACTACAAATACCACCAACCCCTGCTACTTTGATGTAAAAAGGGACAGCACCCGGCAAATCAATAAATTTCTAGCACAAGAGCATCATCATTTTACCTGAGGCTTGTTATTACCAGGCCATACAAGAGATTCTAGTCTCAGAGCAGTATACAGCCCACCAAATCCACCACCCAAAATGCATACCCGTGGCCGCTGAAAACAAGAGAACATACTCAGTAAATGGAACATAAGGCATATAGCAGAAGCATACCAAACTTTCTGCTGAACAATAATACTCACAAGTTGCCCTACATACAGACAAAATGCATGGAAGGACATGAACTCCGAAGCAAAATGTAAGAACACCCTGATCTAAAAAAAACATAAGGACACACAATTCCTCAAAAAACAAAAATCCCTGCAAATGAATATTCTCCCTAGCAAGCAGTTAAACTCTAGAGTTGTCATATATCAAAACAATACTAAGTTACTCAAGTGTTGTATTAAAATAAGATCTATTTGGGTATATCTGAATGAAGTGTACGAAACCAAAGTGTGTTCACTGGGACTAAGTTAGCACAAAACTGCAAACTCTACATAAACAAGTCATCAATGCTAAAACAGCTAAACAATGCCCTGTCAGGGAGTAGAGCTGTTTTTTTTTCGAAAAGGGGGAAAGGGAGAGAGAGAGGGAGTAGAGCTGTAGAGGACTTGATCCGTAAGATACACATTGATAGTATTACCAGTGTGCTAATAAAACAGGGGGGAAAATCATATAACAATGGATGTAAGGATGTGGGTAATCAAAATCCAGTCTACCTTCTTGTCTGGCCAAGAGTACAGCGGCATCGGCGCTTCATCAATTGATTGAGGACGAGAAAAGCCGCCATCCCCAGAGCCACTTGAAGCCATGCATCTGAACAGTCCAGACGGCAGCCCAAACGAGTTTTTGAGGATTGGATTCTTCCACGCATTCAAACCCCCTGTCAGGATCCAGGTGAGCAGTCAGTTAACCTGAGAAAAAAATGTCACCTAACGAATCCACCCACCGCTTTTCAAATCAAATCACCCCATTCCTCAAAAACCGGAACGCGCACACGAGCACACGAACTCGGCGCAAACCCTGCTCGAGCATGACATACTACTCCACACGAGCTTAAATTAGAGAACCGTGGCCGCTACCGCTAGAAGAGAGCCGGGGGAGCTTGTGGCCTCACCGAACGGGCCGCGGAGGCGCGCCGAGGCGGGAAAGGGCCGGCTCCGGGGGGCCGACGGGCGGCCCCATGGAGCCGCGCGGCAGCTCATCGGCGGCGAGGGGGGAGACGGGTCCCGCGTGCTGTAGCCCCAGCTCCCAGCGATAGAGAGGGGTGAGGGAGAAGCACAGAAGAGGCAGAAAAGGAGTTGTCTCCGGAGAGACACGGAGCCGGCAATAGCCACGCAACGCAGCGCTGCGGCTCCTCCGCCGGCCGCGTCGTCGCGGAGCCCCCGAGCCCGCTGGCTCCGTGCACGCACACCCAGCCACTCACTCACTGACGATGAGATCAGGCTTGAATACGAAACGGAGTTGGCCCATATTGCGCAAGATGGGCCTTATTTGTAGGTCGCGAGATTTCAATACAAATGGGTCTACTAAACGTCTCTTTCTTTGGCGCTGCAGGCGCCGGTTATAGCTGTTTTCTGCAAACCTATTTTTCAAATCCTATGATTTTTGTTTTCAAATCCAATGAATTTTTCTAAAATTGCACGAACTTTTTCTCAAATTCGGTGAAATTTATTCAATTACGATGAACTGTTTTCAAATTGGATGAACTTTTTTCAAATTCGACAAACTCTTTTCATAGTTGATGAACTTATTTCGAATTTCATGAATTTTTTTAAAATTTGTGAGGTTTTCTCAAATTTATGAACTTTTTTCAATTTGTACGAATCTTTTATTTTTTTATTCGTGGTTTTAAAAAGTTTCTTGAATTTCTTTTCATATAATTTATATAAGGTATATAATACTGTACTAGCAGAGGGTTAACTAGTGTTCTTTTCTGTCGTTGGTCGTCAAAGGGAACTCAGTCTAGTGGTTATTTCATCTAGCTGCGGATCCTAGTGAGATGAGTTCGACTCACGGTTCTCTCACTTAACGAAAGCGTGTTTTTTTTCGGTGTCGAACGAAGGATTATGGGCCGACTGCACAACCAGCCCAACTACGAGCGGTGCAGGCGCCCGTTCACCTAACCGGCGCTGAAAGCGCCGATTAGGAGCTCCCCTCTTTCTTCTGCTTAATCTTGAAAAAAGGCTCTGCTGCTCTAATATGGATCGGAGGGAGTAGTATTTTTTTTTATGATGTGTTTGTTTTAGTTTGTTCAAAAAAATCAATTCTAAAAAATAAGTTTGTTCAAAAAAATCGGCAGCACTTTCTTTATTTATTCAATACAAAATATGTTTGTGGATGCGTAAAATTCACTTATAGGTAGGTCTTTCTGTTGACACAAAATATATATTCGAGACATCATCTGGCCTCAACAATTCGTTGTTTTGGCCAATCACGACTCTCAACCCAAACCCTGAGTAATTTGTTGTTTTTCATCATGTCTGTGAAAGAAATATATGAAACTTCCAGCACTAAGCTAATTAATGATTTAAATCCTTTGCATAGTCATCCAAGAACTCAATTGGCTCGGTGCTACTAATGTACTCCCTCTGTCCCAAAATAAGTGCCTCAAGTTTAATACAACTTTATACTAAAGTTAGTACAAAGTTTAGACACTTATTTTGGGACAAAGGGAGTAGTATTGAGCATACAGAAAATGACAACGTATTGAATCTGGTTTTTTTAGGGGAAGTATTAAATCTTTTTCAATATAGAAAAGAAACTTCTGCGACATCTGCATCATATGGTGCACACCCCTAATATTTTATTATGAGATTTTAAATTTGGGAATGAAAATATGAAAAAAGAAGCTAGATAAAAGTTTAATGAAAATCAAGTGTTGTAAAGCCTGCTACTAAATCCTCGTTGTCTATTTATGTACACCTAGAATGAAAATATATATTGCCGGAAATCCATACGCGCATGCCACGAAACAATGTACATGCATGACTGCCACTAAAAACATTGGCCAGTCAGTTTTTTGAAAATTGAAACAACGGGCTACCACTCGATTTGCCATTAAAGAAACCATCAAAGCATTTTACCAAAAGTCCATACATCAAACGTCAAGAAACTAAAACAGATCCCGCAGGGGAAAAAAACATAAAGACAGCGAGGTAAGCTACTAGCCACAGACTATCGGCCAGTCAGATGCGAAAACGGTACGGTAGGACATCCTGTTTATCTCGTGTAGCTGACTACCCACATATAGCGGCAAAACAAGTTGGTTCTGAAACGCTGGATGAAAGACAAGTGATTCTAATGACAGAAACGGCCATGGCAATGAACCTCTCATCACACCGACCGTAGTTCAGGTTATATAGTCACAACTCACAAGGCCTTCACTGACAGAGTAAAGATCATCGTCCTCGTAGTCATCAGCAGCACTTCAGCAGTGTGATCATCGTCGTCCTCCTCGGTCATGAATTATATTGCGTTCATCCCACAGAAGGCAGGAGCAGGTTGCCTTCTTGTCCTTCCATTCTTTCCCACAGGTGTAGCAGAACTCATAGCCGCACCTGCCAGAAGCAAAAAACAGGATGAGCATTAGCGCGCAAAGGACATCCCAGAGACTAAGGAACAGCCTGACATGAAAAAACCACTGAACAACCAGAGGCAAATACTTACACGCAGGTGATATGGTAGCAACCCTCAGCGAGCTCGATCAGGTGCTTGCATTTGACGCACTGGCGCCACGACCGCCGCTGCGCAAGGTTCTGTAGAGCATGAGGGTACCTTCTCTTGTAGTCAACGCAACTTATCCCGTAATGCCATGGGACCTTACATTTGACGCAGAACAAGCGCCCGCATTTCACGCACTTCCCCAACGTCTCGGCTCCAGCATCAGGTTCTTGCAGTGGGTGTATCGCTTCACTCAAGGACATTAAGGCTGAGCACCTGGAATTCGGGCAGTAAACCTTCTGAGTATGAGGGATTTGTGCTTCCCTGATACGTTGCGCCATGGTCTCTAACAGTTGTGGTGACAGGAATATCTTTGAACCCTCCACGGTTAGCTTGGTAGTGCAGCCATCTTGTGGACAAGCTGGGAGCGTTCCATCGCGCAGCTTAACTCTCACATGCTCTTTCATGCAGGACAAGCAAAACCGATGCGCACAGCCTTCAACTGCGTGAATCTTAGAAACATCAGTGTCTTCCAAGCAGATGGTGCAGGTCTCTCTCTTGCAGGCCTCTTTCTTGTTGGTGCCTACCAAATCTGTTGCTAGTTTTGTTGCATAACCAACTTGGCCGCGTGGAATAAGTGAGAATTCACAATGATTGAATTTCCTCATTAGTGAGAGAGCCTCATTTACCATATGTTCACTCTTGTTCTTTGTGGGACGCCAAGTTCCAAGCATCTGCAAACATATGGCATCGTAATAAGATTAGTACAGTGTTAAAGAATTCAATTACTTGACCATTAAATCTATCTATTATATATTAACACAATGGAATTTTTTTGTTTCAGATCAATTCGGCACCAGCAATAGAAAAGGAGCAGCTGAGAATATGCTCTATAACAATGGAATCAGACACCTCGTATGAACCAACATGAGTTAGTGTTGAGCAAACCTGACCACGGGAAATAAAAAGAGCATTGTAGTTGTCCTATAAAACGGACGACACACAGAGATGAAAAGATGAAGGGAAAATGGTCCATGCAAAGCAGACACAAGTCTTTATATAGCTGGCATATTGTATTAAAGCTCCTCCTGTAGTTTGGTAGATACCTAATTCCAAGGATTTCTTGGCAGGGAATTGGTGGATGAAACCCACATCTAGAGGATGCATGTAGAAATGAAAGGAAAAAAAAAACATGCATGCTGAAAAGGAGAAGCAATATAATCAAAGCAGGAAGAGAACAAGTGTCTACTAGCCTCAAGTGATTGGCAACTTTAACCATCCTGATCGCAGAATATGCAATCAGCGTGAGATGGTAAAATTACAGCTAGAATAACCTAGACATAGCTACATTGTTTGATATAAAAGGCTGAAAACTCCTACATTGATGGAAAAGATCTACAGGTAGGTCACGATTATAACGATTGACAATCGCAAAAATAAAATAAAAAATAACAATTGAGATTGATCAAACTACATTAAGCATATTGAAGCGGATATAAATCTTGTTTGAGATTTTTCAAATATCAATGGGAGTCCATAATTCTTATGACTGGCATACTTAGTTTGGAGTCTAAAGCAAACACAAAAGCCCCTAGCACTATCTGATCTGCTCAAATATCCTATCCAAATTCAGATTGTTCTTGGCTAAATTATTAGTTTCGGGTGGATTACAAACTCAAACTATGCAAGATTTCCGCTGGCTAACATGCATAGCACTTCTATCGCCTGTAGTAATAACATATTTTTTTCTTTAAAGGCATGTATTACAGAAACAAGAGATGAATTTGAATGAATGCTAATGGTGCTTTTAGAAAAGAAAAATAAAGAGAAAGAGTGTTTAAGGCTCAAGGTTCGATCTAGCGCTACAGAATTGGATATTATTTATAAAACATGCTCACAGGACATAAGAAATGGATCCAAAGTTCAAACTAAAGGTTGAAGATTCAAGCTAAAGCAAAGATACTTATATCGTCGAGGAGATTTGGCATTCACTAAACAGTTCTAGGGCTCTACCCTTAGTGGATGTGATGTACAATCTGATCAAAGGTTGGATCTCAAAATCATGAATGTCATGAGACTAAAATTCTCGCATTAATATGCTATATAATCGAGATATCAGTCCATAACCAAATCTCACGCGTATTGAAAAGGTGGCTTATACCCAGCTTGGATATCAGATAGCTAGCACTTTAGTCAAGCTTACACAGTGGATGCTGCACACTGATCTCGCCCTGTAACATCACTTGCTTGCAGTCTGATGTGAAATGTAAGAGCATTTCTAAACATAGGTGCGATTTTGGGGCCTCTTTGGATAGAAACAGACAATGTACATGAATGGGATAGGAACAACAGTGCAGTCCCATATGATCGCAAACAAGAGAAACTGTTCTATGGAGCACCAAAGTACTTTTGCATTAATTAACTTCATTTTATAATTCCTTAAATATTCCCATGGGTTCATACATTCTATAGGTATTTCACAGAAGTCCTATAAGTCAATTGTGTAACACAGTAAGGAGAAACATAATAACCACAAGTGATGCTGATCTCATTCTATGTTTATGGAAATCTATATTGGAGCATTAGCATTGACGAAATACACACACACAAACCAGTCCTAGGACTTGAGCCAAGTACGTATGACAGAACGATGAATCTTCATTAACTAAACCATGTTCAATTCTCAGTGGGTTTATGACAACACATATTTATTACATGACATAATGTAATGTGTGCTTCAATTATAAATGTCCTGGATAATGCTAGATATTAAAATATCAGCACAAATTCTCAACGTGTACAACAAACTCAATTTCTCCAAAAACAACTAATTGAGATTATGCATGCAGAGGAGTTGATGCAACAATAATCAAAGAGATTTACACTCTACATAAACTTTCCGTAAGTCTACGAGGTTGGTTTCTTTGTTGATGGAGCGACCTGTTGACAAGGGGGAGGTGATAGGTTTGACACTGGGTGTGACTAGAGTATTCAAGAGAAAATTTGAGGTAGAGAGAGTGTTTCTTTCGGAACCGACAATGGCAAGGTATGAGAAAGTATAATGAAGGTTCTCAGGGCATAATATCATGCTACCCAAAACGGTGAAGCTGCATCGCATTGATTGATAAGGTGGATGGTAAATAACCATGGAATTCTTGCTTCAATTACTGGCGGAAGTATTGGCACTCATGCAGTCATGCCTCATGGAGCAACAGATAAGTCGAAGCTACAGAAGAGAAGACGCCATATCGCCTTGCATGCTGGATGGCACTTACTTGCTTGCCATCAGTCCTCAGCATGGCACATATCGAGATGGTCTTGACCTTGTGCTTAATTAACTATCGACAAAGAGCAGCGTACGAATAATACAAGTAAAACAGAGATACATTTGACAACAGGCGCCTTTGCTTTTTGGAGAGTTCTTAATTAATAGCTAAAACTGACAGAAGATCGGCGCGTTGGACAGAATGAAAATTTTCATACCCAAACTTTAATGATCTTTGCTCAAGATGAATTCCAGCTACAATCTTTCTAGAATTTTCAACGTCTATGCAAAGTCGCGCAAACATATAAAAATATAGTATAATCATCAGTAAAGTCGACTAGCAATTAAGGAGAACTAGGCAACCCAACAGCTTTGAAAAAAGGGGAACACTAAATATGGTAATGCACAATGAATCTAACTGCTTAAATGCGAGGGCCATCTTGCTAGCTTACATGTACATCAAGTATCTCTCCTGAACTATTGACATTTCACACAAAAATGATGGGTTAAACTTCTGTTTTTCTTGCAGTGCGATAAGCAAGAATAGCAGATAGTGGAACTGAATGTTGTACAATTAATTATAATGAGCATTGAAATAGTGCTACAAATTTATGTTTTGCCTAAATTTAGCTAGAGATCGGACTATGTGATGATTTAATCATCACTTCGTGATTAACTCTAGCAGTCCAGCATTTCATGAACAATTGTAAATAAAATCCCAAATCCCCATATCAACAGATCATATATTCCCCATCTCCTTCTGATGATATTTCTAATAAGAGATCGCAATTGATACCACGCAGAAACTGTATTAAGATAGATGACAGATGCAGATTTGGAGATTTTAGCATGGCATACATATTTGTGCAGCGCCTTGAAGTCGGAGACGATGTTAACCCATCGTATCCCCAGCTCGAGCGCAGCCTGGATGCCTTCCTTGAGCGCCAGCACCTCGAGCTCCATGCGTCCGCCCACAAACCTTTCCACGCGCTTCTGTATGGTGCGCACCACCTTCCCCTGGGGATCGTACACGACCACAGCGAGCACCGCGACGCGGGGGGCCGGGACGACCCACCACCCGCCGGCGCCCTCCTTGTTCGACAAGCCCTTGTAGAAGATGCGGGAGGAAGGGGAGCGGCTTGGGTCCAGAGGCCGCTCGAGGCGGTCCCCACCATGCGCCCGTCGGCGGTCTGGAGTGTCGGCGAGCTCGCGCGCCAAGAGGGAACCGCGGGAGGCCACGCGGGCGGAGGTGTTTGCCTGGGCGTGGGCGACGCGGAAGGCCTGGGCGTCGCGGCGGTTCTTCTCTTGGCGCGCGAGTTCGGCGAGTGCGAGTTCGGAGGACCAGAGCGCAGAGACGGGTTGACATGAGCGGCAAGAGCAGAATGCGGTGGCGGCGGCGGCGCCGCCGCCGCCGCTGGAAGAGGGCCGATTGGGAGTTGGGACGCGGAGGGAAGCTTGGATGGCCTCGTTGAGCTGGAGTTGGAACGCGAAGTCGTGGTCGGAGGCGAGGGCGACTTGCTGGCGGAGGCATCGGGAGGCGAGGTCGCCGTCGCCGGCCATGATCGGAGCCGGCGGTCGGGCGGTGCCACAGCCCACAGCCCACAAAGACGAGGGTTTTGAGTGTGATGCCAAATGTCGGGATGGAATGGGATCTTTTGTTCGTTTATGGGCGCATTTTGGCCCATCTCGTCGGGCTTTCATTTTTTTTAAACACGGGGCAAGCGCTCATACATACGCGCATACACTCACCCCTATAAATGCACACACGCACACCCTATCCCTATGAGCATCTCCCAGAGACTGAGTCGGCATATCATTTTGAGATTTACGAAGTCACCGTAGGTGCCTCGTCGTCGACGAGAACGTCTCCTTCCACCGAAAGCGCATCACCGGAAATTCTGAAATAAATTCAGAAATAATGCGAGCACAGGACTTGAACCCTGATGGGCTGGGATATCATTGTCCCTCTAACCAACCTTATGGTCCAAATAAGTCACCAATACGCATAAGGATTTCTCAAAAAGAAAAAGGGAAATCCAATACGCATAAAAAAATCCTACTTGGTTTTGATTTAGTGGTCGCCTCGTATTTTGGATCAAAATTTCATCATAGATTTGATTAGGAAAAGGTAAGTTATATGTCATAAAATTATGTTGTTTGATTTGTATTCGAAAGAAGTTTTCAATGGTATCATTCTTGTAGTCATCGTTAGGTGGTCTATGAATTTGGATGTAATTTTTATTATTTCTGGTGTTGTACAGTCATGATTGAAAATGAATAGATTAAAAGTTTTTCTTGCAAAAAAAAATTATGTGGCATATATCTTTTATTTTGCCAGTCAAATTTATGATCAAAATTTAACACAAAATACGAGAGGGACTAATAAACCCTAGTGGAGGAAATATTTGCGAAGCGCAAATACGGAAGCATCTAGTACCCTGAGCGTTACTGGGTCCAGCCCACCACGGCTGAGACAACGGCGACCGACTGAAATGGAGCCGGAGGCAACACGGATGACCTTGGAGGGGAGTCACAAATCGAGCCAGAGCTGGAGAGATCGAGGTCGGTCGCGATGTCGCCACCTATAGAAAGACAAAAATGAGATGAATATCGAGTTGTAATGGCTGGATTGTGTCGTCGTTGGGTGATGCAAGATGGGAACAACCAGAAGATGACAATGCGGCGAATCGAAGAATGCGGCCCAACGGTGGGGGCTTTGGCTGGATGCCTTGTGACTGACGCCTGTGGCAAACTGTTTGGCATCTCCGATAGGGTTCTTGTGTGTATTGGTTGGACGCAATGAAATCAAAGTCACTAGCCTGTGGAGAAGTGTCACGATGACAGTCTATGGGCAACCCTGGTGGTGTTTCTTTCTTCGATGACGTGTATGGGTCTTGTGGATAGCCAGGCTAGCTAGTAATGCCATCGGTGGGCGTGCTATGATGGTTTTCACCTGATTTTGTGTAATTAGCTTAGCAATTCTCTTTTTCTTAGCTTAACTTTTTTTAAAGAAGGAAAGCATTTGGCCTCTGCATCGCAATGATGCATGCAAATATATTATTAAATGAAGTCTCCAACAAATACGAGGTACGGTACAAAATCTCGAAAAGAGTTAAAAAAGATGAACAAGGCTACAACAGGCATAAATAAGACTAGATGTCTATACACATATCGTATCATTGGACCGCCATCCAAATCGATTATAGGTATCTCGTGCTACCGCCTACCAACGGTTGCACCCATAAGCCATATATTTCTTGACTTCCGTACGGCTAAGTAATGACCACGTACGGATTCATGAAGTTGCTCTGTATACGACCTGCAAAAAAATTGTATCTTTTTGTCTGTTAAACATAACGACATTTCGATGGTTCCATATTACCCAAAATAATGCACACACTCAGATTTGAATATGTGCTGCTAGTTTAGGCTCTACCCCGTTTAGTGAAGTCTCAAATAGAAGGACGCGGATTTGGTGAACATGGGTGCGCGCGCACCCTTTATGAATAGTAAATTCCAAAAAATGCTTAAAAAAATCAAAAAATTCTGAATTTATTTTTTTAATATACATAGTCAACCGGTATACTCGCATATGAAGTTTCATGAAGAAATCACATCCGTGGTAATCTGGGAAATAATGACAAAATCAAAGCTAATCGAAGCTATATTAAAAAACACTGTTTAATGAATAGTATGGCCGCATTTGTATTTTCTTCACTAAGAATACCATGGGTGTTAATACATGATGAAACTTCACACGTGAGTAGAATGATCGACTAAGGTTCATACTGCAAAATTTCAGAAATTTTTTTTTTCTAGTATTTTTTATAAATTTACTATTCACATGGGTGCGCGCGCACCCATGTTCACCTTTGTATTTTCGCAAATAGAATGCCTATGTTATTTGCCAGACTGGCATTGAAGGGCCACATGCACTGTGCGGCAAAGTAGTCTGGCTAGTGGGCAATTTAGGAAGAGGTGTTAAATCGATTCATCATGATCGCAGAAACAACACTTTTTGCTACCCTCCTAACGAGGTTTTGTCAGGTTGTTTTTAGTCAAGATCAATTTTTTTAACAATGGACATATTTTTTTATCTTTAGAGGTATCTTAATTTTTTCAGATGTGTAGGAATTCTGGGGCTAAATGGATATAGCCCTTATCCAGCGGCCTCTTTCGGGGAAAGAAAGAAGGGAAGGAAAATGAGTTTATGGCAAAGGAGTACTAAATTCATGTTTCGGGCCTAAATTTCTCTCCTTGTGTCAGCTGAAGCTGATCTGTACTACTGGATTTGCTGCATGTGTTCTTCAGGCTCGTTGATCCGTACTTCCATCTTCGTCATAGAGAAAGCAATTCGGCACAACACTATTAAAAAATGCTTATACATAGTAGAACAGTAATAGCGTTCTTTATAACAAAACGCTGCTACTATTTATCAATAGCGCTTGCTTTAGGCCAGCGCTGTTACTATGCACTTACCAATAGTGCTTTTACAACAAAACACGCTATTACTAAAATTGCCAGGCCGTTGCCGGCAGGCCAGGCATAGTAATAGCGCTTTTATGCAGAAAGTGCTACTGCTACTGAACCTAGCAGTAGCGCTTTATACATAAAAGCGCTATTACTACTGGCTCCTTATCCACCCAACAACGACCCGCGCTCGACCTCACTTCCCCGGCCCTCACACTCTCACTCTCACGTGCCTCCGCCGCCGCCCTCCCCCGCGCAGCGCCGTCCCCTGCGCCGGAGCTCTCCCGCCGACCGCCCGCGCCGGCTCTCCTTCCCCACCGGCCACCCTCCCCCGCGCCGGCCTCCTCCCGCGCCGACCTCCTCCCCCGCCGGCCGACCTCCCGCTCCGGCCTCCTCCCGCGCCGGCCTCCTCCACCGAGAGGTACTCCTCCTCCCTCCTCCCTCTAGGTTAATTAACTTAGGTGAATTTAGTTCATTAGGTTAACTAAGTTGAACTAAGTGAACTAGCTAGGTTAATTTGGTTTACTAACTAGGTTAATTAGATGTTTTTTAGATGTTTGATTAACTAATTTGGTTACTAAGTAGATGTTAATTAGGTTAGGGCAGTAGTGGTACTGTTAATTAGATGTTTTTTAGTTAGGGAAGTAGGTTAGGTAACTAAGTAGATGTTAATTTAGGGCAGTGGTGTTTAGTTTATAGAAAAAATTCAATATAGTTTTTTTTACTGTTTTTAGTAAGTGTTTAATAGAATTAGTTAGAAAATTAATAGAACTAGTTAAACTAGTTTATTTCTAGTAAGTACTAGTTTATTTTATTTATAGTAAGTGCTTAGTTGAATTAATAAAACTAGTTTATTTTAGTAAGAAAATTTAGGTATATGAGATTTGATGATCTAATTAAAATTTTACTACAGAACTAGTTTATTTTTAGTAAGAAAATTAATAGAACTAGTTTATTTTTTTAGTTAAAGCAATTATTCGCGCATCGACGTCGACGATGCCTATCCCGCATCCTCGTCATCGACACGGCGGAGGAGGCCTGCTTGATCAAAGGGGCCATGTCCGGGACTGGGCTCCGCTTTGAATGCTAAAATTGGAGAGCACTATGCAAGGCGGGTGCATTTGATTAGTTGATAGCTTATAGGGCTTTTTTTGCAGAAATCAAGGAGCCCCTCCATCATCACCGCCGTCGTCCCCGTCACCGACCCCCTCCGACCTCGAGGTGAGACCCTCTCCGTCACCGACCCCCTTCGTTGTCCCCATCAAGTTTGAATGCTCATATGATGTAGATATAAACATGTATATCTTGTGTTGCTCAAATAGGATATGTGCTTGCCCAAGTGGCCGGCCATGTTTACAGGTTACACCTCCTATAGTGGCCTATGTTTTGCCGGAGTGTTGATTAATTTCCGTTCCGGCAAATTTCAGGCACTCGATATGTCCTTTTTTAGCAAAGGTCATGCCAGATTTTTTCATGAATTCTGGCATGACTTGTGCTAGAATATGTAGGAAATATCGAGTGGCCTGGATTTTCTACAAAAATAATTAAACGACATTTCAGGTTGACTTTAAGTCTGTCGAGGCTCCATCACCGAAGGTCGAAAAATCAGTGAGGGAGTGTATCCACCATATATGAGAGAGGACGAAGAAGCCCGACTGTTGTCGTGGGGGTCGTTTCTCCTTCTTCTCCGGGTGCTAGACATTTGTTATGCACTAGGGGAAGGAGGAGTAACGACCATCACCGACGGTCACAAATGTCAGAGAGGAATCAGTGAGTGAGAGTCTCCACCACATATGAGAGGACGAAAAATCCCGACTGTTGTCGTGGGGGTCGCTTCTCCTTCGTTTCCGTGTGCTAGACATTTTGGTGTAATGCACTCGGGAACGAAAGAAGGAGCGATCATCACCAACGGTCGAATGTATATACCACGCGAGCTAAGAGTTTTCAAGAAAAAGACTCGGTAGACCGATAGTCAACCCATGATGAATAATAATGATCTAATTTAGATTTTGTAGTACATATATTGAATTGTACAAGTTTAATCTTTGAATTACGAACGTAGGAAATGTCGTCATCGGACGACGAAAGTCTCCCGGGGGAGTGCAGCTGGTGCAACGACGACCGAGGTCGGTGCGACAGGCCTCACCTGGACGAAGATCGACGCTTCAGCATTAAGCTCCAGGAGACCTTCAATGTTAAAACGGTACGCAACGACGACAAGTGTTTTTTTCATAATTAAGCATGACTTCAACTATTTCAACGTGTAATTTTCATCTTTTACAATTCGAGTAGCTTATCCCATGCCATGCAAGACGCTATGTCTTGGAGAGGATGGATTTTGAAGACCATGAAAATTTCGAAACAAAGAAAATTCACCTAAGGACCCATCATCGTATGGATTTTGAAGTAAATCTGTATAATTCTGAGAGCGTAACCCATTTTGGTTGCACAAATTAGGAAGCACTTTGCAAGATGTATGGTTTTTCTGAGGGTATGCTTGTCACCATGGATCTTGGTGATCCTGACATCGACCAAGACAATATGGACATCTGGGTCCTTGTTGATACGCTTCCAATTCTGCCGCTATGTGAGTTTCTCAAACATAGTTATTAAATAATTTATATTGTTCATTTCAAAATAGTTGACAGCTTATTTCCATTGACAGTTTATTTTCATTCTTCAAACAAAGTGCGGAAGATGGTAGACAGAACCTACTACACCGATGGCTCTGAGTTAACTTATCAGGAGAAAAATCATCTGGTCGCATTTTGTACTGATCTTGAGAATTATAATATATATTATAAAACTCCTCCACATTATGGTCAATACATGCCACTAGTGCATGTGTTGAACTACGGTAACATCCATGGAGATGCCATGGTAAGATTTTTTACTATTACGATATCCGTGCATCGTTTGCATAAATTCTTTTAAAACTTAACTACATTGGTAACTACGAAGTTATTACTATGTTTTTCAACAGAAAATCCCGAAGGATTGTGTGCCTCATCTGATGTATCAGAATGGTCGCCTTGATGTTTTGAACGTACGGCTAGGTCATCCTACGAATCACACATGTCCATATTGGATTTCTAAAATCAGTGAAGACATGAAAATCAAAGAATGGAAAAAATGTATGGACAGTCGTAAGGAGGTACTTGGAAGCAACATTGTGCGAAAGGCAAGAATTGGAGACAGGATAATCTCCATTCTCTATAATGGAGAGTCAGGGCCTATCTTGTTTTATGCTATTTTACCTAAGAGAAGGTAGTAGGTCCTAGATAATAATACTCATGATCATTTGCTAAGAACAACTAAGTAGGATTGGTTAGATGACTATGATGATGATGTGGTATCGAGTAGAAGTTGTATGATCGATGATGATAAGTATGACTTGTTATTATGATATCAATGATGAGTTATTTATTATTATGATCGATGATGCATGATGCTAAGTTGTTATATGAGCATGATGAGTTATTATATATATCAGTAGGTGAAATGAACATGGATTAGATTCAAGTGGAGGCAATATGTGGTGCACATCGAAAGTACTACTAATCCAAACTAGATCAAGCTTGGATTAGAGTAGTACTTTCGACATGCACCACATGTTGCCTCCACTTGAATCTACTCCACGTTCATTTCACCCACTGTTATATATAATAACTAATCATGGTCATAAAATCATATGATGAACGTACTGCATATAAAACCACACAACGAAAATAAGTTGTATTCTTAAAAATACAGAAAAAGTTAGCAGCAGCGCTTTTCAGAAGAAGCGCTACTGCTTGATACGTCCATTTTGCATCATGCTTTTATATCGATATTTATTGCATTATGGGCTGTTATTACACATTATGTCATAATACTTATGCCTATTCTCTCTTATTTTACAAGGTTTACATAAAGAGGGAGAATGCCGACAGCTGGAATTCTGCGCTGGAAAAGGAGCAAATATTAGAGACCTATTCTGCACAACTCCAAAAGTCATGAAACTCCACGGAAGTTATTTTTGGAAATAATAAAAAATACTGAGCGAAGAAAATACCAGAGGGGGCCCACACCCTGGCCACGAGGGTGGGGGGCGCGCCCCCTGCCTCGTGGGCCCCCTGGTGGCCCTCCGGTGCCCATCTTCTGCTATATGAAGTCTTTCGTCCGAGAAAAAAATCATAAGCAAGCTTACGGGACGAAACTCCGCCGCCACGAGGCGGAACTAATCTAGGGCTCTGGCAGAGCTGTTCTTCCGGGGAAACTTCCCTCCGGGAGGGGGAAATCATCGCCATCGTCATCACCAACGCTCCTCTCATCGGGAGGGGGCCAATCTCCATCAACATCTTCACCAGCACCGTCTCCTCTCAAACCCTAGTTCATCTCTTGTATCCAATCTTTGTCCCAAAGCCTCAGATTGGTACCTGTAGGTTGCTAGTAGTGTTGATTACTCCTTGTAGTTGATGCTAGTTGGTTTATTTGGTGGAAGATCATATGTTCAGATCCATTATGCATATTAATACCCCTCTGATTATGAACATGAATATGATTTGTGAGTAGTTACGTTTGTTCCTGAGGACATGGGAGAAGTCTTGCTATTAGTAGTCATGTGAATTTGGTATTCGTTCGATATTTTGATGAGATGTATGTTGTCTCCCCTCTAGTGGTGTCATGTGAACGTTGACTACATGACACTTCACCATTGTTTGGGCCTAGAGGAAGGCATTGGGAAGTAATAAGTAGATGATGGGTTGCTAGAGTGACAGAAGCTTAAACCCTAGTTTATGCGTTGCTTCGTAAGGGGCTGATTTGGATCCATATGTTTCATGCTATGGTTAGGTTTACCTTAATACTTCTTTTGTAGTTGTGGATGCTTGCAATAGGAGTTAATCATAAGTGGGATGCTTGTCCAAGTAAGGACAGCACCCAAGCACCGGTCCACCCACATATCAAATTATCAAAGTACCGAACGCGAATCATATGAGCGTGATGAAAACTAGCTTGACAATAATTCCCATGTGTCCTCGGGAGCGTTTTCCTTCATATAAGAAATTGTCCAGGCTTGTCCTTTGCTACAAAAAGGATTGGGCCACCTTGCTGCACATTATTTACACTTGTTACTTGTTACTCGTTACAAATTACCTTATCACAAAACTATCTGTTACCGATAATTTCAGTGCTTGCAGAGAATACCTTACTGAAAACCACTTGTCATTTCCTTCTGCTCCTCGTTGGGTTCGACACTCTTACTTATTGAAAGGACTACGATAGATCCCCTATACTTGTGGGTCATCAAGACTCTTTTCTGGCATCGTTGCCGGAGAGTGAAGTGCCTTTGTTAGGTGGAATTTGGTAAGGAAAAATTTATATAGTGTGCTGAAATTTACTGTCACTTGTTACTATGGAAAGTAATCCTTTGAGGGGCTTGTTCGGGGTATCTTCACCCCGACCAGTAGAGCAAAGAGTTTCTCCTCAACCTACTAAACCTACTGAAAATGTTTACTTTGAAATTCCTTCGGGTATGATAGAGAAACTGCTAGCTAATCCTTTTGCAGGAGATGGAACATTGCATCCCGATTTACACTTAATCTATGTGGATGAAGTTTGTGGATTATTTAAGCTTGCAGGTATGCCCGATGATGTTATCAAGAAGAAGATCTTCCCTTTATCTTTGAAGGAAGATGCATTGACATGGTATAGGCTATGTGATGATATGAGATCATGGGACTACAAGCGATTGAAATTGGAAATTCATCATAAGTTTTATCCTATGCATCTTGTTCATCGTGATCGTAATTATATATATAATTTTTGGCCTCGTGAAGGAGAAAGCATCGCTCAAGCTTGGGGGAGGCTTAAGTCAATGTTATATTCATGCCCCAATCATGAGCTCTCAAGAAATGATTATTCAAATTTTTTATGCTTGGCTTCCTGACAACAATCGCTCCATGCTCGATACTTCTTGTACTGGCTCTTTTATGATGAAGACTATTGAGTTTAAATGGGATTTATTGGAAAGAATTAAACGCAACTCTGAATATTGGGATCTCGACGAAGGTAAGGAGTCAGGTATAACACCTAAGTTTGATTGTGTTAAATCTTTTATGGATACCGATGTTTTCTGTAAATTTAGCACTAAATATGGACTTGACTCTGAGATAGTAGCTTCTTTTTGTGAATCTTTTGCTACTCATGTTGATCTCCCTAAGGAGAAGTGGTTTAAATATCATCCTCCCATAGAAGTAAAAGTAGTTGAGCCTATTAAAGTTGAAGAAAAGACTGTCACTTATAATGATTCTATTGTTCCTAGCTTATTTTGAGAAACCACCTTTCCCTGTTAGGATAAAGGATCATGCTAAAGCTTCAACTGTGGTTCGTAAAAGCAATATTAGAACTTATACACCTCCTGAGCAAGTTAAAATTGAACATAATATTGCTATTGTTAAAGATCTCTTGGTTGATAATATCGATGGGCATGTTATTTACTTCTGTGATGAGACTGCTAGAATTGCTAAACCTGGTGCTAAAGATAAACATAGACCTGTTGTAGGCATGCCTGTTATTTCTGTTAAAATAGGAGATCATTGTTATCATGGCTTATGTGATATGGGTGCTAGTGCTAGTGCAATACCTATTTCTTTATATCAAGGAATTATGCATGATATTTTTATCCTATTCTCTCTTATTTTACAAGGTTTACATAAAGAGGGAGAATGCCGGCAGCTAGAATTCTGCGCTGGAAAAGGAGCAAATATTAGAGACCTATTCTGCACAACTCCAAAAGTCATGAAACTCCACGGAAGTTATTTTTGAAAATAATAAAAAATACTGAGCGAAGAAAATACCAGAGGGGGCCCACACCCTGGCCACGAGGGTGGGGGGCGCGCCCCCTGCCTCGTGGGCCCCCTGGTGGCCCTCCGGTGCCCATCTTCTGCTATATGAAGTCTTTCGTCCGAGAAAAAAATCATAAGCAAGCTTACGGGACGAAACTCCGCCGCCACGAGGCGGAACCTTGGCGGAACCAATCTAGGGCTCCGGCAGAGCTGTTCTGCCGGGGAAACTTCCCTCCGGGAGGGGGAAATCATCGCCATCGTCATCACCAACGCTCCTCTCATCGGGAGGGGGCCAATCTCCATCAACATCTTCACCAACACCATCTCCTCTCAAACCCTAGTTCATCTCTTGTATCCAATCTTTGTCCCAAAGCCTCAGATTGGTACCTGTAGGTTGCTAGTAGTGTTGATTACTCCTTATAGTTGATGCTAGTTGGTTTATTTGGTGGAAGATCATATGTTCAGATCCATTATGCATATTAATACCCCTCTGATTATGAACATGAATATGATTTGTGAGTAGTTACGTTTGTTCCTGAGGACATGGGAGAAGTCTTGCTATTAGTAGTCATGTAAACATATTTTGATGAGATGTATGTTGTCTCTCCTCTAGTGGTGTCATGTGAACATCGACTACATGACACTTCACCATTGTTTGGGCCTAGAGGAAGGCATTGGGAAGTAATAAGTAGATGATGGGTTGCTAGAGTGACAAAAGCTTAAATCCTAATTTATGCGTTGCTTCGTAAGGGGCTGATTTGGATCCATATGTTTCATGCTATGGTTAGGTTTACCTTAATACTTTTTTTGCAGTTGCGGATGCTTGCAATAGGAGTTAATCATAAGTGGGATGCTTGTCCAAGTAAGGACAGCACCCAAGCACCGGTCCACCCACATATCAAATTATCAAAGTACCGAACGCGAATCATATGAGCGTGATGAAAACTAGCTTGACGATAATTCCCATGTGTCCTCGGGAGCGTTTTCCTTCATATAAGAAATTGTCCAGGCTTGTCCTTTGCTACAAAAAGGATTGGGCCACCTTGCTGCACATTATTTACACTTGTTACTTGTTACTCGTTACAAATTACCTTATCACAAAACTATCTGTTACCGATAATTTCAGTGCTTGCAGAGAATACCTTACTGAAAACTACTTGTCATTTCCTTCTGCTCCTCGTTGGGTTCAACACTCTTACTTATCGAAAGGACTACGATAGATCCCCTATACTTGTGGGTCATCACTGCTGCTTACTACTAGCAGTAACGCTGGCCCAATAAAAGCGCTACTGCTAACTAGGTATAGCAGTAGCGCTCCCTTTCCAGCGCTACTGCTACTAGTTAGCTGTAGTGCCTTAGTGGTAGCACTGATACAAGCGCTACTGCTAGCTATAAAACAGGCGCTACTACTAGGATTTTTCCTTGTAGTGCACCAAATCGCACATTTTGGATAGGAAAGTTCTGCAATGGCTGCACGGATGCCATCTCTGATCGGATTCCGACTTCGATAAAGGATCGCATGGAGACCGGAGAGCAAGAGGGCCCATAAATGCATGCTCACCGACCAATCTTCGAACCCGCTTTGCTCAAATCGACCAGACGATGACAGCGAAGAAACCTAAAAAGGAAGCAAGAAAACTGACGCCGCGGTCGCCGCCGACGAACACCACCGGGGTGGAGATGGCTCCGCCGGCCCGCGACGATTACGAGTACCTAACCCCGACGCTGGCGCTGCCCCCGGGCGTCTACTTCAACCCGACGAACGAGGAGATCGTGCACACCTACCTCAATGGGTGGATCGCCGGGCACGACACGTCCGGCGCAGAGGCGGCTGTCGTCATCGAGGACGACGTCTATGGTGACAGACCCGACGTGCTAGCGCGCAGGCACCTGTCGGCCAGCACCCGAGACTCCGACCCCAACTGGTGGTTCTGCTGCCACTGCAAGGTGCAGGCCATGCGCGGCGGCGCCGGCCACCGGGGCGACCGCGGCGTCGCCACGGGAGGCTACTGGAAGCTGGAGCAGACCACGAAGGAGGTGAGATGCGAGGCGGACGGCGAGCACATCGGGTTCAACCGCAGCTTCGGGTTCTACGTCGAGCACGAGGGGGAGAAGGAGAAGACGCGGTGGCTCATGGAGGAGTACACCAACGTCGACCACCCGGACGAAAGCACCGCTCGCAACGACGGCAGAAATGTCCTACCCGCGCTCTACAGGATATACCGCCCAGAAGATCAGTGGCAGAGATGTTGGGGACGAGCACGACGACGGTGGGCCTGTGAAGGTTGCCCGCGTGCAGGTTCCGGAGGCTTACTTATGCGCCGCCGCGGCGTTGCTGTCGCCGTCGAGCGTTCGTGGTGCCGGCCAGGAGGAGCCGCAGGGCGGCTTTGAAGCGCCGCCGCCGCCACCTTCGAGCGTTTTCAGTGAGTACCGAGGTGATGAGGCCGCGTCGTCGGACGATGATCACGGCATGACAACGAACGAGAGTCTCCTCGAGGAGACGCAGGGCAGCACCGGCGGCGACGACTGCCCTGAGCTGCGTGTTCTCGTTACAATGAACGACCACGGCATGCCGGCGTGGGAGATGGGCATGGGCGGAGGATACGTTTTCGCCGACACGTCTTGGATCGACGAACACTACCAGAACACTGAGTGATCGATCATGACATTGTTTGATTAACTTTGGTGGGGTGTGAGGGGGAGGGGGATTTTTGGTTCCCTCCGTGGTTTTAATTCAGTTGAACTAAAATCACGACAAGTACTGTATTATGGAATGGAGTACACCATTACATCTCAGTGCAACGTTGTACTAAAATTGAGACACTTATTTTGGGACGGGGAGAGTAGATATATAGTTTTCAAATACCGTGTAGAATATTATTTCAATTTTTACAATTGAAAATGTGTGAGCAATTTCTACGTAAGAAAAAAAATCCTAACATGTAATGGTGTGCATGTCACAATAAAGGCAACGCGAATTAAAACTCACATAGAACATCTACAGCCGGCATCCTCAAACCCTCCACAAACGTCCGCGGACGCGCTAGATACGTCAGGACTGTCCGCAAACCCATATATTGAGGACAAATGTAGGGAGAATACGAGGGCTTGCGGACTCGCCCGGTCGGTCCGCTATGTAGGACACGGCCCACCCAGGACCACCTTTTCTTTTTCTTTATTTATTATTTTCTTTCCATCTTTTCATCTTCACCAATCACGTGCAAGTGACCGGACATATGCGGGAGAACATAAGGAGTATGACTGCCTAGACGAACAAATAGGTGCTCAAAGCGTCTAGGGGGCATATTTTGCTAATTTCGGCTTTAGATGCTCTTAGAATGCACTAAGGCATATGGTATGGTAGGGATTCTTACGCATTGATCAAACGGAAGCTAGTGGATGAACCTAGTAAATCTAATGGCTAGAACAATTTTGAGGATATCAAAGCACGCATGTTGAGATAACTAGATTGATACCCCGCGCGTTGCTGCGGGACATGTAGTAGGATTCTAAATATAAAATTACAAAGTTTCAACAACCATTAAAAGTTTTTTTTACAAATGAAAAGCTTTGGGTTGTTTTCAAAGAAATTGGCATACAGTGAAGTACACACCTAATATGACAGAGGCTTTGCAATTAGTAGTTTGAAGTTTAGTCATGTTGGCATATAGCATTGAACATCATTTCCTATGTACGCGGATACAAAAGATGATTTGATAAACATGAGTGTCTATCAGAGGCACATCTTGCAGAGGTGATTTAATTTTGCAACATGAACACTGACATAAAACATGAGTGAAGTTACCATCCAATAAATAGTGAAAATTGCAGATACAACAAGCAAATAAATTTGTTTCTAGCACTGAGCCAGCTCCTTAATATTTGTTCAAAAAGTATTATTGCAAGCTGGCACAACAGAAACCAAATGAAGCTAATAATTCTATGCTTGTGAGTGAGTAGAAAAATATACTATTATACAACCATATTCTCTTGACGTCTATCGCTAAAAGTACTTCACAATCATCACTCCACCAGCGAGGACAATCTGTATATAGAGTTACTTCAATCTTTCCTTCATGATGAATGACAAAATTTTAAATCCAGTCAACACCTTAGGGAAAATATATAAATAAAATCCCAAGGCCATACGTTAGTTATATCGACCTCTGCTCCAACTATAGTAGGCAAGCAACTGTGCTAGTTGATACATTGATATCCACTTTGATTGAATGCTTGAGAAAGTTGAAAGTGTAAATTTGATTGAGATACGAAGAGACCTGATCGAAGATGACATAACTGAGAAAACCTGTTGGTGGTGGCACGAAGAAGATATTGTTGGTATGGACTGCAAAGACACGCGCGTAGACGGCTTTCGCCGGAACCTTGGTCAGATTGCCTGCATGTGTGAGTGGTAAGAAGTAGGAGTAGTAGGAAGGTGCCATCGATGACCCCTACAACACGGAGTTAAAAATGCATCAAATGTCAAGGAAATCACCAATTTCCCGATTCTTGAGTTAGACTGTGTATACAACATCACTATATGGATGAAGTTGAGTAAATAGCATAAAACTACTACTTTACAGGCTAGGGTTTCAAAAAACTACCAGTTTTTAATTTTTCTCAGATAACTACCAAATGGGTGGTTGGCTGTTTCAGAAAACCCAAATCGTCGAGTGCTTATCTATTGATCATGATTATGACAGGTCGGACCCGCACCTAAACTCACCGTCAGTTTGACCGTTTAGTTTGACCGTTACCTGACGTGTGGGCCCCACACGTCAGTGTCTCTTCCTCCTGCTCTTCTCCTTCCTTCTTCTCCTCCCTCCCCGCAGCCCCGCCTGCGCCAACTCAAGTCATGGCCGCCGGCCACCCTGCTGCCCACGCCGCCGCTCCTTGACCTCCACGGCGACAAGATAAAACAAAGGCCGGCTCCTGGTGCAGCTCATCTCATCCACCAGTGAAAAAATAAAGGCCAGCTCCACCTCCTTCGCGCGGCCATGGCTGCCGGCCCTCGCAGCTGCCCACGCTGCCCCCTTCTGCGCGGCCATGGCGACCGTCTCTGCGCGGAGGCCGGCCACGCCACACGCCATGCCAGGGAAGGAGCGCCACACGAGGAGCAGCCGGCACCCAGGAGCACGGGCCGCCGCCAACCACGCGCCATGGCCAGGGGGCTGGGACTCCGCCCGCCGCCTTCGGACTCCATGGCCGTCGTGCCCTGGAAAGAGGGAGAGGGAGAGGACGCACGGCGGGGAGCTGACGAGAGGGAGAGGACGCACGACGGCTGCGGCGGCGCTGGAAGGGAGCTCCGCCGCGACGGGAGGGAGCTCCCCGTCGAGCACAGCGGCGGGTGAGCTCCTGTGGATCTTGAGCACGGGAGGGACCCGATGGCTTTTTTCAATTTGTTTGGAGGACCTGATTGCTTTTTAAGTTTGCAGGGACACTGACATATGGGCCCAAGATGTCATTTAACGGTCAAACAAACGGTCAAACAATCAGTTTTCTTACATGCGGGCCCCAACTGTCATAATCACGATCAATAATAAAGCACTGAACAATTAGAGTTTTTTGAAACAGCCAACCACCCATTTGGTAGTTATCTGAGAAAAATTAAAAACTGGTAGTTTTTTGGAACCCTAACCTGTAAAGTAGTAGTTTTATGCTATTTACTCGATGAAGTTACGGGCTGGTTGAACTTATACAAATATATCATTTTCAAGGAAACATGTAAGAAGTTACAGATTCTGTTTTCGCACTATGAGAACGTGCCGTTCCCTGTAATGTTTTCAAATAAAACATTTGCTTCAAAATCAGAATAAATGTCCACTACACAAACTCTCTTAATTAAAAATTTGGCATCAGATCACTGCAAGACTATAAAGCAGGTCACCATTCAGTTACCTGTGTTTTTGTTCCAGTTTTGCAAGATGCTCTGTAGCTTCACACTAAAGTTAGAGTACATGTCGTAGGAGTTGCTCGACAGCATGAACCCGCCACAATTGGCAGCACCTTCCCGCTGCAGCACTTGTAACATGAACATGGCTGCGTCGAGGTAAACCCGCTGTTTGCAGCATCCAACGACGCCGGCAGCTGTCCACTGCTATGCAGCCACGCACTCTGAATACTCAATGAGAACTGGCACGTGAACTACACCGGCACATCATCATTGAACGACCTAGAGTCGCAAGCGCAGCCGTGAGGGGCGCATAAGTGAATGGGTCCATGCCATCAAGCCACGTGACACCGAGTAGCCGGGGCCTTTAGGTAGGTGGCCTTGTCATGCCCGTCGGACGGCGAGGACAGGGTTCCATCCGAGCGCACGGCCACCTGTTTTCTTGATGCGATTGGATGGACTGTTGGAGTCTCGTGTCACGGGGATCACCTAAACTCCCTCCTTGTCGATGCTCGCGAGCTGGTGCGTCGTCCCCGACGTGCCCGGCGAGACCCGAAGACTGAGGAGGAAACTGGCCGCACGCTGTTCCCAGAGGTCGCACCACCGGCCGTGAGCATAGCGCAGCTGTGCGGATGGCCGACTTAAGCGGCATCAAGTTCGGAATCGGCGTTGTAGTGCGCCGGGGAGGTCCGAGATGCAATCTGCCCACCCGCCGCACGCAATCGCTTCCTCTCTATCCTCCTCCTCGGTCGCGGCGAGGTGGCGGCAGTGGTGTATAGGAGGAGAATCGCTTCAGATGTGCGTTGTTGGGTTGTGCGGCCGAATTTGCCGGCGCGGACGGCCGGGGGAGGTAGGCGACCAGCTGTGGAAACACGAAGAGGTTGTTGGCGGCGCGGATGGCTCGGTGCACGATCGATCCATCTTTCTGTTTTATATCGGAAGGGGTTGTGGGGAGTCGGGGATGAGACCATGCGTCTCTCTTCTCTTAATTCTCTCGTCGGTTACAGAATAGGAAGATGAACACATGCGAGAAATAAAACCGCAAGATTTATTGAAGAAAAAAAACCCTAAAAGAATCGGCCAGGAGAAAGGCGAGGAAGAGACATAGTTGTGAACTTGTGATTGGTTGGTATATGATGACATGTCATTATGCTGAGTTGGACCATTTGCATGTCAAGAGAATGCCTTGTAGTGGGGAGCAACTTCTTAAGAATGGTAGATTAGAAGTAGTAGGATCACTTGGAGGGCCGTTTTGGCTCTTGGGAGCATATGCTCCCTAATTAACAGTAAATTCAAAATAAATAGTAAATAAAATTTAAAAATTCTGAATTTTTTAGTAGATGTTCTTGTTACTGTAACAAGAGTGCTTGTCAATTTTCATGCGAAAACGGGATGACGGTGATTCGTCGGTAAAAAAACAAAAATAAGTGTAACATTTGGAGGTAACATTTGTCGTTCAACTTGTTTTATTTTTTGCACAGATCAAAAATACTGAAGCTTTCCTCCTAAAATCTGCAGGTAGCATTTCAGTGTGACAATGATCACATCTATTTTTTTTTCTTTTGACATTTGGAAAAAACATTTTTCATGGGCAGGAGCATATGCTCCCAAGAGCCAAATTGGATTTCCGTAGGATCACTCCCTTATTTGTATAGGATTTGTTTGTTAGGCTTCATAATTCTTCGATTAATTGTTGGTGGTTGATAATAAATTGAGATGTACGGAGTGTTTCTGATAACCATTGTTCCGTGATTTTTTCTTTTGACCAATTACAATAGGGAAGACCTCTACTCCTTTGTCTTTTTTTTATAACTAGTAGTGATGATGTACAAAGTGGGGGTTTACATCAAGCAGATGTTACAAGAAGTCACTAGGTAAAAAAATGGTACATTTCAATGATTATTCTTGCATTATCTACCAGGATGACATGCCATCCTTCAGATGAGATCTCGTTGTGGCACACGGAGAGACATCACAACCATCCTACGCGCGTCCATCATTGAGATTTCGTTGTGCCATGCCGTCGAGACTCGCTGCCGTCGATGCGGTAGATATAACACCGCTTCACTTCTTGGCCCCTCCAGCGAATACCTGTTCAAAAACGATGTCCCGGAGATGGAGAACGACACCAAAGGCGTCCTCATCGTCCGATCCGGAAGACCCAAACCTAGGGTTTCCACAGAACAGCCCGAGCGAGATGAGGCAGACTACAACGACGATGCCAAAGACGCCGCCATCGTCCGCCATGACCAAAGCCGGCGCAATTTTCGCCGGCGGTTTCACCACTCCGATCCCGCAGGTGACTGAATCCGCGCGGAGCCGCACCATAAAGACGTATCCCAACGCCGCCCGCAACCCGGTAACCGTGGCCGGCCTTGAAGACCCAACCAAGTCACCGGCCAGCACGGAGCCATACACAAGGACAACAAAACCAGGGTTCTTCATTTGGAGTACATTAGCGCAGCTCTGAAGCAATGTCCATAAACATATGCCTAAACAAATCATATGCATCTCTAAGCATCTACTCCCTCCGTTCCAAAATAGATGACTCAATTTTATACTAAAGTTGGTACAAAGTTGAGTCATCTATTTTAGAATGGAGGGAGTAATTTACATAGTACAGTTGTATTCTTGTTGCATCTCTACTACTTATTTCTACCATACAGGTGCCACCATCAGTCCAAGCCATCCTGAAACGGCAGCCCACTGAACCATAGATTTCTGAAAGACTCATCTAGGCATCTAAGCTATCATCGTCGGCAACCCATGTGGAGAGAGCGTAGAGCACCCTGCCTTTCCACCCCTGCAGCAGCCACTGGTGATCAACGTCGACGAGGAAGTCCTTGTGGTAGTGCTCCCTCACCTTCTCCCTCACCATCCCGACCACCTCCGGGTCCAGCGGCAGCTGCCGGAGCCCCGCCCGGCGGTTCCGCGCCTGCCACTGCCGGTACGTCTCCGGCCGCTCCACCCGGTCGGCTCCCTCGCAGGCGATCACGTTCAGCGCGCCCCGCCCGATGATGTCCCGCTCGATCAGCAGCCGCTCCTCGTTGTCCCGCGGGAGGGTCGCGTCCAGCATGTCGAAGTGCGCCGAGTAGAAGAACATGGCCTCCCTGAACCGCGTCACGAAGAAGGGCGCGCCGTAGCCGCCGTTCGTCACGCACTCCACGAACACGTCGGGCCTCATGTCCCGGATGTTCCGCAGCACCACGTCCCTCGGGCTCGGGCCGCCGTCCGTGGTCACCGCCACGCTGTCGTCCATCAGGTTGCTCAGGCCGCACTGGCAGTGCACGACGAGCACCTCGCCCGGGTCGATGCGCAGGTCCTCGCCGCGCACGGAGTCCCACCTGGCGGCCACACCGTGGAACCTGAACGGCACGCCCAGCTCGCGGGCGCAGCTGCTGAGCCGGCGGCCCGTCTCCTCGACCTGGCGCGCCGGGCGGAACCCGGGCTGCGGGAGGTCGATGCCCGTGATCCTCACCTCTGGGGGCCCGCCGTCCCTCTGCGCCAGCCACCGCATCAGGCCCGGCCACTGGAGCCCGTACTGCACCCCGAAGTCCACGATGTGCAGGCGGCGCTTCCCGGCCACGGCGTTCAGGATGGTCTTGTTGGCGAACCCGAAGTTGGCCTTCTTGAAGCAGCAGGCCGCCATGAACAGCTTGTAGGCCTTGAGGAACTCCACCACCGAGGTGCGCTTCGCCACCAGCGACTGGTAGACCTGGCTCCCCGTGCCCGCCAGCCGCGCTTCCAGCCCGTCGGCGAAGCAGTGCGCCAGCCTCTGCGTGGCGTCTCCCGTCGGCCCGGAGTGCTGCTTGATCTGCCGGAGCAGCTCCGTCGCGCCCCGGCGGTCGCCCGCGGCCACGGCCTGCGCGCAGTGGACGAGCATGGTGCGCAGGTCGACCGCCTCGCTCTTCTTTGCGCGCGCCGCCTTCCCGCTCTTCTTCTTGGCCTCGCTGTCCATGACGAGGCGCAGCTCCTCTATCCCCTGTATGCACTTCTCGTACTCCTCCAGCATTATTTCGTCGAACATCTCGCGCGCGCCGGTCTCCTCGTTGTCCGGCGTCATCAGCTTGCTGCTCCTGGCGGTCTCCGCCTCCAGGTCGTCCTCGTCGTGCCTGTACTTGCGGCCCCGGCCATTGCCGGACGTCGGCGTCCCGTTCGCCACCTCCTCCTTCTTCTTGACGGTGAAGCCGCGCTCCTTGCCGGGGATGGCCTCGAGGAGGGTGTTGTTGGTCGGCAAGAACTTGTTGGCCTCCTCCATGCCCTTGAGGAAGGCCGAGTTGAGCATGTCCATGTCGCCGCCGTTGCTGAAGAAGGCCGAGAGCAGCCCGTCCTGGCCGCCGTCGCCAGCGGAAAACATCACCGGCGGCTTCCGCTCGGCCTCCTTCTCCTCCGCCGGACCATTCAAGACGGCCGAACTCTGGGTGCCCGGGCTTCCGCCGTTCTGGCTGGAGAACGCGCTGGCCCAGTCGGCCGCGCCCTTGAATTGCGCCGGACTCTGCTGGAACCCCGCAGCCGGGGCGTCAGCAAGGAACGAGTCCCTGGCATCCTCGTCGGCGGGGGAATCGGGGACGAGGCCGCCGAACAACATGTCCTCGAGGTAAGGCGGGGAGCGGAGGAGCTGGGAGAGCTCGAGCGGGTCGTAGGGCCAGGAGGAGTTGTTGGTCTCCTCGGAGGAGGACGTGGCGGCGTTGCCATCGGAGGAGGTGGTGCCGTTGGGGGAGGCAGAGGAGGAGGTGGTGGTGTCGGAGATGATCTGCTCATAGGGGCGCTGGGCGTCGAGGATGGCGGGCTGGTCGGGGTACTGGTAGAAGAATTTGTCGTCGATGTCCTCCTCCATGAGCATGCGCGAGATGAAGTCGAGGTCGACGTCGGCGGCGGGGGGCGGGGTGGGCGGCAGGTCGAGGAAGAGGGACGGCGAGAGCGCCTCGAACTCCTCGTCCATGGCTGGCAACCTCTGGCTTAGGCGAGGCGTGCTAAGTGCGACGAGTATGGAGCTATGGATTGACTGGTCTGGATGGAGACATGGATGGAGCTACTGGGGTTGGGGGACGGACGGACAGGGTTTGGGGGGGTATAAAAATGGCGGCTCTGGGCTTGAAAGTCCAACCGGAGCGAAGGTTCGTGGAAGGAAGGGCGCGGCCCGGCACGGAGACTAGAACGCGACCGTGGCCGAGGCGACGGAGGGAGGAGACGACATGCGATACAACGCGAGCGCTGCTATGTAGATGGGGGCCGATTCTTGCACGACACTGCTAATCAAGCCAGCCGTCCATGCATATTAGCAAACTGTGGCACGCCAATGGATTCCTCGTCGTCCAGTTTTCGTCCAACAAATATCGTATGGTGAGACGAGCTCACGTAATCTTCTTGGGCTCTTGGCACTCCATGCAATATCCAGGGAATTTTTGTTGAAAAGGACAACCTGTCCAACAGAATTGTCAGAAAAAACTCCCTCCAGACGAAATTGGCAGAAAAGACCCTAAGCCGTGGCGGCAGGCGTGCCGGCCGACACACAGCACCTGCCGCCATGGTGTAAAGGCGGCAGCTCCTGCCACCGAATCGCTACGGAACAGAGGCCGGTGGCGGCCAGACTGTTAGCCCATTAGCTGCAGCAAGACCCGATGCATGCATGTGCTAGTACGTCGTGGCCTCGTGGACACCTAGCTTTGCCATGCATGCATTGCTAAGCGAACCAATCGATGAATTAGTGCATGCACAATACAAGCCTTTGTATAACCTGCACTTAGAGCATCTACAATTGGACGCCTTAAATCCGTCTCAAACGTCCGGATAGGCCACCCGGTCGCTGCCCAGTCACGAAATTTAAACATAGATGGGCTCCTAAAATGGCCCTCAAACGCCCGGGCTGACCGGCACCTCCATATCCAGCCCAAATATGGGGCGCCCGTGCGCGCCCGCCATGTCGGGCCCGACCCATATTAGCCCACCCGACCCCACTTATATCCACCCTCATTCTTTCGCCGGACCCAACCCAAGCCACTTCACTCCACTCCCCTCCGCCACCCGAGCTCATCTCCGGCGGTTTGCGACCTTCTCCGCCATGGCAGGCAGCGGATCGGACTCCGACCAGTCCGGATCCGTCGACTGGGGTGTCGTCCCATGTGGTTTGACGGAGGCAATGGCAGTCCGGATTGCACTCCGCCGCTCCCAGGAGGACAGTGCCCGGCCGACGCCATAGCGTCGGCTCACCAGGCGCTCGGGTCCTCTGGTGCTGGATCCTCGCGGTCGCGGCCAGAACACCTCTCCTTCCCCAGCACCGGTCGGGTAGAGTATGAGTCCCCCCGGGAATGGGCGGCCCGCCGTGGGAAGGAGAGGATAAGGGCCGCTGAGGCCCATCTCGCGGCGGAAATGGCGGCAATGGAGGCGGCCGAAGCGGCAGCGCGGGCGGCCGCAGAGGAGGAAGGCATCTGTGCCTGCATTGTGAAGAAACGACAACGGAGGAACACGTGCGCCCTCGCCCGTGAGCAGAATCGGGCTGTCCGTGCCATGCCCGGACTGCCACCGAAGGAGGAGAAGGAGGACAGCGACGGCGAGGACAGCTCCGGCGATGAACAGATCCGGCTCGATCCGTACTGCATCTTCGATCGGTACTTCTGTGAGAAGGACGGCAAGGGCGTCGGGAAGGGCAAGGGCAGCCGTGGATGAACTCCACCATAGCCAAACATGCCAAATTTTGGTAGTCCGATGGCATATTCAGTGTAGTGTGATGGAGTAGCCGGACGGTGCGTGTGCGTCGACGTAGTTGCATGAGTTTGTATGAATCTGAGATATGGTAATTAAGGTGTTCGGATGTGGATTGCATTTTTTTAGGCGTTTGAGGGGCCGGATTTGTCAAGTCTGGTTGTAGATGCTCTTAAGAGCAACTCCAACCGGGCGACCCAAGCAGACGTCCGGTTCGTCCGCTTTTGTCCATTTGAATGTGCCAGACAGATGGATGCATCTGCTTTTTCATTTGGGTCGGCTGGACCGCCTAACAGGAGGCCGACCCAAATTTGCGCGTGTGCAAAAAAAGTGATACACACGTGGCACAGATAACCATAATAGGAACTTAATTAACCATAAGTGACCGGTCAACCGCCGGATAAAGTCCACTTAAAACATAATTAAATATTAATAAAAACTAAAAACAGTTCGCGCCTGCACTCAGCCCTAGACGTCCGCTTTGCCCTTGCCCTTGCCTTCATCATCGCCGCCGGTGAGGTCGATGAAGACGGAAGGTGGCTTGATAGGCCGCCAGGGCTGCCTCCTCCGGCGTCTGCTGCGGCGGAGGCAATGCGGCGACGCGGGCACGCTCCTCCTCCTATCCCCGCTCCCTCTGCACGCGCTGATGGCCGTCGTTGCGCTCCTCCGCCAGTCTGCGCTGCCGCAAGTGCTCTAGATACATGGCCTCCTGTGCCGGCGTGGCACCAAGCCAAACGCGCGGGTGGGTGGGGGGGGGGGGGGGGCTGACCCACTCCTGCAGCTGGCCGGTCCACACGCGTACCGCTCGGCCGGCTCGGGCGCAGGCGTCGTGGTGGTTAGCGACGGCGTCACTTATCGACGATGGGTCGCCGCGGAGTCATCCCTTCTAGTGTTGCTGTGGCGGCAATTCTGAACTAATGGTTTTTTCTTCGGTCGGGAAATGTAGAAGAGATGTTTCATGAGTGTTCAATGAGTTTTTGTTGTATTGATTCCGTTCACATAGCTTATTTTGAATCTTCAATGATTTTAAATGCAGGTTATACACACACGTGTTTTAGAAAATACAAGGGATCATTCCATAAAAGAAGAGAAATACACAGGCTCATATTGTGCGTACACAAGTTGATCTGTTAGTTAACTTTTCTTTTTGAGGGGTAGCAAGCTAACCCTCATACACGGGCTCTTTTTGAGGGGTAGCAAGCTAACCGCCACGATGTACTAGCACATGTTAGGGGTGAATCGCTAAAAAAAAGATCCTCAAAAAAAATATGGGCAGCCTGCCGCCTCGCACCGTGGCAGCAGGTGCCACGGTCGGCTGGCGCTCCTGCCACCACGGCTCAGGGGTCTTTTCTGTCAATTTCATTAAGAGGAGGTTTTTTTGACAATTTTGTTGGGCAGGTGGGCTTTTTTGACAAAAAACGATATCCAGGAACCTAACTCGCGGCATGCTGAGTTGGTTTCCACGAAAGTGCAGTGAGCTCCAGCCTCCAGAGTTGAGACAGACATATTCGGTCGTTATTGGGCGCCCCGGAGCCGTCCGATCCGACCAAAACCACAAAAGCAGAGTGCACTACAGAACGGGTCAATGTTGCCATTGTAACCTAGGACTGCTTATTTCTTCGAGTGAACCACCATCGTCCTCATCGTAGACTCGGATGTGATGTAGTAGTTCTTTAATGGCGACACAGAGAAAAGTTCTGCGAGGAAACGTTAGCTGGTTTTATATGCAACCAATTGCGTCCACATCAGATGATGCACTGACCAACCCGAGTGGCCGATCTGGCCAGCCAACTTGTCTGCAGGTGCTTGGAGAGCAATCCTGTGGAGTCTGGATCAAGCCAGATTCCACTTTCTTGTTGGTCCTTGTAGAACAAGACAGATGATAATAATTGTACTGTGTGATAATTAACCAAGGTGATTGTTTGACTTGTAGTACCGCACGTGCTTGACCTCTTCTCTATCTTGATGCTTCTCTTGTAATTTGCCCGTACGTGGCGTGGCCAACCAAAGCGGTGCCATGACCTTACACGAGCTATAGCCTATGACATCGATCTACTGCTATTTTATCGAAGAAATATCGATCGGCCATGAGAGTTGCTTTCACCTTTCCCTCTCTCTTCTCTGAGATTCCTTTTCTCGGTTTTGTTGAAGCACACAGAATACCTTATCCGGTCAAAGTCCACGGGCAGCAAGGACTATTTGTGAACAACAAAGCCACGTCAGATGGCGGTTCGTCATGAGACTTGGGACATGGGGTTGGCTAGCTCGTGGTCGTATCTGTTTAGAAGAGAAAACAAATGATGGAACTACCTTTCTCATTGATTGAAGACCGGATATTTATACCCACTTTACAAGGCAGTTAGGATTATAGTGTCGGTAACTACAACCGACTTAACAACCAACTTAAGCATTGATTATTAGGATTAAATTAATTCTTAACCCTCCCTCTAATCTATGCTAGTCTAATACGCATCATATTGATAAAGACTCCTCCGAATATGTGTTTGTCTTGAGAATGTTCATCGTCTTTATTTTGAGAAAGACTCCTTCAAAAACTGTCGAAGTAAATGACCACGGATAGCCTCATCAGCCTTCCCTGATATTTCAAGATATCGGGGCCGGCTGCGCCCCTCAAGAATCAAAGACCGAAGGCCGCTTTCTTGGGGCCGGCTGGTCCGTAAGGCCGGCTGCCAGAAGGCGGCAAAGCGCAACAGACGATCGCCGAGCGGGCCGACTCCTAGTAGGCGGCCTCCAGAGAGGCCGGCTCCTTGCAGGCGGTTCCTCCGTCCCCTTGAAGTTTGTACCACATTATGACGACAAGACGGGGCGTGGCTACAGTGCGGCCTGCCACCCCCGAATCCAGAGCAGAGCGTGGCCACAGTGCGGCGTACAGGGCGGACATCCCCCGCCCGGCGCGGTACTGTTGCCACACAGCCCATGACATCACCCATGGCAGAGAAGGCCATGCTCCCACGACAGGCTGTCGGTACGGTCCACCAGACGGCGGACCCTATCTGTCAGCGAGAAGCCAAAAGGCGGCGAGCCCGGACCAGTTGGCGCGAGGGGAGGTCGACTCCCAGCAGGCGGCCCTCTCCCTCCCTCAAAGTCCGTGCGCCATTAATCAGAAGAGATGGGGAGTGGCTACAGTGATCGCCCGCCAGGCGGCGGTACTGTAGCCATGCCCCCCGACAAAGCACACATCATCAGTGGCATTGCCACGGTACTAAGCAGCCGGCAGGACCCGCCAGCGGCGGGCATGGCCTGTCGGCTAAGTACGAGATAGCCAACAGGGCCCACCAGGCGGCGGGCCCCAGCCGCCGGCGGAGAAGCCGGTGACCATCAACACTGACAGCCGGGTCCTACACCTGGCCGGATTACCATTGTACCCCTGGGGGTAGCCCTATATAAACCCCCCAGGGCACCCATGCAAAGGGTTCAGCCTCATTGAGATCCTAGACCACACACACCCACGTATAGAGAGAGAGGAAGTTAGGGCTAGCCTTGTTCTTCTTCCCCCTCTAGAGAAACAGCTCAAGGAGCAAGCTTGTAGCTACCATTGTTGCTTGAGTGATCATGCGGAGACCCCGCAGAGCAGGAGTAGGGGTGTTATATCCTAGGAGAGCCCTAAACCTGGGTAAGATTCGCCGGCGGGCATGTTTGCGCCTTATCCCCTTTCCTGGCACCGGCGACGTATTATTAGCCCCCTCCATGATAAGCCATCCTTTGGCATATGTCGCACGACACCCCCGACATTTGGCGCCCACCGTGGGGCTAGGTGCACCGTCGTCCGAAGATCTGTTCTGGACGGGAACCTTGTTTCTTCCTAGCGAGCGCAGCCAGCCCGGCACGCCTGATGGCGTTACCGCCGACGCGCTGCACGGCGCTGAGCTCGCCTGCGCGGCGAGCTGTCTCGCTGACCTCATCGGCGAGATCCGCCTCCCCGACGATCTCGCACCCGACGCGAGAGCAGCCAGCTCCGAGAGCTGCCTTGTCGACCTCCTTGGCAAGCTCGACATCGCCAATGAGCCGGCCTCTGACCTAGAGTCGATCGGCTCCACCTACCCGATGCTTGTCGACTCCGACACGGCGTCGCTTGACGCCTTCCCTACCAATGTGGTGATCATCGACGACCCGCTTCCTTGTGCCGACAGCGGTGGCAGCACCGTCACGGAGGTGCTCGTCATCAGCCACGACGGAGCCTCTGGTGGGGGTGCCCAAGACCCGCTCCAGGCGGCGCTATGAGATCTGTCTGCACCCCTTGCAGAAGATGCCGACGCTGAGACGCTGGAAGCCCGCCGCGTCTCGCTCGTCGAAAGTGCCAAGAAGTTGGCCACCATGAGACGCCTCTCAGAGGCCTACTAGCGCGAGATCGACTGCGCTGTTGGCGGCACGCCGGCTGCTGGCGGGCCCAGCCGCATCGGCACGGTCCGGCAGCGTGGAGCTGCCATCGCCAGCATGTTCGGGGCAGACCGCCCTGTCTATGCCACACCCATGGAGAACATACGAGCTGCCCAGGCGGCAGCAGATGAGCTGGACCACCTCGAGGGCGACGAGCGTCGCTACATGATGGAACGCGTTCAACAGCTCATCGACGCGGCTGCCGCGCAACAAGAAGCCGGTTGTCGCGCAGAAGAACCCGGCCGACGGGTTTAGAACCCGCCCCCTCGCCGAGATCAAGGCGCGACCTCCTGGACGCCGACAGGCGGCGTCCGTGACAGACGAGACAAAGAGTCAGCTGCTAGCCGCAGCCGCACACGCCTCACCATCGAGCGCGACCAAGAAGGCCGCCCACGAGCAGTGGAACGACGGGACGACTATCCGCCGCCTCCTCCTCCTCGCAGGGAGAGGCGCGCTTCCCCTCCGCCTGTAGAGCACCCGACACTCGGTGACCGGCTGGGCCGCCGAGAAGGAGTCGGAGAGAACGACGCACGCCACCGGATCAACCGCCTTGCCCGATCCCAGGCACTAGAAGAAGAAGACGCGATGGGCCCGCCTTGCTTCGGCCCCCGCATCCGCGACAAGTCCTTCCCCAAAGGATTCTCGCTCCCGCGAGACACGCCGAAGTACAATGGCTCGGTAATGCCGGAAGATTGGCTGGTCGACTACTCCACGGCCGTCAACATAGCAAACGGCAACAAGCGCGTTACCGTGAAGTACGTTCCACTCATGCTCCAGGGCACGGCCCAGACATGGTTGAACAGCCTGAAGCCCCACAGCGTCAACAGCTGGGTAGATTTCACTGAAGTCTTCATCCGCAACTTCACCAGCACCTACAAGCGGCCGCCCAAGCCCCGCCAGCTCTCACTATGCGTTCAGGGCCCTGACGAGTCCACCCGCGACTACCTGACGCGGTGGGCTGAACTGCGCAACTCCTGCGAAGGGGTGCATGAGGTCCAAGCAATCGAGTACTTCACTGCCGGGTGCCGAGAAGGCACCTTACTCAAGCATCGACTCCTCTGCGACGAGCCGGCTACACTTGACGAGCTGCTGATCATAGCAGGTAAGTACGCCACTACCGACTCCTCCATGAAATCAGAGCTCCGAGTGGACGCTTCTGGGAAGGTGCTCCCCCCGGCTCCTCGAACGCCGGCTGGAGACAACAACCGGCGCCAGCAGCCGAACGACAACAAGTGCAAAGCCCCCCAGCCGGCTTCCACCAGGCGGCAGGTGGCGACAGTTGAGGACCAGCAGCCTGAAGGGCAACCACTCCCCAAGCGCTCGAAGGGCGGCAAGCCGGCTTGGTTGCCCGCTTTCTCCTACGAGCAGACCCTCGACGCCCCTTGCAAGTTCCACAGCGGCGCGAAGCCATCCAACCATACAACCCGGAAGTGCCACTGGCTCGTCCGCATCGCCAAGGAAGAAGGGCTGCCTCCTCCGCCTGCCGGCCCGCCACCTCAGCAGCCGGCCGCCCGTCCAGCAGTCGGTGCAATCCAGGATGAATTCCCTGAAGAACATGGTGCCTACGTTGTCTTCACCAGCGTGGCCAACGACAGACACAGCCGGCGTCAGCAGCACCTCGAAGTAAATGCAGTTGCCTTGACTGCTCCAGAGTTCATGCACTGGTCCGAGAAGCCTATCAGCTGGAGCCGTGCCGACCACCCGGAAGTGATGCCTTCTCCAGGTTCCTATGCCTTGGTGTTGGATGCCACCCTTGCAACGGAGAGGCGAGCTGCTCATTTCTCCCGAATCATGATAGATGGCAGTAGCAGCATCAACGTGCACTACCGCGATACCATGAAAAATTTGTGCATCAAACAAAAGCAGCTCCAGCCCAGTCGGACGGTGTTCCACGGCATTGTGCCCGGCCTTTCCTGCTCACCAATCGGCAAGATTAAGATAGATGTCCTCTTTGGAGACAAGAATCATTTCCGCCGTGAGGCAATTTGGTATTAGGTGGTAGACCTGGAGAGCCCTTACCACGCGCTCTTAGGCCGACGTGCTCTAGCCAAGTTCATGGCAGTGCCACATTATGCCTACCTCAAGATGAAGATGCCAAGAACCAAGGGCATTATCACGATCAGTGGAGACTATGAGAAGTCGGCAGCCTGTGCTGCAGCCAACAGTCGGCTGGCCGAGTCCCTTGTGATTGCCGCTAAGAAGAAGCTCATGGACCGGGTGGTGGCCATGGCCAGCAAGCAGCCAGACCTGTCACCAGAACCCAAAGAGTTAGAGACCCACGACTCCTTCCAGCCGGCCAAAGAAACAAAGAAGATTCCCTTGGACCCTGAGCACCCGGAGAGGCACGCTGTCATAGGTGCCAACCTTGACAGCAAATAGGAAAGCATGCTCGTTGATTTCCTCCGTGAGAATCGGGACATCTTTGCATGGTCTCCCAAAGACATGCCGGGTGTTCCGACGGATTTCGCCGAGCACAAGCTACATGTCAGAGCAGATGCCAAACTAGTCAAATAACCCCTCCGCCGACTGTCGGAGGAGAAGAGAAGAATCGTCGGAGAAGAGATCGCCCGCCTGTTGGTAGCCGGCTTCATTATGGAAGTTTTCTTCTTAGAATGGCTTGCCAACCTAGTCCTTGTACTGTAGAAGAATAACAAGTGGCGCATGTGCATTGATTACACCAGTCTCAACAAAGCCTGCCCCAAGGATCCGTTTGCATTACCCCGGATTGACCAAGTGATAGACTCCACAGCCGGATGCAAGCTATTGAGTTTCTTGGATGCCTACTCAGGTTACCATCAGATCAAGTTGAACCCGGCAGACCGCCTGAAGACCGCCTTCATCACACCATTCGGAGCCTTCTGCTACCTGACCATAACATTCGGCTTGAGAAATGCTGGTGCCACGTTTCAGAGTTGCATGCAGAAGTGCCCCCTCAAGCAACTCGGCAGAAATGCCCATGTCTATGTAGACGATATTGTGGTGAAGAAGGAGAAGCGCAGAACCCTTTTGGAAGATCTCAAGGAAACCTTTGAGAATTTGCGCCGGTTTCAAATCAAGCTCAACCCAAAGAAGTGTGTCTTCGGAGTACCAGCCGGCCAGCTCCTTGGCTTCCTGGTCTCAGAACGCGGCATAGAGTGCAACCCTATAAAGATCAAGGCCATCGAGAGGATGGAGAAACCCACCCGACTGAGAGACGTCCAGAAATTCACCGGCTGTTTAGCATCCATCAGCCGTTTCATTAGTCGGCTGCGCGAGAAGGCTCTTCCCCTGTACCAGCTCATGAAGAAGACCACTCATTTCGAGTGGAATGACAAGGCGGACGAAGCTTTCCTCCAGTTGAAGAAGATGTTGACCACGCCGCCTATCCTGATGGCTCCGACTGCTAAAGAGCCCATGTACCTCTACATCGCCGCCACCAGCCCGGTAGTCAGCACAGTCATGGTAGTGGAGCGCCCAAAAGACGGCAGAGCACAGCCGGTCCAGAGGCCTCTGTGTACTATTTAAGTGAGGTGCTGTCAACCTCGAAGCAGAACTACCCTCACTACCAGAAGATGTGCTATGGTGTGCACTTTGCCGCCAAGAAGCTGAAGCCATACTTTCAAGAGCACCCAATCACGGTTGTCTGCACTGCCCCGCTTGCCGAGATCATCGGCAACAGAGATGCATCTGGCTGGGTGGCCAAATGGGCCATTGAGTTGCCCCCTACACCATCTTCTACCAGCCGCGCACCGCCATCAAGTCCCAAGCACTGGCCGACTTCCTCGTCGACTGGGCTGAGACCCAGTACCTGCCGCCAGCTCCGGACTCCACTCATTGGCGGATGCACTTCGATGGCTCGAAGATGCGCACCGGTTTGGGAGCCGACATCGTCCTTACCTCTCCCAAAGGCGACAAGCTCAGATACACATTGCAAATTCACTTTGCCGCCTCCAATAATGTGGCCGAGTACGAAGCATTAATACACGGCCTCCGGCTGGCCAAAGAGATCGGCATCCGCCTGATCCTGTGCTATGGCGAATCCGACTTGGTGGTCCAACAGTCGTCAGGTGACTGGGATGCCAAGGATGCAAATATGGCAAGTTATCGCTTCCTCGTCTAGCAGCTCAGCAGATATTTTGAGGGGTGCGAGTTCCTTCACGTGCCACGGAACGAAAATGAACTGGCTGACGCTCTGGCACGGATCGGCTCCACCCGTCAAGCAATATCAGCTGGCATTTCCCTTCAGTGCCTCCGCAAGCCGTCAATCAAGCCTTCTCCAGAATCTGAGTCCATCTTCATGCCGGCTCCTCCCGAAGCAGTCGGATCCGACTCGGGGGCTGCAGCAGCCGGCCCGGGGACTTCGGCAGGCAGCACGGGGACTACAGCAGTCGCACCCGGCCCAGGAACTTCACAACCCGGCTCGGGGGCTGCGGTAGTCGGCCCGGGGACTTCACCAAGCGGCTCGGGGACTGCAGCGATCGCACCCGGCCCGGGGACTTCACAACCCGGCCCGGGGGCTGCGGCAGTCGGCCCGGAAACTTCAATGATGCGGCAAGCTGCAACCAACTCCAACCCGCCGCTGTCGGTGTTCTGGGAACGGGGGTCCCCAGACTTGCCTGCCTGCAGCCCACAGCGTGGCTAAGCCAGCGGCCCGTATGACCCATCTTCATCAGGAAAGCATCCAAGACCCTCGCGAGGGACCAAGCCTCGTGAGGCGGACGACGCAAGACCTCCTCAGGAGTGACCTAGCCAGGCAGGCTCACGAGGAGCGGAGATATCAAGGCGGGGCAAACCTCACGAGGCTCTCATGATGTGAGCCATGACGATCGAGACCAGGCGGGCGCCAGACGGGCGCCAGCGCGCGCAGCGTTCTTGTTTCCTCTTTGGTGCTAAGGAGGCAAGCGCAGGCGAGGAGTACCGAGGCATCAGGCAAAGGTTGCCATATCGGTGCAACGAGACCAAGACCAGAAGGACGGCAGGACGGAGGTCACCGTGGAGCCCAAGACGACGTCACCACCAGAGCCTTTCGCAGGCGAAGACCACTTTTGTCAGGATAGCATGTATGCTGTGTCCCTTCAAATTCGCCCGCCGTTGTTGGCTCCCTTCCCGCTCAATATTTGGGGAGAGGACCAGGGCCTATATAAGTAGAGCTAGCCACCACAAGTAGGGGCATCGAGTCCTCACTCGCACAAGTTCGGCAAGCACGAGAACACCTCAACCTCAGGAGGCTGTTCTTCCCCTTGTATTGTTCATCATCAGCCCAAGAGGCAATCCACCACCATCACACTGGAGTAGGGTATTACACCACAATGGTGGCCCGAACCAGTATAAATCTCGTGTCTTTTTGTGTTGTGAGTTCGTCGAGTTCGTCCGCGAGATCTTAGCGAGCTAGGGCGTGGGTCGATAGGAGGGAAAGACTTCGCGCGCACCCCAGAGTTCGAACCTTAAGGGTTTGCCAGAACCCCACATCCGACATTTGGCGCGCCAGGTAGGGGTGCGCCGTAGCTCCCTTCTCGTCGATCCGTCGCTCTGTCGCTCCGTCATTTCCATGGAGGATGCTCGCCGTGCTCGAGCTGAGCGCCGGGCTGCCCTCACCGCCCGCGTTGCTCAGACGGCTCCCGTCGGCGGGCCACCTCGTCGTTCTCCGTCTCCCGCCGCCAACGCTGCCACCGGCCTGGCGGGGAACGAGCAGCAGGCGTCCTTGCTGCATCCATCAGTGCGGCAGGATGGCCGCACCGCCACTCCGTCGCTGACCCCGGCCGGTTCTTCGTCTCATGCTCGCCGCGCTCCCATGGAGGCGCGGGCCGCACTTCTCGCGGCGAATGAGCTCCCGCGCTACCGCCCGGTCGACGACCTCTACGAGGAGTGGCTCGACCGCGTCGCCGAGCTCGTCGGCGCCGCAGGGGGCTCCCCGGCGCCGTCCCTCTCTCTACCTCACCCTCCGCCAGCCACGGGCGACGAGGCTCATGGTGCGCCTCCACCAGCTCTGCCCCAAGACGGTGCCTTGGCACCAAGGCGCGCGGCCCCACGGCGTGACCCACCACGCCTGGCGCCCGCGCGCGAAGAAAGAAGCTGTCCATAAATCCCTCGGCCACGAGAAGCTGCACCTGCGCTCCCCGCGCCGCCTCGCCAAGACCGCGCGCCGCCTGTGGTGGCGCCGCATGAACCTCATCAAGACCAAGCTCCACCTCCAAGGCGGGCCCCGGCAACCACGGCCGGCTGCCGCGCCTTCACCCCGAGCTGCGTAGCGTCGCCTGGCCAGGCAAGTTCAAGCCCGATCTGCCTCCTCGCTACGACGGCACCGCCGACCCCGCGGAGTTCCTGCAGCTCTACGAGCTGAGCATCAATGCGGCCAACGGCGACGAGAAAGTCATGGCGAACTGGTTCCCTATGGCTCTCAAGGATGGTGCCCGCTCCTGGCGCCTGAACCTGCAGCACGGCCTGATCTCCTCCTCGGATGAGATGCGTGACCGCTTTGTCGCCTACTTCCAGGGCACCCGCGACCGCCCGCCGGCCGCGGGTGACCTGCGCCGCATCAAGCAACAACCAGGAGAGACCCTCCAGAAGTACATCCAGCGCATCAACAACACTCGCCTCAAGATCCCCAAGGTCACGGACGAGGCCATCATCTCCGCGTTCTCAGACGGCGTCCGTGACGTCAAGATGATGGAAGAGCTCACTATCCATGAGGAGCTGTGCACCTCTCAGGAGCTGTTCAACCTGGCGACCAAGTGCGCAAGAGCTGAGGAGGGGCGCCTTTCCCTCCTCGAGCTGCCAGCTACGGGAGTAGAGGAGAAGAAGGCCAAGGCCAAGGACATGAAGCGCAAGGAAGCGGCTGTGCTCGCAGCAGAGCCGGACACCAAGCGGGGCAGAGATCAGCCCGAGTCATCTAAGAACAGCCGACCGTTCTGCGCTTTCCACAACCTGAACACCCACAACACCAGCGACTGTCAAGAGCTCAGAGCCATTCGCGAAGGACGTTTTGGTCGATGCCCCGAGCGCAGCGACCGGGGCTACGACCATGGAGGAGGACGTGGAGGCGGACGCTGGGATGACCGTGGCCCGTGCCAGGAGTGGCGCGACAGGCCTCGTGAGGACCGCTGGCAGGACCATCCTCGTGAGGGCGCCTAGAGGGATCAGCCTCGTGAGGACTGTCCTCAGGGCAACGCCGGTCTTCCCCCGTTGCCGCCGCCACCAAGAAGGAACGACGATCACCACCAGGACGAGGGGGTTGGGGGCTTCCAGGAGCCGCGTGCAATCGCCTACATCTTGGGCGGCGCGCATGCCCCAGCTTCGCAACGCATCTTCAAACAGTTTGCTCGTGAACTGAACGCGGTGCTCCCCAAGCTCTAGGCCACGCGCCCGCTCAAATGGTCCCAGTGCGCCATCACCTTCAACTCGGCAGACCAGCTCAAGTGCGCAGCAACCGCTGGTGTCCTCCCAATGCTGTGCTCTCCAGTCATCAGCAATGTGCAGGTCACCAAGACCCTCATCGACGGCAGCGCAGGACTCAACGTCCTGTCCGTCAACACGTTCGACAACCTCCAAGTGCCATATGAGCAGCTTCAGCCTACCAAGCCTTTCTCAGGAGTGACCGATGGCTCCACCACACCGATTGGGTAGGTCCGCCTGCCTGTCACTTCGGGGAGCGCAAGAACTACCGCACCGAGCTCATCGACTTCGACGTCGCGCACATCCGCCTACCGTACAACGCCATCCTCGGGTATCTAGCCCTGGCCAAGTTCATGGCAGTCACCCATCACGGCTACAATGTCCTCAAGATGCCGGAAGCGGCGAGATCATCACGGTCCCATGTGAAGAAAGAGACGCGGTGTGCTCCCTCGAGCGCGCCTTCCAAGCTACAGCAATCGACGACCCCGATAGCAGAAGTGAGGGCCCTCCGGAGGCCATCCCCAAGAAGAAGCAGCTGTGTCGCGCCGGACCTCAGGAGGATGGCATCGTAGCTGGAACCTCATCAGGATCAGTGCCTGCGCCCGGGGCGCCTCCCTCCGTCGCATAGGAAGGCGCGCCCAGCGCCCTCCTCGGTCAGGGCTCAGGGGCTCTCTTCTGGAGGGCCTCAGACCTTGCCAACCTCACGAGGGAGGTGCTTGGGCACCACTTGGAGGCGTGCTTCGCGGCACGTTTCCCTCAGGAGAACACAGGGCAAGGAGTGCCCACCGCTCAAGAGTTCATCACCAAGACCACTCAGGAACTGCAAGACGCAAGAGCCATGCGCGGCGACAGCCTCTCATGAGGCGCATCTCCCCATCCAGGCGAGGATACTGGGCTGCGCGTCTGCATCGACGTCCCAGGGCTCAACAGGGCCGCTTCTCAGGAGCGTTTCTGGCCTTCGCGCGTGCGCCGTTGCGAGGGTCCACCACACAGCTACGTTCGCATGCCCTTCGGCTTGCCGAGCGTGGCGTCAGCCTATCAGCGCAACATGCGGCGCGACTTGGCGGCTCAAGAGGCCAGGTACCACGCCGTCCTGGAGGAAATGGGGACAGTCTTCAAGGAACCTCCCGAGCCCCCAGAGTCTCCCGAGGCTCAGGGCCCCGGTGGTTCGTGAGGAGCCATTCCTTCGTTGCAAACCTTCAGCTGCACCAACTCTTCTTCGTCGACAGAACCAGGTGACATTTTCCAAGTTCATTTAGCTGGGAGCGCCCCTCGGGCTGCATTATTCCCAGGCCGCGTGGGTCCGTCCCTGTGGCATGTATCCCTTTAGCTCATGCCTTCTGTTTACCCTGTTGGGGGCGCCCCCTCGGGCTGCATCATCCCCAAGCCGCTCGGGCCTGACCCGGTGGCAAGTATCTTTCTGCATTTACCCAAGCTGATTTGCCTTCCATGCTTAATCTGCCTGGCTACCACCTGCTCGATCGCCGCCCGCCGCGGGTCCATTCATCCCGTGCAATCCGCTTGCGCGTTAAAAGGGGGGCTCCTGAGCATCGCGACTCAGGAGCTCTTACTAGCTCTCCAGCCCTCACCCCCTGGCCTTGACCACGGCATCGCGACCTGGCATACCAGCGGCGGCTGAGCTCGCTCGAGGGCCGGGACCTGAGGACGTAGAGTGCTTGCACCTAATCACCTTGCAGGAACATACAGTCACCAAGACTCAGGACCAGGCGCAACCCGCCTTGAGGTAGGGCCTCGTGAGTCCCGCGCTGGCTCACGAGTGCCCAGATACACCTCGCAGCCCTACTGTGCAAGCCACGTGTCAGGGCGGGGCTGTACACGCCCCGGGGGCTCCTCCCGGAGGGCCCCCCATCGCACGCACAAGTGGAAGCACCATGCTCTGCGCTGGCCATCGACACTGCCGAGGAGCGGCTATGCCCGTGCACAAGCGGAAGCACTATGCTCCGCGCTGGTGATAAACAACTGAGGGCGGCCCCACGGCCGTACCAACCTCAGGGAGCCCAGAGCTCAGCGTCCAGCCTCACCGCAACGCCTCCCTTCAGGAGAGCCGCGCGAGGGGGCTGGGCACGGGGGCTGCGCTCGGGTCACACCCAAGCGCATGCCACCCAACCAGGTCTCCTGGACCTGGGCGTCGCGCGCCCCTCCCGAGGCCTCGGCTAGGGCAGGTATGGAAATTGTTTGCACGTCAAGGGGGACTCCTGAGCATCACGACTCAGGAGCCTAACTGGTCACGTAGCCCCTCACTCCTTGGTCCGTCCTGGTCTCCGGTCGGCCCAACGGCGGTTGAGGTATGCGCGGGGCCGGGCTCTGCCGACGTAGAACATTAATCTATCCTTGCGTACTCTCCCTATAAGCTGTTTGCGTGTCAAGGGGGACTCCTGAGCATCGTGACTCAGGAGCCTAACTGGTCACGTAGCCCCTCACTCCTTGGTCCGTCCTGGTCTCCGGTCGGCCCAATGGCGGTTGAGGTATGCGCGGGGCCGGGCTCTGCCGACGCAGAACGCAAAGCAGATAGGAAGAAAATCGCAAAATCTCGAAGCAAATATTACAAACATATTGTCCTCACAATATCAAATGAAAAGTCTAAATGCCTCCACGAGGCCTGATGCATGTTGCAGGAACAAAACAGGAAACTAGTTGCAGGTCACCCCTGGACACCGCCGTCGCCTGCAGAAGGTGCTCCATCCCGGGTAGCGACGCCTTCACCTATACCACCAGCCGCAGGGTCGGCAGCATCGCCAGACAAGGGTGAGGAGGCAAAGCCGCGGAACCTCTCCAGCAGGGCCTCCAACTGACCTTGCACAGCTGTGGCGGTGGCTTCGTAGTCATCCTCAGCCATAGGCTCCAGTAGCTCGTCAAGGCAAGCGTTGGGGTCGCGAAGGTGCAAGTGGCTGAAAACGCGGGTCAATGCAGCTGAAGACAGGACGCAAGCCTCTACCTCCGCCATAGGACCGACGCCATCAACGACTTCCTCGAGCGCCTTCACCAAGAGAGGAAGCAACTGGGCGGGGCCGTCCTCATCAGTGGCCAGTGGCTTCTCCAAGCTGTGGTCGTAGAGCGTCTTCAGCGCCTTGCGAGATCTCTCCTCGAGGTCGGCAAAGGCCACGCGGTCTTCGACCAGAACCTGCGCCTTGGCGTCAACATTGGCCTCCTTTGCCTTCACCTTCCGCTCCAGCTCTTCTAACCGGTTGCGTTAGGCGGCCTGTGTTTTCCCCAACTCCGCCAGCTCAGCGTCGCGGTTCTTGACGGCGTCCTCCCGGGCCTTCACCTCCTCCTCCTTTGCCAGGCGGCCGCATGCTTCTTCGGCGTGCTTGTCGCACAGGCTCTGCAACTCGTCCTCCAGCACTTGGCAGCGGTCACGGGCGGCCTTGGCGTCTTTCAGCGCTGTCTCACGATCGGCTGCAGCGTCGGCGGCACTTTGCTTCTCCTTCTCAGAAGCCGCAGCGGCCTGGCTCAGCGTCGCGCGAACCGCCAGGTCGGAGTGAAGCCAGCCAGAGGCCAGCTCCAGGCGCCCGGCCACCAGGCGTGGGTCCGCGCCCAGGAGATCTGCCTGCAACTGGGTCATTTCCGAAAGAGCACGTTCCAGAACAACAGTAGGAGCAGAAGAACCAGGGAATGGAGGTGCAGCAGTGGGAGGAGCCGACGTCGTCGCCAGGACCTGGGAGATTGCAGGTTCTGGAGCAGCCGGGACCTCTCCAGCTGAACCAGATGCCGGCACTTCCGGCGCCAGGGGGGCCATGGGGGCTGATTCCACACGGCGATGTTCCTCTTGGCCTCGCGAGGACGACCGGGCAGGGGAGATGCGGGCACCGCTACCTCCTTTCTCGGCGGAGGAAGGCACGGCCGCCGTATCCTCCTTCCTCTTCTTTGCTGAAGGCGTCGGCCTGATCGACCAAGGGCGAATGTCAGGAAATAACAAGTACAAACAGGGACAAGGCGAAGCTTAAGACACTTACCGGTCCACCGAGACATACTTCCGCTTGGGGAGCTTGAAGCCTGACAGCATCGGGACCCGAGGAGCAGGCGTGCGGGCTCCGGCGGCGGCAGGCGGTGCGGAGGCAGGGCCGGAGCCAGCCCCAGGAGGTGTCGGGACGGAGGCGGCATCGCGAGGCACCAGCGACGACCTACCCCTTGTCGGGATGAGGGGCTGCCCCTCTCCTCCTGGCGGGTGTCGGCCTCAACATCGTCAGGAAGGGCGCGGAGGATCTCGGCCTTGCTCAGAGGGGAAGTCTCCCCCACCTCTTCAAGAGTCTTCTCCGAGTCCACCTCCTCTTCCTCCTCCCCACGGGACTCGTCAGAGGACACCTCCACCGGCTTCGGTGCCGCAGGGGCTCATGGGAGCACCGGCGGCACCAGCCCGCGCGCGTCAAAGGTCGGCCTGGAGGCGACAAATTCCTCCCGGTCCCTGCGTTGGAACAGGGGAACGAAGGCACTAGGCGGGTACTCCTGGTTGTCCCCAACTATGAGACGCAGGACAGCCAGTTCGTCGTCAGGCAGGGCCCCCGGCCTTAGGCGGGTCTTGTTTCCCTCTTCTTCTAGCTCCCACAAGGGGTGCGCGCGCGCCTGGAGCGGGGCAACTCGCAGCGCCAAGAACTCCCTCAGCAGCATGACCCCCGTCACCTTGGCCGCCTTCGCGTTGCCCGGCTTCAAGTCGGTCATCATCTGCCCCAACACTAACGATGCCCGCTCATCAGCAAGCTCCGCCTTGGGCCACCCCCCGTTAGAAGAGGGCGCCACCGTTGGCAACACCAGACGCGGATCGGCGCGCTTGGCGTCCACCATGACCCATTTGGATCGAATGTTGTCGGCCCTTTTCCCGGTGCTCGAGATCGAGTTGGCCTTGCCGGATGCGACGAAATTAGCGCATCCGGAGATGTGCCCCTCGCTGACACGGAGGAAGAAGAAATGGTGTAGGAGCGCCACGGATGGCATCACGCCCAGATATGCCTCACAGTAGTAGGCGAAGATGGACAGGAGGAGGACAGAGTTGGGATGGAGATGCAACGCCTGCAGCCCGTAGTGGTCGAGGACTTCATAAAAGAAATCGGAGAAGGGAGGAACCAACCCGACGGCAAAACTGCTCGAGAAGAAGGGGAAGAAGGTGCTTTCCTCAAGCTCCGGCACGTCGGAGGCAAGCCGGAGCTCGGTCTCCCCCCACTCATTGCTCTCACCCGTCGTCAGCAGGCGCACGGAGGCGAGGCTCTTCTCTGTGACGGTGGGCGCTTCAAGAGCCGGCTCATACCAAGCCGGTGCCGAGGAAGTCCTGACTTTGCGCGACGCCATGGATCGCAGATGCAAGATGAGATTGGAGCGGATCTGGAGGTAGCGGTGGCGAGGAGCGAGAAAGGGGATCTGAAGCGAGGCGAGGAAGAAGCAATGAAGGCAAGTGCTGCCTGCGGCAGCCTCTTGTCAAGTCGAGCAGTTGCCGAGGCAGCGTGGGGAAGCGGAGACGCCCACGTCCAATCAACCACCACACGTCGAGCGAGGCCGCAGGCTTTTGGGGCCCGCGGCGCTCCGTACTTGACCCTTGGCTTCGCCGCGAAGCTAAGCCCGAGCGCACCTTGGGCCCGGGGGCTACTGTCGGCGTTCTGGGAATGGGGGTCCCCAGACTTGCCTCCCTACGGCCCACGGCGTGGCTAAGCCAGCGGCCCGTACGACCCATCTTCATCAGCAAAGCATCCAAGACCCTCGCGAGGGACCAAGCCTCGCGAGGCAGACGACACAAGACCTCCTCAGGAGTGACCTAGCCAGGCAGGCTCACGAGGAGCGGAGATATCAAGGCGGGGCAAACCTCACGAGGCTCTCATGACGTGAGCCATGACGATCGAGACCAGGCGGGCGCCAGCGCGCGCAGCGTCCTTGTTTCCTCTTTGGAGCTAAGGAGGCAAGCGCAGGTGAGGAGTACCGAGGCATCAGGCAAAGGTTGCCATATCGGTGCAACGAGGCCAAGACCAGAAGGACGGCAGGATGGAGGTCACCATGGAGCCCAAGACGGCGTCACCACCAGAGCCTTTCGCAGGCGAAGACCACTTTTGTCAGGATAGCCTGTACTAGCTGTCCCCCTTCAAATTCGCCCGCCGTTGTTGGCTCCCTTCCCGCTCAATATTTGGGGAGAGGACCAGGGCCTATATAAGTAGAGCTAGCCACCACAAGTAGGGGCATCGAGTCCTCACTCGCACAAGTTCGGCAAGCACGAGAACACCTCAACCTCAGGAGGCTGTTCTTCCCCTTGTACTGTTCATCATCAGCCCAAGAGGCAATCCACCACCACCACACTGGAGTAGGGTATTACACCACAACGGTGGCCCGAACCAGTATAAATCTCTTGTCTTTTTGTGTTGTGAGTTCGTCGAGTTCGTCCGCGAGATCTTAGCGAGCTATGGCGTGGGTCGATAGGAGGGAAAGACTTCGCGTGCACCCCAGAGTTTGAACCTTAAGGGTTTGCCGGAACCCCACATCCGACAGCCGACTCCGAACCCTACCGCCCTAGTACAAGTGGCCGCAGTAGCATTAGAATAAATTCAAGCACCATCATGAGCGCAGCCCATCCTCAAGTTTCTGGTTAATAGAGAGCTGCCGGCCGACGAGATCTCAGCTCGACAAGTACAGCGCCGAGCAGGAGCTTACACGATAGTAAACAGAGAGCTTGTCAGACGCAGCGTGACTGGAGTCTTCCAGCGCTACGTAGAACCAAAGAAGGGCCAAGCACTCCTCAAAGATACCCACCAAGGCGAGTGCGGCCACCACGCGGCCTCCAGATCCCTTGTCGCCAAAGCTTTTAGCCATGGTTTCTTCTGGCCGACTGCTTTGGCAGACGCCAAAGAATTGGTCAAGCATTGCAAAGGGTGCCAGAAGTTCAGCTCCAAGCAACATCTACCGGCTTCCGCACTCAAGACCATCCACCTCACTTGGCCCTTTGCCGTGTGGGGGCTGGACATGGTGGGACCATTCAAGACAACACACGGCGGCATGACCCATCTGCTTGTCGCCGTGGACAAATTCACCAAGTGGATTGAAGCAAAGCCAATCAAGAAGTTAAACGGTCCGACTGCTGTGACCTTCATCGCAGATATCACCGTCCGATAAGGTGTGCCACACAGCATCATCACCGACAATGGCACGAACTTTGCCAAGGGAGCCTTGGCCCGTTTCTGCGCGACACAGGGCATCCGACTGGACTTAATGTCCGTTGCCCATCCGCAGTCAAACGGCCAAGTCGAGCGAGCAAACGGCCTCATCCTCTCCGGCATCAAGCCCCGACTGGTTGAGCCACTGGAGAGGTCAGCCGGCTGCTGGATCGACGAGCTGCCGGTCGTCCTCTGGAGTCTCCGCACCACTCCGAACAAATCAACCGGCTTCACTCCATTCTTTCTCGTGTACGGTGCCGAGGTCGTCATGCCAACTGACATTGCGTTTGACTCACCTCGCGTCACCATGTACACGGAAGCGGAGGCAAAGGAAGCACGAGAAGACAGTGCCGATCTGCTGGAGGAGGGCCGGTTGTTGGCACTCAGCCGATCCGCCATCTACCAGCAGAGTCTACGCTGCTAACACAGTTGGAAGGTCAAGCCAAGATCCTTCCAAGAGGGAGACCTTGTGCTTCGGCTGATCCAGCGAACAATCGGCCAGCATAAGCTCTCGGCCCCTTGGGAAGGCCCCTTCATCATCAACAAAGCATTGGGCATTGACTCCTACTACCTCATCGACGCGCAGAAGCCCAGAGCACGAAAGAGAGACGATTCGGGCAAGGAATCGGAGCGCCCATGGAACGCAAATCTCCACCGAAGATTTTACAGTTGATTCAGTATGTACCACACTACCTTTTGTATTAAGCACTAAGACATCGGGTCCCTTGAGGAGCACTCGGGGGCTACCCTTTTTATCTATATGATAAGATCTATGCTTATGAATGTGTTATTTCATTATTCTGCCTGGCACCGGGTTCAACCAGTCGGCCCGGGGGCTTGCCGCCTTGAACTATGTCAATGCTACCTGCAGTCGGACAAGTAGTGTGCCGGCACCTAAGCCCTCTCTTGCCACAAACCACAGCTCGCAGAGCGACTGTCCGGCTGGCAAGAGTTAAAGGCAGGAAACGGTGCCCACACGAAAAATGGCTAAGGATCGAAGCATTTGCATAGGACGAGCTGGCTCCTCGCCCCGCCGACCGACTGTTAAGCAGCCGGCCGGTCAGTTTCTAACTTAATTTGCTATGCTCTACCAACGGATAAAGTACTTGCCTTCCCAAAACGGCCAAGTACTTGACCCAACCGCAGACCACAGAGCGGCTGTCCGGCTGGCAAGACAGCAGCCAAGGGAAGGCGGCAAAGGAAAAAGCCAAAGGAGCAGAAAAGCAAGACAAGTCGGAAATCGGCCAAGACAATTTACATAGAAAAAGGCCCTCGGCCAGCATTCAATAGAGTTTGAATACACCCCCAGCAGGTGGAACTGCGCAGACTTAACAATTTTTGTTCAAGAGACCACAAAACAGGAAAATAAAAAGATAACTTGGCCACCTAGGCCAGAGGAGCAGCAGCCGGATCGGAGGGGTCGGCGGAGGTCGAGGCTCCGGGTGGTGGAACGGCCGCCTGGTTGGTCTCGGCCTGGTCAGCTCCAGCGACAGTCGGCTCGCTGGCGCGCTGTCCATTGGTCGAGACTTGGTCAGGCTGAGGCCGACTGTCGTCACCATCATCCGACGCATCATCTTCGCCGTCCTCGTCCTCCTCTTCCTCGCCTTCATCGCTGGAGGCGATCTCCTCCGCCGTGTCCTCGCCGCCTTCTGGGTTTAGCCCGAACCAGTTGGGCGGCACCTCGGCGCCCGCCTCATCTAGCTCGGGGAGGAAGACACTGGTGTCCGTGTACTCGGCGATCGCCGCGGCGCGATGATAGAGCTCAGGCGCCACCGCCTCCAACTCTTCGTCGGCTTCAGCATGGAGAGTGGCTAGCTGGTCCAGGTTCAGCCCACGGTACCACCCCTTGACGAACTCCAAGGCCCGCCGTGCACCCGCCCGGGCGGAGGAGCCTTTCCACGCCTCGATGCGATCGATGGCCACCTCCAACCAGTCGGAGGTCCGATTGGGAGTGCGCAGAACGGGAGCACCCGGCCAGAGGGCGGAGACCACCTGGGCTCCAACGCGCTGAAGACGGCGGAGAGCCCGATGCGCCGGCTGGAGACAAGCTTGGATGGCAAGCAGCTACTCAGCGAGGGTCCGTGGGGCATTGGGCGCGATCGTGGCACCAGCCAGCCTCCGTTCATCACGGCGAGCCTCAATGGCTTGGCTGGCGGCGACGGAGTAACCAGGGAAATACTCTGCACAAAAAGAAAAAAGAAGTATGAAGCCGGAAGCCGGCTCATATGACAAGACGGCAGACGAAAGAAAGAGAAGGGCAACTCACCATCGAGCAGGTCCTCGACCTCGCCGTAGCCGTTCGACAAGGCCTTCTCCTTCTCGACCCAGTTCGAGCGCTGAGTCTCGAACTCGGCTTGGAGGGCCACCTTTGCGTCCTTAAGCTTCTGTAGCTCCGGCTGGTGCTTGTCCGCCTAGTCAGCTAGCTGCTTGGCCAGGCGGTCGCGCTCTTGCTCCACCTTGCGGCGCTCCTCCTCCTTGGCGTGCAGGGTGGTCTGAGCCTTGCCCAGTTGCTGCCGCAGGGTGGCGTTGGCTCCTGCAGAAGACAAGAAAGAAAAGACGATCAGCAAATCAACGAAGAAGGAAGTAGTTGCCGGAAGATCCGACCCGACTGCTCAGCAGTCGGCCGAATCTCGGGGGCTACACCCCGCGGATGCGCTGGCGCGCCCCCGTAAGACTAAGGATTGAGCGATTCAATGAAAGAAAAAAGAAAGGTGGTCGCCAGAAGATCCGACCCGACTGCTCAGCAGTCGGCCCGAATCTTGGGGGCTACACCCCGCGGGTGCCCTGGCGCACCCCCGCGAGAACGAAGAGCAGAGTGCTTACTCCGGCTGTTGGCCAAGTCAGTGGTCCGCTTGGCCAGCTCCTGGACCTGGAAGTTGAAGGCGGCCGCACGGATGTTGTGGTAATCCCGCAACAAAGACAATAGAAGAAAAGAAAGGGTTAGCATTCAGAACTTACCTTTAAGTTCCGAGTCGCCTGCTCAGTAGCCGGCCCGGAACTCGGGGGCTACACCCAGTGGGTGCGCTGGCGCGCCCCCACAGAAGAATTCAAGAAAACTACAAGAATCAGAAACAAGCGGTCAAGGAACATACCCGAACGGTGGCTCGTGACGCCGGGAACGTCTTCGTGTAGTTCTGGAGGGCGGTGCCTTGGGCCTGAAGCAGAGACTGGACTTCGTGCGCAACCTTGTTCAGGACGCTCGTCCCGCCTCCAGACGTCCACTCTCGCGGAGCGGCACTGGTGGCCTCCGCCTCTGGGGCCGACGAGCTTGAGGCTCCGATCTCCTGAGGCCGCGGTGCCGAAGTCGCCTTCGACACACGCCGGCGCGTCGGAGTGCGGGCAACGGGGGTCGCCCCCACCACCAGCTCGCCGCCGACTTGAGGCGTTGGCAGCACGATAGGCCGACTACGCTGGACCTCGGCAGTAGGCGCGTGCTGAGGCACCTCCGTCCTCAAGGTGGTGGCGTCGCCCCCTTCCCTCTCCATGACCGGCTGCTCATTGCTAGCTCCTCCAGTCGGCGCCGGGATCTCGGGTGCCGGTGGCACGGAACGCAGGAGGACAACAAGCTGCGGCGTCTGGTCGCACGTGGCTTTCTCCGCCCGCGCCCTGGCAAGCGCGTCCGCCCGCTCTTTAGCCGCGGCGTTGGCCTGGGCCTTGGCGGCAGCGTCGGCCCCTTCCTGCGCCGCCTTGGCTGCCGCCGCCTTCTGCCGCTCCGCCTCCTCCAGCTCCTCACGCGCCTCCCGCGCATTCCGCTCCGTTGTCGCCTGGAGCTCGGCGCGCGGGTCCACACGGCGGGTGTTGGTGAAACCCTCCGCCCCCCCAATGATGGAAGCGGAGGTCGACCGCTCAAGGGAGAGTGGGGCCCTGTTCAAGCAAGACAAGAAGAGCTGAGAGGGAGTTTGCAAAAAAAGACAAAGGAAAGCACAAGGAAAGACAAGCTCTTACGCGGACACAGTCGGCGGCTACTTCGGGGCCCTCTGGAACCGGGCCACCTTCGCAGCAGCCTCCTCCCGCCTGGTCGCTGCGGCCGTGCTCTTGGGCTTCTTCGGCCGGCCGCCTTGCAGCTGCGAGCCGGATCGGTGCTTTGGTGCGCCGCCTGGTGCAGTCGGCGCTGTCGAGGAGCTCGCCCCCGCCCTGTTGGTGACCGGCGGGCGGTGCAGCGCGTGCTCCTCTCCGTCATCGTCTAGCCAGTCCTCGAGGCCGCCTCCTCTCCCAGAGCCGCCTGCTCCATCGCCGCCGCCAGTCGTCTTCCTCCATGGCGGCCGCCCCCAAGTCGGGGTCGTCCGCATTGCTCACGGCTCGGTCCGGCAGGTACTCCTGGCCCTGCTCCAGGGCGTCGGCTACCAGCTGGGTCATGAGGAGCTGCACCACGACCAATTGGTTAGTCGGCAAAGCAGAGCCCGACAGACAAAGAAAAGACCAAGAGTTAAGAAGCTTACCGCAGGCGGCGGTTGTGCGCGGGAATACGGCCGCTTGCCGAACTGCCACTCCGATTCCGAGAGTTTGCAGTTCGCAATCTCGTTCACCAGGCGGGCCACCTCCATGGCCGGCATCTCCTTGGTGCTCATCCGACACGGGTCTCGATGCCCGCTTATCCGGCTGATCAGATGAGGCCGGCCTTGAAGGGGGAGAACCCGGCGCTCCATGAAGGCGGTCAGCAAGTCTAAGGCTTTGAGGCCCTCCGACTCCGTCATCACCTTGAGCCGGGCGACGACAGCGGCGGAGGCGGCCGACAGCGTCCTCGGCTTGAAGGTCCAGTTGGTGCGGGGCTCAGCCGGCGGGCCAGCTTCATAAGCCGGCAGGTTGATGAAGTCGATCGCCGGGTTGACGTTCTTGATGTAGAAGTACGATTTTGCCACAGCTTGACCGACTGGGTCAAGCTGATGGCCGGGAAGCAATTCCCAGCACTCGGGCGCCTCACCGCGATGAAGGCGCCGCATTGAGCCGCCTCGTTCTTGGCGGAGACACCGAGTTTGGTGTAGAAGAATTCTTCCTAGACCTCGAGAGTGGGGAGAACGCCAAGGTAGCCTTCGCAGAGCGTGGCGATGGCCGACAGCAGCACCACCATGTTCGGTGTGTGGTGGTGCGGCTGGAGTCGGTAGAATTGGAGGAAGGATCGGAGGAAGCCGCTCGCCGGCAGGCCGAAACCGCGGAGGAAGTGTGACTGAAAGATGACGCGCTCACCTTGCTCCGACGCCGGCGAGATCTCCTTCGCAGGCGGAATGCGCGCCTGGACATAGCCCTCGCCGGGCAGCCGCCGAGTGTTGCGGAGGAAGGTGATGTGGTCTTCGATGACGTTAGAGCCATCCCAGTCACCGTCCCGCTCGCGCGCCATGGAAGCTCGAGTTTGATGAGGGCGCGACGCGACGAGGAGAACGGGCTCGATGACGACGGGCCGCGGCGGCACTTCGGCACAGCACAGGAGTGCGGCAGCAGCGAAGAGGAAAGAGAGGAAGAAAATAGCGAAGGGAGAGGAGGGCGCGCGTGCTAGTGCCGCTCCCCTCCTCCCCCTACTTATAGCCCCTGGCTGCGAAGCCGAGGGGACGGGGCGTGGGGATCGTGGGATTAACTGTGCCCACGACCCCGCATTTACCGTGCAGTAACGGCGCGAAGTAATTGCGCCACAGAATCCCAACCGTTCGCCTCGGTCGCAACGGATCCGCGCGCGTGTCGAGGCCCGGTAGTGGTGGGCCCCGGCCTGCGGCGACGTCCCGTCACGCGCGTGGGTTGGCAGGCGGCCAGGCCGTCTGGCGCCACGTGGCGTGCAACTAACTGGCTCCACGCTGACGCGCCACCCAGCTCCCGCCGAGACGTTTCAAAAACCACCAGGCGGCCTGCCTGGTCACGTCCGACTCCCGACAGCCGGCGCTTCAGAAGACGGACAAAGCAAGATTGATCAATAAACCACTCGGAGTAGGAAGCCGCTGAGACCCCTCGCGTCTTTCAGCCGCGGTGCCCCACCAGCTTCGGGGACTACTGTTGGAGTAAATGACCACGGGTAGCCTCATCAGCCTCCCCTGGTATTTCAAGACATCGGGGTCGGCTGCGCCCCTCAAGAATCAAAGACCGAAGGCCACTTTCTTGGGGCCGGCTGGTCCGTACGACCGGCTGCCAGAAGGCGGCAAAGTGCAACAGACGATCGCCAAGCGGGCCGACTCCTAGCAGGCATCCTCCAGAGAGGCCGGCTCCTAGCAGGCAGTTCCTCCTCCCTTGAAATTTGTACCACATTATGACGACGAGACGGGGCGTGGCTACAGTGCGGCTTGCCACCCCCGAATCCAGGGCAGAGCGTGGCCACAGTGCGGCGTACAGGGAGGACATGCCCCGCCCGGCACGGTACTGTTGCCACGTAGCCCATGACATCACCCATGGTAGAGAAGGCCATGCTCCCACGACGGGCTGTCGGTACGGCCCACTAGACGGCGGGCCCTATCTGTCAGCGAGAAGCCAGAAGGCGGCGAGCCCGGACCAGTCGGCGCGAGGGGAGGTTGACTCCCAGCAGGCGGCCCTCTCCCTCCCTCAAAGTCCGTGTGCCATTAATCAGAAGAGATGGGGAGTGGCTACAGTGATCGCCCGCCAGGCGGCGGTACTGTAGCCATGCCCCCCGACAAAGCACACATCATCAGTGGCATTGCCACAGTACTAAGCAGCCGGCAGGACTCGCCAGCGGCGGGCACGGCCTGTCGGCTAAGTAAGAGACAGCCAGCAGGGCCCACCAGGCGGCGGCCCCCAGCGGCCGGCGGAGAAGCTGGCGACCACTGACAGCCGGGTCCTACACCCGGCTGGATTACCATTGTACCCCTGGGGGGTAGGCCTATATAAACCCCCCAGGGCACCCATGCAAAGGGTTCAGACTCATTGAGATCCCAGACCACACACACCCACGTATAGAGAGAGAGGAAGTTAGGGCTAGCCTTGTTCTTCTTCCCCTCTAGAGAAACAGCTCAAGGAGCAAGCTTGTAGCTACCATTGTTGCTTGAGTGATCATGCGGAGACCCCGTAGAGCAGGAGTAGGGGTGTTATCTCCTAGGAGAGCCCCGAACCTGGGTAAGATTCGCCGGCGGGCATGTTTGCGCCTTATCCCGTTTCCTGGCACCGGCGACGTATTATTAGCCCCCTCCATGATAAGCCATCCTTTGGCATATGTCGCACGACACCCCCGACAAAAACCCTATGGGAAAAAATATGAGGAGAATTGTATTTGATATGTTGCTAAAACTCCTTTAAACCCAATGGGAAAAATAAGGAGAAAATGATGCAACATATAATGATCATTGTCTCTTGATAACCCATATGAGAAAAACCTTTGAAGAAGGATAAAACTCATTAGTGAGTTTACAGAACAATAAATATGTCTTGAGTACTTCCTTTAAAAACCCCGATAGGGAAAATAGAAAGCATGACATATGATCTTTGAGAAGATATTGCCTCATTAAAAACCGTTATGAGAAACTTTGAGAGAAAACTTATAAGGGAAAAGAATGCGATTATATATGCCATTGAAAACTCCTTTAAAACCCAATGGAAAAAATATAAGGAGAAAATGATATGACATATGTGAACACTTGTATCTATATTGTCTCTTAAAAACCTTTTATGAGAAACCATTAGGGAAAAACTCATGAAGGAAAAAAGAGTACAATATACGGAAAGTCAATTCTGAGCTCGAGCTCATGTGTGCTCGTAATCCTTTCCGTCCAGTCGCGACGAGATTCCCACCCCAGCCGGTATAGGAGCACATATTCTTTAAGTATCACTATTTTCTTCCAGGGTCAATGGCCCACATCTGCTCAGTAATAAATACGACACCGTGAGTCGTTCGTGTGCCGGATCAGATGCCCTTCATGGCTAGTGCCATGACATCTGAGATTCTGGACTGCATTCCATCGTTACAGATAGCAGCCTTCCCCTGCACGATTCATCTCTTTCATCACCGATTAAACCCAACTTGACCTGGCTCCTCTGTGCCTCATCCCAAATTCCAAATCCATACCATGATTTTAGTTGAGGATGTCTGCTTCTTCCTTACCAGCTGCCCCGGAGGAGATTCTGGCGCTCGTTCCCTGTCCTGATTGCAGCGACCACGTCATCACCTGGATCTCCCGCGGTGGTGCAAATCCAGACCACCTCTTCTACAAGTGCGTCAGGAAAATGTAACATCTTCATCAGTTCATAATGATTCCATCGATTTTTAGACATAGGCTGGTATAATACATTAATACCACACTTTTTAATTTTTCCAGGCAGGATATGGATCCATGAGGTCAGACAAGACGTAACGTGCTAAGTTGAATCACAATTTTGGTGGCCATCAGTACGCGGTCCCCGCTTATCATCTCAATCAGCGCGGCAACGCCAATCTTACAGTGGAGGAGGTGCCGAATGTACTGACAACAGTCCTAGATTCAGCATGGCATCCTGTCTTGCGTTCTCACGCTGCTCCTCCAACACCCAGCGCCTTGCTCTGCTTTTAGCAGGGGCGAACTATTGTTTTCGGATGCATTTGCTGCACAACTCTAATTGTGCAATGTTCGACCGAAAAAGCATTGATATATCATGTAGTTGCAATACTGAATTTATACATTCCACACCTTTAATTAAGAGTGCACTTCAAATTTTGTCAATTCATATCAAAACACATACATAGTTCATAGCAGTCAACTAATTAGCCAACTCATTATCGAATGGCTAACTGATTATTCCCATTCCATCTACATGATACTTAAAAAATCCGGTTAACCGAAATCATACTCTGCGCTAACAAATACTATGTTTAAAAGGCCTTGCGGTTTATCACAAGACATCTACATCATGCTAAATTTTGTCTCCAATGCCCAGAGTACCCACTGGAATCAGTAATGTCTTTTGACAAAATGTGTTTCCTGTTACAACAGGCTACCTGCACTGAAGAAGTCATTCTACTACTTTTCATTTTTCCTAATTAAGAGCAAACTGCCTCCATAATCCGTTGCCAACACCCAAGTTAGCTATTTTTTTATGCTGGACAACTAATCTGTCAGACATACTTACATTCAGTGATACAGAACACATAACTTGATTTCCTGCCAATTTTGCAATGTACATTGTTGTCTACTGCTAATCTGGACCTATCTCTTTTTCATATTACTGGCATGGATTGCAAGTCTGAACCCTGTCATACCTTCGCGTCCGTCCAGATTTTTAGGGTCGATGTGCTCAATAGATTGCTTGTGATGCCTGCGGCGAGCCTTCCGAGTTCAGAATTCAAACGATTGTATGCATGTACACGTGATTTTGCAAATTATAACCCCTAACCTTATAAGTTGTAGAAATCATAAGCCTCCCTTAAAGAGTCAAAACTCGTTCCCAGCGTCGGTGTAATAACATTATCTAGTGGGTTATCTGCATATCCCCTCACCGCCATCTCGAAAGCACTCAATCTGGAGGGGCAAGGTGCCCTGCTTGGGGCTGCTGCCCCAATCCTTAACCTGCAGCAGTTGAAGTATTAAAATTAAATAACTGAATTAAGTTCATCAAAGTAATTACATTCATGCTGCAAAATTCCTAGAACATGGAAATGGTTCTTCGAAGTACGACGACCATCATCATTGCGCAAAAACCAGGAAATAAAATCAGCTCAAACATAGTCTACGCACATACTGCTTAACCATCAAATGTTTAAGCAATGATTTGTGCTTGAAATCAGTTATCTGAATCTACTAAAGGAATCTCTACACGACCCACTTTTCCGCTTCAGATCAATGGGTGTTTTTACTCCAATGTCAATCAACCAATTATTAAAAAAAAGTACTAACTACAAATTCCACACATTCATGTTGTAAATTTCATGAAACATGTAGAAGGTTCTTGGACACTAGCAACAACATTACACAGGAAACCAGCAAAACAATGCACTGCTTAAAATCTTCTTCACACATAAATCTTCATTGAAAAATGCTTACTGCAACTTCAGCACTCTGAATATATCACGCAATTTTCTGAATGACCCCCTTCAGCATTATGAAAACAATGGGTATTTGTACCACAAAATCTAGCAACCATTTCACAGTAAGCAATTTGTTTCAGAGCTAATGGAATGCACGGCTTATTGACAAAAAAATCAGTGAAACTCAAAATCTAAGATATTATACTTGTACTTCTATATCCAACTCAATCACTCCACTTTAGTAAACCATTCTGTGCACCAATCTGGAAGGATCATTTCGGGAGCTCACTGGCCTTTTATTCTATCTAGGCGCCTGGGGTTCAGTTTGCCGGTGAAGAACTCGGATGTTGGCGGCGAAGTTTCCTTCCCCACAATAGCACATGTGTCCGCCGCATAGATCTGTGCTTCTGCACTCATCTTCACGGACAGTTGTACCTCCACCACAGTACGAACAATTCCATTCGCCACCCCTTCAGGCTGCCACCATGTTCTCCCCCACCTCCTTGATTAGAGTTGATCTGTGACACCAATCCATAAGAATTTAGAAATCTCGGTCCAGCGAAAACCCGACTAGCAGACTCAATGATTTTGAACAAGATTTTTCTGTACCTTCGAACTGCCTGCATCATGAACTCCATCGGCGGGCGGAGGTTTGCGGCTGCGTTTCTGTCTCTTGAGCACCCTCTTGTGCAAACTGACCTTGGAGCTAGATGGAGTGGAGACACTGCAACCGCATTCATTTCGTCTCCTTAAACCTCGAACGGAAAGCACAATTTCCATGCCTCTCTAATGACCTCCATGTGCAAGATCCCCTACTGCTCGCTGGAGAAGAAGCACCCATCCCACTAGGCTGCATTCAATTCCTCTCTGGAATTCCTCGACCGAAAGCACAATTCCTGAGCCACGGAACAAAAAAATTCTCACATCCTTATAACTTGCTGGCCAGCACCTCCTGGGATTGATTCGCTACTAACATTATGAACTACCCCTCCAACATTTACAACTGGAGTAGGGATTGGAACCTGCTCACCTGTTAATGCAAGAACACACAGGAACTTTTAATTACTTCCATATAATCACACATACAAAATTATACAAATATGTGTTCAAAATTTATGATGCTAGCCCTCACATGCTTGGCTTGGTTCCGTACTAACATCATCAATTGGCCCCCCAACATTTACAACTTCAGCAGCCCTTGCAACCTGCTCATCTGTGGCTGTAACAACACACACAAACATTTAATTTCTTCCATCAACAGAACTACACGAGTTAAAAAATATATGTTCTAAAAAATCATCCTGCTAGCCCTCACCATTCTGATCATATAATTCTTGGTACATCTTAGCTATTTGATTGTCCCTCTGTTCATCTTGCAATGCCTTCAGCTGAATTTCTCCCTGATACTTCTTTGCGATCTCTGCATCTCTCTCCTCCTGCTCTTTAGCTTGCCTTTATGCATGCTGTTGATACTTCTTGCGACCTCTGCATCTCTCTCCACCTGTTCTTTAGCTTGCCTTCCTGCATCCTATTCATACTATCTTTTCTGAACCCAGGTCACTATAGGTGTCTGCGTTCTTCAGTTGTACACTAAAATCTATGAATTACACACAATCAAGCTTCTGTACTGACCTCTTATTCCATCCGGGTGCTTGGGAATTCATCTTCCCAGTCGATAGTTCAGACGTCATAGGGGAGTTCTGCCTTTTGCCCGACAAGATCTCCGCATCTCTGATCTTAGCATCCTTTTCCTGCACCAACACCGACGGCTCCGCCATCGCCTGGTCCACCAGCAGGCCGCCATTCGCAACTACTGGGGCAGGCACCAAATTCTCTCCAGCATCCTCCAACAGATCTAAATCACGGGGGAAAACCAAAACGCACTTACTCAGCTACGCCACCGCTCCAAAAAATGCCGAATATCTCGCCGGACAAGGAAGGATCAACATACCTGCCGATGGGCTGCATCAGGAATTCTAGGGATGGCAATTTCGCCCATGGGTATGGGTATCCGCGCGTACCCTACCCGAAAATAGTGGGCATGGGCAAGACTTGACAAGATTTTGTACCCATGGGTAAGGGGTATCCATACCCGCAAAATATATGGGTAGGGCATGGGTATGAGATTGCGCCCATGGGTAACCCAATGGGTACCCAGAAAATATTAATAAATGAAAATAACTCCTATGATATGTGGGGTCTACATCCAACTCCTATTGCCCAACTCTTAATTCCTTATTCCCTAAACCAACCATAGCTAATAGGCTCCCAACAACCAGCTCACACTCCTCCTATGTCCTATGTGACTCCTCGAAATGATGAAATCTTGACTCATCACCAACACACTCTCTTCCAACTCTCGAACTAGCAAACCCCAGTTCCCGTCGTCGCCTTCCACTATGTCAGCTTCCACCAACCACTTATCGTAATCCCTTGCCGGCTGGAATTGGCCACACACCAGAGGACGTCGTGTCGGTACTAGATTGATTGCCCATCATCACTTGAATTTTACACTCATGTATGTACTTCTTTAAAATTTAAATGCTATATATGTTGTACCCATTGGATACCCATTGGGTATAGGATACCCGATGGGTATGGGCATGGGTGTCAATTTGTGCCCATGGGTATTGAAATGGGTGGGTATAGAAAGTTTCTATGGGTATGGGTTTGGGCAAGAGGAGGTTGTACCCACCCATACCCTACCCATTGCCATCCCTAAAGAATTCCATGGTGGATCGTCGCCCCCGCTCCCGGCCTCTACACTCACAGTCGCCGTCTCCACAACGCCACTCGCTTTTTGGATGAGAAGACGCTGGAACCTGCATTCAATTCGAGGGCGGAGAACCCCACCGTACAGTGATATTCCTGATCCACGGATCAGACGACGGCTAGGATTCTGAACCATGGAACACCTCGCTGGCGGGGAACTGCCGTTCCAATCGTGCGTCAACTCCGCCCACTGTTCCCCGTACGTATTTCGCAACAGTGCTCATTTTCTTGGAGACCGGCGACGCTTGTATAAAATATTGGCACAGATCCGGAGACACTCATCAACGCCGTGGATAACGAGCTCATTTGAGCTCGCGCTCAATTACTCCATGTCCATATACGGAAAGTCTATTCTGAGAAAGTCATGTCCTACAATATATGCAATCTAATGATTGTTAATGGGTTATACTTTGGGAGATTACTCCCCCTGAACTTTGCAAATCTGGAGGATGTCTCATATCAATTACATTGACATGATCATGACATTAGGAATAATCCGTTGGATTTTCCAGTATTTTTTTGCAAATTGTTTCCTCACTTTTTATATTTCATGAGGATAAGTGATCTCGAGCAATGTGCTTTGTGATATCGCTCTTCATATAACATGTATGTATTGAGTAACACAAGTGGTAGCATCTTGATAAATTAAGTTACATTATTCTGATGAATCTGAACCACATGGTATTGAGTGTGGTTAATCATTCTGCTAAGCCAAACATATTTTCAATGCCTTTATATAAAGCAATTATGTCAGAATGATAATTAAGTGGAGTAGCCATTAAATTCTATTTAGATGACTTCCATAAGAAGGCTATTCCATCAAATTCAGTCATTGATATGGCTTTGTTGGGATCAAGTAAAGAGCCAATATCATATATCATATCATGGTCAAATCTTGATTTTCCTGATGGAATTGTCCAAGATTTATTGTGAACTTGAGATATAACTTAATATTCCTCATATCGACCATATACGTTTTGTTGGTGTGATATATCCACATTGAACTTCTCATATATGTTTTGGATATATGTAGACTGATATGTATTCTTGAGAGAATGCTCAAGTTATAAACTTAAGCTAAATTTGGTTTAATCCAAATTTCCCGCCTTGAGATGATTTTGTGTATATTTAGTTCTTGTATAGACATTGATGATGAAGTCATTGATATACACTAAGTGATATAAGGAAATCAAATTTGGGATTCCCTTATTAACACATAAGCAATCATCATTCTTTGAGTAATCCTTTTGAAGAAGGAACTCATTTAGTCGGTAGTACCATATGACTTCTGACTATTTCAAGTCATAGAGTGACTTATGAAATTTTACACAAAACTTGTTGCAATCTGCGTTTGGATTCAGAAGTTTTAGCCCTTCAGGGACTTCAATAGAGATATCCAAAATGAGCGACTCATATGAGTATGTAGCCACTTCATCCATCAACTGCATGGATATTATTATTATTTTTATTGCCAATGATATTTAATATCGAAACATAATTCCACTCATACCAAGAGGGTATGTTACATCGTAATCGATGTCGGGTCTCTGCGGGAACCCTTTTGCTACAAGCCTCTCTTTCTCACCACCTCATTGACTTTGTCTATGAATGAGAAGTTTTTAGTATTCCATGTGGAAGATACTTATGAGGAGTAGGTATTACTGTGGTAAATACCACTCGTTTGCAGAGCGAGTGCTATTCTTCATTACTTGCTTCCTTTTATGTGAACCAATATGAGTGCAAGAGGCACTCTACCATGGATTTTGGTTCAGGGCCCAAAGTGTTTAGTAATTTAAGAAGAAATATATGTCGACAAATGTAGTCTTTTATGTTATATGATTCTGGTGGAATTGATGAAATTTGTGGAAATGTATCTATTTCTTTTAACTCCTTGTGATTTCCTACAACAAGAAAGTCAAGGTGTTTCGATGTCCATGCATCAAAACTTTTGTGCACAATTATGCCGGGTTTCAGATGATGAGCATCCTATGAGGTGTCTGTCAACTTGATGTTGAATTACATTTACTGGTTGAGGATGTAATATCCTCTATTTCGGCGGAAGCATATGAGAAGTTATATCTCGTGTGGTCAGACTTTCTCCCCCTCTTGCTCTCATTTGGGGAGAAGAGTGGTTTGTTATGTACCTCCACTCTTCCTGACACTTTACTACAGGAATATATAGTGACACCTTGTCATCAGTAAATGTTTGTGGCAGATTTGCAATGTGTTGCAAATATATGATTATCTAAACTTCTAGTTCAGATTCTTTGAGCACGTGGATATAAGGATTGAATGTCAATAACATTTTTAGTTTATTTCTCGGCATTCTTTGTGGTACTTATCTCCCCCTAATGCCATAAAATATCCTTATTGCTGATGCAATCAGCATATGGGCTACGAATAATTTTGATTGACGGATAATTTTTTTATTCCTCACATAGATCCCCAATTTTTTGTGACGGCCCATTGATGTACGCTGGAGTGGTGATATCAGTATGTTACTGAATTAACGCATATGGGAAATACTTTGTTTATTTCCACGTAGTAACTACAAGGGGAAAGTAGCATGATATGCAGTTGGTATGACTTAGATCATACTTACGATGTGTAAGGCCGTATGTCTCCAGCAAGAGGCTGGTAAATTTACAATTCTTTAAAAGTGGTCATGTAATTAATTTGACTATCTTTGATAAGAAATGTAGCTAAACCATTTTGGGTATGTACATAAAGTATTTATGCAAAAAATGCTCATTGAATGAGTTCAACGATATTGTTCATTCGAATGGGTTTATAGATCATGTTTTCAGGAGAATTTGCTCTTACTTTGATAAGTTGAGCAATTTATTTAGTAAGATCATGCATGGTTGTGTGTGGTAAGAGACACACTTAAAAACATTTTAAGAATGTGTATATGAGTACCATGAAGTATCTAAATTACCCCAGATAATGGTTAAGCAATCCAGATATATCTTTTGAATGCGTTCAAAGAACAAAAGGTGACTTGCTTAGAATTTTAAGGTGAGAGTGCCTTACAACTTATTTCCCCTATGGCACATGCGGTACACATAAAATCTGATGATTTGGGAAATTTTGTAACTTGATAAGTTGTGACTGATAACCCATAAGTATAGGGGATCGTTTGTAGCCTTTTTCGATAAATACAAGTGTCGAACCCAACGAGGAGCTAAAGGTAGAACAAATATTCCCTCAAGTTCTATCGACCACCGATACAACTCTACGCACACTTGACGTTCGCTTTACCGAAAACAAGTATGAAACTATTTTGTAAGAATGATGCTAGAACTACTTTGCAAGAATAAAACTAGAAGTACTTTGCAAGATAATAAAAGTTAGGTGTTTAGTAAAAGGGTTTGTGTCAAAAAGAAAATTATTTGTCCCTACGCAATTGATAACAACTACTGGCAATCATTCTTGTAATTTTATATGAGGGAGAGGCATGGGCTAACATACTTTCTCTACTTGGATCATATGCACTTATGATTGGACCCCTAGCAAGCATCCGCAACTACTAAAGATCATTAAGGTTGTGAAACCCAACCATAGCATTAAGAATCAAGTCCGCTTTACTCCCATACGCCATAACCCACCTACTCGGGTTTAAGTTTCTGTCACTCTCGCAACCCACCATAAGGGAACCATGAACATATTGCAACACCCTACAACGAGGGGCCCCTCACGTTTGCGCGAGAACGGAGGGCACCATAGGACAACACTATAAATAAAATATACAATCATACCAACCAAGATCAAATTAACCCACAGGACAAAATGGATCTACCCAAACATCATAGGATAACCATAGATCATTGAGAAATAATATATGGAGTTGAGCACCATGTTTAAGTAGAGATTACAGCGGGGGGAAGAGGTGTTACACCGCTGCATAGAGGGGGAGAAAGTTGGTGGTGACGGTAGCAAGATTGTTGATGTAGATCGTCGCCCCGATCGTTTCCCCGGTGGCACTCCGGCGCCACCGGAAGTGTGACAGCCCGGTTTTAGCCCTCTTCTCTTTGCGTGATTTTCAATTGGTTCGGATTTGAATTTGAAATTTTTGAATCACTTCAGATGGACTTAAACATTTGGGTACCCCCTTGACTTTCACCGAAGTGACTTATTTCTCTCCCTAAGCCATCATTTCTTCTCTGTTCCATCTCAAAATAATATTATGAATATTTTTCTCTAATGAAAAATATTCATTTTCTCTCTAAAACCCTAACTAGCCCCTTGTGTTCCAAAGCAACCCCAATTTTTCTTGCCCACAAAAATCTGAGAAAATTCCTAAATATTCTTTGAAACCTAGGGCACCTTCCTGAGCTAAAATATTCCATCACTTTTTGGAATATTTTTGCTACAGAAAATATTTTCTGTTTTGGACAAAAATGGTAGTTTCTACAGCAACTACCATTTTACTTGCTCAATTGTGGCTGAATTTTCTTGTGCATCATCACCTTAGTAGATGATTGCTAACCTCCAAAGCCCAGCTCCCAACTCTCAGTATTTTGACCACAGTAAGCTCTCAAAGTTACTGTCCAGAAACTTACCAGGAAGTTGAAATCCATGTTACTGCGCCTGAGCTCAAACCGAAGTGTGGTAACCTCTCAATCTACCACGGACTACATGCCAGACATGAAGTTTAGGCTTAGCTCGGCCTGAGGTCAGAGTTCACGCGGTGACCACGTTCGTCCAGGCGTGCTGGCATACGGCCAAAGCGCTCTGCGTCGCGCCCGTGCCTCTATTGCTCGCGTGATTGCTTCCCTGCCTGCCAAACCTTGCCAAACTTCGCCCCGATCATTGTCCCGACGCTCTTAACTCTCTCCTGGCGCTCGCCAACGCCGGAGCTCGCCACAGCGAGCACGGGCGCGGTCCGTCCAACCCAACAGTGCGCTGCACACTGTGTTCGTCGCCACCCCCTCGCTCCTATGCTCGTCTCCGCTCGCCCAGAGCGCCCGCGTGAGCTGCGTCGCCTTCCCCCTCGCTCACTGGCACCGTTCGTCGCCGGGTGCCGTGTCCAGGTGTCCTCCGGCGGAGCCCGAGTCCCTCTCATCGCTCGGCTATAAATAGAGCTCTCCCCAGCCTCCTCGAGCATCATCCACTCCTCACACACACTCCACAAACTCGTAGAAAGCCGTAGCCCGGCCGGGTAGGCCGCGGGCCGCCGTCCCCGAGTTCGAGCTTGCCGGCGATCCCCTTGGGTTGTCTCCGCAGCTCCAGCCCCTCCCAGGCTCGGGCCACCCTTCCAGGGCCTGCGTCGTGCCCCGGTGGTGCCGTTCTACCCGGTTGGAGCCCCTGGTGCTGCCTCTAGTCGCCGTCGTCTCCAACTCTGGCGACCTCTGCTTTCTATCGCCGCTGGAGAGGCCGTTTCCGATCACCCCTAGCTAACCTACGGGTACGGGCAGGTGCGCCTCCGTCTCCTCTTTCGATCCCTCTCTCCAGTTCTGGCCAAGGAGCCCTCCTCGCCGGCGTGTGCTCCGGCAGAGCCTCGCCGCCCTCTGTTTCCCTCTCCCCCTCCCTCTCACCTGACTAGCGGGGCCCGCAAGTCAGCCACTCTGTACGCGCCCAAAGAGGTATGAGTGGTGGCGCCCGCGAGGTTTACGCCTTCGACGTCACCCCCCGGTTCTGTTTATTTCAATTCAAAATTCAATTTTATCCAGAGAGCTTCAAACAGCCAAAACATTTTAACCATAAGTCCAAATGAATTGATTCTTTTTTGCATTGTGTTCTTTATGCAGAAATCTAGCAGCTCACCAAAAATGAGATTTTTCTCTGCTGTCTAGATTTTCTAGTGAATTTCAGAAGGGTTCTTGATGTTTTCTTTTTGTGTTTATAATTGTTTTCAGAAAGTGAAGCTTGTCTTGAGGATCACCAGGAGGATTGTGAACCTCATCAGCACTAAGGCAAGCCACAACAACATTTTGATGGTGCCATTACAATATTTGTGATTTTTAAACTTGAATTAATGGTTTAATCCATGCATTTAAATCACTAGATAATATTTATATTCTGTTGGTTGCTTGTTTGAGTTGATATGCTTAGTTTACAGAAGTTTGAAGCTAAGTTAGTTGGTTAAGTAACTAGAAGTAATATTTGTTATGAAGAAGTAACATGGTTATGGATATAAGTAATTATTATTTTTAGTTATTTTCTTAAATGAGATAAATGATAAATTTGCTAAGTAAAGATTCTATTTAAAAGTGATGATAAATCATAACCAGAGAGGTGTTATGAGTTGTTGATGTCTATGCTTAGTGTGGATATGGTTGACCCAGTTATTTCCGTTGATATATGCTGCATATGTTTGTGATGCATTTTCATGGCATATCATGGCACCAGTTACTTTCACCTTAAGTTGAACCTGATAATAACTCAACTTGAACATATCGTTGATCGGGTCATGGTGCCACTGAATCGATTTTTCCCAGTGCAACCACATTTGCCTTTATGGGAAGGCCTTTATTCGGTCCATTGTCATGCCTCTGGTCGGTGCCTCCAACGAGGGAAGGTTATGGGTGTGTGGTACCCTGGCCCGGTAAGCAGACATAACCTTGTGTGCCCGTTGTTGTTTGGTACCTTGTCCCCGTTTGGGACCGTTTATGTTTTGCCACGACGGTAGCCGTTGGTGTCTTTGGTAGACACGGGGCCACCCAGGACTAGCCCAGTGGGGAGTGAGTTGGAGTGGACGGGAGAGTGTCATGGCAATGGAGGGGTTTCGTCGGAACGCCGTTGGTCCACCCGAATGGGAGTGCGAGGCCATGGGTTCCGTGGTGTGGGTACAGTGCGCTACCTCTGCAGAGTGTATTAAATCTATCGATAGCCGAGTCCACGGTTACAGACACGCTCAAAAGTAGGTCACACCATGGGTCAATGTTTAATTAATTTTGCACACTAAGATATGAACTTGGCACCGTTGAGAAGATGATGTTTGGGAAAACATCATGTTGATGAAGACCAAGTTGTTGGTCCGTTTGTGATCTCGGTAAGATCACCGTTTGGTTACGAGGTAACCCAAACAAAGACCACGAGGTTGGTCCGTTTGTGATCCGAGAGCGATCACCGTTTGGTAAGCAAGTCCGAGGGACTTATATCACAAGATCATGATCACTGCATGTATGATATGATGTTGCATTAGTAAAGCAATTGGTTAAATATCATGATATTGCTTGTCATTATGTTTATGTTTGTTGTGAGCTTGCAAGTACATTCAATGTACTGACCTGGCATATCATGCCAGCTTTCAGGAAAGTCTTGTTGGAAAGGAGTGTTGTCCGAGTCTAGATCGTGTCCACGTCGGTGTCCCTATGCTATGGAGTTCCGCTACGACGTTGTTCCGCTGCCGCGTAGTTGTTATGATCGAGGCCCCCTTTATGTTCACTAAATAATGTACATGTTGTTCAGCCGCACCGTGTGTGCCGCTTGGCCTCGCCACCTGTTGTAATATGAACTATGATCCGCTAGCATCAATAAAGCGGTTGTTTTCTGTACCAAGATGTTGTGTGTTGCCAGAAGACATGGTCTCTGGGCTGGCAATGCATGGTAACCGGTTGCTCTGAGCCGGGGTGCCACAATGCTTGGTATCAGAGCCGCGCTAATTGTAGGCCACGCTAGACTACGACGTGTTAACTAGACGTTAGTTACGAGTTTAAGTTGAGTGCCGGTAGCATTTGTAGCTGGTTGTTGCATTGTATGCACTCGTTTTATTTTTATGCTAACGTACTAATGGTTGTGAGTGTAGATGGCTCCGGTGCCGTATCCGTGCCAGTTGCAGCTGATGCCGTACACGTCGCCACATCTCCTTCGTAACGTGTGGCGTCGGCTGTAGCCCCTCAGCGACGACCCAGTCTATCGTGTGTACCGGGAGCGTCTAGCAGACTCAGTGTATGAGTATCACGCAGTGGTTACTCTGCGCACCAGTTCCGATTCCAGCGCTTACACTCGTACCTCTCGGAGCGGTTTTGCTTCTACCGCTTCCCAGGCCGTCCAGTTTGCTTGATTTGAGGTCCTTGTCGAGCTTCGTTATAACGAGGTCCGGATGCAGAACCACCCAGGTTTCCACTCCTATCCCTCTCTGCACGACAATGGTCGTGTCCGTTTTCCTATCATTGATCCGGAGTCTGATAGTGTTGCTAGCCACCTTTCTCGTATATCACTTCTAGCTACCTTATGATCCACGAGCTGGCTCGTGCTCGTACTGCTTTAGCCACTACTAGATCTTTCACTACTCCATCCTCTAAGGGATTTACCCCTTATATTCCATCCAGTTCTAGTTCACCTATTTCACCGGTTACTCCTCCGAGTAGCTCGGGCACCTCGACCGTGAATCCTCTCAGTGCTCCTGCTGAGTGGGTTTCACTTCCCACTACTCCCGTAGCCCCGATGCTTCACCCTGCACCTGCCCCGGAGGGAGAGCCCTCGAGGCAGCATCGTCGTGTTACCTTTAACCTGGAGGTTTCAGTTAACGTCGTCAGTTCAGGATCCGAGTCCGCTTCAGGAGAGGACCCCGCAGCACCAGCAAAGCAGTAGAGCGTTTGAGTATCCGCAGTCGTCGGGATGATGTACGGATGTAGTCGTACGAGTCATGATGCTCCGTTTCATGTATGAGAGTAGTTGAACTTGGAATGTTGTTTATCTTTCCTGTATGAGTCTATGTATAATTATGTTGGAACTCTATTTTATTCGTCGTATTTTCTTTGTTATTTCGCTTTCTCTCGGGCTTTGTTGCTGGCTTTTCCCCAATTTATTTTGGATGTTTCTCATCTCGGTTGCGTTGTCTTGGGAAAAATCCACAATAGGATGACGCAGGGAGGCAGCAGTAGCGACGCTCATGAGGATGCTCCTGTTCGTTGTTCCGCACGATAAGCAGGACACTCCCCCGAGCCGTACGTTCCACCACCGCCTCCAGCGCCAAATCCGCCCTCCACCGAGCAAATTCTGTGTATGTTTGAGGAAAGGAGGAATAATGATCTGATTGAAATATTTAGGAGTGTGCAAGCTGTGGTTTGACAGAATGGAAATCAGAACGGTCATCAATCCAAGCTGTCAGATTTTCAGAGAACCAAGCCTCCCAGTTTCAGTCAGGTTATTGATCCCTTGGATGCAGACGATTGGTTGCGAACCATTTAGAGGAAGCTTGAGATTGCTTGTACTGAAGAAGATGATAAAGTTCCGTTTGCAACTCATTATCTTGAAGGCGCTGCCGCCATATGGTGGGAAAATGCAAAAGCCATGTGGCCTGCCAATGAAGAAATCACCTGGGCAAAATTCAAGGATCAGTTCCGGAAATATCATATTCCTACTAGAATTATGAAGGTTAAGCAGCGTGAATTTCTCGCACTCCTCCAAGGAAGTCAGTCTATGGGTGAATATTTGCAAAAGTTCAATCGTTTGGCCCGTTACTCCCTTTATGACGTGGCCACCGAAGAAAGAAAGATTGACAGGTTTCTTGGGGGATTAAATCCGCAACTCCGATGTACCCTCAGTATGTTTGATTTCCCAGATTTCCAAACTCTGGTAAACAAGGCTTTCATTGCTGAAAGGGAGCACAAGCTCGTATCGGACAATAGGCCTGCTAATGATCACAAGCGCAAGTTCGAGCCAAGGAAGGAAGTGGAGCCAGTGCAAAAGGGTCGTGCCTGGCAGCATACTCAGGTGGAGTACAAGCCCAATTTGCAGCAGAATGTTAACAAACCACCACACAAGTCTAGAATGTCGTGACCAACCCGGTGCGAGAAGAGTGCCAGCGCAACAATTCTTGCTTCAGTTGTGGGCAAACCGGACATTATGCTAGATAGTGTCCCAAGAACGGCAAGGCAAATGCTCTGTTCAGGCCACAACTCAACTTTATGGAGTCATACCCGACCCAGCAAAACATCACTGGGCACGTTCATCATCTCTCCACAGACGAAGCCCAAGAGAACCCCGAAGTCGGCATTGGTATGTTTTCTGTTAATAACATACCTGCCATAATTTTATTTGACTCTGGGGCTTCCCACTCTTTTATTTCGCGGAGTTTTGTTGCCCAAAAAAACTTTCCTTGTTCGCTTTTGGGCAAGAATATGCTGGTACAATCCCCGGGATCTTTGATCAGGAGCAATCTGGTCTGCCGTAATCTGGAAATCAATATCAACGGAGCCCGTTTTCCAACTTCCTTGATAATCATTGAGTCTGTAAAGCTGGACATTATTTTGGGAATGAATTGGTTGACCCAATATCAAGTATGCATAAAATGCGCGACCCGAGAAGTCAGTTTGACCAGTCAAGAGGGGCAGACTACCAAATTCTATGCTTGCAGGAGCATACCCAAGAAAGAAATGGTCTTCACCACTGTGGCTGGTGAGTTGGAATTAATTCCTGTGGTCAGTGAGTTTCCTGATGTATTTCCAGAAGAACTGCCAGGCATGCCGCCCGATCGAGAGATTGAGTTTGCAATAGATCTTGTGCCCGGAACCGCATCATTATACAAGAAGTATTACCGGATGCCTTCATCAGAATTAGTGGAGCTAAAGAAACAGCTTGATGAAATGCTCCAGAAAGGATATATCTGTCCCAGCTCTTCACCATGGGGATCACCTGCTATCTTCGTGGATAAGAAGGATGACAGCCTCCGCATGTGTGTGGATTACCGTCAGCTGAATGATGTCACCATCAAAAATAAATATCCACTGCCCAGGATTGATGACTTGTTTGATCAGCTCAGTGGAGCCAAGGTATTCTCCAAAATTGATTTAAGGACAGGATATCATCAACTCAAGATTAAAAAGGAAGATATTCCTAAGACCGCATTCACTACTCGGTACGGTCTTTATGAATATACAGTTATGTCCTTTGGTCTCACCAATGCCCCTGCCTTCTTCATGCATATGATGAATAAAGTATTCATGGACTTCCTCGATAAATTCGTGGTGGTCTTCATCGATGACATACTTATATACTCAAAAAGTGAAGAAGAGCACAAAGAACACCTTAGAGCTGTGTTACAACGACTCCGTGACCATCAGCTATACGCCAAATTCAGTAAATGTGAGTTTTAGATCAAGCGAGTTGGATTTCTTGGACATGTGCTATCCGCAGAAGGTATAGCCGTGGACCCGAGTAAAGTAAAGGATGTGCTCGATTGGTTGGCACCCACAACCGTATCACAAATCCGGAGTTTTCTTGGATTAGTCGGCTACTACCGTCGTTTCATTGAAGGGTTTTCCAAGATTGCTAAACCCATGACGGAGCTGCTCAAGAAAGATAAGAAGTGTGAATGGACTGAGGACTGTGAGAAAAGTTTCAATGAGCTAAAAATCCGGCTGACGACAGCACCTGTGTTGAGTCTTCCAGACATCTACCACAGCTTTGATGTGTACTGCGACGCCTCCAGACAGGGTCTTGGATGCGTACTTATGCAAGACAACAAGGTGGTAGCATATGCATCGCGACAGCTACGACCCCACGAGGGAAATTATCCTACTCATGATCTGGAATTGGCTGCGGTGGTTCATGCTCTAAAAATTTGGAGACACTACCTCATTGGGAAGAGGTGCCAAATTTTTACCGACCACAAAAGTCTCAAGTATATATTTACTCAGCCAGATTCAAATCTCCGTCAACAAATATGGCTTGAGTTAGTCAAGGACTATGATCTTGGAATAAATTACCACCCGGGTAAGGCCAACGTGGGTGCCGATGCACTCAGCCGAAAACCTGTCAGCCTGAATACCATAATGGAATCCTTGCCTCCTGAACTTCAAGAGGAGATTGCTCATCTCAACCTGATCATAGTTGATGCTGGTCTTGCTAATATTATGGAAGTTGTACCTACACTCGAGGAAGAGATCCGCAAGGCCCAGCCAGGTGACACCGTCCTGCAGAAACGTGCCAAGAGTAAGTTAGCAGGACAAACTTCAGACTTTTCTAAGGATCAACATGGTACCCTCCGATTCCGTGGAAGGATTTGTGTATCCAGTCAGGCGGATTGAAGGAAGAAAATCCTGTCGGAAGCACACGAATATTCGTATTCTATTCACCCTGGAGGTACTAAAATGCATGAAGACCATCGGCAAATATTCTGGTGGGATGGAATGAAGAAAGACATTGCCTATTTTGTGGCCTGTTGCGACATATGCAACAAGGTGAAGGCAGAACATCAGAAGCCAGCCGAACTTCTCCAACCATTGCCAGTTTCTCAATGGAAATGGGATGATGTCTGCATGGATTTTGTCACAGGGCTACCTAAAAATCAGCGAGGCAACGATGCAGTTTGGATCATAGTGGACACCTTAACCAAGGTTGCTCACTTTATCCCTATCAGAACCACATATCGAGCCGAACAACTCGCACAACTGTATGTATCCAGAATAGTCAGCCTGCATGGAGTGCCTCGAACAATCACTTCTGACCAGGGGTCACTTTTTACCTCCGCTTTCTGGTCACGTCTCCACCAAGCTTTGGGGACAGCGCTAAAATATAGTACCGCTTATCATCCTTAGACTAATGGATAGACTGAGCGGGTAAACCAAATACTTGAAGATATGCTACGAGCCTACGCTTTGGCCCAAGGGCCTAAATGGGAAGACTGCCTGCCGTATGCTGAGTTCTCATACAACAACAACTTACAGACCAGTCTAAAGATGTCACCGTATGAAGCTTTGTATGGCCGTAAGTGCCGCACTCCTTTAAATTGGTCTCAAACCGGAGATAGCCGTATTTTCGGAACGGATCTCGTGATGGAAGCTGAGAAGCAAGCCAAGGAAATTCGAGACAGATTGCAATTGGCCAAATCTCGACAGAAGAGTTATTATGATGCAAAGCACCGACATATCAGTTTTGAACCCGGAGAACACGTATACCTCCGAGTCACTCCTATGAAAGGAGTCAAGAGATTCCAGACTCGTGGAAAGTTGGCACCCAGATTTATTGGTCCATTCCCAGTTATGTCCAGAGTGGGTACTGTTGCATATCAGTTGGAACTACCTCGAGAATTGTCAGAAGTGCACAATGTGTTTCATGTTTCACAGTTGAGGCGATGCATATCGCCGCCTGAGAAAAAGACTGCTATGACAGAAATAAAGTTGGCAAAGGATTTAACATATGAAGAGAGACTGGTCAAAATTTTGGATCAGATGGAAAGGGTCACTCGTAGTAAAGCAAGGAAGTTTTACAAAGTTCAGTGGGAGCATCACACAGAGGCAGAATCGACTTGGGAACGAGAAGAATTTCTAAAGACACATTATCCAGAATGGTTTTCCCAAGCAACCGAATCTTGAGGACGAGATTCATCCTAAGTGGGGGAGGTTTGTGACAGCCTGGTTTTTGCCCTCTTCTCTTTGCCTGATTTTCAGTTGGTTTGGATTTGAATTTGAAATTTTTGAATCACTTCAGATGGACTTAAACACTTGGGTACCCCCTTGACTTTCACCCAAGTGACTTATTTCTCTCCCTAAGCCATCATTTCTTCTCTGATCCATCTCAAAATAATATTATGAATATTTTTCTCTAATGAAAAATATTCATTTTCTCTCTAAAACCCTAACTAGCCCCTTGTGTTCCAAAGCAACCCCAATTTTTCTTGCCCACAAAAATCTGAGAAAATTCCCGAATATTCTTTGAACCCTAGGGCACCTTCCTGAGCAAAAATATTTCATTGATAACCCACAAGTTGAGGGGATCGCAACAGTTTTCGAGGGTAGAGTATTCAACCCAAATTTATTGATTCGACACAAGGGGAGCCAAAGAATATTCTCAAGTATTAGCAGTTGAGTTGTCAATTCAACCACACCTGGATAACTTAATATCTGCAGCAAAGTATTTAGTAGCAAAGTAGTATGGAAGTAACGGTAACGACGGCAAAAGTAACAGTGATAGTTTTGTAGTAATTGTAATAGTGGCAACGATAAAGTAACTAAGCAAAGAACAATATGTGAAAAGCTCATAGGCATTGGATCAGTGATGGGGAATTATGCCGGATGCGATTCCTCATGCAATAGTTATAACATAGGGTGATATAGAACTAGCTCCAGTTCATCAATGTAATGTAGGCATGTACTCCGAATATAGTCATACGTGCTTATGGAAACGAACTTGCATGACATCTTTTGTCCTATCCTCCTGTGGCAGTGGGGTCCTATTGGAAACTAAGGGATATCAAGGCCTCCTTTTAATAGAGTACCGGACTAAAGCATTAACACTTAGTGAATACATGAACTCCTCAAACTACGGTCATCACCGGTAGTGGTCCCGATTATTGTCACTTCGGGGTTAACGGATCATAACACATAATAGGTGACTATAGACTTGCAAGATAGGATCAAGAACTCACATATATTCATGGAAACATAATAGGTTCAGATCTGAAATCATGGCACTCCGGCCCTAGTGACAAGCATTAAGCATAGCAAAGTCATAGCAACATCAATCTCACAACATAGTGGATACTAGGGATCAAACCCTAACAAAACTAACTCGATTACATGGTAAATCTCATCCAACGCATCACCATCCAACAAGCCTACGATGGAATTACTCACGCACGGCGGTGAGCATCATGAAATTGGTGATGGAGGATGGTTGATCATGACGACGGCGACAGATTCCCCTCTCCGGAGCCCCGAATGGACTCCAGATAACCCTCCCGAGAGAGATTAGGGCTTGGCGGCGGCTCCGTATCGTAAAACGCAATGAATCATTCTCTCTGATTTTTGTCTCCCCGAACGTGAATATATAGAGTTGGATTTAAGGTCGGTGGAGCTCCAGGGGGCGCGCCCAGGGGGGTAGGCGCGCCCCCCACTCTCGTGGACAGGGTGTGGGCCCCCTGGCCTTGATTCTTTCGCCAGTATTTTTTATTAATTCCAAAAATAATCTCTGTTGATTTTTAGGTCATTTCGAGAACTTTTATTTCTGCACAAAAATAACACCATGGCAATTCTGCTGAAAACAACGTCAGTCCGGGTTAGTTCCATTCAAATCATGCAAGTTAGAGTCCAAAACAAGGGCAAAACTGTTTGGAAAAATAGATATGACGGAGACGTCTCATTCATCACTTTTTGGAATATTTTTGCTACAGAAAATATTTTCTGTTCTGGACAAAAATGGTAGTTTCTACAGCAACAACCATTTTACTTGCTCAATTGTGGCTGAAGTTTCTTGTGCATCATCACCTTAGTAGATGATTGCTAACCTCCAAAGCCCAGCTCCCAACTCTCAGTATTTTGACCACAGTAAGCTCTCAAAGTTAATGTCCAGAAAATTACCAGGAAGTTGAAATCCATATTACTGCGCCTGAGCTCAAACCAAAGTGTGGTAACCTCTCAATCTACCACGGACTACACACCAAACATGAAGTTTAGGCTTAGCTCGGCCTGGGGTCAGAGTTCACGCGGTGACCGCCTTCGTCCAGGCGTGCTGGCATACGGCCGACACGCTCTGCGTCGCGCCCGCGCCTCTGTTGCTCGCGTGATCACTTCCCCGCCTGCCAAACCTTGCCAAACTTCGCCCCGATCATCGTCCCGACCCTCATAACTCTCTCCTGGCGCTCGCCGACGCCGCAACTCGCCACAGCGAGCACGGGTGCGGTCCGGCCAACCCAACAGTGCGCTGCGCACTATGTTCGTCGCCACCCCCTCGCTCCTGTGCTCGTCTCCACTCGCCCACAGTGCCCACGTGAGCTGTGTCGCCTTCACCCTCGCTCACTTGCGCCATTCGTCGCCGGGCGCTGTGTCCAGGTGTCCTCCGGCGGAGCCCGAGCCCCTCTCATCGCTCGGCTATAAATAGAGCTCTCCCCAGCCTCCTCGAGCATCATCCACTCCTCACACACACTCCACAAACTCGTAGAAAGCCGTAGCCCGGCCGGGTAGGCCGCGGGCCGCCGTCCCCGAGCTCGAGCTCGCCGGCGATCCCCTCGGGTCGTCTCCGCAGCTCCAGCCCCTCCCAGGCTCAGGCCACCCTTCCAGGGGCTCCGCTGTGCCTCGGTGGTGCCGTTCCACCCGGTTGGAGCCCCTGGTGTTGCCTCTAGTCGCCGTCGTCTCCAACTCCGATGACCTCTGCTTTCTGTCGCCGCTTGATAGGCCGTTTCCGATGCCGTCCGACAACCCCTAGCTAACCTACGGGTACGGGCAGGTGCGCCTCCGTCTCCTCTTTCGATCCCTCCCTCCAGTTCTAGCCAAGGAGCCCTCCTCGCCGGCGTGTGCTCCGGCAGAGCCTCGCCGCCCTCTATTTCCCTCTCCCCCTCCCTCTCACCTGACTAGCAGGGCCCGCTAGTCAGCCACTCTGTACACGCCCAAAGCGGTACAAGTGGTGGCGCCCGCGAGGTTTACGCCTTCGACGTCACCCCTAGTTCTGTTTATTTAAATTCAAAATTCAATTTTATCCAGAGCGCTTCAAACAGCCAAAACTTTTTAACCATAAGTCCAAATGAATTGATTCTTTTTGCATTGTGTTCTTTATGCAGAAATCTAGCATCCCACCAAAAATGAGATTTTTCTCTGCTGTCTAGATTTTCTAGTGAATTTCAGAAGGGTTCTTGATGTTTTCTTTTTGTGTTTATAATTGTTTTCAGAAAGTGAAGCTTGTCTTGAGGATCACCAGGAGGATTGTGAACCTCATCAGCACTAAGGCAAGCCACAACAACATTTTGATGGTGCCATTACAATATTTGTGATTTTTAAACTTGAATTAATGGTTTAATCCATGCATTTAAATCACTAGATAATATTTATATTCTGTTGGTTGCTTGTTTGAGTTGATATGCTTAGTTTACAGAAGTTTGAAGCTAAGTTAGTTGGTTAAGTAACTAGAAGTAATATTTGTTATGAAGAAGTAACATGGTTATGGATATAAGTAATTATTATTTTTAGTTATTTTCTTAAATGAGATAAATGATAAATTTGCTAAGTAAAGATTCTATTTAAAAGTGATGATAAATCATAACCAGAGAGGTGTTATGAGTTGTTGATGTCTATGCTTAGTGTGGATATGGTTGACCCAGTTATTTCCGTTGATATATGCTGCATATGTTTGTGATGCATTTTCATGGCATATCATGGCACCAGTTACTTTCACCTTAAGTTGAACCTGATAATAACTCAACTTGAACATATCGCTGATCGGGTCATGGTGCCACTGAATCGAGTTTTCCCAGTGCAACCACATTTGCCTTTATGGGAAGGCCTTTATTCGGTCCGTTGTCATGCCTCTGGTCGGTGCCTCCAACGAGGGAAGGTTATGGGCGTGCGGTACCCTGGCCCGGTAAGCAGACATAACCTTGTGTGCCCGTTGTTGTTGTTATGGTACCTTGTCCCTGTTTGGGACCGTTTATGTTTTGCCACGACGGTAGCCGTTGGTGTCTTTGGTAGACACGGGGCCACCCAGGACTAGCCCAGTGGGGAGTGAGTCGGAGTGGCCGGGAGAGTGTCATGGCAATGGAGGGGTTTTGTCGGAACGCTGTTGGTCCACCCGAATGGGAGTGCGAGGCCATGGGTTCCGTGGTGTGGGTACAGTGTGCTACCTCTACAGAGTATATTAAATCTATCGATAGCCGAGTCCAGGGTTACAGACACGCTCGAAAGTAGGTCACACCATGGGTCAACGTTTAATTAATTTTGCACACTAAGATATGAACTTGGCACCGGTGAGAAGATGATGTTTGGGAAAACATCGTGTTGATGGAGACCAAGTTGTTGGTCCGTTTGTGATCTCGGTAAGATCACCGTTTGGATACGAGGTAACCGAACAAAGACCACGAGGTTGGTCCGTTTGTGATCCGAGAGCGATCACTGTTTGGTAAGCAAGTCCGAGGGACTTATATCACAAGATCATGATCACTGCATGTATGATATGATGTTGCATTAGTAAAGCAATTGGTTAAATATCATGATATTGCTTGTCATTATGTTTATGCTTGTTGTGAGCTTGCAAGTACATTCAATGTATTGACCTGGCATGTCATGCCAGCTTTCAGGAAAGTCTCGTTGGAAAGGAGTGCTGTCCGAGTCTAGATCGTGTCCACATCGGTGTCCCTGTGCTATGGAGTTCCGCTACGACATCGTTCCGCTGCCGCGTAGTTGTTATGATCGAGGCCCCCTTTATGTTCACTAAATAATGTACATGTTGTTCAGCCGCACCGTGTGTATCGCTTGGCCTCGCCACCTGTTGTAATATGAACTATGATCCGCTAGCATCAATAAAGTGGTTGTTTTCTGTACCAAGATGTTGTGTGTTGCCAGAAGACATGGTCTCTGGGCTGGCAATGCATGGTAAACCGGTTGCTCTGAGCCGAGGTGCCACAAGAAGCGAGGGGGACAGAGCCCCCCTACTTCTTCTTCATCCTTGGCCTCCCCCTAGATGGGGAGGAGAGTTCCCCCTCTGGTCCTTGGTCCCCATGGCGGCGGAGGGGAGGGAGCCGCTTCGAGATTGGATCTCCCTCTCTGTTCTCTTCTGTTTCGCGTTCTCCAGATCTGGCCGAAAATCGTTTCTTATATTCCCGGAGATCCGTAACTCTGATTGCGCTGAGATTTGAACACGTTTTTTTTTCCGGATATAAGCTTCCTTGCGCCCGAAGTAGAGCCCCAACCGACGTACGAGGTGAGCACAACCCACCACGGCACGCCTGGCTCCTCTGGCGCGCCCTGGTGGGTTGTGCCCACCACGGGCCTCCGTTTGCGGTGATTCCAACTCCCAAAAATCACATATGTTCCAAAATAATTCTCTGTGAAATTTTAATGCATTTGGACTTCGTTTGATATGTGTAACGCCCACGATGCGGCTATATCTCCCACGTGTCGAGGCACGACTTAGAGGCATAACCGCATAGTGGTTTTGTCGCAAGAAGGGTCATCTTCACACAATCCCATGTAATGAACAAGAATGGGATAAAGAGTTGGCTTACAATCGCCACTTCACACAATACATAAATATAATTCATACAACATCCAAAATACAAACACATAGACCGACTACGGTCAAAATCCAGATGAAAATAAGATAACCCCAAATGCTAGATCCCCGATCGTCCCAACTGGGCTCCACTACTGATCATCAGGAAAAGACACATAGTAACGGCCACGTTCCTCGTCGAACTCCCACTTGAGATCGACCCCATCATCTGCACTGGCATCGTCGGCACCTGCAACTGTTTTGGTAGAATCTGTGAGTCACGAGGACTCAGCAATCTCACCCAACCGCGTAAGGAACGCAAACTCAAGGAACATAAACCCGGTATATCAGTAACTAGGGCGGCAAGAGTGGAACAAAACACCAGGCATAAGGCCGAGCCTTCCACCCTTTACCAAAATATATAGATGCATTAATTAAATAAGAGATATTGTGATATCCCAACATATCCATGTTCCGACATGGAACCAACTTCAACTTCACCTGCAACTAGCAACGCTATAAGAGGGGCTGAGCAAAAGCGGTAACTTAGCCAAACAACGGTTTGCTAGGAAGGGATGGTTAAAGGCTGACATGGAAATATGGGAGACATGATATAGCAAGTGATAGGTAGCGTAGCATGGCAATAGAGCGAACAACTAGCAAAGCAAAGATAGAAGTGATTTCGAGGGGTGGTCATCTTGCCTGCAAGGTTCTCAGAGTTGTCGAAAGCTTGATCCTCGTAAGCGTACTCAACAGGTTCCTCGTTCACGAACTCGTCTCCCGGCTCTACCCAAGACAAGAACACAATCAACGGAACCACAATCAATCACGAGGAATGCACAAGCAACATGATGCAAAACATGTATGATATGCGATGCCTATGCGTGCTCCGAAAGGAAAATGATGAAAAAATCAGTAACTTGGCAAACCAAGCATGCCACTGGAAAGATGAGATGATTTCGGTCGAAATCGATATAAAGATCACCGGAAACGGATGCACGGTTTGCAAATGGCAAGCAAAACAAGAATGACACGAATCTGCGATTAACAGCATGATAGCACTTAAAATGCAACAAGCAACAATGCTACAGCACTCCAACATAGCAACAAAGAACATGGCAGTAAACTACATGAGATGCTTGATAAAAGATGAACACTGAGATACGGCTAGATCACAACATATCAAGCTCAAACAAGCATGGCAAAAGTGCAAAAGATAACAGGATCACAGACTTAGTGAAAAACTGGACATGGCAGAAAACAGCATCAGGTAGCAATGTTCAGAGCATGAAATCAACATGCTACAGGAATTTAACATAGCAAAATAAGGCATGGAAGTGTTCTACTAAATTCATATGACAAAAGTCCATTACTGACCATAAGCCAAAAAGGACCAGAAGATATGATGGCAAGCATGTAAACATAGCAAGTTTCGTTGTCAGGTTTCAGACTTAGCAGAAAACAGAGCATGGCAGAAACAATAATATGAAGGCATGTTGGTGAGCTTGATGCACTCACTACAGAGCAATGCATGACAAAACAAGCACACCTACAGCAAGATGGCATGTTTATGAAGCTAACCATGGCAAGAACAAAAGCATAGCATGTATGAATCAACTACAATAAGCTTGGCAAAAATGAATATCATGTTAAGAATCTGCCAGAAATATTTTATAGCAAAAGTAGAGCAAGATTGCGTCATGCTATGGCACCCCATAATTGCAAACAAGTGCAGGAATGGATCAATTACAACTATATCTACAAAACATCCTTACTGAACATCTCTAAAATATGCATGGAACTCTCTGTAGCATCAAGTTTACATGGCAACAAAATAACAACAGACAAAAGACTTGGAGAATTCACTGTCCCTGAAATCAGAAACATTACGGAGCCTACTTTGCATGCTTGTGCTAGTCACCATAGAGATCAAAAAAATACATGGCCTACACCCTTGGAAAGATGGCATGGCATACAACAAAACACATGTAGAGCTCATGCCCATAAGATGCACAGATTTAAAGATACAAAAATAGCAAATCTCCAAGTTCTGATAAGGACCAGAGGATAACAGCAACTAGCCCTCTTCCAACAGAGATTTGGGCACCAAGATGACCTCTAATGAACATGGTGCAATTGAACAAAATGTAGAGCATCACGAGTCGAACAATTTGACATATTACACGCACGAATCGGAGCTACATGCAAGGAGTTATGCACTGATGAACATGGTAATATGCTGAGAAAAAATAAAGACTTGGAGGATTTTTCGGGCACGAGAAAGTCAACTCCACAGTACCAGATCGGGATCTGGCGAGCTCGTCGCTCCCGTGGCGCTTGCCGGCGACGGGAGGAGAAGAAGGAGGCGGGGCGGCGACCGGAGGTGGGGCCGGCGACCAGAGGTGGGGAGGACGAGGTGGCGCCGGCGGCGGAGGGGGCCGGAGGAGGCGCGGTGGCGCGGAGGCGTGGTGCCGGCGGCCGTCGGCGGCGCGGCGGTGGGCGCGGGACCGGCGGGCGGGGAGCCGCGGCGAGGAGGAGGAGAACGGCGGCTCGGGGCCCGTGCGGGGCCGCGGCGACGGCGCGGGTCGGGAGGGCCGCGGGCGGGCCGAACGGGCCGGCGGCGGCGGCGGTGGCGAGATGGACGCGTCCGGCTCCGCCCGGACGTGTCCGGCGGCGGAGAGGGACGAGGGCTAGGGTTTGTCTGCGATTCGTATACGGGAGGGGATGCTCTTTTATAGCTAGAGGGAGCTAGGAGGCTCCAAATGAGGTGTGGTTTTCGCCCACACGATCGTGATCGAACGAACTAGAGAATGGAAGAGATTTTGGTGGGTTTTGGGCTGGTTTTAGAGGGGTTTTTTGCTGGACACTCAAATGGACTTTGCGGATGCCCGGTTAACCGTTGGAGTACCAAACGACCTCCAAATGGAACGAAACTTGACCGGTGGTCACCGGGTGGTATACTAAGGCCACTAGACAAGCCTCGGCCCATTCCGAGAAAGTTTGACACCCACTCACGAGAGAAAACAAAAGGGGTGCACCGGAGGAGATAGGAGCGCAGGATTGGAAAACGGACAACGGGGAAAATGCTCGGATGCATGAGACGAACACGTATGCAAATGCAATGCACATGATGACATGATATGAAATGCATGACATGAACAAAGTGCAAAAACGAAAGACAAAACCCGACCACGGAGGGAATATCATAGCACATAGCCGAAAATGGCAAGAGTCGGAGTTACAAATATGGCAAGTTCCATGCGGGGTGTTACAACACTCCACCACTACGAGAGGATCTCGTCCCGAGATCTAGGACTGAAAGAACTCTGGATATTCGGAACGGAAATGGTCCTCGCGTTCCCAGGTGGCTTCCCGGTCGGAATGGTGCGACCACTTCACTTTCAGGAATTTGATTGACTTGTTGCGAGTCTTGCGCTCAGTTTCTTCAAGAATAGCAACGGGGTGCTCATGATAAGACAAATCTTCTTGGAGGTCAATCTCTTCGAAGTTGATAGTGCGCTCAGGCGTCTTGAAGCACTTGCGGAGCTGTGACACGTGGAACACATCGTGCACGTTCGCGAAGTTGGTAGGAAACTCAAGTTGATAGGCAAGGTCGCCTCTTTTGCCAATGATCTTGAAAGGACCCACGTATCTAGGGGCAAGCTTCCCTTTGATACCGAAGCGACGAGTGCCTTTCATTGGAGAGACGCGGAGGTAGACATGGTCTCCGATCTCGAAAGCCACATCACGGTGCTTACTATCATAGTAACTCTTCTGGCGCGATTGCGCGGCTTTGAGATTATCACGGATGACTTTACACATTTCTTCAGCTTCAGTGATTAAGTCATTGCCAAGAAGTTGGCATTCACCAGTCTCTGACCAATTGAGAGGAGTACGACACTTTCTGCCATAGAGAATCTCGAATGGGGCCTTGCCCGAACTCGCTTGGAAGCTGTTGTTGTAGGAGAATTCAGCATATGGAAGACAATCTTCCCATTTCATGCCAAAGGAAATGACACAAGCCCTGAGCATATCTTCAAGAATTTGATTGACTCGCTCGACTTGGCCACTAGTTTGAGGATGGAAAGCTGTGCTGAAGCGAATGTTTGTGCCCATGGCCCACTGGAAGGAGTCCCAGAACTTAGAGGTGAAAATGCTTCCATGATCAGAAGAAATCAATTGCGGAATGCCGTGCAAGGAGACAATTTTGGAGGTGTAAAGCTCTGCCAGCTGAGCTGCTGTGATGGATTCTTTGATTGGAAGGAAATGAGCCACTTTAGAGAGCTTGTCGATGACAACAAAGGTAGCATCATTTCCACGCTTGGACTTGGGAAATCCAGTTACGAAGTCCATTTCTATATGATCAAACTTCCATTCTGGGATAGCAAGAGGTTGGAGGAGACCAGCTGGTCGTTGGTGTTCTGCTTTCACTCTTCGGCATACATCACATTCATTCACGAATTGAGCGATCTCTCGCTTCATTCGAGTCCACCAATACGACTGCTTGAGGTCATGGTACATCTTCGTACTTCCAGGATGAATGGAAAGGAGAGAATTGTGCGCCTCGTTCATTATGACTTTCCTTAGATCACCTTTAGGAACCACAATCCGGTCCTCGAAGAATAAAGTGTCTCTGTCATCAATGCGATAGCACTTGTATTTGGAAAGACCCTTGTTGATACCACGTTTCACCTTCTTCACCATGGCATCAAGGAGTTGTGCCTCACGAATTTGATCTTCCAACGTAGGAGAGACTATGAGGTTGGCAAGAAAGCCTTGAGGAACAACTTGGAGATTCAGCTTGCGGAAAGCTTCACAAAGATCCGGTTGGAAAGGCTTGAGAATTAAGCTGTTGCAATAAGCCTTCCTGCTCAAAGCATCTGCAATGACATTGGCCTTGCTTGGAGTATATTCAATACTCGGATTGTACTCTTGAATCATTTCGACCCATCGAGTCTGTCTGAGGTTGAGGTTGGGCTGAGTGAAGATATACTTGAGACTCTTGTGATCGGTGAAAATGTCCACTTGTCTTCCCAACAAGAGATGTCTCCACATTATTAATGCATGGACAACTGCCGCCAACTCAAGATCGTGAGTGGGGTAGTTCTTCTCATTGGGCTTCAACTGACGAGAGGTATAGGCCACAACTTTCTTCTCTTGCATTAACACAGCACCGAGAGCTTGGAGAGAAGCATCACAGAAAACTTCAAACGGCTTGGATTCATCAGGAGGAGTTAAGACAGGAGCGGTGACAAGTTTCTCTTTGAGAGTGTTGAAAGCAACGTCACACTCAGGAGACCAGACATACTTCACATTCTTCTGGAGGAGGTTGGAAAGAGGCTTTGCAATCTTGGAGAAATTCTCAACGAATCTTCGGCAATAGCTTGCAAGACCAAGAAAACTGCGGAGCTGCTTGACATTCTGAGGAGGTTCCCAATTCACAATTGCGGACACCTTCTCGGGGTTAACAGCGATGCCCTTGGCAGAGATGATGTGACCAAGGAAAAGAACTTCATCAAGCCAAAACTCACATTTGGAGAACTTCGCATAGAATTGATACTCTCTGAGCTTGTCGAGCACCAATCGCAAATGTTTGGCATGGTCCTTCTTATTCTTGGAGAAGACCAAGATATCATCGAGATACACCAGGACGAATTCATTGGTATAGGGGTTGAAGATGAAATTCATCATCCGAGAGAAAACTAGAGGAGCATTGACAAGGCCGAAAGACACGACGGTATATTCATAAGAACCAAAGCTTGTTTTGAATGCTTTCTTGGGAATATCTTCTTCACGAATGCGAATCTGATGATAACCCATACGAAGGTCAAGCTTCGAGAATACTTTAGCACCTTTAAGTTGCTCAAATAGCTCATTGATGTTGGGAAGTGGATACTTGTTCTTGATTGTCTTCTTGTTCAATGGACGGTAGTCGACACAAAGTCGGTCCGTGCCATCCTTCTTCTTGACAAAAAGAACACCACAACCCCATGGAGAAGAACTCGGTCTGATCAAACCCAGACGCTCTTGTTCATCGAGCTGTTTCTTCAATTCCTTCAGCTCGTTGGGTCCAAGCTTGTATGGACGCTTGCAAACGGGTTCAGTGCCAGGCTCTAGTTCGATAACGAACTCAACTGGCCGATGAGGAGGCATACCCGGAAGCTCTTCTGGAAAGACATCTTGATACTCACAAACGACTGGAATTTGCGAGATGGCATTCAATTCGCCCTTAGCATTGAGAGAGAAAAACCGAATGGTTTCATCACGAGCGGCATAAATAATCACATCCTCAGAAGAGTGTGTCAATTGAATTTCCCTGGCAGCACAATCAAGTTGAGCTTTGTGCTTAGAAAGCCAGTCCATCCCGAGAATTAGATCAATATCCGAGTCACCAAGAACAACTGGAGAAGACAGAAATTTATAGTCGCCCATCTTGATGGAAATATCGGGAGCAACCAAACTAGAAGTCAAAAGATCTCTGTGTCAACATTGTGCTTCGATGCAAAAGGGTATGACAAGAAAGAATGCGATGCACCAGTATCAAATAAGAATTTTGCAGGAATATCATTAACAGAGAGATTACCCATTATCACATTAGTAGATTCCTCCGCTTGAGCTGCATTCATCATGTTCACCTTAGCAGACTTTGGATTATGCTTGACCACTGCATTGCTGGAAGATCTGACAGGAGGAGGAGGCGGAAGGCGCCTTTGGTTGAAGCACTTGTTAGCATAGTGACCTTTCTGCTGACACTTGTTGCAAGTCACCTCTGAGAGTGGACGGTGATAAGGAGCATTGGACTTTGGAGCTTGATTCTGAGACTTGTTCTGATAGCCAGAGTTGGAAGAGTTGGAAGAACCATGGCCACCTTTGTTCTTCTGCTGGTAAGGCTGACGAAACGGAGGAGGAGGAGGCATCCAGAACTTCTGTTGCTTAGCTGTCACAAGTGAGGAAGAAGAAGACTGAACTACGTCCCTGACTCTTTTCTTAGAAGCCTCACACTTGAGCTGAGCAGCCTCTTGCTTCAGTGCCATATTGTAGAATTGATCAAACTGAGTAGGCTCAACAAGAACGAGAGCTAACTGCAGATCCTCTTTAAGGCCACCTCTGAAGTGATAGATCATGCTCTTTTCATCAGGAACGTCTTGTTTAGCGAAGCGAGCAAGTTTCTGAAACTGGATGTTGTATTGATACACAGACATGTTGCCTTGCTTGAGATTGCGGAACTCCTCACGCTTGCTCTCAACAACACTTTGTGGAATGTGGTGCGCTTTGAAGTCCCGACAGAAGTCAGTCCAAGTGATCACACGACCTCCTCTGGAATCTTTGTATTGCTGAAACCAATCAGCAGCTTGGTCCTTGAGCTGAAAAGAAGCGAACTTGACATAGTCCTCAGGCCTGACATTGCTACATTCAAAATGCTTGTTGATGTCCACGAGCCAATCATCGGCATCCGTGGCCTCGGCACAGTAGCTGAAAGACTTGGGCTGATTTGCGAGAAACTGGTTGAGTGAAGCGAAGTTAGGCTGATTGTTGCCTTAAGCTTGATTGCCTTGATTGCCTTGCCCTTGAGTACGTTCTTGCAAGAGTTGCAGAATCATCTGAGCATTGGCGTTGGTGGCTGCCATGATTGCTGGCCATGCCTCCGGAGGCGGAGGTGGTGGCGGAGGGTTCGCTTGACTCCCTTCATTGCGATCCGGATTCTGACGCGTTGGCGGAGCCATCCTGAAGAGGGTGACATCCGTTAGCATCTTGATAGACAAACAGATAAGTAGAATCAACGGATAGAAATTGCAACATATAGTCTTCACAATAAACATTCGAACGAAGATGAACGAATGAATTCCGTAGTAATTCATCACACTTCCATAAGTTGAGAAGCCACTTAGAAAAAGATATGGAATCAACATATGACTTCGAAGCAACTCGAATACCACAATACAAAATAAAACAAAGTATTGGCTTGCAGAATAAGCCGGAACAAACATATGATAGAGGTTTCGTCCGAAGTTTTCGTGGTGGGGCCCACACGGGCTCAATCGTACAGCACCATCATGTACAAGGCTGTGCACATGACATACGAAGCGTCCCCGAGTCGGCATAGCCAAGGACTCTTTATGACACTACGAGACCACTGTAAAACCAACCGTGTATAGGCGGACCACTAGACGTCGAACCCCAATCTCATATCATGCGTCTGTCGGAAAGATATCCTAAGGCTACTAGAATCCCCACTTATAAACTCCCGAAACTTTCTGGTTATGCAATCTGGTGTTGGGGATACAGGGGACACAAAATATATCACCCAAACTAGCAATCCCTAGATCCAGCTGTATCCATCCGTCAACACATAACCAAGAAACCTTCGGAAATCGTTTACCTCAACCTTCGAAAAACATCCGTTATACAAGTTATGGCAATACTCCCGAACTCCCGCCCCAGTACTGGGTGGCGTCGAGGTGATCTCACCAACAACTGCATAAAAGAGATTTCGATCGGAGGACCCGGCAGCGGTTTAGGGGCGACAACAATCTAGGAAGGACCCGGCAGCGGTTTAGGGGCGACAACAATCTGATCGAAAGCCAAGCATAGCTGTTTAGCTCCCTGGCGATCGTAACCCTAATCAATAACACCTCAAACTGGACGTAGGCTTTTACCTTCACCGTAAGGGGCCGAACCAGTATAAATCCTCGTGTTCCTTGTCCCGCATAACCCCTTCAAGCTTCCTAGTTGCGATGGCTCCACGACTAAGTCCTAGCTCGAGGACATCTGCTGTGACAATTCCACGACAGTTGGCGCCCACCGTGGGGCCAGCGCACGATGGATTTGAGTTCTTGTAGGGCAGCTTCGAAGGGCTCAAGGGATACGCGGTGGGCCGGATGACCAAGAGTTGTCGCGGCAAGCTCTACATCAACAATGCGGACTGGGGCCCCGACGCCGACTCAATTGAGTACGGGTACCGGGTCCCCTTCGGCGGAATTCATGTCTTCATCGGCAAGATTGGTGAGCCGGCCCCTTAGCCGGGTCTCCGCGCCGATCTCATTGAAACGGCTCAGCGTGCACAACCCGCCCGGGCCCGGCCTGCCTTAAGGCGTGCTTTTGTGGGATGCATCCATGGAGGGCCCTCTGATCCATCCGGGTCCGGTGATGAGGCGGCCGCCGGCTCTGACGGCGAGTCGGCCACTGATGAGTCAAACTCATTGTACCAACTTCAAGATGGCAGGCTCATAGGTTGTTCCGACGGTGACAGTATTCCGGACCTTTTTGAGCCGCCAAGTCAGGTTGGAGTTTTTATGGCTGGGGCGCAGCCTGTTCAGAACCCTGCTGCTGGAGCAGGAAACCCGGTGCCTTCTCCGGCTCAGGTGCTGATGGATCTCACGGACAAGATGACGGCCCTGTTAACCGCCACGGTTGACCCGGCGGATCAAGCCCAACATGATGCGGAGGTGGCACAGTTGAAATTGGATCTGATAAAAGCTAAGGAAGAGATTGCGTCAGAAGGAATCAGGCTGGCGGCAGAGCGGGCGGCTCTCGATGCCCGGACTCAGTTGATTCAGGCGCAGTCCTTACAACTTACAATGGATCAGAACGCGGCTAATGAGGTCATGAGAAGGAGGCATCGGAAGGCCCAGTCTCGACTCCCGCCGGTGTACGATCCACGCAATCTCTTTAACACGCCGGGTGCAGGGTCTAGTAACCCGCCAGGGGTCATTACGCCCGGGTCTGGACCCCTCATTCAGCCACGAGTGATGGGGCCGCCCCAGGTGCCCCCTGCCCCGCCTCAGTATGTGCCAATACCCCCGGGTCATTATGATAACCCGCTAGAGAACATGGTAGCTGCGGCAGCACGGCTGGCGGCTCTCCCCGTTGACGGTGATTCTCCGGCGGCCATTGAAACCCGCCGGGTCAGGGAGCTCCTGCAGACGGCACTAGCACAGCAAGAGGCGTACTCCTATAGCCGTGACAGGATCCACTCGACCCCCCGTCCAGGCCAGAGCCCGAGTTACAGCCGGCACATGGTCTCAGCAACCGGTTCAAGTAATGTGCGACGCCACGACCCGCCCCCTGGCCATGGCCCGGCTCATAATGGAGCCTTCTACGCAACAGACCAAGCGCGGCGAGAGGCGGAGCAGGCGCCTCAATTGACGGCTTACCAGACCCCCCCGGCGTATCCAACGATGTCCGTTGATGTGGGAATTTCTACTAGGACCGGGGGTCTCCCTTGTTTGGTACCAGCCATCCGTAATGAACGTCTACCTAAGGACTTCAAGGGCCCTAGGAAGGTGCCTAACTATACAGCGGACTTACAGCCTGCAGCCTGGATTGAGAGTTATGAGATGGCCATGGAATTGCTGGAGGTCAGTGAGGCGGCCATGGCCAAATATTTCACCATGATGTTAGATGGAACTGCCCGCACGTGGTTGAAAGGGTTACCACCGAACTCCATTGGGTCTTGGGCTGAGCTGAAAGCCCGGTTCATTCAAAACTTCAAAGATACCTGCAGGCAGTCTATGTCAATTGTGGATTTGACTAACTGTAAGCAGTAGGAGGGTGAGTCCACGACCCATTGGGTTCGCCGGGTCAAGGAGATCATACATTCATCATATAAGATGGATGCCGGCTCTGCAGTCTTAATGTTGGAACAGAACTGTCGCTTTGTGCCCCTTAAGATGAAGCTTGGGCGGCTCAAGCGCGACTGCACCGATATGGGTACCCTAATGGCGGCTCTTGTCAAGTACGCCGATTCCGATGGTACCAAGGATCCCCCTTCAGACGATGAAAGGGCAGGGAAGGGAAAGAAGAATGGCAACGGCAAGGGTCCTCAGTTTAACCCGGGGAACCAAGGAGGAGGCAAGCGTAAGGCCGATGGCAGCCTGGAGTTCGTAGCCAACACCAACTCTCAAGGTAATAACCAGCAACGCAAGGGGAGGCCCCCTCCCCGAGGCGGCGGGTCAGGACCTTCTCTGGAGCAGCTGTTGAATGAACCTTGCCCGAGACACGGCTCTAGAGAGAAGCTAGCAACTCATCTGTGGAAGGATTGTGCTATCATGAAGGCCTTTAAAAACTACAATGGTCCGGGTGGCGGCTCAGGCGCCGGCGGCTCAGGCGCCGGCGGCTTTCATGGCCCGGGCGGCGGCTCAAATTCCGGTCCTCAGAACAGTCAAGGAGGCTTTAATCAACAGTCTGGTCAGGGTCATCAACAGCAGCAGGGGGGTTATCAGACCAACCCGAAGCAGCTTAGCGGTGGACAGTATCACGTATTCACAACTAGTTTGTGCAAACGAGACGAGAAGCTTCACAAGAGGGCTGTTAATGCTGTTGAGCCGGCAGTTCCATGCTACTTGCGATGGTCTGAGCAGCCTATAGTGTGGAGTAGGGAGGATCACCCTCCCCGGGTGGATAACCCGGGCCACTTGGCCTTAGTGGTGGCTCCTCAGGTGGGAGGCTATAAGTTCACAAAGGTACTCATGGATGGGGGCAGCAGCATCAATATCCTCTATTATGAGACTTTCCGTCGTATGGAGCTAGTCGATAAGAACCTCAGCCAGTCAAACACTATCTTCCATGCTGTGGTACCCGGTAAGTCGGCTTATCCAGTCGGCAAGATTGAACTGTAAGTGGCTTTTGGCGATGAGAACAACTACAGGGTGGAGAAGTTGACCTTTGAGGTGGTCAAGATAAGAAGTCCATACCACGCTATATTTGGACGGCCGGCTTACGCCAAGTTCATGGCACGGCCGTGTTATGTGTACTTACAGCTCAATATGCCGGGTCACAATGGGACCATTACGGTTCACGGCAGCCGGAAAGTGGCCCTGGAGTGTGAGGAAGGTGATGCAGCCTATGCAGAGTCTGTTTGCGCCACAGAGGAGTTGAAATTTTATAAAGACAATGTTGACCCGACAGATATGACCTCTCTGAAAAAGCCAACTACGGAGAATGAACCAGCAATGAAATTTAAATCAGCTGATGAGACTAAACTTGTTGATTTTGTTCCAGGTGACTCGTCTCAGCAGTTTAGCATCAGTGCAAATCTGGACCCAAAATAGGAAAGCGCGCTCATCGAGTTCATCCGTGAGAATAGGAACATCTTCGCGTGGAAACCTTCTGACATGCCAGGTGTACCTAGAGAACTCGCTGAGCACACTCTTAATGTTGATCCAAAATTCAAGCCGGTCAGACAGTTCCTCCGACGGTTTAATGAAGAGAGGCGGAAAGCTATTGGTGAAGAAGTGGCCCGGCTCTTGGCGGCCGGGTTCATTGTTGAGGTTTTTCACCCGGAGTGGTTGGCTAACCCAGTGCTCGTACTCAAGAAGAACGGCACCTGGCGGATGTGTGTGGACTACACGGACTTGAACAAGGCGTGTCCGGCTGATCCTTTTGCTCTCCCCCGTATTGATCAAATCATTGATGCTACAGCAGGTTGTGCACGCTTAAGTTTCCTGGATGCCTATTCCGGGTATCATCAGATTAAGATGGCAGTTAAGGACCAGGAGAAGACGGCGTTCATCACTCCCTTTGGAGCCTTCTGCTATGTGTCTATGCCTTTTGGACTCAAGTGTGCACAGGCGACTTACCAGCGTTGTGTACAGAATTGTCTTCATAAGCAGATCGGGCGCAATGTTCACGCTTACGTGGATGATATTGTGGTTAAATCCATCAAGGAGGAAACCCTGATAGATGACTTAAGGGAAACCTTCGATAATCTCCGGGTCTACAAGATGATGCTTAACCCGGCCAAATGTGTTTTTGGTGTTCCTGCAGGCAAACTATTGGGCTTCTAGGTTTCTGACAGAGGCATTGAGGCTAACCCGGAGAAGATCAAGGCTATCACCTCCCTAGCTAAGCCGGCATGCATAAATGACGTTCAGCGTTTGGTGGGTCGCATCGCTGCTTTAAGCCGGTTTATAAGCCGTCTGGGTGAGAAAGCTATGCCCCTATATCAGTTGATGAAGAAAACTGATAACTTTATCTGGAATGATGCAGCTAATACCGCCTTTGAGGATTTGAAAAAGCAACTGGCAGAGCCCCCCGTCCTTGCTGCTCCGGTTGATAAGGAGCCCTTGCTACTATATGTAGCGGCAAATGCACGAGCCATCAGCGTGGCTATTGTAGTGGAGCGCAAGGAGGCGGGTAAGGAGCATCCGGTTCAGCGGCCGGTTTATTATGTCAGCGAGGTGCTCATTGAGTCCAAGCAGCGGTACCCGCATTGGCAGAAGCTCGTATACGGTGTGTTCATGGCGAGCCGGAAGCTCAAACATTATTTTCAGGGTCATCCCATCACTGTGGTCAGTTCTGCCCCCCTTGGTGATATTATCCAGTACAGAGAGGCTACAGGGAGAATTGCTAAGTGGGCTATAGAACTTGGACCTCATGGCCTCAAATACGTGCCACGCACCGCTGTTAAATCTCAGGCTTTGGTGGATTTCATCAATGATTGGACGGAGTCTCAAGTGCCTGAGCAAAAGCCGGATAACACTTATTGGACTATCCACTTCGATGGGTCCAGACAGTTGGAGGGCTCGGGGGCTGGTGTTGTATTGGCTTCCCCTAAGGGTGACAAGTTCCATTATGTGCTACGGTTGATGTTTCCTTGCACTAACAATGCGGCTGAATACGAAGCTTTGCTCCACGGTCTTCGGGTGGCTAAGGAGATGAGCTTGAGCCGGGTAAGGTGCTTTGGGGACTCAGATTTGGTGGCTCAACAAGTATCAGGCACCTGGGATTCTAAGGATCCTCTCATGGCGGCTTACCGCCGCGAGGTTGATGCCATTGCTGGGCATTTTCAGGGATACCAAGTGGAGCACATTGATCGCAGGAAGAACGAGGCAGCTGATGCCTTAAGCCGGCTAGGCTCTCAGCGTAAGCCGGTGCCGCCTAACACTTTCCTGGATGTCTTGTATAACCCCTCGGTTATGTTGCCTACAGAAGAGGACTTGGCTATCCCTGACCCGGAGGCACGACTGGTGGCGGCTCTTCATGTCATACCAGACTGGACAATGCCATATCTGGCTTATATAACCCGGGGAGAGTTGCCTGAGGATGAAACTCTGGCCAGGCAAGTAACCCGGCGGGCTAAGTCAATGATTGTCATTAATGGCGAGTTGCATCATCGCAGTGTTTCAGGGGCGTTTCAGCGTTGTATTTCCCCTGAGGAAGGTCAAGAGATCTTGCGTGAGATCCATGAAGGGGATTGTGGCCATCATGCCGGTTCAAAATCTCTTGTGGCCAAGGCTTTCCGCCATGGTTTTTATTGGCTGACGGCTCACGCTGATGCAGAGGATTTGGTCAGTAAATGTGACGGTTGCCAAAGGTTCTCACGACGGGCTCATGTGCCGGCTCAGGAGTTGAGGATGATCCCAATCACTTGGCCCTTTGCGGTCTGGGGGCTTGATATGGTTGGGCCTTTTAAACGGTCCAAGGATAAGAAGACCCACCTCTTGGTGGCCGTTGACAAATTCACAAAGTGGGTGGAGGCTGAGCCAGTTAGGAAGTGCGATGCAGCCACGGCGGTTCAATTTATGAAAAAGGTGATTTTCCGCTTCGGCTTTCCGCACATCATCATAACTGACAATGGCACCAATTTATCCAAGGGTGATATGGAAGAATTTTGTCAACGGGAGCATATCCGACTTGATGTTTCCTCAGTGGCTCATCCCCAATCCAATGGTCAAGCTGAGAGAGCTAACCAGGAGATTCTGAAGGGCATCAAACCCCGGCTTTTGGTCCCTTTGCAACGGACGCCGGGTTGTTGGGTGGAGGAGCTGCCCTCCGTCTTATGGAGCATCAACACTACTCCTAACTGGTCTACTGGCTTCACGCCTTTCTTCATGGTTTATGGAGCAGAAGCAGTCCTCCCCAGCGACATCCGTCACGATTCGCCTCGTGTGACGGCTTATGTTGAGACGGATAATGAACAGGCGCGCCAAGATGCTCTGGACTTGTTGGACGAACAGCGTGATGTGGCAGCAGCCCGTTCAGCGATTTACCAACAAGACCTGCGCCGTTATCATAGCCGCTGGGTCAAATCCCGGGTCTTCCAGGAAGGCGACCTTGTGCTCCGGCTTATCCAGGATCAAACAGATGCACACAAGTTATCCCCACCTTGGGAAGGGCCCTTTGTGGTCAGTAAGAACTTGCATAACGGGTCATATTACCTCATTGATATTCGGGAACATAAAGATTCGCGTAAATCTGAGGAGGAGACCCGTCGGCCATGGAATATAGCTCAGCTTCGGCCCTACTACACTTGAGCCACCGGTTCTCGTGGTGTACATATTTATCTCAGACATGTATATATTATAATAAGCAGTAAAGCAGGACCTCTGTCCTTTTTTCTCCTCCAATTATACGTATATCCTTTTTTACATACTAATTTGAAAGAAGGATCCGGCTTATGATCGTATTCGAGTCTAGCTGTAAGCAGCAAGGTCACTTGGGGGCTTCCTGTTCATACATGGGTCGTATTCGAACCAAAGAGAACATAGCTGTCGATACCCATGTGATTGGCAAAGTGCCGAGCTCATTGGGAGGTTGCCTTTGGTCATATTTGAATCATAGTGTAACCCCTCTGAGAACCGACGTGGATCGTATTCGAATCAGCGTCGTTAAACAATTTTCAAAGTCACTTGGGGGCTTCCTGTTCAAACATGGGTCGTATTCGAACCAAAGAGAACATAGCTGTCGATACCCTTTTGATTGGCATCGCCACACCCACTGGGGGCTATATGATCGCATCCGAATCTTAGCTTAACCCCTTTGGACCGGGTTTCTGGTCGTATTCGAACCGGAAGCCCCAAGTTTTATATTTTATCGCAAGTCTACTCTGATCATGTCAAAGTATGTACTGCCGGGTCTCACTTGCCGGCTTAATTTTGGTTTATCTTGTTAGTTGAACATCCTGGATGTCATCAAGACAGGTAAATTCGAGTTAAGGTACCAACCAAGCTACCCGGGTTATTTAAACCGGAAGTATGCTTACAGGCCGTTGAGTGTGTTATCATGGCTATGTTCCGAGTATAGTTAACGACCAGTCTTTTTTGGTTCGTATTCCGGGTTATCCATCTCAAACACCTGATTCTCAGGGCGGTCAGCCGCCTTGAGACTTGTGATTTGCCTTTCTATGCAGATGCTTGAAGGTCCTTTTTACGGTTGAGAAGGACAAAGGGATAATCATGACCCGGAGGAGCATCAAAAGAATAACTTCAAGGGGTTTCAGCATTCATTACGTGCACGATGGCACGACAGAGATAAATTGTTGCACTTATTCTATTACAAAAATCCTTCAAAGTCTCAAGGGTGGAGCGTTGTTCGGTGACCCGCCAGCCGCTTTATGACGCCTGCTGAGTCGAAGTCCCCGGCTCGTCTTCTGCTCCGGCTGATCCCAAGACCTCGAAGGTTGACGACTTCCAGTCGATGCCGCTGAGAGCTTCGAACTGGGCTTCTTCGTCAATTAACCCGGCCGGGTCAATCCCGGGGGCGAAGGTGTGCTGGCGAGCCGGAGGAATCGGACTAAGAGCTTCATAGCGAGGGGTTGGAATCCTCTGATTCTCCGCGTTGTACCCCGGCTGATACTTGGTTAAATCGGTGTCGTTTCCGATGATGGTGGCCACCGGGCATACAGCCTTCACACATGCCGCGAAGTCCTTCTGGTCGAAGGCGGAGCCATCTTCCTTCAGGCTTGGGTAACCCAGGGCGATGTCTGCCGGGTCTAGCTCCGGCAGGAATGCTTTGGCCCGGCTCAGCGCGGCAATTGCTCCGGATCTTGCGGAGGCTCGGCGTAGCTCCTGGATCCGCTGTGGCAGAACAGCGAGCCGGCGCAGGACTTCGGCCAGATGGGTTGGCACCTCGTTGGATAGGGCCACCACAGCTAAGGCGCGCTGTGACCCGGTGTAGAGTTGTTCCACCAGGGTGTACACGGCCTTTAACTTGGTGACCACGCTCTGGTTGAGGTTGGCACTCCTGGGACCTGTTTCATAAAGGTCAGATAAGCCGGTGACAAGGATGAATCATAACATATACAGACTTGATGAAAGCCGGCGAGGCGACTTACCAAAGATAGCGGCCACCATTTGGGAAACCTGGCGCTTTAGGCCGGAGAGCTCAGCGGTCTTCTCAGTGAGGGCCTTCTCCGCCTGTTCTGCCCGGGTCACCAGTGCGGCTTTCTCCTCAGCCCAGGCCTTCCGCTCAGCATCGAATTCGGTCTTCAGCTTCTCCTGAGCGGCGATGCTGGAGACAAACTTGGCGTTTGCCTTCCGGGTCTCCATCTCTTGTGTCTTTAGCCGGCTCTTGAGATCCGCAAGGTCCGACTCAAATTTCTTGCCAGCAGCCTGCATATATTTCTGGGTTATTAACAGTCATTATATAAGTCCCAAGCACTTTCCAAGCAAAGACACTTGGCACTTGGGGGCTAATGCGTATTGAACGTATCTATCTATGTACTGCCGGTTCAGTTAAGTAAGCCGGAATCTAAGTCTACAACATATTCAAGTATAAGTCATAGACTTGGGGGCTAGCATGACAAGGATCACTGTGCAGAAGATAAGAAGACAGCAGAAGGTTACCTCAGATTTTTGTTGGATCTGGTTGACCATGGCGATCTCGGCGTCCCGGCTCTTGTGAACTTGGCTGATGTAGCCTGGGACGAGCTCTCCAATGCTTAAGTCGGTGTAGCTGGAGAGATCCAGATTCGCCCGGTGCGGTTGCAGCAACTCCCCCTTCGTGGAGCATTTGGCCAGCACGGTCGGCCTCCCCGGTTCGACATACTCCGTCCGGGTAATTACCACGTCCGGGTCGTTAGCTGGTGGGGCTGAGCCGGAGGCCTCCAGGTTAACCGACGCTTCGGTCATTGTCTTGGTAGTCGGGGCAGGGGCTTCAGGCGCCGTGTCCATAGGAATGGTGGCTTCGGGGGCGGAGGCAGCTGGCGGCTCTTGAGCCGTCGCCTCCGGCTCAGGCAAATCCGGCACTCCGGCTGACCTGGTCTTCTTTGCTCTTTTGGTGAGCTTTGCCTGGGCACTGAGAAGGCAGAAGTGTCAGGCACACAAAGAGTAAATACAGACAGATAATGTAAGGAGATTGTTATTACCCGGGTCCAGTCTTGAAGGCCGGCAGACTTGACTGCATGGAGTCACCCGAAGAGGGGGAGGTCTCCTGATAATTGGAGTCAGAAGAGTTGAGTGGCTGACGGATGACACCCGCCAACGGATGAAAAGGGTACAGGTGAGAAAAAACCTCAGTGCGACGCTTCATTGTTGCGTCGGGTAACCCGGCGGAGAGGTCGGTGTCCTTGCGGGCCCGGGTGTGACGCCGGCTTTCGTGAACCTGCTGCTTCAAAAGAAATTGAGGGTCTTGATGAGCTAATGGATGAGAAAAGCTTACTTTCCGGGTTACTCTTCGGACTTTCAGCTGTGGCAAAGGCTCCGAGTCGGAGGAAAGTGATGTTACCTCTTCAACCACCGGGTTACTGGCGCCGGTGTCATCCTTTCAATAAGCAAAATGTTGATAAGGCGGACAACAACAAACAACAAATATGGCAAGAGTTTAAAGGTTTAAGGGTTACCTCTGACTCGGAGCTATCGCTTAATTGCAGTAGCTTCGAAGCAGTGGGTCTGCTTCCCTTTTTGCGAGGGGCGGCTTTCTTGGCGGCTTTCTTCGCCTTCCTGGCCTTCTTGGCCGCCTCATGGTCATACTTGACCCGCCAGAATTTACCATCAGCCTGAGAAATACAGTAATGAACTCTTAAAATGGTTCAGAGCAAGGTAACATGTAAAAGAAGTGGAAAGGTTAAGTCAGCGGCTTACCGCTGGGGCTGGATTGATCTTGCAGAACGGGGCTAGCCCGGTTCTTCCACAGTCTGCCAGGCTCTCGTTTAACAAAGCCTTGGTTTCTTCTTCGGCAACGTCTTCTGGAAGATCATTGCGACTGTGCCTCTGTGGGTCATCCTTTCGCCCGGTGTACTCACACATTAAGCCGGGGCGACGACTCAATGGGATCACCCGCCATGAGATCCAGACCCGGACCAGGTCTATTCCGTTCAGACCGTTGCCTAGCAGAGCCTTGATCTTATTGATCGTTGGAAGCAGAGGCTGGCGTTCCGCGGCAGTCAGCTTGTCGGATAGCGGATGAGTCGGCTCTAGGCGGGTTGGGCGAAAGCCGGGCAGCGGGCTCTCGTCAGCCGGGGACGTGTCTTGGCAGTAGAACCAAGTCATATTCCAGTCCTTGGGGTGACTTGGCGGCTCTGCGTAAGGGAATAGACAGTCCCTGCGCCGTTGGATGGAGATGCCGCCTAATCCCAGACTTGGCCCGTTCGCGCACTCATTTTGGCGGTTTAAGTAGAACAGTTCTCTGAAAAGCAGTAAACTGGGCTCCTCTCCAAGGTATACTTCGCAAAAGACTTGGAAGTTGCAGATGTTGGATACGGAGTTGGGTCCTATATCCTGAGGCCGAAGGTCAAAGAAGTTGAGCACATCCCGGAAGAATTTTGAGCCGGGCGGTGCGAAGCCCCGGCTCATGTGGTCCGCAAAGATCACTACCTCCCCGTCCCTCGGCTGTGGTCTTTCTTCTGACGGATCAGGGGCACGGTAGGACATCACTTCCTTCTTGGGCAGATACCCGGACTTAACAAAGTTGGCCAGGGTCTCGTCAGTGACGTTGGATTTCATCCAGTTGCAAGTGATGGGAGCCTTGGGAGGCATGGTGAAGGTTGGTGTTCTATGATAAAGAGAAAAGTGTCCGGGTTAATTATAAGCCGGAGATTATCATTCAAACTATAATGACGGCTTATGAAGGGGACTAATGATATATATTCGGATACGGTGGGTTATCTAAGCCGTCGGGGCATTCAGGATAAATTGGTCATCTACGGTTTACTACAGTTAAGCCGGAGGATTCTACAGAGCATGGTTCTCTTTAAACCGGAAAGTTCTACGGCGCGTGTTTTCTTTAAGTCGGAAATATAAGCCGCCAGGATTCAAGGGCTGCAGTTTTTACTAAGTGTGGTAAAACAGATTTCACATATTGCAGTAACTTTTTCGGATCAAAATGGTCGGGCGAAATGAAAATTTTCTAGACCTAAAAAACAGAAGCAGGAGAAGTTCTTAAGGTGGAACATGGTTCTTAAGCAGTAAAAAGAGGATTTTTCGCAGGTGGAATGGATCTCAAACATCTATCGCAGCGGTTCTACGAAGAGTTAAGATCAACGGGGGCAGTGACTACAGGAGCTACCGAAACTTGTGGCTATGGTGACGAAAATGAAGAACACAGATGAACTCTACCACAGATCTATTCTAGTAAGGCAGAGGGGACTCACCGGAGTTGGGGAAGAGCGGAAGTCGCCGCCGTTATCTGGTCCGAGTCAGGGTGATGCAGCGGCCGGGTTGATGAAGGACGAGGGAGCGACGGCGGCGGCAGTGGCAGAGCTCGGGCAGAAGAGCGATGGCGCGAGGAGGAAGAAGGAGAGCGTGAGAAGAAAGTGTTGGGCCGGCCTATTTATAAGGCAGAGTTATAAGCGGGCGCGAGATTCAAGGAGACCACGGCGTGATTATCTCCCCCTCACGGCGCCTCGATTTTTGGAATGACAGTAAAGGCAAAGATCCGTTGCGGATCTGGCGGAGTAAAAAACGGACTTAATGGAGGATGACGTCACGGCGGATTATCCGGAGTCCAGAGGATGACGTCACTCCGGGTTATGGCCTTCACATGAATGGTAAGCCGGAGATTTTTTCTGTTTGCAGAATTGAAGATTGACACGAGCCGGCTCAAGTCAATCTGGGGCCTAATGTTGAGGATATAGACCTTGGAGTCACCCGCCAGGGGGGCCGGGTTACTCTAAGGGTCATTGCCAGAAGCCCGGAGCTAAGTTTCGGGATGATGGGCCAGAGATGGGCTGAGACCCGGAGACGGCTTAAAGCCTATAGTTACAATCATTGTTATAGTAGGCTTGTAGTGTAAGGCAAGTATTGTTCAGAGTCCGAGCCGGACGCTCTTATGAGCCGGCCGGGACTCTGAGGGCTGCTGGGCGCCAGCCTCCCTATATAAAGGGAGGACCCGGCAGCGGTTTAGGGGCGACAACAATCTGATCGAAAGCCAAGCATAGCTGTTTAGCTCCCTGGCGATCGTAACCCTAATCAATAACACCTCAAACTGGACGTAGGCATTTACCTTCACCGTAAGGGGCCGAACCAGTATAAATCCTCGTGTTCCTTGTCCCGCATAACCCCTTCAAGCTTCCTAGTTGCGATGGCTCCACGACTAAGTCCTAGCTCGAGGACATCTGCTGTGACAATTCCACGACAATACCTATGACAAAATATGACTCTATATGAATGCCTCTGGCATGTACCAGGATGTGCAATGATCTAGCGTAACATGTATGAAAAATGATGAACGGTGGCTGAGCCACAACTACTATGTCAGCTATATGATCATGCAAAGCAATATGACAATGAATGCTCAAGTCATCAAACGGAAGCGGTGGAATTTGCATGGAAATATATCTCGGAATGGCCAGGGAGAAGCCATAATAGGTAGGTATGGTGGCTGTTTTGAGGAAGATATAATAAGGCTTATGTGTGATAGAGCGTATCATATCACGGGGTTTGGATGCACCTGCGAAGTTTGCACCATGTCTCGATGTGAGAAAGGGCAATGCACGGTACCGTAGAGGCTAGCAAATTGCGGAAAGGTAAGAGTGCATATAATCCATGGACTCGCATTAGTCATAAAGAACTCATATACTTATTGCAAAAGTTTATTAGCCCTCGAAGCAAAGTACTACTACGCATGCCCCTAGGGGGATAGATTGGTAGGAAAAGACCAATGCTCGTCCCCGCCCGCCACTCATAAGGAGGACAATCAATAATAAATCATGCTCCAACTTCATAGCATAACGAGAGACTATACGTGCATGCTTCGGGAATCACAAACCTTAACACAAATATTCTTACTAACCACAACCGTTTACTAGTACCTACCACATATTCCATCTCTATATCACAAAACTATTGCAAGGAATCAAACATATCATATTCAGTGATCCATATGTTTTATGTAGGATTTCATGACTAACCATGCAATTGACCGATTCCTTTTGACTCTCTAAATAGATATAAGTGAAGCCTGAGAGTTTAATTATTTCTACAAAATACCATGCTCTAATAAACATAAGTGAAGCAAAAGAGCATTCTTCAAACAACGGTTTTCTATGTGAAGAGAAACAGGCAATCCAAACTTCAAATGATATAAGTGAAGCACATGAAGCATTCTATAAAGCCATACTCAAAAGATATAAGTGAAGTGCAATGAGCATTCTATAAATCTACCATGGACTATCTCATACCAGCATGGTGCATAAAAGAAAAAGGGAAAAACTAAATGCAAAAGACGCTCCAAGATTTGCACATATCACATGAACGAAATGAAACCGAAAACATACTGATACTTGTTGAAGAAAGATGCGATGCCTTCCGGGGCATCCCCAAGCTTAGATGCTTGAGTCTCCTTGAATATTTACTTGGGGTGCCTTGGGCATACCCAAGCTTGAGCTCTTGCCTCTCCTCCTTCTCCTCATATCGAAACCTCCTCGATCTTTGATCACTTCATCCACACAAAACTCAACAGAAAGTTCGGTAAGATCCGTTAGTATAATAAAGCAAATCATTACTCTAAGTACTGTTGCAAACCAATTCATATTTCGTTTTTGCATTTTAGCTACTGTAATATAACTTTTCCATGGCTTAATCCACTGATAGAAATCGATAGTTTCATCAAAACAAGCAAACAAAGCATCAAAAATAGAATCTGTCTTAAACAGGACAGTCTTTAGTAATCTGAACATTCACCATACTTCTGGTACTCCAAAAATTCTGAAAAAATAGGAAAAATAAAAAATTTGTATATAAAGAGAGTGCAAAAAGTTTCAGAACCGTTTGACATTCCAGTAAAAAATGTAAAATCTCGCACTACAGCCAAAGTTTCTGTTTTGCACCGCACAAACCAACAAGCAATCTAAACATCCTAAAGGCAAACCTTGGCACATTATTTTTGTAATACAATGGAATTGTACAAGGGGATAATTATTTTTGTGAGAATCTTCATGAAAAATTCTACATTGTTTACATGAGCATGAACACAAGTGTTCAAGGTCGACCCTCACTTCTCCAATACATAACTTCCGATCGATTCTCTTTTGTGAAAAAGTTTTTAAGTTCCCCTGTATATTTTTTTGTTTTTAAACTTTATAAAATCACTCAACAGAAATAAATGACTCTCTAAAACTTCCGGGTTGTCTCCCTGACAGTGCCATCTTTAAAGCCATTAAGCTAGGCATAAAGTGCTCAAGTAATGAATCCACCCGGATCCCAAGGTATATCAAAGCCAATTTGAATCAACAATGATTTAGCATTTAGTAGTGAGCACAAAGCAACATATGTCAAGCAATGACGAAGTCTAACTCTCTTCCTATGCATTGGCATGTCATACAAGAACAATTCATGCACATCAAGTAAAGGCCAATACATAGCATACACAGTTTCTTGTAACTTTTTCGTGTTGGAAACATAAAGAGGCGGAGACATAGTTCCTCTCTCATAATAATTGCAAGTAGGAGCAGCAAGCACATGCATATTATATTCATCAAAACCATCATGTGTAGCAGCAAAATGCAACCCATCAACATAATCCTTAATAAGAGCAAACTTCTCCCATATAGTGTAGTTTGGAGAATTCAAAAAGATAATAGGACTATCATGTGAGGGTGCAATAGCAACAATTTTATTCTTAACATAAGGAACTATAGAAAGTTCATCTCCATAAGCATAATTCATATTGGCATCTTGGCCACAAGCATAACAAGCATCAAGTTCATCAAAAAGGGATATTTCAAACGAATCAACGGGATCATAGCAATTATCATGGCATTCATCCTTCGGTAAGAACGAAGGGACATTAAACAATGTATGAGTTGAAGAGTTACTCTCATTACAAGGTGGGCATGGGTGATCAATCCGTTATTCCTCCATTTGTTCTTAGCTCTCCTCATCATCTTTTTCATCCAATGAGCTCGCAGTTTCATCAATTTCTTCTTCCATAAACTCCTGCAAAATATTAGTCTTTTCTTGGACAGCGGAGTTATTCTCAATAAATACATCAATATCATAATTTTATTTATAATAATCATAGAAATATTTAAGGATAGCAAGATTTTCAGGTCTATAAACTAAATCATCAAAATCTTCAAACTTTTCAAACAAAGATTCAATTTCATATGCACCCTTAAAAGCAAGAAATTCTTCTATCTGTTCCACATCATAGTAATCATATATACCGTTAGCATAAGAAGCTAAGGTTTCATTATCATTAAATTCACATGAAAAGGGAAGATGTGGAGCATTCATCCTAGAGCAACAAGTATAATCATATCTCCGGCATAAATTCCAAGCATACCAATGCAACATATGAATTTGATCCCATAACAATTTCCCTTTATGAGTCAAGCGATAATCCCTAAAGTATTCACGTTGATCCAACGTTACTCCCATTATATAGTTGAATGGGGTTTTCTCAGGATTATCAAAGTAGTGCATAATATCTTTTACATAACGAGCATCGAGGGTTTTAGGAGGTTCCCCATCTCCATGAGTAGCAAGTACCACTAATTTTTTGGTGTTTCGTGTTCCATATCCATAACTAAAGATAGAGAACAACTTAGAACAAGAAATAAAACTACTTGGTGATAAAGCAAACAAGCACACACGAGAATATTCACCCCACGCTATAACTCCCTGGGAACGGCGCCAGAAAAAGGTCGTGATAACCCACAACTATAGGGGATCGTTTGTAGCCTTTTCAAATAAATAAGAGTGTCGAACCCAACGAGGAGCTAAAGGTAGAACAAATATCCCCTCAAGTTCTATCGACCACCGATACAACTCTACACACACTTGAAGTTAGCTTTACCAGAAACTGTTGGGGAACGTAGTAATTTAAAAAAAATCCTACGCACACGCAAGATCATGGTGATGCATAGCAACGAGAGGGGAGAGTGTCGTCCACGTACCCTCGTAGACCGTTAAGCGGAAGCATTATGACAACGCGGTTGATGTAGTCATACGTCTTCATGATCGACCGATCCTCAGTACCGAATGTACGGCACCTCCGCGTTCAGCACACGTTCAGCTCGGTGACGTCCCGCGAACTCACGATCCAGTAGAGCTCAAGGGAGAGTTTCGTCAGCACGACGGCATGGTGATGATGTTGATGAAGCTACCGACGCAGGGCTTCGCCTAAGCACCGCTACGATATGACCAAGCTGGATTATGGTGGAGGGGGGCTGTCGGTGTCAAAATCGACGGATCTCGGGTAGGGGGTCCCGAACTGTGCGTCTAAGGTCGATGGTAATAGGAGACAGGGGACACGATGTTTACCCAGGTTCGGGCCCTCTCTATGGAGGTAATACCCTACTTCCTGCTTGATTGATCTTGATGGATATGAGTATTACAAGAGTTGATCTACCACGAGATCGTAATGGCTAAACCCTAGAAGTCTAGCCTGTATGACTATGGTAATGAGTATCTCCCTTTCCGGACTAAGTCCTCCGGTTTATATAGGCACCGGGAGGATCTAGAGCTACACAAGGTCGGTTATAAAGAAAGGAATCTACATATCCGGTCACCAAGCTTGCCTTCCACGCCAAGGAGAGTCCCATCCGGACACGGGTGCAATCTTCGGTCTTTGTATCTTCACAACCCATCAGTCCGGCCCATGGCTAACAGGCCGGACGCCCGAGGACCCCTTAGTCCAGGACTCCCTCAGTAGCCCTTGAACCTGGCTTCAATGACAAAGTATCCGACACGTAGATATGTCTTTGGCATTGCAAGGCGGGTTCCTCCTTCCGAACTGTAGCCGAAATAGTCTTCGGATGTATCGATGTGTCCGGATCTGTAACACACACACCACACACAACCGTAGAGAGAATATAATATTTCACGAATCCAATCTGCTGACAACTTTTTGTAACATGACAGCACGTCTGTCCGGTCATAATTTCGAACCGTTTTCCGTCTGCCGCTCCACGTTTCGAGACGCGGTTTCCATTGGCACATCTTGTCAAAGCAGAGATCATGCCCCCTCATTGCGGGATTCTCATCAATACGGGCGTGGGTAACCCAACTGTGCCGTTTACACAGCCCTTGGGAATAGGCGAGTTTTAGGGCGAGTGGGGGGCGTTTACATTCACGGCCTTTATAAGGGGATAAGGATTCGTCCTCGTTCATCCACGCCTTCTCCTTCCTCCGCCCATCCATTCTTGAGCTCCAGAGCCCAAGTTCTAGCTTTCCCCGCCCGAGAAAGCACTCCAACCACGTCCGGATCCGGAGCTGGGGGCAAGTGGATGGCCTCCTCCGTTAAGAAGGGAGATATCAAGGAGCTTCGAGAGGCCGGATACTTGGCCAAGGAGATCGTTCACCGACTCCTGGCCAAGGGACAGATCGTCCCCACCCCCGAGCCTCATGAGAGGGTGGTGTTCCTTCCATTTCGTCCGTGGGCTGGGATTCCCTCTCCACCCGTTTGTCCGTGGACTGATGTTTTACTACGGGCTAGACTTTCATGATCTAGCCCCCAACTTTATCCTCAACATCTCGGCATTTATAGTCGTGTGCGAGGCCTTTCTCCGCATCCCACCTCACTTCGGCCTATGGCTGAAGACCTTCAATGTGAAGCCGAAGGTGGTGAGCAGCCAACAAGCAGAGTGCGGAGGTGCCTGATACGTCTCCAACGTATCTATAATTTTTGATTGCTCCATGCTATATTATCTTCTGTTTTGGACATTATTGGGCTTTATTATTCACTTTTATATTATTTTTGGGACTAACCTATTAACCGGAGGCCCAGCCCAGAATTGCTGTTTTTTGCCTATTTCAGAGTTTCGCAGAAAAAGAATATCAAACGGAGTCCAAACGGAATGAAACCTTCGAGAACGTGATTTTTGAAACGAACAAGATCCAGGAGACTTGGACGCTACGTCAAGCAACCAACAGGGAAGCCACGAGGTAGGGGGCGCGCTAACCCCCCCCCCCCCCCCAGGCACGCCCTCCACCCTCGTGGGCCCCCTGTTGCTCCACCGACGTACTTCTTCCTCCTATATATACCTACGTACCCCCAAACGATCAGAGAAGGAGCCAAAACCCTAATTCCACCACCGCAACATTCTGTACCCACGAGATCCCATCTTGGGGCCTGTTCCGGAGCTCCGCCGGAAGGGGCATCAATCATGGAGGGCTTCTACATCAACACCATAGCCCCTCCGATGAAGTGTGAGTAGTTTACCTCAGACCTTCGGGGCCATAGTTATTAGCTAGATGGCTTTCTCTCTCTTTTTGGATCTCAATACAATGTTCTCCCCCTCTCTCGTGGAGATCTATTCGATGCAATCTTCTTTTGCGGTGTGTTTGTTGAGACCGATGAATTGTGGGTTTATGATCAAGTTTATCTATGAACAATATTTGAATCTTCTGAATTCTTTTATGTATGATTGGTTATCTTTGCAAGTCTCTTCGAATTATCAGTTTGGTTTGGCCTACTAGATTGATCTTTCTTGCAATGGGAGAAGTGCTCAGCTTTGGGTTCAATCTTGCGGTGTCCTTTCCCAGTGACAGTAGGGGCAGCAAGGCACGTATTGTATTGTTGCCATCGAGGATAACAAGATGGGGTTTCTATCATATTGCATGAATTTATCCCTCTACATCATGTCATATTGCTTAAGGCGTTACTATGTTCTTATGAACTTAATACTCTAGATGCATGCGGGATAGCGGTCGATGTGTGGAGTAATAGTAGTAGATGCAGGCAGGAGTCGGTCTACTTGTCTTGGACGTGATGCCTATATACATGATCATACCTAGATATTCTCATAACTATGCTCAATTCTGTCAATTGCTCGACAGTAATTTGTTCACCCACCGTAAAATACTTATGCTCTTGAGAGAAGCCACTAGTGAAACCTATGGCCCCCGGGTCTATCTTCATCATATTAATCTTCCAACACTTAGTTATTTCCGTTGCTTTTTATTTTGCTTTTATTTTACTTTGCATCTTTATCATAAAAATACCAAAAATATTATCCTATCATATCTATCAGTTCTCACTCTCGTAATTGACCGTGTAGGGATTGACAACCCCTTATCGCGTTGGTTGCGAGGATTTATTTGTTTTGTGTAGGTGCGAGGGACTCGCGCGTAGCCTCCTACTGGATTGATACCTTGGTTCTCAAAAACTGAGGGAAATACTTACGCTACTTTGCTGCATCACCCTTTCCTCTTCAAGGGAAAACCAACGCAGTGCTCGAGAGGTAGGAGCGCCATGGTGGGAAAGATGCCCAATGTCACCTGGCTCGAAGGCTCCTTTATGGAGACGCTGAAGGGGTGGAAAACGGGGTGGTTCTACATCGCCGAGCCGCGCGACACCAACTGGGCGGCAGCCCCCGAATTTCGATCCAGAGTTCCGATGCGGCTCACCTCCTGGCAAGAGAAGGGCCTAACCTGGGGTTCTTCGAACGAGCTGACTGGGCTCCAGACGTGCGTCCAGAACTTGATAACCAAGAAGATCAAACTTGTCAACGTGATCCAGGTTATGCTCATTCGCCGGATCCTTCCGTGCCAACGCCGGACTTGCTACTTATGGGAGTTCGATCCGGCCAAGCACCAGACGCTACTATAGCTCTTCGGCATAATGCACGAAGACATCTGGAAAGTGCTCTTCAAGACCGGCGAGACACCACCGCCCATGACCGAGGATCGCGGGCTTAGCTTAAAGCGCCAGGCAAATTCGGTAAGTTCTTTCATGTTTTCAAGGTATAAACTTTACTGGTATATTTTGAGGAAGGAGTATAAGCCTTCCTATCAATTTTTAGGCCTAGACCGACATAGCGGGGCGGATTAATTGTCCGGCCCTGCTGCCCGAAGACGAAGAAACCCCACTTCTAATGAAGATGCTGTTTCCGGCGCCTTATGATGTGCCGGAGAAGAAGGCCAAGAAAACGGCCAAAGGGACCAGGAGTGGCCTTCGCCGAAAGGGTGCTTCGGACATATCGTCCGAAGACGAGATCGACTCTTCGGCCGCCGAAGACGATGACGAAGAGGAAGAAGAAAGCGACTCCCCCCTGAGGGGGGAAGGAAGAAAAGGGGGGCCTCCACAAATCTGGAGGCGAAGGCGCCCAAGAGGGGGAAGGGCTCCCTTGCGGATAACTCCGTGTGGGATATCGATAGTAGTCCGGAGCGAATGCCCCGGACCAAGCCTCGGGCCGCCTCGTAAGTAAAAAACCTTATGCACATCCAAATGCCTGGCCTTTCCACTTTGTAATATTAATATATTTAAATTATGCCATTGCAGTCCGGCCCATGACAGCTCCCCGCGATCCTCAACTGGAGGTTCGCTAGATTCAAAGGAGATGGCCAGCATGTCACCGCCGCCCGCTCACTCTCCCTCGGCCAAGGGTAATGAAGAGGTGGTGTCCCAAAGGACCTTCCCAGGTCAGGGGGAGGTTCCGGAGATCATCGGGGCGGTGCCCAAGGATGACTCCTTGGCCGCCGGACACATGGGGGAGAAAGCCCCCATGGGGACTGGTGATGGGGGCCAAGTTCCATTCGACCCCCAGCCGGATACCATTCCGGAGACCTACATGGCTCCGGAGTCTAGTGAACGGCCTTCCCTGAAAGGAGGAGGTGTGCCTGTTCCGCCGATGACCTCTGTCCAACCAGAGGCACCGGATAATCTGCTGGAAGCGCTGCGAGGCGCTTCCCTTGTGGATGAACACCGTGTCCTTATGGGTACGGTGATCGAGAAGGTTCAGTCCGCCAAAAGCGGGCTGACCGAAGCCTGCGCTAGCCTTTTAACGGGCTTTGAGGTAAGTAATGTAATTGTAAAAAGAATATCACAGTGTAGACAGTAGCCCCTGATGCTCTGTTCGGTGTTTGGAAGGAAAAAGTCTAGCAGAGGATCAAAATGATTTTTGCAGGAGTCTAACATAAGATGTCTATGTGAATAAGCAGGTATCGCTACTGGCTGCTGCCGCTCATACTGCGGAAGTCTCCGGCCTGAAGCAGAACTTGGAGCGGGCCGAAGAAGAGCTCGACCTCACAAAGAAGCAGCTGGAGGATAGCCAAGGTATGCAGTAACCTGCCCGTATATTTAGGAAGGATGAATGTTTCGTGCTAACTTAAGTGTCATGAACTTTATTAGGGGCCACGACCGAGGTGGCGGCCCTCAAGAAGGCGTCAGCGAGGTCCAGCAAGAGCTCCAGGACGTTGTCAAGAAGTACGAGTCCTTGGAGCGTGATTCTAAGACGCAAGCGTCTGAACTTGCGAAGGCCCACCAGAGCGCACAAGAGGCTCGAGCCGAGGCCCAGAGCGCCCGTTAGGAAATCCAGGAGGCCAAGAAGATCGCGGCGGGTAAGGCTTTCATTATGCAAAGCAAGTCTGTGAAGGAAACTTCCTTTTACTTACCTGAATTTGGAGCTCTCCACGGGCGTTTACGGATTTGCCGGGCAGCGTATCGGATGCTACCGAGTTCTATCGAGCCGAAGAAGGGAGTTCTACGGAGAAGCTGTTCTGGTCTCAATACCTCGGACCAGAACATCTGGTGCCCTTGAGCGACCAGCTTAAACAGCTGGTCGAGCTGCACAAGGCGGCCGAGCTAGCCATGAAGGACCTAATAGTCCGGCTATGGCCTGCCGAGCCTATGCCCAGCAGCTACTTCAGACTTGTGAAGCGGCTTGTGAGTGCCTGCCCACGGCTTGAAGTCGTGAAGCAGTCGGTCTGCATGGAAGGTGCGCGGATGACCTTTGCCCGCGTCAAGATGCACTGGGCGAAGATGGATGCCAAGAAGCTGATGACCGAGGGACCGCCTGAGGGCAAGGAGCACCGTCGACCCAAGCTATATTTTGATAGTGTCCTGGAGGGATCCCGCCTTGTGGCGGAGCAATGTGCGAAGGATGTTTGTTCCCATGAAAACATTCATGTTATCCTGTCCTGTAATATGAAACAAGGTCGTTATGTAATATAATGCTTGTGACTCTTAAAATTTTACCTCCTGTGCGTCCGTTTATGAGATCTGAGGGTTAACCAGTCGTCAGCTTCTGCCCCCACGTAGATACTATGGGGGTGTTCGGGATAAATCTAAACACTCTTTGCTCCACCTTCTGGTCCTTAAAGGAGGTGTTTAGCGCAACGAACAAGGCAATCCGACTATACGGCTTTTATCGCCCTCACTTAGCCATAGGAGTTTGACAATGAGAATTTTGGCGAAGCCCCTGGTATTCGGAAGGTCGAACCAGGGGCGCTATACACGCCTGATCGGATAGAAACCGATTCCTCACGTAAAGCGGAAAAAATCTCTAAGGATTTGAAACCTCTCGAACAGCTGACCAACTCTCGCCACATCATGACAGTCAGTTTTCGGCTTTCTCTACTGAGGTGCTTGTCCGGAAGAACCGGGACACAATCGCAGTAGTTCTCCCTTTACTACCCTAGACGATATAGCGGAACGTAAGGTAGTAAGCACAGGAGCCGGGCAACCCAACTATTGACCAAAGACATGATTCGGAGCCGATGCATATAATGCTATAAGTTCGGGGTGCCGAACTATACTGTAAAAAGTGTTCGGACTTTATTGCCGTGTTCCGGTTATTATGAAGCCCCTGGCGAAGTAGTACGTACAAGAGTGTACGGGTGCGATTAGTAATAAATACAAAGGCAAGGAAAAAATCAAGTAATAAGCTGACATTGTCGATTAATTTCCCTTGTGATTTGATTAAGGCTATTTAACATGCCATGACCAAGAGCGAGTTGTGTGCGGGTATGTAAAACAGGTATAGCGATCGTTAGGAGAGACCACCTAGGCCCTCCCTTGTACGTCAAAGCTTCTTGCTTCCTTGGTGTATTTCATCCTTTGACAGGGCCAGTAATCCGGCCGTCGAAGAAGGCTTATGTAAAAGAAAATCTGAAAAAGGAAAAAAGGAAGTATACTTGTCCGGGATCGGTCGAGCCGAACTATGGATCACAAACTAGCTGTGCCTCCGTCGATGCCCATGGAATTTCGAGTGCGTAATTATGTATGCGTGGTACGAATGCCACTACTTGATCGGGGCTGGGACGGAGGCCGAATTGCTCGAGCTCTTGACGAGCCGAGATGTCCTGTTGTAGCATAGTCCGGACTCTTTTAACGGTGTCCAGGGGCTCGGCAGTCGGATTATGGTTCTGCTTCAAAAGGCCGCGATGTACTTCTGCTGCTAGGGCGGCGGTGTGCTCCTCTGTATGGAGGGAGCGTTCCGTGTTTCCGTTGACCGTTATAACGCCGCGTGGACCGGGCATCTTGAGCTTAAGATAAGCATAGTGAGGTACCACATTGAACCGAGCAAATGCGGTTCGTCCAAGCAGTGCGTGATAGCCGCTGCGAAAGGGGACGATATTGAAGATTAATTCCTCGCTTCGGAAGTTGTCCGGAGATCCGAAGACTACCTCTAGTGTGACTGAGCCGTACAGCGAGCCTCTTCACCTAGTATGACTCCTTTAAAGGTAGTCCTTGTGGGCTTGATCCGTGATGGGTTAATGCCCATTTTGCGCACTGTATCCTGATAGAGCAGATTGAGGCAGCTGCCACCGTCCATGAGGACTCGCGTTAGGTGGAATCCATCAATGATCGGGTCCAGGACTAGTGCGGCTGATCCGCCATGCCGGATACTGGTCGGATGATCCCGACGATCAAAATTGATCGGGCACGATGACCATGGATTGAATTTTGGGGCGACTGGCTCTATCGCATAAACGTCCCTTAGTATGCGCTTGCGCTCCCTTTTGGGGATATGTGTAGCATATATCATGTTCACCGTTTTGACCTGAGGGGGAAACTTCTTCTGTCCCCCTGTGCTTGTCTGCTGGGGTTCCTCGTCATCGTCCTTGCTCTGCGATCCCTTTTCCTTGGTCTTGGCATTTAACTTGCCGGCTTGCTTAAAAACCCAGCAATCTCTGTTGGTATGGTTGGCTGGTTTGTTTGCGGTGCCATGGATTTGGCACGGACGGTCGAGTATGCGGTCCAAGCCGGATGGTCCCTGATTGTTCCTTATATACGGCTTTTTCCGCTGACCGGACTTGGAGCCGCTGAATCCGGTGTTGACTGCAGTGTCATCGGTGTTGTCGCTGTTGCTTCCATGTTTGTGTTTGCTGCGTCGGAGCTTGCGGTTGCTATTTTTGGCCTCGGAGGGGCCTGCCTCGCTGTCCGTATTTTTACTACGAGCCAGCCAGCTGTCCTCACCCCGCACAAAAGCGGGTCATGAGGGCCGTGAGGGCAGCCATAGATTTCGGCTTTTCTTGGCTGAGGTGGCGGGCGAGCCATTCATCGCGGATGCTATGTTTAAAGGCCGCTAGAGCTTCTGCACCCGGACAGTCGACGATCTGGTTCTTTTTAGTTAGGAACCTAGTCCAGAATTTCCTGGCCGACTCCCCGGGCTGTTGAACTATGTGACTTAAGTCATCGGCGTCCGGCAGCCGGACATATGTACCTTGGAAGTTGTCTAGAAAGGCTTCTTCCAAGTCCTCCCAACTGCCGATGGAATTTTCAGGCAGGCTGTTTAACTAGTGCCGAGCTGGCCCTTTGAGTTTTAGTGGGAGGTATTTGATAGCATGGAGGTCATCTCCGCGGGCCATATGAATGTGTAGAATGAAATCCTCGATCCATACCGCGGGATCGGTTGTTCCATCATATGATTCAATGTTTACGGGTTTGAATCCTTCTGGGAATTCATGATCCATTACTTCGTCAGTGAAGCAAAGAGGGTGTGCGGCGCCTCTATATCGGGCCGCGTCACGACGTAGCTCCGATGGAGTCCGTCTGCGGTTTTCGGCCGGGCGTGACTGGGTTTGTCATGTCCGAATAGATAGCCATCCTCGCGTGTCAAGGCACGTCCTCACGATCCGTAGATCGATCTTGTATGTCCTGCTCTACTGTCCAGGTCTTGACGAAGTTCATATGTATAGCCCTGAGCTATCTTATCCCTGCCTTTATGGTGCGGTGGGACAGTCTGGTTTTCGGCTCAGGTTGCCGTTTTATCCCGACCGCGCGGTGGCCGATCAACCGCATTGCCTGATGCTGGTGTGGGCTCTGACGCCTCATCATCGAACTGAGGTAGCAATTTGCCCTTTGGGTAACTTTTGGCTGGGTGTTTAAGGCTGTATTCCTCAGCTGCTAGGACATCGGTGAAGGAAATATGCCCTAGAGGCAATAATAAAGTTATTATTTATTTCCTTATATCATGATAAATGTTTATTATTCATGCTAGAATTGTATTAACCGGAAACATAATACTTGTGTGAATACATAGACAGAGTGTCACTAGTATGCCTCTACTTGACTAGCTCGTTGATCAAAGATGGTTATTTTTCCTAGCCATAGACATGAGTTGTCATTTGATTAACGGGATCACATCATTAGGAGAATGATGTCATTGACTTGACCCATTCCGTTAGCTTAGCACTCGATCGTTTAGTATGTTGCTATTGCTTTCTTCATGACTTATACATGTTCCTATGACTATGAGATTATGCAACTCCCGTTTATCGGAAGAACACTTTGTGTGCTACCAAACGTCACAACGTAACTAGGTGATTATAAAGGTGCTCTACAGGTGTCTCCAAAGGTATTTGTTGGGTTGGCGTATTTCGAGATTAGGATTTGTCACTCCGATTTTCGGAGAGGTATCTCTGGGCCCACTCAGTAATACACATCACTATAAGACTTGCAAGCATTGTAACTAATGAGTTAGTTGCGGGATGATGTATTACGGAACGAGTAAAGAGACTTGCCGGTAACGACATTGAACTAGGTATCGAGATACCGACGATCGAATCTCGGGCAAGTAACATACCGATGACAAAGGGAACAACGTATGTTGTTATGCGGTCTGACCGATAAAGATCTTCGTAGAATATGTGGGAGCCAATATGAGCATCCAGGTTCCGCTATTGGTTATTGACCGGAGAGGTGTCTCGGTCATGTCTACATAGTTCTCGAACCCGTAGGGTCCGCACGCTTAATGTTACGATGACAGTTATATTATGAGTTTATATGTTTTGATGTACCGAAGGTTGTTCGGAGTTCCGGATGTGATCACGGACATAACGAGGAGTCTTGAAATGGTCGAGACATAAATATTGATATATTGGAAGCCTATGTTTGGATATCGGAAGTGTTCCGGGTGAAATCGGGATTTTTCCGGAGTACCGGGAGGTTACCGGAACCCCCCGGTAACTTAATGGGCCTTAGTGGGCCTAGGTGGAAGAGAGGAGAGGAGGCCAGAGCAGGGCCGTACGCCCCTCCCCCCCAGTCCGAATAGGACAAGGAGAAGGGGGCGGTGCCCCCCCTTTCCTTCCTCCCCTCCACCTCTTCCCCCTCTCTCTCCTAGTCCAACATCGAAAAGGGGGGAGTCCTACTCCCGGTAGGAGTAGGACTCCTCCTGGCACGCCTCTCCCCTTTGGCCGGCCAAACCCTCCTTGCTCCTTTATATACGGGGGCAGAGGGCACCTCTAGACACACAATTGATCATTGATCTCTTAGCCGTGTGCGGTGCCCCCATCCACCATATTACACCTCGATAATATTGTAGCGGTGCTTAGGCGAAGCCCTGCGTCGGTAGAACATCATCATTGTCACCACGCCGTCGTGCTGACGAAACTCTCCCTCAACACTCGGCTGGATCGAAGTTCGAGGGACGTCATCGAGCTGAACGTGTGCTGAACTCGGAGGTGCCGTGCGTTCGGTACTTGATCGGTCGGATCGTGAAGACGTACGACTACATCAACCGCGTTGTGTTAACGCTATCGCTTTCGGTCTACGAGGGTACGTGGACAACACTCTCCCCTCTCGTTGCTATGCATCACCATGATCTTGCGTGTGCGTAGGAATTTTTTTGAAATTACTACGTTCCCCAACAGTGGCATCCGAGCCAAGTTTTATGCGTTGATGTTATATGCACGAGTAGAACACAAGTGAGTTGTGGGCGATATAAGTCATACTGCTTACCAGCATGTCATATTTTGGTTCAGCGGTATTGTGAGATGAAGCGGCCCGGACCAACATTGCGCGTACGCTTACGCGAGACTGGTTTCACCGTTGCGAGCACTCGTTGCTTAAAGGTGACTGGCGGGTGTCTGTCTCTCTCACTTTAGTTGAACCGAGTGAGGCTACGCCTGGTCCTTGCGAAGGTTAAAACAGCACCAACTTGACAAACTATCATTGTGGTTTTGATGCGTAGGTAAGAACGGTTCTTGCTAAGCCCGTAGCAGCCACGTAAAACTTGCAACAACAAAGTAGAGGACGTCTAACTTGTTTTTGCAGGGCATGTTGTGATGTGATATGGTCAAGACATGATGCTGAATTTTATTGTATGAGATGATCATGTTTTGTAACCGAGTTATCGGCAACTGGCAGGAGCCATATGGTTGTCGCTTTATTGTATGCAATGCAATCGCCATGTAATTGTTTTACTTTATCACTAAGCGGTAGTGATAGTCGTAGAAGCAATAGTTGGCGAGACGACAACGATGCTACGATGGAGATCAAGGTGTCGCGCCGGTGACGATGGTGATCATGACGGTGCTTTGGAGATGGAGATCACAAGCACAAGATGATGATGGCCATATAATATCACTTATATTGGAGTAAATTGCATAGAAGTACCACAATTAGGGCATTGGAAGCAGATTGATACCAAGATTGGTAATTTTTACGTGTCAGTACCAACTTTGGGGCGAGGCGTTGCAAAAGAGGCTAAAACAGCTGTTTATACGTATTGACACGGAAACTGATCGGTTGGGCCCGCCTGTCAGGTGCTGACGTGGCATGTTTTTTGCAGAAAACTCCCTTGCTTTGTGCGTAATCCCATAAATGCTCAATTATTTCGGGAAAAAGGGCTCAAATGAGAGGGTTTTTTTCGTTCGTAATTTCCACCACCGATTCGGACTCGTTTGAAAATTTGAGTCGGTCCCGCTGGGTTATGAACTAATCTAAACAGAAAATTAAACTAAACTAAACAGGCACAGGGCCCACATGGCAGTGGCACTAAGGGTATTTAGCCGGGTCATTAGTGCTAACTGATCCGGCGCCACGTCAGCAGTTGACGCCGGCGACCAAAGGCACGGCGGTGGCACGCCGGAGTTGCTCGGGATGGCGCTAACAAGCACCGCTTCGCCCGTGGTTTGCGGCTATGGCGAGCTGGCGGTGCGGCGCATCTAAAGGAGGTAGCGGGGCGTGCCGGGGTGCAGTGTAGCGGCGGCGGCGACAGGCGGAGCTGCGGCCGGAGTTCGGCCGGGTGTGGGGATGCGGCTGCAGCGCTCGAGAGAGCGAGTTGGGGTGCGGGTTGGGTTCCTGGCGAGGTCTGGAGCACGTCTACGTGCCTAGGAGCGACGAACACGGCCTCTGGCCATGGCGGCGAGGAGCTCAGGCAACGGCGCGAATCGGTCGCCGGCGGAACGGTGGCCATGGCGAGAAAAGGAGCACGGGAGCAAGGGGAGAGGAGGCAGGGGCTCACGGCGAGTCGGTTGGAGCAGACGGCGAGCTCGGGGGAGGTCGGACGGCGTCGAATCGTCGGCGGCTGTCGTCGGATCCCGCGGAAGAAGCCGAAGGCGAGGACGACGGCACGGGGCTCCCGGCGTCACGTGGCTTGGCGATGAGGAAGAGGGCGTCGCGGCTGAGCCGTTGGATGGTATGGAGAGGGGTAGGTTGGACGGTGGCCACGGTGATCGTCGTCGGTGGCGACGACCGCGTTCGGGTGTGTGAGAGAGATCGAGACAGGGGAGGGGGAGAGCGTTCGGGGGAGAGAGAGGAGATTCCAAGGAGTTTTTTTGCAAAAAACATGCCATGTCAGCACCCGACAGGCGGGCCCAACCGGTCAGTTTCCGTGTCAATACGTATAAACAGCTGTTTTAGCCTCTTTTGCAACGCCTCGCCCCAAAGTTGGTACTGGCACGTAAAAACTACCAATCTTGGTACCAATCTGCTTCCAATGCCCCAATTGTGGTACTTCTATGCAATTTACTCCTTATATTGATTGCATGTGATGTTTATCTTTTATGCATCTTATCTTGCTTTGATTGACGGTAGCATTATAAGATGATCTCTCATTAAATTTCAAGATAAAAGTGTTCTCCCTGAGTATGCACCATTGCCAAAGTTCGTCGTGCCCAGACACCACGTGATGATCGGGTGTGATAAGCTCTACGTCCATCTACAACGGGTGCAAGCCAGTTTTGCACACGCAGAATACTCAGGTTAAACTTGACGAGCCTAGCATATGCAGATATGGCCTCGGAACACTGAGACCGAAAGGTCGAGCGTGAATCATATAGTAGATATGATCAACATAGTGATGTTCACCATTGAAAACTACTTCATTTCACGTGATGATCGGTTATGGTTTAGTTGATTTGGATCATGTAATCACTTAGATGATTAGAGGGATGTCTATCTAAGTGGGAGTTCTTAAGTAATATGATTAATAGAACTTAAATTTATCATGAACTTAGTACCTGATAGTATCTTGCTTGTCTATGTTAATTGTAGATAGATGGCCTGTGTTGTTGTTCCATTGAATTTTAATGCGTTCCTTGAGAAAGCAAAATTGAAAGATGATGGTAGCAATTATACGGACTGGGTCCGTAACTTGAGGATTATCCTCATTGCTGCACAGAAGAATTACGTCCTGGAAGCACCGCTGGGTGCCAGGCCTGCTGCAAGAGCAACACCAGAGGTTATGAACGTCTGGCAGAGCAAAGCTGATGACTACTCGATAGTTCAGTGCCATGCTTTACGGCTTAGAACCGGGTCTTCAACGACGTGTTGAACGTCATGGAGCATATGAGATGTTCCAGGAGTTGAAGTTAATATTTCAAGCAAATGCCCGGATTGAGAGATATGAAGTCTGCAATAAGTTCTACAGCTGCAAGATGGAAGAGAATAGTTCTGTCAGTGAGCATATACTCAAAATGTCTGGGTATAACAATCACTTGATTCAACTGGGAGTTAATCTTCCGGATGATAGCGTCATTGACAGAATTCTTCAATCACTGCCACCAAGCTACAAGAGCTTCGTGATGAACTATAACATGCAAGGGATGAATAAGACAATTCCCGAGCTCTTCGCAATGCTAAAGGCAGCGGAGGTAGAAATCAAAAAGGAGCATCAAGTGTTGATGGTCAATAAGACCACTAGTTTCAAGAAAAAGGGCAAAGGGAAGAAGAAGGGGAACTTCAAGAAGAACAGCAAGCAAGTTGCTGTTTCGGATAAGAAACCCAAATCTGGACCTAAGCCTGAGACTGAGTGCTTCTACTGCAAGCAGACTGGTCACTGGAAGCGGAACTGCCCCAAGTATTTGGCGGATAAGAAGGATGGCAAGGTGAACAAAGGTATATGTGATATACATGTTATTGATGTGTACCTTACCAGAGCTCGCAGTAGCAACTGGGTATTTGATACTGGTTCTGTTGCTAATATTTGCAACTCGAAACAGGGACTACGGATTAAGCGAACACTGGCCAAGGACGAGGTGACGATGCGCGTGGGAAACGGTTCCAAAGTCGATGTGATCGCCGTCAGCACGCTACCTCTACATCTACCTTCGGGATTAGTATTAGACCTAAATAATTGTTATTTGGTGCCAGCGTTGAGCATGAACATTATATCTGGATCTTGTTTGATGCGAGACGGTTATTCATTTAAATCAGAGAATAATGGTTGTTCTATTTATATGAGTAATATCTTTTATGGTCATGCACCCTTGAAGAGTGGTCTATTTTTAATGAATCTCGGTAGTAGTGACACACATATTCATAATGTCGAAGCCAAAAGATGCAGAGTTGATAATGATAGTGCAACTTATTTGTGGCACTGCCGTTTAGGTCATATCGGTGTAAAGCGCATGAAGAAACTCCATAATGATGGACTTTTGGAATCACTTGATTATGAATCACTTGGTACTTGCGAACCGTGTCTCATGGGCAAGATGACAAAAACACCGTTCTCCGGAACTATGGAGAGAGCAACTAATTTGTTGAAAATCATACATACAGATGTATGTGGTCCAATGAATATTGAGGCTCGTGGCGGATATCGTTATTTTCTCACCTTCACAGATGATTTGAGCAGATATGGGTATATCTACTTAATGAAACATAAGTCTGAAACATTTGAAAAGTTCAAAGAATTTCAGAGCGAAGTTGAAAATCATCGTAACAAGAAAATAAAGTTTCTACGATCAGATCGTGGAGGAGAATATTTGAGTTACGAGTTTGGCCTACATTTGAAACAATGCGGAATAGTTTCGCAACTCACGCCACCCAGAACACCACAACGTAATGGTGTGTCCGAACGTCGTAATCGTACTTTACTAGATATGGTGCGATCTATGATGTCTCTTACTAATTTACCGCTATCATTTTGGGGTTATGCTTTAGAGACGGCTGCATTCACTCTAAATAGGGCACCATCGAAATCCGTTGAGATGACGCCTTATGAACTATGGTTTGGCAAGAAACCAAAGTTGTCGTTTCTTAAAGTTTGGAGTTGCGATGCTTATGTGAAGGAACTTCAACCTGATAAGCTCGAACCTAAATCGGAGAAATGTTTCTTCATAGGATACCCAAAGGAGACTGTTGGGTACACCTTCTATCACAGATCCGAAGGCAACACATTTGTTGCTAAGAATGGATCCTTTCTAGAGAAGGAGTTTCTCTCGAAAGAAGTGAGTGGGAGGAAAGTAGAACTTGATGAGGTAACTGTACCTGCTCCCTTATTGGAAAGTAGATCATCACAGAAACCAGTTTCTGCGACACCTACACCAATTAGTGAGGAAGTTAATGATAATGATCATGAAACTTCAGATCAAGTTATTACTGAACCTCGTAGGTCAACCAGATTAAGATCCACACCAGAGTGGTATGGTAATCCTGTTCTGGAGGTTATGTTACTAGACCATGACGAACCTACGAACTATGAAGAAGCGATGGTGAGCCCAGATTCCGCAAAATGGCTTGAGGCCATGAAATCCGAGATGGGATCCATGTATGAGAACAAAGTATGGACTTTGGTTGACTTGCCCGATGATCGGCAAGCCATTGAAAATAAATGGATCTTCAAGAAGAAGACTGATGCTGACGGTAATGTTACTGTCTATAAAGCTCGACTTGTTGCGAAAGGTTTTCGACAAGTTCAAGGGATTGACTACGATGAGACCTTCTCACCCGTAGCGATGCTCAAGCCTGTCCGAATCATGTTAGCAATTGCCGCATTTTATGATTATGAAATTTGGCAAATGGATGTCAAAACTGCATTCCTGAATGGATTTCTGGAAGAAGAGTTGTATATGATGCAACCAGAAGGTTTTGTCGATCCAAAGGGAGCTAACAAAGTGTGCAAGCTCCAGCGATCCATTTATGGACTGGTGCAAGCCTCTCGGAGTTGGAATAAATGCTTTGATAGTGTGATCAAAGCATTTGGTTTTATACAGACTTTTGGAGAAGCCTGTATTTACAAGAAAGTGAGTGGGAGCTCAGTAGCATTTCTGATATTATATGTGGATGACATATTGCTAATTGGAAATGATACAGAATTTCTGGATAGCATAAAGGGATACTTGAATAAGAGTTTTTCAATGAAAGACCTCGGTGAAGCTGCATATATATTGGGCATCAAGATCTATAGAGATAGATCAAGACGCTTAATTGGACTTTCACAAAGCACATACCTTGACAAAGTTTTGAAGAAGTTCAAAATGGATCAAGCAAAGAAAGGGTTCTTGCCTGTATTACAAGGTGTGAGATTGAGTAAGACTCAATGCCCGACCACTGCAGAAGATAGAGAGAAGATGAAAGATGTTCCCTATGCTTCAGCCATAGGCTCTATCATGTATGCAATGCTGTGTACCAGACCTGATGTGTGGCTTGCTATAAGTTTAGCAGGGAGGTACCAAAGTAATCCAGGAGTGGATCACTGGACAGCGGTCAAGAACATCCTGAAATACCTAAAAAGGACTAAGGATATGTTTCTCGTGTATGGAGGTGACAAAGAGCTCACCGTAAATGGTTACGTTGATGCAAGCTTTGACACTGATCCGGACGATTCTAAATCGCAAACCGGATACGTGTTTACATTGAACGGTGGAGCTGTCAGTTGGTGCAGTTCTAAGCAAAGTGTCGTGGCGGGATCTACGTGTGAAGCGGAGTACATAGCTGCTTCGGAAGCAGCAAATGAAGGAGTCTGGATGAAGGAGTTCATATCCGATCTAGCTGTCATACCTAGTGCATCGGGTCCAATGAAAATATTTTGTGACAATACTGGTGCAATTGCCTTAGCAAAGGAATCCAGATTTCACAAGAGAACCAAGCACATCAAAAGACACTTCAATTCCATCCGGGATTTAGTCCAGGTGGGAGAAATAGAAATTTGCAAGATACATACGGATCTGAATGTTGCAGACCCGTTGACTAAGCCTCTTCCACGAGCAAAACATGATCAACACCAAGACTCCATGGGAGTAAGAATCATTACTGTGTAATCTAGATTATTGACTCTAGTGCAAGTGGGAGACTGAACGAAATATGCCCTAGAGGCAATAATAAAGTTATTATTTATTTCCTTATATCATGATAAATGTTTAGTATTCATGCTAGAATTGTATTAACCGGAAACATAATACTTGTGTGAATACATAGACAAACAGAGTGTCACTAGTATGCCTCTACTTGACTAGCTCGTTGATCAAAGATGGTTATGTTTCCTAGCCATAGACATGAGTTGTCATTTGATTAACGGGATCACATCATTAGGAGAATGATGTGATTGACTTGACCCATTCCGTTAGCTTAGCACTAGATCGTTTAGTATGTTGCTATTGCTTTCTTCACGACTTATACATGTTCCTATGACTATGAGGTTATGCAACTCCCGTTTACCGGAAGAACACTTTGTGTGCTACCAAACGTCACAACGTAACTAGGTGATTATAAAGGTGCTCTACAGGTGTCTCCAAAGGTACTTGTTGGGTTGGCGTATTTCGAGATTAGGATTTGTCACTCCGATTGTCGGAGAGGTATCTCTGGGCCCACTCAGTAATACACATCACTATAAGCCTTGCAAGCATTGTAACTGATGAGTTAGTTGCGGGATGATGTATTACGGAACGAGTAAAGAGACTTGTCGGTAACGACATTGAACTAGGTATCGAGATACCGACGATCGAATCTCGGGCAAGTAACATACCGATGACAAAGGGAACAACGTATGTTGTTATGCGGTCTGACCGATAAAGATCTTCGTAGAATATGTGGGAGCCAATATGAGCATCCAGGTTCCGCTATTGGTTATTGACCGGAGAGGTGTCTCGGTCATGTCTACATAGTTCTCGAACCCGTAGGGTCCGCACGCTTAATGTTACGATGACAGTTATATTATGAGTTTATATGTTTTGATGTACCGAAGGTTGTTCGGAATCCCGGATGTGATCACGGACATAACGAGGAGTCTCGAAATGGTCGAGACATAAAGATTGATATATTGGAAGCCTATGTTTGGATATCGGAAGTGTTCCGGGTGAAATCGGGATTTTTCCGGCGTACCGGGAGGTTACCGGAACCCCCCGGTAACTTAATGGGCCTTAGTGGGCCTAGGTGGAAGAGAGGAGAGGAGGCCAGAGCAGGGCCGCACGCCCCTCCCCCCAGTCCGAATAGGACAAGGAGAAGGGGGGCGCCCCCCCTTTCCTTCCTCCCCTCCACCTCTCCCCCTCTCTCTCCTAGTCCAACATGGAAAAGGGGGGAGTCCTACTCCCGGTAGGAGTAGGACTCCTCCTGGCGCGTCTCTCCCCTTTGGCCGGCCGAACCCCCCTTGCTCCTTTATATACGGGGGCAGGGGGCACCTCTAGACACACAATTGATCATTGATCTCTTAGCCGTGTGCGGTGCCCCCCTCCACCATATTACACCTCGATAATATCGTAGCGGTGCTTAGGCAAAGCCCTGCGTCGGTAGAACATCATCATTGTCACCACACCGTCGTGCTGACGAAACTCTCCCTCAACACTCGGCTGGATCGGAGTTCGAGGGACGTCATCGAGCTGAACGTGTGCTGAACTCGGAGGTACCGTGCGTTCGGTACTTGATCGGTCGGATCGTGAAGACGTACGACTATATCAACCGCGTTGTGTTAACGCTTCCGCTTTCGGTCTACGAGGGTACGTGGACAACACTCTCCCCTCTCGTTGCTATGCATCACCATGATCTTGAGTGTGTGTAGGAATTTTTTTGAAATTACTACGTTCCCCAACAATCGGTCCATCTGTCATTGAGCAGGTCTTGATCATCTTGAAGCTGTTGCTGCTTCTTTTTTAGGCTCCTCGCAGTGGCTATTAGCTGAAGCTTAAAGCGCTCCTGCTCGAGAGGTTCCTCAGGCACGATGAATTCTTTGTTGCCGAGGCTCACCTCCTCCTCAGAGAGCAGATGGTAACTACCGTCCTCCGAGTCTTCTTCTATGGCCTGTTCGTCAGGGCTGACTTGCCCATCTTCCTGATTGTCATGTTCGGCAGTTTGTTCATCGGGTTCTTCCGTGTCTTCGGCACCATCCGGAGTGTTGTCGTCTCCTGTGCCGGTGTTGCTGTCTCTGCTGCGGCGTAGTTTAGAGCGACACTGGTGCTTTGGTTGTTTCTTAGGAGCGTCACCCTTCTCTGGGTTTTCCTTGTCATCACCGCTATTATCTTTTGGTGTATCCACCATGTATACGTCATATGAGGAAGTGACCGTCCATCGACCTGTGAACGGCGGGTTCTGGGCCTCCTCTTCTCCGGCATCGTCGTCCATACCGTCGATGTCTTCGAAGTCATAGTCGAGCGTGTCGGTTAGGTCTTCGAAAGTGGCTATGAAGTGGGCGGTGGGTGGGAAACGAGATTCTCCGTCATCAGCCTCCAGTTCAAACCGGATACAATTCGACTGTGAGTATTCCGCCAAGGACAGGTTCTTTAATGAGTTCAGCACATCGCCCAAGGGCGGGTGCTACAAGATGTCTGTGGCGCTGAACTCAAAGATCGATAAGCGATCAAGTTCGGCATCCGCGGACTCACATGGTTCGGAACTTATACCCAGAGAAGAGTCCGGAGTTCCGGTGACACGAGTATTGTGTGAGGTTAAGTCCACGTGCGGTTCCAACGCCGGGGAATCTGTGGCCTCCGTGGCGGGGTTGAACCTCCCATCCTTGGATGGCGCAGTCTGCTCCGGATCTAAGGCTAGAGCGGTTACAGGAGTTGTCCCCTGGATGCGATCCGGTTACAGATTTAGGTCATGTTCATCGGGGTGACCAGGAGTGTTTGCCGCGGTCTCAAATCCGGCGAAGATCAAATCTCGACGGATGTCCGCAACGTAGTTCAAGCTCTCGAATCTGGCCTAATGGCCAGGGGCATAGCTATCGATCTGCTCCAGATGGCCAAACAAGCTAGCCCGCAGTGCAAAGCCGCCGAACACGAAGATCTGTCCAGGGAGGAAGGTCTCACCTTGGACAACATCGTTGCTGATGATTGAAGGGGCCATCAAACCTTTAAGGGAAGGCACAGTGGAACTCTCAATGAAAGCACCAATGTCGGTGTCAAAACCGGCGGATCTTGGGTAGGGGGTCCCGAACTGTGCGGCTAAGGTCGATAGTAACAGGAGACAGGGGACACGATGTTTACCCAGGTTCGGGCCCTCTCTATGGAGGTAATACCCTACTTCCTGCTTGATTGATCTTGATGGATATGAGTATTACAAGAGTTTGATCTACCACGAGATCGTAATGGCTAAACCCTAGAAGTCTAGCCTGTATGACTATGGTAATGAGTATCTCCCTTTCCGGACTAAGTCCACCGGTTTATATAGGCACCGGGAGGATCTAGGGTTACACGTACAAGGTCGATTATAAAGAAAGGAATCTACATATCCGGTCGCCAAGCTTGACTTCCACGCCAAGGAGAGTCCCATCCGGACACGGGTGCAATCTTTGGTCTTCGTATCTTCAAAACCCAGCAGTCCGGCCCATGGCTAATGGGCCGGACGCCCGAGGACCCCTTAGTCCAGGACTCCCTCAGGGGCACCGCACACGGCTAGGAGAGATCAATGATCAACTTGTGTGTTCTAGGGTGCCCCCTGCCCCCGTATATAAAGGAGCAAGGGGGGAGGCCGGCCGGCCCTGTAGGGCACGCCAGGAGGAGGAGTCCTCCTCCAACTAGAGTAGGACTCCCCTCTTTCCTACTCCTACTGGGAGGGGGAAAGGAAGGGGGGGAAGGAGAAGGAAAGGGGGCGCCGCTCCCCCTTCCTAGTCCAATTCGGACCAGAGGGGGAGGGGGTGCGCGGCCTGCCCTGGCCGGCCCCTCTCTCTCCACTAGGGCCCAACAAGGCCCATTAACCCCCGGGGGGGTTCCGTTAACCCCTCCGGCACTCCGGTAAAATCCCGATTTCACCCGGAACTCTTCCGATGTCCAAATATAGGCTTCCAATATATCAATCTTTATGTCTCGACCATTTCAAGACTCCTCATCATGTCCGCGATCATATCCGGGACTCCGAACTACCTTTGATACATCAAAACATATAAACTCATAATACCGATCGTCACAGAACTTTAAGCGTGCGGACCCTACGGGTTCGAGAACTATGTAGACATGACCGAGACACGTCTCCGGTCAATAACCAATAGCGGAACCTGGATGCTCATATTGGTTCACACATATTCTACGAAGATCTTTATCGGTCAAACCGCATAACAACATATGTTGTTCCCTTTGTCATCGGTAGGTTACTTGCCCGAGGTTCGATCGTCGGTATCTCAATACCAAGCTCAATCTCATTAATGGCAAGTCTCTTTACTCGTTCCGTAATGCATCATCCTGCAACTAACTCATTAGTCACATTGCTTGCAAGGCTTATAGTGATGTGCATTACCGAGAGGGCCCAGAGATACCTCTTTGACAATCAGAGTGACAAATCCTATTCTTGATCTATGCCAACTCCACGAACACCATCGGAGACACCTGTAGAGCACCTTTATAATCACCCAGTTACGTTGTGACGTTTGGTAGCACACAAAGTGTTCCTCCGGTATTCGGGAGTTGGATAATCTCATAGTCATAGGAACATGTATAAGTCATGAAGAAAGCAATAGCAGTAAACTAAACGATCAAGTGCTAAGCTAACGGAATGGGTCAAGTCAATCACATCATTCTCCTAATGATGTGATCCCGTTAATCAAATGACAACTCATGTCTATGGTTAGGAAACTCAACCATCTTTGATCAACAAGCTAGTCAAGTAGAGGCATACTAGTGACACTATGTTTGTCCATGTATTCACACATGTATTATGTTTCCGGTTAATACAATTCTAGCATGAATAATAAACATTTATCATGATATGAGGAAATAAATAATAACTTTATTATTGCCTCTAGGGCATATTTCCTTCAGAAACAAGTATGCAACTATTTTGTAAGAGTGATGCTAGAACTACTTTGCAAGAATAAAACTAGAAGTACTTTGCAAGATAATAAAAGTTAGGTGTTTAGCAAAAGGGTTTGTGTCAACAAGAAAGTTATTTGTCCCTAGGCAATCGATAACAAGTACCGGTAATCGTTCTTGCAATTTTATATGAGGGAGTGGCATGAGCTAACATACTTTCTCTACTTGGATCATATGCACTTATGATTGGACCCCTAGCAAGCATCCGCAACTACTAAAGATCATTAAGGTTGTGAAAACCAACCATAGCATTAAGTATCAAGTCCTCTTTACTCCCATACGCCATAACCCACCTACTCAGGTTTAAGTTTCTGTCACTCTCGCAACCCACCATAAGCGAACCATGAACATATTGCAACACCCTACAGCGAGGGGCCCCTCACGTTTGCGCGAGAATGAAGGGCACCGTAGGACAGCACCATAAATAAAATATACAATCATACCAACCAAGATCACGATTAACCCACAGGACAAAATGGATCTACTCAAACATCATAGGATAACCATAGATAATTGGGAAATAATATATGGAGTTGAGAACCATGTTTAAGTAGAGATTACAGCAGGGGGAAGAGGTGTTACACCGCTGCATAAAGGGGGAGAAATTTGGTGGTGACGGTAGCAAGATTGTTGATGTAGATCGCCGTCCCGATCGTTGCCCCGGTGGCACTCCGGCGCCACTGGAAGCGAGGGGGAGAGAGCCCCCCTACTTCTTCTTCATCCTTGGCCTCCTCCCCAGATGGGGAGGAGAGTTCCCCCTCTGGTCCTTGTTGGAAATATGCCCTAGAGACAATAATAAATGGTTATTATTATATTTCTTTGTTCATGATAATTGTCTATATTTCATGCTATAATTGTGTTATCCGGAAATCGTAATACATGTGTGAATACATAGACCACAACATGTCCCTAGTAAGCCTCTAGTTGACTAGCTCGTTGATCAACAGATAGTCATGGTTTCCTAACTATGGACATTGGATGTCATTGATAACGGGATCACATCATTAGGAGAATGATGTGATGGACAAGACCCAATCCTAAGCATAGCTCAAAGATCGTGTAGTTCGTTTGCTAGAGCTTTTCCAATGTCAAGTATTTTTTCCTTAGACCATGAGATCGTGCAACTCCCGGATACCGTAGGAGTGCTTTGGGTGTGCCAAACGTCACAACGTAACTGGGTGACTATAAAGGTACACTACGGGTATCTCCGAAAGTGTCTGTTGAGTTGGCACGGATCGAGACTGGGATTTGTCACTCCGTATGACGGAGAGGTATCTCTGGGCCCACTCGGTAATGCATCATCATAATGAGCTCAATGTGACTAAGGAGTTAGTCACGGGATCATGCATTACGGTACGAGTAAAGAGACTTGCCGGTAACGAGATTGAACAAGGTATTGGGATACCGACGATCGAATCTCGGGCAAGTAACATACCGATTGACAAAGGGAATTGTATACGGGATTGATTGAATCCTCGACATCGTGGTTCATCCGATGAGATCATCGTGGAACATGTGGGAGCCAACATGGGTATCCAGATCCCGCTGTTGGTTATTGACCGGAGAGGCGTCTCGGTCATGTCTGCATGTCTCCCGAACCCGTAGGGTCTACACACTTAAGGTTTGGTGACGCTAGGGTTGTAGAGATATGAGTATGCGGAAACCCGAAAGTTGTTCGGAGTCCCGGATGAGATCCCGGACGTCACGAGGAGTTCCGGAATGGTACGGAGGTGAAGAATTATATATAGGAAGTCCAGTTTCGGCCACCGGGAAAGTTTTGGGGGTTATCGGTATTGTACCGGGACCACCGGAAGGGTCCTGGGGGTCCACCGGGTGGGGCCACCTATCCCGGAGGGCCCCATGGGCTGAAGTGGGAAGGGAACCAGCCCTTAGTGGGCTGGGGTGCCCCCCATGGGCCTCCCCCTGCGCCTAGGGTTGGAAACCCTAGGGTGGGGGGGCGCCCCACTTGACTTGGGGGGGGGGAGTTTCCCCCCTTGGCCGCCGCCCCCCCCCCCTGATGGGTTCTTGGCCGGCGCCACCCCTCCCAGGGGGCCTATATAAAGGGGGAGGGAGGGCAGCAATACGACAGCCTTTGGCGCCTCCCTCCTCCCCTGCAACACCTCTCCCTCTCGCAGAAGCTCGGCGAAGCCCTGCCGAGATCCCGCTACATCCACCACCACGCCGTCGTGCTGCTGGATCTCCATCAACCTCTCCTTCCCCCTTGCTGGATCAAGAAGGAGGAGACGTCGCTGCACCGTACGTGTGTTGAACGCGGAGGTGCCGTCCGTTCGGCACTCGGTCATCGGTGATTTGGATCACGGCGAGTACGACTCCATCAACCTCGTTCATTGGAATGCTTCCGCTTGCGATCTACAAGGGTATGTAGATGCACTCCTTTCCCCTCGTTGCTAGTATACTCCATAGATGGATCTTGGTGATGCGTAGAAAATTTTAAAATTCTGCTTCGATCCCCAACAGTCCTTGGTCTCCATGGCAATGGAGAGGCGGGAGCCCCTCCGAGATTGGATCTCCCTCTTTGTTCTCTTCTGTTTCGCGTTCTCCAGATGTGGCCGAAAACCGTTTCTTATATTCCCGGAGATCCGTAACTCCGATTGTGCTGAGATTTGAACACGATTTTTTTCCGGGTATAAGCTTCCTTGCGCCCGAAGTAGAGCCCCAACCGACGTACAAGGTGAGCACAACCCACCACGACACGCCTCGCTCCTCTGGCGCGCCCTGGTGGGTTGTGCCCACCACGGGCCTCCGTTTGCGGTGATTCCAACTCCCAAAAATCACATATATTCCAAAATAATTCTCCGTGAAATTTTATTGCATTTGGACTTCGTTTGATATGGATACTCTGCGATACAAAAAACATGCAGAAAACAGGAACTGGCACTGGGCACTAGATCACTAGGTTAGTCCAATAAATCATATAAAAAGTTGCCAAAAGTATGTGAAAGTGTTATAACATTGGCATGAAACAATCAAAATTATAGATACGACGGAGACATATCAGTGACCAACAGGATTGTCAATAATTTTCTAATCATCCCTAAACCAGGATGGTTAAGGCTACCAAGCCAAATATTAAATTTATTAACATCTAGAAAATTATTATGTACGCAACAATATTGAGTATGACTTGATTCATACATTCAAAATTTATCGAATATCGTGTCCGGGAAATAAGATTTGGACATCGCACTACTTGTAGTAGAACATGTAAAGGCTAATAACATTTTGGGATAATTAAGAGATTACAAGAGGTCTCCAATATTATTGAAAAATTTGTTACGCAAACATATCATCGTTGCAATGGAATTCACCATTCTTTTATTGCACTAGATTTTTGGTTGTATCCTTCCGATGAAGATTTGAGAACAATCATTTACCAGAATATTTTCTGGTTGTAAGTTTGCAAATTTTAAAATTCATCCCAAATATGTGGTGTGGTTTGACTAAGTATTTGAGGGTTTGGTAATCACAGGTATAATCTTTGTATAACCACACATGTGAGAAACTTGAGAGTTGTCGTTCAGATCATTTGAAAACGATATAATCCCTATAAAGAGGTAATTTTGTCTTTGGTTGTTTATTAGCCTCCACTTTAATTCGAATCCCTCATGGTTCTATTTTGTGACCACTAACTTGCATAGTATTCTTGGTACCAGCAAGAATTTTAAATTATGGTATAGCACCCATTGGGTGAATCTGATGATTTAAGAAATTATATGTTCCTTTACCATGGAAATGGTAATACCATCATAAGAGGATCAAGGGATCTCAACTTGAAGTTGATTAAGTGAGAGAGTTGTGAGCTGCGATAGACTTGAGGTCTTGAAAAACAAATGGGTGATCATTCGCGATGTACTCATGGCAGCATGTTTCTCTTAATTGAAATATTTGAGGTGAATAAATATTCATCCATTATGTACTTAGTTTGAGAACTAAGTGAAGTTGGTGACACATAATATGCATATGTACATATTTGGCTATTTAGAGAATAGCCATGTCATTTTTCCAACGTGGGGTTATGGTGGCAACAATGCCACATGTGGATACAATGACTGATGTCATGAATCATCTTAAAATAAATACTCCCGCCTAACATGAACTTAGTGCATTTGGAAATGCCAATCATGTGTTACATGAAATGCTCATGAATTTATTTAATTTACTTCTAGGATTATCATGTCCAAGGTGATCCTTGGTGAACCTGGGTGTAGCCTTCAATACAACGCATGTGATAAAATCGTTGCTAATGTTTTAGAGTTCATTCATGAGAAAATGTATGACTTTAAAGTCAATGTCAAAAACATATACTTTGCATGTTTAACATTGGTTAGTCACTATTAAAGTATAACCACAATGTGATGTGGACCTTACAACAGCGTTTGAGAAACTCGAGAGTTGCTCTAAATTATGGTCTCCATCTTGATAGATGGACGACAGTATAATTATAAATAATGACATAGGCTTCACAACCATGCATTTAACCAATGTAATAGAAGACCATCATTGGGGTATGCAAATATCTGCATAATTTTCTATGACTTACTCAATCAAAATGAGGCTTAAATAATGATAGCAGTAGAAAAAAAAATCAACATGTAATGAGCATGCATTAATATTTGTTACTATGAGAGTAACCTATTTTAGTGAACAGCGACAATTGCTTCAAAGGAGCAAATTTTAAGATAGCTGATGCTATATACTCATATGTGTAGACCTCAATATATATAAGATAACACTTTGAAGATAACCACCGGATGCGGTGTAGATCTCGCAGTAATAGAAAGCATAGTCTGACTTTTGTCAGTAGATGTTCATATCTCTATTACCTTATATTATGTTATATTTAAAAAATCACATTGAAGGTAATCATCTGTGAGAGTGACATGATGTAGACCTTGCAGTAATAGTGGATAGTCTGCAAAATTTTATAGTAGATGCCAATATTATACCTTATGATATCTTAAGGTAGTCACATCTATTATTAATATTTGGAAGAGCACTTTAAAGGTAATCATCTTGTAAAATTGACAAGATGTAGACCTCACAGCAGTGATGCATAATCTGCAAATGGTACAGTAGATGTCATCAATACCTTGTGATTCACAAATAAATTTTGGGCTAGTCATATTAAGTGTTAATTTGGAAGAGCACGGCGAAGGTAATCATCTTGTCAAAATGAAAAAATGTAGACCTCGCAGTAGTGGTGGATAATTTGCAGATCGTGCAGTAGATGCCACCAGTACCTTGTGATTCGCAAATACGATTATTTGACGTAGTCGAAATAAGTACAACACTTCAATTTATGTCGAGATTTGCAAGAAAATTATTTTCAACTGCAAAGACATGGTTGTTGCACTAAATTAAACATGTCATGTGGATTACTTGAAAGGCAAACAGATTGAACATGTAACAAACTTCACTTTATAGGAAACACAAAGAGGGAACTCTATCTTAATTAGATCTGAGTATCTAAACAGAAAGTCTGTGGACTATTCTGTAGTTGTTACGTCCTGAAAAATTATTTCAGAAATCCCATGCGCTCATATTAAAGTACAGTCAAGCGTGTGTGTTGAACATGTACTGTAGGTATTAATGTACAAATATTAGAAAGTAGGATGTCTGAATAGAAAAATTCGTCCAAGGGATAAGGGCATGTACATCGGCAGAGACGCGTGGTGTCTGTGACATATGCACACATCAGCTCTATAGACTACCTAAAACATAACGCACAGTAGGGGCGTCTATTAGGCAGGCTGTAACACTCCAACCGTCCGTAAATGTCTGGCCACGAACATGAGATCTAAACAGCCCACTACAAGCGACAGACTCATACAATGGAAAATAAGCTATATGTAAGCAGCGATTTATCCGGAAACAGACCGTCGGTATTTGGGCAGACAGACTCGATTGTTTTTACGTTTCTCTCTCCCCCACGTTATCTATTTTCCTACATGGTGTTTGTTACAGACAGCTGACTAGATACCTTTATACATGCCCTAAAGTTGCCTCCACTCTTTCTCCTGTACGGTTCCATGATGGGGATTTTTCTAATCGCCATCGCTATCCTGTTTGGCTCTAGGCCTTCACGAATCAATCGGATTCTTTCGGCTTCCACCGCCCATCGTAGCCGCCGGGAGATTGAGGATTTGCAACGCGTGAGCGGGTTCGCCGCTATGCGCTGGACGCCGCCTGAGGTACTGCGCTGCATCCCCTTGGAGGGCCGCGACCTCGCGATGATGCGCCCCGCTGCCAGCCAGGAGGGCAAGGCCCCGCCGTCGCGCTCGATGGGGTCGTTGTGCCACGCGCTGGATGCTGCGGGGTGGCCATGGCTGCCAGTGTAGGTCGCTGCCGCGAACCGCGACGCGGCGATCCGCATCAGGAGGATCCGCCGTGCGATGCTTCTGGACCGCCGGGAGGAGCACCATCAAGGCCGAAGGCCGCCGCGTCCTTGGCGCCGGATAGCGTCGCCGCCGGAGCCGTGCACCACGGTCTCGTCGTTGGGATGAGCATGGCGTCGCCGTTCCTCTTCTCTGGTTCTTCTTTCATTCCTTTTCGCTTGTTGCGTGGGCTAATGCTCTTGGTAGAGGCGTGCGTGATAACTTTCTCTGGCTACGGACAACACGTGAAAACAAATCGCTCGTTCCAACTCGCGCGCGAAGGAGCGTTTCCGATTTCTCATTGATTGAAGACCGGGTATTTATACCCACTTTACAAGGCAGTTAGGATTACAATGTTGGTAACTACAACAGACTTAAGCATTGATTATTAGGATTAAATTAATCTTTAACAGTATCCTCGGCCGAAATAATCAAAGGGCAAACAAGTTTCTTTTTTAGAGCGAAGGCTCAAGAGGAGCCCGGCTTTGAATTAACGAAGCTATCAACCGGTCAGGATTACACAAGGCCATCAAGCAGAGCGACCGAAAGATACAATGAAGCTGTGTGAACAGCAAACAATGCAACCGACACTACAGCAGAAAGAAAAATACATGAAGAGCCCTGTTAGTAATGTCGAAGCCTACTGCATATAATCAGCAGAGAGAGGAGCAACAGAGAAGCCTCAGTGATCAGCCGATAGCCTGAGAAAGTTGTGAACAGTCTGAACCCACGGACAAGGGAAGAGCATTGCTCCCCACGCCGAAGAGGAACCCTTTCCTCTCGCCTACGCTTGAAGGCGCCGCACCGGATCGTTGGCGCTCGGATCCCATCGCAGACAAGTTGCGCTATCCTCTCCTGCCGCCGCCGCCGCCGCCTCAGCCTCGTCCGCCTCCTCTCCTGCAGCCGCCGCCACCTCGGCCTCGGCCGTCTCGTGCTCTGCCGGCGCCCGTCCGCCTCGATCCGCCCGCTCCTTCGTCGGGTGGCGACGGACGGACGGTGAGGAGGGGGCGACCGGGTCGGCGAGAAGCTGCGATTTAGCGTTGTCACCGCCTCTCAGCACGCAGCCTCTCCTTTCCTATCTCCTCTGCGGCTCGCCCTCTTCCTCCGGCCGCATCCAACCCCATAGTCATCTCCTACTTCCCTCTCTTATTCCCCTCTGCGTACACGAGATGGGCCAAGCCGGCACACAAGGCAAAGGGCGGCGGTGGCTCCGACGCGGGCGCCGTAGAGGTGGAGGCGGAGCTGTGGCGGCTGGTGGTGGACGGCCGCGTCAGCGACGTCAGCCTCGACGAGTTCCATCACCTTCACTGCTACTTCAGGTTTGTTGCTTGCTTGCCATTGGGTCCGATCGGCTCTGATTTGGTTGCTTGTTCGACGGTAGAACTATGCCTGCATCGATCTGACATCTATTTGGATTTTGGATCTACAACATTTAGGAGGCTGGTCTGGATTAGGTCCGTTTCTTGGAGTATGACAAGCTGATGGTGATCCTCACGCTGACAAAATAATAAAACATTCAGTGCTGGAGCTTCCAAAGGTAAGTTCGCCTACTGATCTGTTTCGTCTCTTAATAAGACTACCAGGGCCGGCTCTATAATTTGTGGGGCCCTAGGGCGAAGTTGAAAAATAGGCCCCTACACTGATAATATATGTACACATCTATAGATATATAGGCGCAAAATATTAAAGTTTACATCTAACCACACATTCTTATTTGGAGACGTCTATAAGTAACTGATAAGCGCTTAAGTTATGTCATATCATGGCAGAAGGAATAAAAGAGTAGCAAAATATAACAAATACTTTTCGCTGCTAGTTTGATTACCTCAAATAAGAACCAAGTACTTGAGTTCATCGACAATAATACATCAGTTTTTCACAAAAAAACTTCTTCGAGCATTTCGGGATGCAAAATCATTGATGAGAGTATCAAGATCAATTCTGTCCAAGATATCCTTCTCAATACAACAGGTAGCCAAGCCATTCAATCTCTCTTGTAACATAGTTGACCTCAAACAATTTTTCAGTAGTTTCAGTTTAGAGAAACTTCTTTCAGCTGAGGCTACAGTCACCGGTATAGTCAAGAGGATCCGATAAGCAACTGACACATTTGGATAGCAACCTACAGCTGTAACAAATTGAAGAATCTCAGGTGCTGACATCAAATCATCTGGCAAAGTTACCTTCAACACTTTTAACTCAGAGAAAAAATCATCAAGGTCAACATCATGTGACTTTCTGGAATAGTAAGCATATGAAAAACGTCTACCTTCGACATCATCAGGGCGGGCAGGGAACTCCAGGCCCAATTCTCTCACCGGCCCCTTTTCAATTAAAATTCCGATTATCAAGATTATCCCATGTCCTAGGATCATTTATAGATAAAAGAGAATCATCTTGTTCATCACCATTCCGAGCATCAGGTGAAGGCTGCGAATATTCCTCTCCCGTATTGTCCTCATTAACATCAGCATCAATATCTGCATTTAAATACAACAATATGTTGTTACTTACTTACTCACTTCTAAAAAAATCGACGCTAGTTAGTACTTACTGTCATCCAAGGAATGTTCATTGACTTCAGGATCATCATTTGAATTATGATCATCATCTTGTCCCGGTTCAGATTCTTGCCTTTGATTATCAACACTAGTTACCACCGGAAAGAACCTATTTAAAGAACCTCTTTGTTTTTCAATGAGTTGATTCTCTCGTTTTTTTTCTTTTCTTTTCTCAGCACCGGACTTTTGTCTTGGCGGCATTGTAACACCTAAGATTTTAAAGAATAATCAGATCAGCTGATCTAAGAGGACTAGGGCACTAGGCAAATATGTATGTACGCAGTGTTCAGAACTTCAGAAGTTCAGATTACCTTGACTCCTTGTCTCCTTGAGCAAAGCAGAGCAGGGCGAATGGGCGATTAGGGAGACGGATTCACGGCCTGGCCGATCTCCACTGCAGGATCTCGGGGGTCAGGGCCGGAGGCGCAACCGCGCAGCGACGCAGGCAGGCGGCCGAGGCGAGGCGTCGAAGTCGAACAGACAAGCGAACCAGGAGGCGAGACGTCCTGCGTGCCTAGTCGATCGATACTGTGCCTTTTCCTCTCCCGATCAGGGGCCTTTTCCGCTGGGCCCTTTAGCACAAACCTTTTTTTCAGCCCGTATAAAAGCAGGAGGTATACATACACATATGCGGTGATGCCCCCCCCCCCCCCCCCCCAACACACACACAAACATGGGCCCTTGGGCGTCGCCCATGTTCGCCTAGGGCCAGAGCCGGCCGTGAAGACTACCCTGTTTCACAAATTGTTTTGTAACCTGCGAATGTGGTTTAGGATATCTATTTTGCTGTTATAAGTGTGAAAATGGAGTGTAACAGCCATTATACTCCAGGTTAGTCTACTGAAATCTGGCCATGGCTAAACAGGGCTTTTATCTTGAGTTGCTTCAGCATACTACTATGATCAAGGTGGAAAGTCAAGTGCTTATTGATCAAAGAAGAAGAAGCATAATAAGTGTGCACTTTCAGAGTCTCAGAGTATAAGAACTGGGATTCAGTTTTGATGAACTTTGTTTTTGAACTGTAGTTTTGACGAACCTGAGCGCAAGTATTATACTTTACTCAAAGATTAAAATCGCGGGCGAAATCTAAGCGATCGCGCCACTATCGCGGATCTGGAACCACCCCGCGATTTGCTGCCTTCCCAAAATCGCGGGAGATCGCGTCGCTATCGCGGGCGATTGCGCCGTTTCTTCCTTACCTGTCGCGGCAAAAATTCTAGCCGCGATTCCCTCTCGCCCGCGATCTTAATCTATGACTTTACTACATTGTTGAGTTTTTTTACTGCAACTAGGTTTCTTCAAGAAATCTCTGTGAAAGAAAACGCTTCTGTGAGAGAAAATAGATTACATGCTCCTGCTGCACATCTATATATTATGCTTTCTTAATTACTAGATTCTTGTGGATGCTTTGTTGGGAAAACAATGTGGATTGCTTTTACCATATATGCACGTCTAATGTTGGCACTGAAGCAATGGATCTTGATACATAACTCGAAGTAACAAGTACTTCTCGGCGGACTGAAGTTTGTATATACAGTTAAAAAGCTTTTCTAAGTTTATAACTACATGGACATATTTTACAGGGATCTTCATCCAGTGATGAAGATGGATCCTGCATAGAAAATGATTCCTCAAAGCATCTGAAGCTGAGCTACAGAATTTTGACTTGTGACATCGAGGAAGGAGATTATTATGTGTATGACAAAGATGAAGGCTGCTATGGGAATGGCGATGAAGGGTCTGATTATGAATTTGATGAAAGTGACTTTAATCAGCAAATTGACTTGAATCAGCAGCTGGATTATAAATTCGACAATTTGGATTACAGATACTCTGACAGCAAGGTTATTCCACATGTATGGTCTAATCAAATATTTGTGGTAAGGATGAACATCAGTATGAGGAGAAAACATCTGAACTAAAATTACAAGCTTCAAAGGCTTTTTAAGAGAAATGAATATATCACAGCAGGATGTATGTATTCAGATGTAAGCCATCACACATCTTTATTCTATAAATATGATTTAGAGTTTACAGGAAATGTTGTCCCGTGGTGCAAAAAGTGCATAACTTCTATTAGGCTAGCTCTAGGACAAAGTGACAAACATATGTGATATTTCAAGTGAGAAATTTTTTCTTCTGAATCATTAACTGATGGTCTGTAAGGAATTATGCCATTAGCTTTTTGTAAAGATGCAAACAAATCAGTCTATCAGAAACACCATGATGATGTGGACACGTCTGTTGTCCTAAAGCTGGACTAGATGTTCGTAGTATTGGGCAAAAAAGAAGATGTTTCTTAACAGTATTATTATGCCCCATTAGTATGAATGCTAACTAAAGAGTTGTTGCCTATATGACGTATTATTTCATTTAGTATAGGAATGTCAACAAAATAATCGATATGAATTATTTCCATTGAGACCACAAGGAATAGATGTTCAAGGCCTAGCAGACACTTTCATTTTACTTGGCATGGCATTTGTCTCAGCAGGAGGAGCTCGCCCTTGAGACAGGAGGAGGGGAGCAGCAGCCGCGCCCCGTACTCCGCTGGTGCCCGTCGGCCTCGATCCGTCCTTGGCAGGAGGAGCTCGAGCCGAGGAGTGCAACCTTGATCCGGACTCGGTAGGAGGAGGGAAGCAGTAGCCGGAGCGCCTCGTAGCTGTTAGATGTGTGTAGTCTTTTTTTGGTATATCCCCATTGTATAAGGGGTTTCCTGCACTTTGACACATGTATATGTAATGGCCTTTGGCCCTCAGTAAAGTTCAGTTGCTGATTATACAATATGGTATCAGATGTTAGGCTAGCCCTTTCCTCCCGCACGCTGCAACTCCGTGCGCCTCGTTCCTAGCCTGCTCGTCTCCCGCCGTCCGGCCGCTGTCTCTCCGGCCGTTGTCCCTCTGGCCCGGGTCTACTGCTTCCCCAGCACGACGCCGTCTTGCACGCCCCCTCCCCTCGCCCGGCAGCCACCTCGTCCGACCGCCGCCCCGCTCGACGCTGCCTAGTCCGGCCCGTCCCGCTCGGCTGCGGGCGCTGCTGTCCCGCTCGACGCTGCCTTGTCCGGCCCGTCCCGCTCGGCTGCAGGCGCTGCTGTCCGGCCCGTCCCGCTCAGCTGCGCGGTCGCTGCTGTCCCGCTCGGCCGCCTCGACCGGCAGCTGCGGGCGCTGCCCGCTCGGTGCTGCCCCGCCTGGCAGCCTCGTCCAGCAGCTGCGGGATCTCGATCCTGTTTTGGATCGATCCAGATCCCACCCCCGCCCTGCCCGTTCTCTCTCGATCCAGATCGAGTCTCTGCATCCGTTGACTCCAAAAAAAGAAGACCTCGTTATGTCTTCTTCGGGCTATGTCGTTGTTCCCAGGTGCTCTGTGATCTTCGATGGCACCACCTATGCTGAGTTTGTGGGCTTCATGCGCATTCATATGCGTGGCCTTCTTCTGTAGGGTGTTTTCTCTGGCGAGGTCCCTTGTCCGCCATGCCCTGTTGCGCCTGTGGCCCCAATCCTGCCGGTGCCGCCGGTACTTGCTGCTGATGCTTCTCAGGCTGACCGGGATGCAGCCAAGGCTCTTGATGATGCTGCAGTTGATGCTTATGACCAGCAGGTATCAGCTTATTCAGATGCTCTTTCTGTGTACCGTGATGATCTGTCTGCCTACACTCAGTGGTGCAATGATGATGCTCGTGCTGCTGCTGTTCTCACTGCGAGTGTCCTCCCTCAGTTTGCCTCAGAGTTCATGGGACTTGGCACAGTTGCAGCAATGTGGTCTTACCTCTGTCAGCGCTACCAGCCTTCTGGTGATACTCTCTACCTATATGTGGTTGTCAAGAGCACGCACTTCTGCAAGGTGATTCCTCTGTTGATGAGTTCTATTCACAGTGCTCTGCCATCTGGCGTCAGCTTGACTCTCTTCAGACAGTTGTTTCTGGAACTTGCCGTTGCTGTCAGACAACACGGTCCGATTTGGAGTTTCAGCGGGTTCATGAGTTCTTATCTCGTCTCCGCTCTGAGTTCGAGCCTCGACGTGCTCACCTGCTTGCTCGTGGTCGTGTTCCTATCTCGGAGGTACTTGCTGAGCTTCGTGCTGAGGAGACCCGCCAGTAGGGTAACGCAGCAGGAAACAAAAAATTTCCGACCTACGGACCAGCCCAGTACCACTATGGAGACTGCATACAAGGTTTGATTTTTTTCGTTACCGACTCGTAGCGTAGCGGGAAGTAGAGTCGATGACGATCGGCGGTGCAGATCCCTGCAGCTAGGATTTACAACCTCCCAACCGCGAGGATGTATACCCTCATCTGCTCCTCAGACAGCCCTCTGGGAGGCGGTCGAACAGCCCCCCGGACGGTGTCGCGGACAGCCCTTCGGGAGGACCTTCGAAACTCGAACGGTCACTCGGACAGCCCTTCGGGAGGACCTTCGAAACTCGGACGGTCACACGGACAGCCCTTCGGGAGGCACTCACGAACTAAGACCGAAACTACGATCTCTCTATAGAGTTGCACACATACGGTGTCATCTATCCGGCAGGGCTTCGCCGTCCAGAACTAGTTCCCACCGGAACCCAGACAACCTTTCGGCTCTACGAAACTATTTCGCTGGGAGGGAGAGAGAAGTCAGATCATGCATGGCACTTGTATGCGAGAAGGGATGAGTGTGGAGGGCTGCCCCTCCACCTCTAATTATAGGAAATCCCAAGGGGTAGGGTAGTTTAACACAAAAACCCAAAATGCACGTGAATGAAGTCCTTCCTCAAGGGCATAAGAGTGAAACCAAGGAACAAGAGGGGCTCCAAGGTAGAGCCCCAAGTGTGGCCGGCCACACCCCTTGGGGGGGCCCCATGAGGGCCTCCCAATCCATCCATGTCATCCCTAGATCTTTTGAGTAAAGCCCCAAAAGGTGGCTTTCCATAAAATATCCCAAAAAGCACTTTCACTATTCATGACGACATTTTTTAGCGTCCGTTCGAACTGAAAATATTTGTGTGGGCTTAGAACATTTCCAGTACCCACCAAAATTATTTTCAACGCGTTCCGAAACAATTCCGGTTTAGTGATTTTCATCTGCGAAAAGCATCTGAAGTGGTTCCGGCAGCTCCGGAGCATATCCGGTTATTATCCCGGAAAATTCCAGAAAGCTTCCAGAATGATTCTGGCACCCTCCAAGAATTATCAGGCATGTGCCGAAACCAATTTGACTTTATGGTATCCCCTGAAACAACTTTTCAGTTTCATCGAAACTCATCCGATGACCTCTTTCTGCGGAACCTTTTCCGCTGTCCGAAACTTTTCCGAGGTCCAAAACTTTTTCGGTGATTTTCTCTCAAACTCCTTGTCTAGTATTCAGCAGATAGATGACCCTTAAGCGTTTGACACTATAGGTTCGGTGAAGTATAGACATGACTGGAACCCTTTCCGATCAATGATCAACATCGGAGCCGTGGACACCCATATTGACCCCTATACCCACACGAATAAATATTCGAGTGAACCTCCAGTTGCCATGTGCTATTCCTGTTGCTTCGCGATATGTTACAAATACCCGAGGTGAGACATGTTGGCATTCCCGTGGATCAACAACTTGTCCACTATGCTAGTTTCCTCGTTACCGGTATTGTTCTCTTTTCTCGTTATCGTGTTGCGGCATCCCCGTGATCAAATCACAAAGTGTCTGTCCAGACGATGATGGATACCGTAAGACCGAGAGGGCCCAGAGATATCTCTCCATCGTCGGAGGAGCAAATCCCAATCTTGAGCTATCAAGTTACTTGACACACTTTTCCATGAACCCGTAAGCCGCCGTAATAGCCACCCATTTACGGATGACGTTTAACAAACCCCAAAGTTCATGAAGCAAGCATGAAGAAACTCGATACTCTCATGGTCTAAGGAATCATGCAAACGTTAACCATCTCTGTGTTATGTACCATTAACTTGTGATGAATGAATCTCATAGCATAACATCAATCCGGGTCGATTCAACACAAATGTTCTCTTAACATTTTGCCCTCAAAGTTGCTGGCATAGACATGCCCATGATCAGGAAAATAGAACCATCATGCAACACTTGAGCTAGTCTTAGAGGCCAGACTAGGAATACTTCTTACCGTTTATTATTCCACACGTGCATATGAGTCTTCCTCCGAGCCTCGTGGATATTGCAGACTCGAGAATCATTGCAGTTATAGCATGGAAGATAAACATAATTGAAGGGAATATGCCCTAGAGGCAATAATAAAGTTATTATTTATTTCCTTATATCATGATAAATGTTTATTATTCATGCTAGAATTGTATTAACCGGAAACATAATACATGTGTGAATACATAGACAAACAGAGTGTCACCAGTATGCCTCTACTTGACTAGCTCGTTGATCAAAGATGGTTATGTTTCCTAGCCATAGACATGAGTTGTCATTTGATTAACGGGATCACATCATTAGGAGAATGATGTGATTGACTTGACCCATTCCGTTAGCTTAGCACTTGATCGTTTAGTATGTTGCTATTGCTTTCTTCATGACTTATACATGTTCCTATGACTATGAGATTATGCAACTCCCGTTTACCGAAGGAACACTTTGTGTGCTACCAAACGTCACAACGTAACTGGGTGATTATAAAGGTGCTCTACAGGTGTCTCCAAAGGTACTTGTTGGGTTGGCGTATTTTGAGATTAGGATTTGTCACTCCGATTGTCGGAGAGGTATCTCTGGGCCCACTCGGTAATGCACATCACTATAAGCCTTGCAAGCATTGTAACTAATGAGTTAGTTGCGGGATGATGTATTACGGAACGAGTAAAGAGACTTGCCGGTAACGAGATTGAACTAGGTATCGAGATATCGACAATCGAATCTCGGGCAAGTAACATACCGATGACAAAGGGAACAACGTATGTTGTTATGCGGTCTGACCGATAAAGATCTTCGTAGAATATGTGGGAGCCAATATGTGCATCCAGGTTCCGCTATTGGTTATTGACTGGAGAGATGTCTTGGTCATGTCTACATAGTTCTCGAACCCGTAGGGTCCGCACGCTTAACGTTACGATGACGGTTATATTATGAGTTTATATGTTTTGATGTACCGAAGGAGTTCGGAGTCCCGGATTAGATCGGGGACATGACGAGGAGTCTCGAAATGGCCGAGACGTAAAGATCGATATATTGGACGACTATATTCGGACATCGGAAAGGTTCCGAGTGATTCGGGTATTTTTCGGAGTACCGGAGAGTTACGGGAATTCGTATTGGGCCTTAATGGGCCATACGGGAAAGGAGAGAAAGGCCCCAAAGGGTGGCCGCACCCCTCCCCATGGACTAGTCCGAATTGGACTAGGGAGGGGGGGGCGCCCCTTCCTTCTTTCTCTTTCTCCCTTCCCTTTTCCTACTCCAACAAGGAAAGGAGGACTCCCCCCTTGGCGCGCCCTCCTCCTAGGCCGGCCGCCTCCCCCCTTGCTCCTTTATATACGGGGGCAGGGGGCACCCCATAGACACACAATTGATCATTGATCTTTTAGCCGTGTGCGGTGCCCCCCTCCACCATATTACACCTCGATAATATCATAGCGGTGCTTAGGCGAAGCCCTGCGTCGGTAGAACATCATCATTGTCTCCACGCCGTCGTGCTGACGACTCGGCTGGATCGGAGTTCGAGGGACGTCATCGAGCTGAACGTGTGCTGAACTCGGAGGTGCCGTGCGTTCGGTACTTGATCAGTCGGATCGTGAAGACGTACGACTACATCAACCGCGTTGTGTTAAACGCTTCCGCTTTCGGTCTACGAGGGTATGTGGACAACACTCTCCCCTCTCGTTGCTATGCATCACCATGATCTTGCGTGTGCGTAGGAAATTTTTTGAAATTACTACGTTCCCCAACAGTGGCATCAGAGCCAGGTTTTATGCGTTGATGTTATATGCACGAGTAGAACACAAGTGAGTTGTGGGCGATATAAGTCATACTACTTACCAGCATGTCATATTTTGGTTCAGCGGTATTGTGAGATGAAGCGGCCTGGACCGACATTACGCGTACGCTTACGCGAGACTGGTTTCACCGTTGCAAGCACTCGTTGCTTAAAGGTGACTGGCGGGTGTCTGTCTCTCTCACTTTAGTTGAACCGAGTGTGGCTACATCCGGTCCTTGCGAATGTTAAAACAGCACCAACTTGACAAACTATCGTTGTGGTTTTGATGCGTAGGTAAGAACGGTTCTTGCTAAGCCCGTAGCAGCCACGTAAAACTTGCAACAACAAAGTAGAGGACGTCTAACTTGTTTTTGCAGGGCATGTTGTGATGTGATATGGTCAAGACATGATGCTGAATTTTATTGTATGAGATGATCATGTTTTGTAACCGAGTTATCGGCAACTGGCAGGAGCCATATGGTTGTCGCTTTATTGTATGCAATGCAATCGCCATGTAATTGTTTTACTTTATCACTAAGCGGTAGCGATAGTCGTAGAAGCAATAGTTGGCGAGACGACAACGATGTTACGATGGAGATCAAGGTGTCGCGCCGGTGACGATGGTGATCATGACGGTGCTTCGGAGATGGAGATCACAAGCACAAGATGATGATGGCCATATCATATCACTTATATTGATTGCATGTGATGTTTATGTTTTATGCATCTTATCTTTCTTTGATTGACGGTAGCATTATAAGATGATCTCTCACTAAATTTAAAGATAAAAGTGTTCTCCCTGAGTATGCACCGTTGCCAAAGTTCGTCGTGCCCAGACACCACGTGATGATCGGGTGTGATAAGCTCTACGTCCATCTACAACGGGTGCAAGCCAGTTTTGCACACGCAGAATACTCAGGTTAAACTTGACGAGCCTAGCATATGCAGATATGGCCTCGGAACACTGAGACCGAAAGGTCGAGCGTGAATCATATAGTAGATATGATCAACATAGTGATGTTCACCATTGAAAACTACTCCATTTCACGTGATGATCGGTTATGGTTTAGTTGATTTGGATCACGTAATCACTTAGATGATTAGAGGGATGCCTACCTAAGTGGGAGTTCTTAAGTAATATGATTAATAGAACTAAAATTTATCATGAACTTAGTACCTGATAGTATTTTGCAAATTATGTTGTAGATCAATAGCTCGCGTTGTTGCTTCCCTGTGTTTATTTTTGATATGTTCCTAGAGAAAAATTATGTTGAAAGATGTTACTAGCAAAGATACGGATTGGATCCGTGATCTGAGGATTATCCTCATTGCTGCACAGAAGAATTATGTCCTTGATGCACCGCTAGGTGACAGACCTATTACAGGAGCAGATGCAGACGTTATGAACGTTTGGCTAGCTCAATATGATGACTACTTGATAGTTTAGTGCACCATGCTTAACGGCTTAGAATCGGGACTTCAAAGACGTTTTGAACGTCATGGACCATATGAGATGTTCCAGGAGTTGAAGTTAATATTTCAAGTAAATACCCGAGTTGAGAGATATGAAGTCTCCAACAAGTTCTATAGCTAAAAGATGGAGGAGAATTGCTCAAGCAGTGAGCATGTGCTCAGATTGTCTGGGTACTACAATCGCTTGAATCAAGTGGGAGTTAATCTTCCAGATAAAATAGTGATTGACAGAATTCTCTAGTCACCATCACCAAGTTAGTAGAACTTCGTGATGAACTATAGTATGCAAGGGATGACGAAAGTAATTCCCGAGCTCTTCGTGATGCTGAAATCGACGAAGGTAGAAATCAAGAAAAACATCAAGTGTTGATGGTTGACGAGACCACTAGTTTCAAGAAAAGGGAAAAGGGAAGAAGGGGAACTTCAAGAAGAATAGCAAGCAAGTTGCTGCTCAAGTGAAGAAGCCTAAGTCTGGTCCTAAGCCTGAGACTAAGTGCTTCTACTGCAAAGGGACTGGTCACTGGAAGCGGAACTACCCCAACTATTTGGTGGATAAGAAGGATGGCAAAGTGAACAAAGGTATATTGGATATACATGTTATTGATGTGTACTTTACTAGTGTTTATAGCAACCCCTTGGTATTTGATGCTGGTTCAGTTGCTAAGAGTAGTGACTCGAAACGGGAGTTGCAGAATAAACAGAGACTAGTAAAAGGCGAGGTGACGATGTGTGTTGGAAGTAGTTCCAAGATTGATATGATCATCATCGCACACTCCTATACTTTCGGGATTAGTGTTGAAACTAAATAAGTGTTATTTGGTGTTTGCGTTGAGCATGAATATGATTTGATCATGTTTGTTGCAATACGGTTATTCATTTAAATTAGAGAATAATTGTTGTTCTGTTTACATGAATAAAACCTTCTATGGTCATACACCCAATAAAATGGTTTGTTGGATCTCGATCGTAGTGATACACATATTCATAATAATGAAGCCAAAAGATGCAAAGTTAATAATGATAGTGCAACTTATTTGTGGCACTGCCGTTTAGGTCATATTGGTGTAAAGCGCATGAAGAAACTCCATACTGATGGGATTTTGGAATCACTTGATGCTTGCAAACCGTGACTCATGAGCAAGATGACTAAAACGCCGTTCTCCGGAACTATGGAGAGAGCAACAGATTTGTTGGAAATCATACATACAGATGTATGTGGTCCGGTGAATATTGAGGCTCGTAGCAGGTATCATTATTTTCTGACCTTCACAGATGATTTGAGCAGATATGGGTATATCTACTTAATGAAACAGAAGTCTGAAACATTTGAAAAGTTCATATAATTTCAGAGTGAAGCGGAAAACCATCATAACAAGAAAATAAAGTTTCTACGATCTGATCGTGGAGAAGTTGAGTTACGAGTTTGGCCTTCAGTTAAAACAATGTGAAATAGTTTCACTACTCACGCCACCTGGAACACCACGGTGTAATGGTGTGTCCGAACATCGTAACCGTACTTTATTAGATATGGTGTGATATATGATGTCTCTTACCGATCTACCACTATCGTTTTGGGGTTATGCATTAGAGACAGCTGCATTCACTCTAAATAGGGCACCATCGAAATCCGTTGAGACGACGCCTTATGAACTATGGTTTGGCAAGAAACCAAAGTTGTCGTTTCTTAAAGTTTGGGGTTGCGATGCTTATGTGAAGAAACTTCAACCTGATAAGCTCGAACCTAAATCGGAGAAATGTGTCTTCATAGGATACCCAAAGGAGACTGTTGGGTACACCTTCTATCACAGATCCGAAGGCAAGACATTCGTTGCTAAGAATGGATCCTTTCTAGAGAAGGAGTTTCTCTCGAAAGAAGTGAGTGGGAGGAAAGTAGAACTTGATGAGGTAACTATACCTGCTCCCTTATTGGAAAGTAGTTCATCGCATAAACCAGTTTCTGTGACGCCTATACCAATTAGTGAGGAAGTTAATGATGATGATCATGGAACTTCAGATCAAGTTATTACTGAACCTCTTAGGTCAACCAGAGTAAGATCCGCACCAGAGTGGTACGGTAATCCTATTCTGGAGGTTATGTTACTAGACCATGACGAACCTACGAACTATGAAGAAGCGATGGTGAGCCCAGATTCCGCAAAATGGCTTGAGGCCATGAAATCTGAGATGAGATCCATGTATAAGAACAAAGTATGGACTTTGGTTGACTTGCCCGATGATCGGCAAGCCATAGGAAATAAATGGATCTTCAAGAGGAAGACGGACGCTGATAGTAGTGTTACTATCTACAAAGCTAGAATTGTCGCAAAAGGTTTTCGACAAGTTTAAGGTGTTGACTACGATGAGAGTTTCTCACTTGTATCTATGCTTAAGTCTGTCTGAATCATGTTAGCAATTGCCGCATTTTATGAAATCTGGCAAATGGATAAACAAAACTGCATTCCTTTATGGATTTATTAAAGAAGAGTTGTATATGATGCAACCAGAAGGTTTTGTCAATCCTAAAGGTGCTAACAAAATATGCAAGCTCCAGCGATCCATCTATGGACTGGTGCAAGCATCTCGGAGTTGGAATATACGCTTTGATAAGTTGATCAAAGGATATAGTTTTATACAGACTTGCGGTGAAGCCTGTATTTACAAGAAAATGAGTGGGAGCACTACAACATTTCTGATAAGTATATGTGAATGACATACTGTTGATCGGAAATAATGTAGAATTATTCTGCAAAGCATAAAGGAGTGTTTGAAAGGAGTTTTTCAAAGAAAGACCTCGGTGAAGCTGCTTACATATTGAGCATCAAGATCTATAGAGATAGATCAAGACGCTTGATAAGTTTTTTCAATGAGTACATACCTTAACAAGATTTTGAAGTGGTTCAAAATGGAACAGTCAAAGAAAGAGTTTCTTGCCTGTGTTACAAGGTGTGAAATTGAGTAAGACTCAAAGCCTGACCACGGCAGAAGATAGAAAGAGAATGAAAGTCATTCCCTATGCCTTGGCCATAGGTTCTATAAAGTATGCCATGCTGTGTACCAGATCTATTATATACCCTACACTGATTTTGGCAAGGGAGTACAATAATGATCTAGGAGTAGATCACTGGACAGCGGTCAAAATTATCCTTAGTGGAATAAGGAGATGTTTCTCGATTATGGAAGTGACAAAAGGTTCGTCGTAAAGGGTTACGTCGATGCAAGTTTTGACACTAATCTAGATGACTCTAAGTCTCGGTCTAGATACATATTGAAAGTGGGAGCAATTAGCTAGAGTAGCTCCGTGCAGAGCATTGTAGACATAGAAATTTGCAAAATACTTACGGATCTGAATGTGACAGACCCGTTGACTAAAATTATCTCACAAGCAAAACATGATCACACCTTAGTACTCTTTGGGTGTTAATCACATAGCGATGTGAACTAGATTATTGACTCTAGTAAACCCTTTGGGTGTTGGTCACATGACAATGTGAACTATGGGTGTTAATCACATGGTGATGTGAATTATTGATGTTAAATCACATGGCGATGTGAACTAGATTATTGACTCTAGTGCAAGTGGGAGACTGAAGGGAATATGCCCTAGAGGCAATAATAAAGTTATTATTTATTTCCTTATATCATGATAAATGTTTATTATTCATGCTAGAATTGTATTATCCGGAAACATAATACATGTGTGAATACATAGACAAACAGAGTGTCACTAGTATGCCTCTACTTGACTAGCTTGTTGATCAAAGATGGTTATGTTTCCTAGCCATAGACATGAGTTGTCATTTGATTAACGGGATCACATCATTAGGAGAATGATGTGATTGACTTGACCCATTCCGTTAGCTTAGCACTTGATCGTTTAGTATGTTGCTATTGCTTTCTTCATGACTTATACATGTTCCTATGACTATGAGATTATGCAACTCCCGTTTACCGGAGGAACACTTTGTGTGCTACCAAACGTCACAACATAACTGGGTGATTATAAAGGTGCTCTACAGGTGTCTCCAAAGGTACTTGTTGGGTTGGCGTATTTCGAGATTAGGATTTGTCACTCCGATTGTCGGAGAGGTATCTCTGGGCCCACTCGGTAATGCACATCACTATAAGCCTTGCAAGCATTGTAACTAATGAGTTAGTTGCGGGATGATGTATTACGGAACGAATAAAGAGACTTGCCGGTAACGAGATTGAACTAGGTATCGAGATACCGACGATCGAATCTCGGGCAAGTAACATACCGATGACAAAGGAAACAACGTATGTTGTTATGCGGTCTGACCGATAAAGATCTTCGTAGAATATGTGGGAGCCAATATGAGCATCCAGGTTCCGCTATTGGTTATTGACCGGAGAGGTGTCTCGGTCATGTCTACATAGTTCTCGAACCCGTAGGGTCCGCACGCTTAACGTTACGATGACGGTTAAATTATGAGTTTATATGTTTTGATGTACCGAAGGAGGTCGGAGTCCCGGATGAGATCGGGGACATGACGAGGAGTCTCGAAATGGCCGAGATGTAAAGATCGATATATTGGACGACTATATTCGGACATCGGAAAGGTTCCGAGTGATTCGGGTATTTTTCGGAGTACCGGAGAGTTACGGGAATTCGTATTGGGCCTTAATGGGCCATACGGGAAAGGAGAGAAAGGCCCCAAAGGGTGGCCGCACCCCTCCCCATGGACTAGTCCGAATTGGACTAGGGAGGGGGGCGCCCTCTTCCTTCTTTCTCCTTCTCCCTTCCCTTTTCCTACTCCAACAAGGAATGGAGGAGTCCTACTCCCGGTGGGAGTAGGACTCCCCCCTTGGCGCGCCCTCCTCCTAGGCCGGCCGCCTCCCCCTTGCTCCTTTATATACGGGGGCAGGGGGCACCCCATAGACACACAATTGATCATTGATCTTTTAGCCGTGTGCAGTGCCCCCCTCCACCATATTACACCTCGATAATATCGTAGCGGTGCTTAGCCGAAGCCCTGGGTCGGTAGAACATCATCATTGTCACCACGCCATCGTGCTGACGAAACTCTCCCTCAACACTTGGCTGGATCGGAGTTCGAGGGACATCATCGAGCTGAACGTGTGCTGAACTCGGAGGTGCCGTGCGTTCGGTACTTGATCGGTCGGATCGTGAAGACGTACGACTACATCAACCACGTTGTGTTAAACGCTTCCGCTTTCGGTCTACGAGGGTATGTGGACAACACTCTCCCCTCTCGTTGCTATGCATCACCATGATCTTGCGTGTGCGTAGGAATTTTTTTGAAATTACTACGTTCCCCAACAATAATATGAACTCAGAGATAAATAATATCATTTATTATTGCCTCTAGGGCATATCTCCTACAGACTCCCACTTGCACTAGAGTCAATAATCTAGTTAATGCTAATGCACTTTACACCTATGGCATACTGGTGTAAAAAATGCTTCGCATGTGGTATAGCCTGATGTCCATCGGATCTGACAACTTCAGCTCCATGTGTATCTCTGCATATCCTCACATTTTCATGCTTCCACAAAATTCATATTTTGTGTGGACTTGGCTTTGTATATATGTGAATCATTGGTCGAAACCTGATTCCTCAGACTGAGTTATGGAGCAACTATCTGCAATAGTGTCCCATTGACCAAAGCCTTCTTGGAACCATACTAAGTTCATGAATGAACTATATGATTCAACATCTTTGTCTTTGTCGCTTCTAAAGCGGCAACATACTTCGCCTCTGTTATAGGATTCGCCACAGTAACTTGTTTGGAACAATTTCCAACTAACGTGCCACCATATTGTGTATTACACAAAACCCTTAACTTAAATCGAAAATCGCGTGGAGAAAAGATGAAGACTGTATCGATGTAACATTTTACAACGAACTCTTCATGATCTCCGCTTGCGAGAAAACATATCATCAGTACTTACTCTAGTACTCAATGACATCTTTCACTGTTGTCCCATGATCAGTACTTTGATCACATTAGTATCCATACTCATAACACCTTGGGAGTATCGGACGTATCTGGTTGTTTTACATACCATAGAATACATGATTAATCCAAACACAAAAGTGTGTGGAATCTGCATCATGTATTTTGCTCATCAGTGTTTTGGGACATCGAGTCTTGCAAAAAACTCTTCCATGTGACTCCAGCAAGAATCACTCCCTGGCGGTTTTAAATGCTAAAAGGTTTTAGCACCTTGTCAATATGTATTCATTGCTTAGCCCTATTAGGTAAATCTATCTCCATAGATCATTATGCCTAATATTGAGGCTATTTAGCCTAAGCACTTCATCAAAAAACTATTTTCAAATGAAGTCCTAATTCGTGTCAAGAAATTTATTTCCAATTAACAATGTATCAAGCACACAAGGTTTTTAGAAATATTATTACGCTCCCACTTACTTTCTTGAATTACAAGCATCTTCATTACCCATTGATGAAGTCAAACCCCTTTGACCATTTCATCAAAGCACGAAGATTCCAACTCCATTTTGCTCTCTTCTGTCCATCGCTGGAACTCTGAAGTTTGCACCCTTACTAGCATCCTCTGGATAGACAAAATGCCTTGGACTGTAACACATGCAAGTCCTTGGTTTCATTTCCATCAGATGGAAATCCTATTGTCATCCATGTTTCATATCTCATGATTGAAATATGTATTAATTGCTAGTTCAACCCGAACCGACTTTAAGCATCGCTACGATGAAAACAACCTCATCGTAGTCAACTCTTGAACTTGTTATTTCAACAAGTCGAGCTTTATGGATAAAACATTTTTATCCGTATCAGTTTTAAGTTCCATAAATATTCGTTAGACTCTAAGTCTTCCGAAAGGTGTATCAAGGTTTTAATCTTGAATCACTTATATGGAAACTAACTCAGGTTGCATTGGCATTTAGCCAATTCCGGAGTCAGGGCCCATCAACGCTTCCTTGTGTATCGTAGGTATAATGTTGTCTAACAACAATATCTCGTTTGCGCACCTGAGAGGTTTGCACGAGCCTTGCCTACATGGTTCAGCTACAAGTTTGACCGAAGTTCATACATTTTATTGTAGAGACTTCCGTATCAGTCACAGTAGGAAACTCTGGAATTACTTCCAAGGTCTCTTTCCTTTGATCTGATGATGAAGATACTGTTTATCTCGTTGAGTTGCACTATTCTCCCACTCACCTTTTTGAAAGAACCATTCTCTTTAAAAGCACACCGTTTCGCGGCAAAACTATTTGCCTCGGTATAGTGAGGGAGGAATACCCAACATTTTGGTATAACCTACAAAGTAGCACTTGTCTGATTTGGAATAGGTTTGTAACCTTTTACACAAGCCCCATATTCCAAATGTTAAGAAAATATATAACATGGTTGGGCGTACCATACCATGGCTTCATTTCAACAGACCCGGTGTAGCTCTTTTCAGTGTAAAAGCCGCAGTCTCTAAAGCATCACTTTAAAAAGGATAATGGCAAATTTATTTCTGTCATCTTTGACCTTACCATGTCATAAATGGTTAGATTACATCTCCACGGACTTTTCACTTGCAGTGGTGTTCCGGGAGGTGCAAGTTATGAAACCCTTTCACAACTCATCAGACATTCGCTAAACATGTAACTCAAATATTCCTTTGTGCAATCAAATTGCAGAAACATAATTTTCTTGTTACAATAACTTCTACTTCATTTTTGAAAACCTTTCGAATGATTTCAAAAGATCCAGACTTACGTCTCATCAAGCAAATATCCATATATCTACTTGAGTCATTTCTGAAGATATATAAATCCACTACTTGCAACAACATTTATTGAACTACACACATCAAAATGTATGATCACCAATAAGTTTGTTGCTCGTTCCTTATGGCATGTGAACGGTATTTCAGTCACTTCACTTTTCGGAGAAAAGTTGCAAGTGTCAGATGATTCAAAATCAAACGACTTCAAAATCCATCACAATGGAACTTTTCCATCCGGGTTTCTCCAATGTGACCAAATACAGTGCCACACATGTGTGGTATTCTCATAGTCTTGCGACATTTAGCGTCAGTGTTATGGATGTATTATATTACCATCAATATTCATAACATACATCCATCTTGGATGGAAGCATGGCCCTTCATGTTATTCATAATACTTAACAACAATTGTTGTTTTTATGAACAACTCTTTTGCAACAAACATTGTGCAATGGGCTAGAGTGTATGAAACTCTAAAATGAATTATGAAAGTAAACCCAGAGGTATTGTATTATTATCAATATTCATAACATACATCTCATTCATAATGAAAGTATGGCCCTTGTGTTATTCATAACATCGAACATAAAAAGTTCTCTTATGAACAACCTTCTTGCAAGATACCTTATGCAATGGGATAGAGTTTGTAAAACTCTAAATGAATTATGAAAATAAATACAGATGGCAATACACCGATGGAAGGTATAGTAACATTTACTATGTTCCCTATGTATACCTTAACCTCATTTCTGGCTAGCCTTTTAGGCCATAGTAGCTCTTACATTGATTCGTAACAGAATGCAATCGAGTGGGTATCTTTGTGATTAACTCACAATACCCAAGAATTAGTGATTAACATGTTTAACCATAATTCCCAAGAACTATATCTTTGACCAGCCTACTATACATCAAAAACTTGCATGACATTCATACATGAGCTGGATATTCCAGTCATCTTTCTTTCTGCCTTTATACTTCTAACAGTTTAACTTTTAGTATTTCTCCTACTCGCAAACGAAGCACCCAACTTAAGAGTGGCGTTAGCCCCGGACTTCCTAGGCGTGTAAGTCATACTAACACCCTTTGGACACTTCCTTTCTCTTTAAGTTGTTGTTTTATTCACCTTTCATTATATGACAGGCGTTCTTCTGGATCCCTCTCTTATCAGTCTAATGCATAGTAAACACTTTACTAATAATTTGCAATCAAACATTGCTTTGGATATTTCATATCTTTCAGCCTTTGTTTGTATCTGAAAATTAATTTCCAGTTCCATGAATATCACATAACTATCCCAAACTTTCGAAGTTCGAGTTTCATGGAAGCAAACATATTTCACTTGACCATAATAGAATTCTAGCTTTTGGATCGAAGGACGAGAGTCACATGATCCATAGCATTAGCAGGAGGATACGAAAAGCATGCGATAGGACAAAGTCCTTCTCGGCACTTTTGAGGACAATCCTCATATTACGTTACCAATCGTAAAGTTTTAACCAGATATTTAACAGCTATTCAATTTTAATAGGGAAGGTGGAAACGCGAGCCATTATTCTACAACTATTTTGCATATAACACTTAGACAATGTTCATAATTAATTGCACTAAGAATTAAACATGTTAATTCAACAGTGCGCTCCCACTCAAATCAATATCTCTCAAAATTGATTGTGAGTGATACAAGACCCACATTTCAATTGTTCGCCATTGGTGTAACACCACTGATGGCGAAAAATCTCAACCGGTAGGCCAACTTGCCAATCACATCTCTATGTGACTCTTGTTCATCTTTCGATGCGTGTGTTCCGAGCTCATGACGGTCATGCCTGAACGTCAAGACAACCAAGTGATCTCGCTGCGAGGTCTCAACTCACCCGCCTCACACTTCTCTAATTGTCAGTACCCGTGTGACACGGCGCACCCCGAAAAGATAGGTGCCGTGACGGTGCTACACTTGGGAGAACACTAACTACTTGGTACTTTTGTGAGAGATCACCCTAATAAAAAGCGACTACCGCGCAATCAAGAAGGGTGCATCATAAGGGATAAACATCTCAGGCAATTCATAATAGCATGATATGGTATAGCCCTTTCTGACGGAGGAGTATTTCATTTCTTCGTCTTCGGCATTCGTGTTGGTGTTCACCTTCGCGAAGATTGCCACCACCTTGTCGATGCACCAGATAATATTGCTATCTCCATAGCGTATAAAATTAATGCATTACTTAAGGTTGACACACAGGTCATTAAAGTGCAATCATATGGCTCCAGACATCATGCCGAATCATGACACGGAGGTCATGTTAATCAAATTACATCATATAGTCATCTCATACATAATCGAATTAGTATGAGCACTGCTATACCACATCACATGCACATCCTGCAAAACCAAGTTAGATGCCTCTAATCGGTTTATGCAAAATTTATTTTACGTGGCTTCTAAGGTTTTGACTTAAACCGCAGCGACCAACGTTCATCATCAAGTATGATAGTTCATGTCGCTAGATTAACTTTGCAGGGTGTATGAAGCACGAGACAATAAAATCTCGAACCCCATACTAAACTTCGTCATACGCATGACCCCAGTGCAGATCATATCTGCATTGCCCTGTCGTCTGCGAATTTCATCTTTCTTTTAACTACAGCAGAACCTAAAGAACTGATAGCACTTCCATGATCAATCAGGATCACGGATTGCCAGAACTTTGTCAAATTCCACCATGCTGTCTCGAGATTGAGCAAACACAAATTCTAGGGAAGCAACAAGAACATCGGGTAACAGATTTCATCTGTCACCCGCATAAATAATTTTCAGCAATAGATCTCATCTACTACCTAATTATATTATGCAATACCCATACATCTCTATGTATTCTAGATCGCAACCTGCATCTACGCATAGCACGGTTCATGATGCCGCTATAGGGTAACGCAGCAGGAAACAAAAAAATTCCGACCTACGCACCAGCCCAGGACCACTATGGAGACTGCATACAAGGTTTGATCTTTTTCGTTACCGACTCGTAGCGCAGCAGGAAGTAGAGTCGATGACGATCGGCGGTGCAGATCCCCGCAGCTAGGATTTACAACCTCCCAACCACGAGGATGTATACCCTCATCTGCTCCTCAGACAGCCCTCCGGGAGGCGGTCGAACAGCCCCCCGGACGGTGTCGCAAACAGCCCTTCGGGAGGACCTTCGAAACTCGAATGGTCACTCGGACAGCCCTTCGGGAGGACCTTCGAAACTCGGACGGTCACACGGACAGCCCTTCGGGAGGCACTCACGAACTAAGACCGAAACTACGATCTCTCTACAGAGTTGCACACATACGGTGTCATCTATCCGGCAGGGCTTCGCCGTCCAGAACTAGTTCCCACCGGAACCCGGACAGCCTTTCGGCTCTACGAAACTATTTCGCTGGGAGGGAGAGAGAAGCCAGATCATGCATGGCACTTGTATGCGAGAAGGGATGAGTGTGGAGGGCTGCCCCTCCACCTCTAATTATAGGAAATCCCAAGGGGTAGGGTAGTTTAACACAAAAACCCAAAATGCACATGAATGAAGTCCTTCCTCAAGGGCATAAGAGTGAAACCAAGGAACAAGAGGGGCTCCAAGGTGGAGCCCCAAGTGTGGCCGGCCACACCCCTTGGGGGGGGCCCCATGAGGGCCTCCCAATCCATCCATGTCATCCCTAGATCTTTTGAGTAAAGCCCCAAAAGGTGGCTTTCCATAAAATATCCCAAAAAGCACTTTCACTATTCATGACGACATTTTTTAGCGTCCGTTCGAACTAAAAATATTTGTGTGGGCTTAGAACATTTCCAGTACCCACCAAAATTATTTTCAACGCGTTCCAAAACAATTCCGGTTTAGTGATTTTCATCTGCGAAAAGCATCTGAAGTGGTTCCGGCAGCTCCGGAGCATATCCGGTTATTATCCCGGAAAATTCCAGAAAGCTTCCAGAATGATTCTGGCACCCTCCAAGAATTATTAGGCATGTGCCGAAACCAATTTGACTTTATGGTATCCCCTGAAACAACTTTTCAGTTTCATCGAAACTCATTCGATGACCTCTTTCTACGGAACCTTTTCCGCTGTCCGAAACTTTTCCGGTGTCCAAAACTTTTTCGGTGATTTTCTCTCAGACTCCTTGTCTAGTATTTAGTAGATAGATGACCCTTAAGCGTGTGACCCTATAGGTTCGGTGAAGTATAGACATGACTGGAACCCTTTCCGGTCAATGATCAACATCGGAGCCGTGGACACCCATATTGACCCCTATACCCACACGAATAAATATTCGAGTGAACCTCCAGTTGCCGTGTGCTATTCCTGTTGCTTCGCGATATGTTACAAATACCCGAGGTGAGACATGTTGGCATTCCCGTCGATCAACAACTTGTCCACTATGCTAGTTACCTCGTTACCGGTATTGTTTTCTTTTCTCGTTATCGTGTTCCGGCATCCCCATGATCAAATCACAAAGTGTCTGGCCAGACGATGATGGATACCGTAACACTGAGAGGGCCCAGAGATATCTCTCCATTGTCGGAGGAGCAAATCCCAATCTTGAGCTATCAAGTTATTTGACACACTTTTCCATGAACCCGTAAGCCGTCGTAATAGCCACCCATTTACGGATGACGTTTAACAAACCCCAAAGTTCATGAAGCAAGCATGAAGAAACTCGATACTATCATGGTCTAAGGAATCATGCAAATGTTAACCATCTCTGTATTATGTACCATTAACTTGTGATGAATGAATCTCATAGCATAACATCAATCCGGGTCGATTCAACACAAATGTTCTCTTAACATTTTGCCCTCAAAGTTGCTGGCATAGACATGCCCATGATCAGGAAAACAGAACCATCATGCAACACTTGAGCTAGTCTTAGAGGCCAGACTAGGAATACTTCTTACTGTTTATTATTCCACACGTGCATATGAGTCTTCCTCCGAGCCTCGTGGATATTGCAGACTCGAGAATCATTGCAGTTATAGCATGGAACATAAACATAATATGAACTCGGAGATAAATAATATCATTTATTATTGCCTCTAGGGAATATCTCCTACACCGCCTTCGCTCTGTTGGGTTACTTGTGGTTCCTTCAGTGTTGGCCACCCGGGCTCCTGTGTCATCTGCTCGCCTCACTGCTCCACCACTCCTGCCCACTCCTTCAGGGGGGGTGAGCCGTCCTCTTTATGCTGAGAAGAGTACGTCGCGCCGTGACACTTTCTGTGGTTACTGCTCTCGGTCAGGTCACCCAGAGTCTGATTTTCGCCAGAAGAAGCGAGACCAGAGGCGCTCCTCTTCCAGTGGCCCTCCTGCGTCTTCCTTGACTCCGTCACTCATTGACCAGGACATTGTACACCTCAAGCGTCTTCTTGCCTCCTCCGGCTCCTCGTCGACTGGTTCAGCTGCTGCTATGACTGCATCCCCTCCTTCACCATCCCAGGCCTCTACACAGTCAGGTACATCCTCGTGGGTTCTGGATTCTGGAGCCTCCTTTCATATGTATTCTGATTCTTCTGTGCTGTCTTCTCTCCGACCTCCTGATTCACCTGTTAATGTTCTTACTACCGATGGCACACCTCTTCCTGTTGCTAGTCGTGGTCTTCTTTACACTCCATCCTTTTCTGTTCCTAGTGTTTCCCATGTTCCTCGCCTTACCATGAATCTTTTTTCTGCTGCCCAACTCATCGATTCTGGTTGTCGTGTCATTCTTGATATCGACTCTTGCTCCATTCAGGATCGTCGCACCAAGGCTTTGGTTGATGCTGGCCCCCGGCGCCGTGAGTCAGAGGGCCTTTGGGAGGTTGACTGGCTTTGTGTTCCTTCCGCTGCCACCACTTCTGCCAACTCCCATGCTCGTGCTGCCTCTTCGTCTGCGTCATTCCAGCAGTGGCATAATCGTCTTGGTCACATCTGTGGCTCTCGCTTGTCTTTGTTAGTTCGTCAGGGCCTCTTAGGGTCTGTATCTGGAGATGTCTCCTTACATTGTAATGGTTGCAGACTTGGCAAACAGACTCAGTTACCTTATCCTACTAGTGAGTCTGTATCTCAGCGTCCTTTTGACTTAGTTCATTCTGATGTCTGGGGTCCTGCTCCCTTTGATTCGAAAGGTGGCCATCGCTACTATGTTTTGTTTATTGATTATTTCTCTCGCTACACTTGGCTCTACTTCATGAAATATCGTAGCGAGGTTCTCCCTATATACAAACGATTTGTTGCCATGGTTCACACCCAGTTTTCCACACCCATTCGTACCTTTCGTGTTGACTCTGCTGGAGAGTATATCTCTCAGCTGTTGCATGGTTTTCTCGTGGAACAAGGTACTCTTGCCCAGTTCTCATGTCCTGGTGCTCATGCTTAGAATGGCGTTGCCAAACGTAAGCATCGTCATTTTCTTGAGACGGCTCGTGCGCTGATGATTGCTGCTTCCCTTCCACCCCATTTTTGGGCTGAGGCTATTTCTGCATCCACCTATCTCATCAACATTCAGCCATCGACTGCTCTGCAGGGTGATATTCCTCTGGAGTGTCTCACTGGTCGCTCTCCTGACTACTCCGCTCTTCGTATGTTTGGATGTGTGTGCTATGTTCTTCTTGCCCCCCGAGAACGCACCAAACTGACTGCTCAGTCGGTTGAGTGTGTTTTCCTTGGTTACAGTGATGAGCACAAGGGCTATCGATGTTGGGATCCTATGGGTCGTCGCTTGCGCATCTCACGTGATGTGACTTTTGACGAGTCTCGTTCCTACTACCCACGTCCTTCTTCCTCGAGTTTCTCTGTGGACGTTCTTTCTTTCCTTCTGCTTCCCGCTACACCCTGCTATGTGCCTCCTGTGTCACCTCTTCCTCCGGCACCTCTCATTCCTTCTCATTCACCACCGACCCCATCTTCTCCATCCTCCTCCTCCACCTCTCCACCATCATCTCCAGTCTGTCGCCCTCTCTCACCGTTCCCTCTCCACTATTCTCGTCGCCCTCGTCCTGAGGATGTCTCCCCTGACACGCCTTCCACCTCTGGTGCACCTCCCCTCACGCCTTCCCCGGTTCACAACCTCCGGGCGCGGCCTCGCACCCCGCCTGATCTCTACTCTCCTGATCGGTATGGTCTCTCTGTTATTGCTGAGCTCACTTCCTATCGGACTGCCATGACTCAACCTGAATGGCAGCTTGCGATGGCCGAAGAGCTTGCTACCCTTGAGCGCTCTGGCACATGGGAGCTGGTTTCCCTCCTGTCGGGGATATACCTCGCGGTATGACCCGGCCGGAAGTATGACCCGGCCGGACTTGGCATTTCACCGATGACCCGGCCGGACTCATGGGTCCGGCGGCTCATTGGTCAAACAGCTCATGGACCAGACGACTCACTGGAGACCCGGCAGGCGGATCAGACGGACGCCACGGCCCAAGGCCCGGCAGGCTGGCTTATACTCCGGTGGGCCGGCTTAAGATGAAAGGTGTGAGGATTATTTCCTTTACAAGGAAGCAAGACCCGGACTTGTATTCAACTTATAAAGAAAGATAGACTAGTCCTAATCCTACTAGGACTCCGCATGTAACCCGCCCCTCTAACTTATATAAGGAGGGGCAAGGCTCCCCAAAAGGGACGAGTAACAAGAAACAATCTCTAGGGCTAGACACCGAGAGCCAGTTCCCGGCGACTCTCCCGTGATCATACTGAGACCTAGCCCCAAACAGCATGTAGGGTTGTTACCGGATGATGTTTCCCGGGGCCCGAAGCTGTCTAAATCCTTGTCTTGTGTTGCGTCTCTCGATTCCGCTCAACCCCTCTCAAGCTACCACATAGATGCGTTGGCCTCGCGACTAATTCCTGACACTAAGGACATCTGCTGTGACAATTCCACGACAGTTGGCGCCCACCGTGGGGCCTGCGCACGGTGGTGTTGAGTTCTTGAAGGGATCTCTTTAGGGATCGAGAAGCTCGCGAATAGACGGACAAAGAAGAGCCGGCTTTAAGCAATCGCGCAGGGTAACATGAGGCCGGACAACCTTGAGCACAATCGGCGATCAAAATCGTGATTAAACTTCGGAGCCATCGGGTACAAGATTATGATCTTGAGGAAGCTAGGGTTGCGTCGGCTCCGCCACGGCCGTCCAGAAAAGTCGTCGAGACCGAGATTAAAACTTTCCGCTGCAGTTTTTCCTTCTTGGATTAAGGGACGTATACACCGAGGCCGACGCGAAGTCATCCTGTGCTATGGTCAAGTCCATGTAAGCCTCGTTTTCCTCCAATCGATCAATCTAGGGGGAGCAACCAGATCAGATCTTCCTTTGCAAAAATTCATACAGAAAATATACACCAAGAAGACTGAAGCTGTCACGTGGTAAGATAATCCATCATGGTACTAGATGTTATTGCTAATATGCAAGTGGTCAAAGGTCAAAATACCATGAGTCAGCGAGAAAAAAAAAGAGGAAGGCCACGACCCGATCTATTCAATCGGTTACGACTCGGAAGCAACTTCCGCAGCCACGACCTTGCTCAGCCACCGCCGCCGCCGGATTGAGCCGGCCCTACAGCCGCGACCCCGCGGTTGAGCCGCCCTCGTCGGTCCCCGGTCGCTTCAGCTCGTCTTGAGGAGTCTTCCGCGTGTGGTAACTCTGGCGCTTTAGCCGCCCCTTGAATTCGGCCACACCGGCCGTGCTGGCCTCCTGCGCCACCCCATACCATCTCCGCCTCGGACTCGCCAGGCCACACGCGCTTCGCATCATCCGCGGATCCCTCTGTTTCTTCGAGCTGGCCCCGTGTGGTCATGAAGTCTGAAGCCGCTGACCCGGATGAGACTTTCCAACCCGCTGCGCTGGATCGCCCCGTTTTCAACGCCGAGTTCCACTGGTCACCACACCTCGAGCCGCCGTCCGTTTGCAAGTCGCCTCCACGCGTCCGGGCCTCCCTGGTTTCCATGCTCCTCCTGCCGACTCGCCGGCGTGGCCGTGGGTCGTCGTTCTTCGCCCTGCGGTGCTGTGGGTCCTCAACTACAGCTGCGCCTTCGACAGCCACGATCTGACTTGCTCCGGCCGGCGCCGGCTCACAGCTGCTGCTCTTGCTGGCTGCTCCCGTGCCGGTTCATCTCTGCAAGCCTCGCTTTTGAGCTGTCGCACCGGCAAGGGCCAGATGCAGTTTCAGCCTTTTGTTTTAAGATGTCAACGCCTTCCATTCCAACGTCAAGGCCTTTGAGGATTGGGGATAAGGCAAGATTATTCAAAGTTGGATGTATCGTTTCTAGGGAGCTGTTTCAAGCACACGAATGGGTGTCACATCAAACAGAGAAACGAGACTACAAGTTTATAATTATTGGAATATGGCGTTCACCCAACAGAACATCAGCGCTTGTCCGTGCCGTGCTGCTGGACGGATACATGCGCAAGTTGCCGCTCCCGCTACATCAACACACGCGACTGATTCATCGTCTGCGCCCGCGGCCGAGCCGTTTCCAACGCTGCGGGCGACTCTCTCGTCCGCGCCGGCTTACAATGCCGCGGCTGATTCTCTCGTCCGCACCGGCTTACCACGCCCAGGTCGACTCACCCGTCTGCGCCGGTTTACAACATCGCAGACAACTCACCATCCGCCCCCGCGGCCGGTTCACCAGACTGCACCGGGCCGCATCTATGTTGCCTCTGATGATGCGGTCGTTTTTACCGTCCGTCTCTCGCGGCCTGGTTTACATCAACACACTGGGCCGCACCTGTCTGCATGAGCTGTTTGAGCAAGTCACAGCTTGGGTAGCCCGGTTTTCTTTCAACAAAATGGAGGCAAATTATCATATACTATCAACCGTCGTCTGCACTGGGTGGCTCAATGGGAAGGCTCAGAAGTCGCCGCCACTACAGTTTGGTTAACTTCAAAACATCCAGTTGGAAGGAACCATTGGCCGAGTTGCTGCCACGGCTCATACGGGATCATTTATAACCCGCCGCAGTCACTTCAACCTTTTGTGGATTCACATCGCGCTATCAACACCAATGATATACACCTTATGCTATGGTCAATATGGAGAATCTCAAAGCCAACTCCTCGAGTCGTCTTGAGACTCGGGGGCTACAATGATATGACTCGGCATCATTGGTCGATTTCAATGCATTCAAGAACTCCGGGTCATTGGAGGGAAAAATAACCCGATCCCGGAGGCTACCGCCATATTGGTGAAAAGTTTAAAGGCCGTCAGAAAATTTCCGGCTTAAAAAGAAGGATTCCGGTTTAGATCCGGCTCAAGAGACTTGACATCTCCCACAAAGCACTGAAGCTCTTAAATATCCAGTTTAAAATCCGGTTCAAGGGAAATTTACCTGCCACAAAGTTTTGAAGCTCTCAAATCCGGTTCAAAATCCGGTTCAAGGTAAATTTGTTTATCACAAAGCTTTGAAACTTTCAATATCCGGTTTTTCCGGTTCAAAAAGAATTTATCTCTCGCAAAAGTTCGAGTTCTCAGGAAAAATTAAAGGGACCAAAAAGAGTCTGTTACAAAGCACAACCCAACATAGGTACCCTACTTTAAATGACCATTGGGAGCTGATCGTATTCGAATTTAGCTTAACCCTTTTGGTGTGACCCTGATCGTATTCGAATCAGAGTCATTAAATATTCTCATGATCACTAGGGGGCTTCCTGTTCAAACATAGGTCGTATTCGAACCAAAGAGAACATAGCTGTCGATACCCTTTTGATCGGCACACTGCCGAGCTCATTGGGGAGTTTCTTGATCGTATTCGAATCATAGCTCAACCCCTTTTGGGAGCCGACGTGGATCGTATTCGAATCAGCGTCGTTAAACAACTCTCAAGGTCGTTTGGGGGCTTCCTGTTCAAACATAGGTCGTATTCGAACCAAAGAGAACATAGTTGTCGGTGCCCTCTTGATCGGCAACGCCAAAGCCACTGGGGGCTATATGATCGTATTCGAATCTTAGCTTAACCCCTTTGGGACGGTTTTCTGATCGTATTCGAATCAGAAGCCTCAAATTTTTTGAAGTCTCTTTTTGCAAACAATTTTTGGATTTTATTTGAAGCTCTTTTGATCATATCTAAAGTGTATATGAGTGGTTGCTATTTAACCCGGTTTGACTTTGGATGATAAGTATCATAAATATTTGGAAGTCTTGATTTCTAAAGATTGGGTTATCACCCTTACTGCACAGGTCATATAAACCGGCAGTGAAAATTCAATATCACAGGGATCTTGTGATCTAATTATGTGCAGGATAAGACTACATTTGGGTGGTTACCCGCCCTGGTTTTTGACGTTAAGTCGCCAGGGCATATGTTGTTTAAACTCTGCAGGATTTACAGAGCTATGACTTACATAAATGATTAAATTCAAGCCCATCATCATAGATTGAAATTGGTGTCTCAAAAGGGTTATCAATTCTTGATTTTCTCAAAGGCTATAAGCCGCCGGGTTGTACAAATTCCGGCTTACAATGGAGGCGTATTAAATCGCCATCGGCCAAGAGCCGCCGGGTATTTAAACTCCGGATTGACTTATCAGCAGATAAGGTCCCATGTCACTGTCAGCATGCACCATGGCACTTGGGGGCTAATGTAAAGACATTTTTTGCTCAACTTATTGAAGACCTGACTCATCACATTGTAATGAGCCGGCCCTTGGGGGCTACACGTTGCTGGTCAAATTTACATGATCATATTTACAAAGTCCCTGCTCATTATTGCATAATGACCCGGCCCTTGGGGGCTACACTGGTTCAAGTTTTTATGAGCATAAGGCAATTACAAGTCCCAGGTTGCTGCAAGCATGACAACCCGGCACTTGGGGGCTACATATATGGAATATTCAGTTTATGACTAATGATTAAGATGAATAACCCGGATTTCTTCAAGGTTGCATTACTAATATTGAAGCAAGTCTTAAGTTATCACTATGTTCTCCTCTTAAGACTTGGGGGCTACAGGTGATATACATATAAGGGGGAAAATTCTTCAAATTCTCAGTTTTGAGAAGATCAAGTTGACCCGGTGTTTGCAACAATCATGATCCGGTGTCCCCAACAGTTATGACCTAGTGCTATCAATATTTACAAGCCGGCAATTTTGGTTATGATAAACCGGCAAGTTTTACCTCTTCAAGCCGGCTGAAAGTCAAATGAGTATTTCAAAACCAATATCTTTTAAGCCGGTGCTTTGGAAGCCGATTCAAGTGAATTATTTCTTACAATATTTCCCTACAAGAGACCAATGCCAGCAAATTGACTCTGAAGCTGGCCTATTGACCCGGATATTCCAAGAGAAAATGTCAAGGACTTAAGGATGATCAGGTGCCGGATTACAAGAATATTTAACCCGGAGCACAACCTGTCAAATTTGTTCTTCAGTTATTTTGCAGGATCAGTTTAACATGGATAAATCCAAATTAAACTGGGGGCTAATGTCGGGGATATACCCCGCGGTATGACCCGACCGGAAGTATGACCCGGCCGGACTTGGCATTTCACCGATGACCCGGCCGGACTCATGGGTCTGGCGGCTCATTGGTCAAACAGCTCATGGACCAGACGACTCACTGGAGACCCGGCAGGCGGATCAGACGGACGCCACGGCCCAAGGCCCGGCAGGCTGGCTTATACTCCGGTGGGCCGGCTTAAGATGAAAGGTGTGAGGATTATTTCCTTTACAAGGAAGCAAGACCCGGACTTGTATTCAACTTATAAAGAAAGATAGACTAGTCCTAATCCTATTAGGACTCCGCATGTAACCCGCCCCTCTAACTTATATAAGGAGGGGCAAGGCTCCCCAAAAGGGACGAGTAACAAAAAACAATCTCTAGGGCTAGACACCGAGAGCCGGTTCCCGGCGACTCTCCCGTGATCATAATGAGACCTAGCCCCAAACAGCATGTAGGGTTGTTACCGGATGATGTTTCCCGGGGCCCGAAGCTGTCTAAATCCTTGTCTTGTGTTGCGTCTCTCGATTCCGCTCAACCCCTCTCAAGCTACCACATAGATGCGTTGGCCTCGCGACTAAGTCCTGACACTAAGGACATCTGCCGTGACAATTCCACGACACCTCCATCCTGGTGTTCGTCCCATCACCTGCAAGTGGGTCTACAAGATTAAGACTCGCTCCGATGGTTCTCTTGAGCGCTACAAAGCTCGTCTTGTGGCCCATGGTTTCCAGCAGGAGCAGGGACGCGATTATGATGAGACATTCGCTCCTGTGGCTCACATGACCACTGTCCGCACTCTCCTTGTTGTGGCTTCTGTTCGTCAGTGGTCTATCTCTCAACTTGATGTCCAGAACGCCTTTCTCAATGGAGAGTTGCGTGAGGAGGTTTACATGCAGCCACCACCGGGGTACTATGCTCCTGACGGTATGGTCTGTCGACTTTGCCGCTCCCTCTATGGTCTTAAACAGGCCCCTCGCGCCTGGTTTGAGCGCTTCGCCTCTATGGTGACTGCCGCTGGTTTCTTTTTTCTTGCCCAGTGATCATGATCCCGCGTTGTTTGTTCACACGTCTCCTTGTGGTCGGACTCTTCTCCTTCTTTATGTTGATGACATGATCATCACTGGTGAGGACTCTGACTACATTGCCTTTGTTAAGGCCCGCCTTCACGACCAGTTCCTCATGACTGATCTTGGTCCTCTTCGCTATTTTCTTGGAATTGAGATCTCCTTGACCTCTGATGGCTTCTACATCTCTCAAGAGAAATATATTCAGGATCTTCTTGCTTGAGCTGCTCTCAGTGATGACCGCACGGTTGTGACTCCAATGGAGCTCAACGTTCAGCTTCGTGTCTCTGATGGTGACCCTCTTCCTAATCCCACTCGCTATCGTCACCTCGTTGGTAGCCTTGTCTATCTTGCTGTTACGCGTCCTGACATCTCCTATTATGTTCACTGATACGTCTCCAACGTATCTATAATTTATGAAGTATTCATGCTATTATATTATCCTTCTAGGATGTTTTATATGCATTTATATGCTATTTTATATGATTTTTGGGACTAACCTATTAACCTAGAGCCCAGTGCCAGTTTCTGTTTTTTCCTTGTTTTTGAGTTTTACAGAAAAGGAATTCCAAATGGAGTCCAATTGACGTGCCAATTTTTTATGATTTTTTCTGGACCAAAAGAAGCCCCCGGAGTAAAAGAGTTGGGCCAGGAGAGTCCCGAGCTGCCCACGAGGGTGGGGGGCGCGCCCACCCCCCCTGGGCGTGGGCCTTTGCCTCATGGACAACCCGGAGACCCCCCTGACGTGAGACCTACGCCAAAAAATCCTATAAATACTGAAACCTCTAGAAAATAACCTAGATCGGGAGTTCCGCCGCCGCAAGCCTCTGTAGCCACCAAAAACCAATCGGGACCCTGTTCCGGCACCCTGCCGGAGGGGGGATCCCTCACCAATGGCCATCTTCATCATCCCGGCGCTCTCCATGACGAGGAGGGAGTAGTTCACCCTCGGGGCTGAGGGTATGTACCAGTAGCTATGTGTTTGATCTCTCTCTCTCTCTCGTGTTCTTGATTTGGCACGATCTTGATGTATCGCGAGCTTTGCTATTATAGTTGGATCTTATGATGTTTCTCCCCCTCTACTCTCTTTAAATGGATTGAGTTTTCCCTTTGAAGTTCTCTTATCGGATTGAGTCTTTAAGGATTTGAGAACACTTGATGTATGTCTTGCATGTGCTTATCTGCGGTGACAATGGGATATTCACGTGACCCACTTGATGTATGTTTTGGTGATCAACTTGCGAGTTCCGTGACCTCATGAACTTATGCATAGGGGTTGGCACACGTTTTCGTCTTGACTCTCCGGTAGAAACTTTGGGGCACTCTTTGAAGTACTTTGTGTTGGTTTGAATAGATGAATCTGAGATTGTGTGATGCATATCGTATAATCATACCCACGGATACTTGAGGTGACATTGGAGTATCTAGGTGACATTAGGGTTTTGGTTGATATGTGTCTTAAGGTGTTATTCTAGTACGAACTCTTGAATAGATCGATCCGAAAGAATAACTTTGAGGTGGTTTTGTACCCTACCATAATCTCTTCGTTTGTTCTCCGCTATTAGTGACTTTGGAGTGACTCTTTGTTGCATGTTGAGGGATAGTTATATGATCCAATTATGTTATTATTGTTGAGAGAACTTGCACTAGTGAAAGTATGAACCCTAGGCCTTGTTTCAACGCATTGCAATACCGTTTACGCTCACTTTTACCACTTGTTACCTTGCTGTTTTTATATTTTCAGATTACAAAAACCTATATCTACCATCCATATTGCACTTGTATCACCATCTCTTCGCCGAACTAGTGCACCTATACAATTTACCATTGTATTGGGTGTGTTGGGGACACAAGAGACTCTTTGTTATTTGGTTGCAGGGTTGTTTGAGAGAGACCATCTTCATCCTACGCCTCCCACGGATTGATAAACCTTAGGTCATCCACTTGAGGGAAATTTGCTACTGTCCTACAAATCTCTGCACTTGAGGCCCAACAACGTCTACAAGAAGAAGGTTGCGTAGTGGACATCATTCACATCCTGAGTCAGTTTGTTTCAGCCCCCACCTCTGTCCACTATAGTCATCTCCTCCGTGTTCTACGATACCTTCGTGGCACGATCTCTCAGCGTCTTTTCTTTCCCCGCTCCAGCTCTCTTGAGCTCCAGGCCTACTCTGATGCTACCTGGGCTAGTGATCCCTCTGATCGACGCTCGCTCTTTGCTTACTGTGTCTTTCTTGGCGGCTCTCTTATTGCCTGGAAGACAAAGAAACAGACTGCAGTTTCTCGCTCGAGTACAGAGGCTGAGTTGCGGGCCATGGCTATGTTGACGGCTGAGGTGATCTGGTTACGGTGGTTACTTGAGGATTTTGGTGTGTTTGCTACTACCTCGACTCCCTTATTGTCAGACAGTACTGGTGCTATCAGTATTGCGCGTGACCTAGTGAAGCATGAGCTCACCAAGCACATCGGTGTGGATGCCCACTTTGTGCGTGCTGCTGTGCAGGATCAGACTCTCGCTCTTCACTATGTGCCCTCTGAGTTACAGTTGGCTGACTTTTTCACGAAGACACAGACTCGAGCGCGGCATACCTTTTTCCTCTCCAAACTCATCGTTGTTGATCCACCATGAGTTTGAGGGGGGGTTAGATGTGTATAGTCTCTTTTCGGTACATCCCCATTGTATAAGGGGCTTCCTGCACTTTGACATACATGTATATGTAATGGCCTTTGGCCCTCAGTAAAGTTCAGTTGCTGATTATCCAACAGTCGCAACCTCCGCCTCCTCCTCCGCGATGCCGCCGAAGATGACGAGGTCGTCGCCGCCTCCGCCCTCAAGTGCCTCGGCTTCGCGCTCTACCACCCCGTACTCGTCTCCACCATCTCAGGTAGTAGCGCCTCCTGGTAGCCCCTATCTTTTTTTTGAAAGATCCAGCCCTAGCTGGCATTGATTTCATTAGCAGAGAGAAGGCGGGAAACAAGTTTGATCAAGTGATCGATGGGGTGAAATAGAGAAGGTACATGTGGCCAGCCTAGTGGCTATGCTGGCACTGATAGTATCGGGATATCTCTCACGGCATATCCCCGAAGGGGTGCTCTATGCAGGCTGCTCCTGCGATCCTCCATTGCTCCATGTCGCGACGACACGCTTCGATGATGGTGCGAGAGCACGGCATCTTACCGCGGAAGGTGCATGCATTACGCTCAAGCCATATGTGCCAGGCAATGAGTGCAAGAATTGATCTGGTGCCCTTCATGTCGGTTGGGCTTGCCGCGTCCGTCATCAGTCTCACTCTTTCCGTCGTCGTCGTTCCGCAGCTCCAGGTAGCGTGTGCCAGGGAGTGACAGCCCCGCCATGATGCCGCCGTTGTCCAGGCCTGGATAGCAATCGGGCATTCCCAGAAAAGGTGGGAGGAGGACTCCAAGCTTCACAGACAGAGTTGGCAGAAGTAGCTGTTCTCCCAGCCACGCCGCTACAGGCGATCGTTGCACCATAGCCTGTCGAGGTGTAGCATCCAGAGGAACATCTTGAGCTTCCCAGATGCCCAGATACGCCAGACGTTCTTGGAGGGGAAGGGTGCCATTGGCGCCTGGAACTGTGCCGCGTAGGCGGAGCAAGCGGAGTAGTGCCCGGAGGTGGTAGCAGTCCAGCGGATTGTGTCGCTGAGGTCGTCGTTGATGATGTTGCCCGCTCTCCGAATCGCCCTTGCAAGCTGGAGCACAGAGGGCGCAATGCTACTGATTTCCCCGTGGCGGAGATCAAGGATCCGTAGCCCCTATCTCGTCAACTAAATGTGTGGTTTATGTCTGTGCGGAGTTAGGCTTAGGCCCAGTCAAGAAAAATCTTGGTGGAATGTTGGCGACCACCATGTTGTTCTGACAATCTGGCTTCTGTCAGTCCATGCCTTGCACGGCTGTAGGTTTACCTTCCAGTCTTCCACTGATACAATATGGTTAATAAGCCATTGTCTCAGATCCATTTTCCTATCATCTAGCAGTTTCATCCTCACACATTGGCCTTTCAATCAGAGCTGGTAGTTTACATTTTCTTAGGAAAACGTAGAAAATTTTCATTTCATGGCAGGTACTCTGCGTACACATGCTAGAAGTTGGAGAGAGAGAGAGAGCGCTTTGGTGTGAAATATAGCAGAAGTTCATCGTTACATGTTTGAAATTCAAAGTGTGTGTTGATGGAGGTGGAAGGAGAGATTGGGAGCCGGATCTGTTACTAATTGAGGTGGCAAACATGGACCGGGGTTGTGGAGATAGTTGGTGGAGAAAGAAGATGTTGAGTGATTTATTGATAAAAATGTAGATTATATATAGGTATACGTTAACTCAACTAAATCTTCATATTGATTATATATATTGCTTGTGCGGGATGGTTATGAGTTGAGAAATAAATTTTTATTATACTTGCCGAAGTACCATGCAAATGAGCTAAAAACAACATTCCTAACCTTGTACAGGAATACTTAAGTGCATCAAGTATATCTTAGTTTATATTATATGTGGAACATTGCTCTTTATGTATACATCATCAAGTTACATTTGAAGTGAAGTGGATTTTAAAAGAAAAAATTAGTTGTTGCAGCCTATCTTTTCTATACATATGAAATATGATATAAATTATATGCGCAATTAAGTAAAAATCTATATGTGTGAAATTTAATATGCATTGTATTCATAGGTGTAACTAAAAAACCTAAAATAAAAGCCCGTGGCAACGCACGGGCATTCTACTAGTAGACCATAGTCATGGCAATGAACCCCTCCATCACACCGACCATAATCCAGGTTATAATCACAGCTCTCAAGGCCTTGTCCGACATTCAAAAGATTATCATCCTCGTAATCGTCAGTAATGTGATCACCGCCGTCCTCCTCGATCATGGATTATATTGTGTTCATCCCACAGCCGGCAGGAGCAAGTCGCCTTCTTGTCCTTCCATTCTTTCCCACAGGTGTAGCAAAATTCATAGCCGCACCTGCAAGAAGCGGGAACAGATCCAGCAAAGGTTAACAGGAAACAAGTCTTGAGGCTCCAGGTCCAGAATGAGCATTAGCACACAGAAGACATATAAAGTCACTGAACATAGTAAAGATGTGTATGAGAATGGCACAGCCAGAAGTAAATACTTACACGCAAGTTATATGGTAGCAACCCTCTGCGAGTTCAATCATGTGGTTGCATTTGACACACTTGCGCCACGACCGCTGCTGTGCAAGGTTCTGCAGCTTGGCATCTTCTGGACGAACATGAGGATACTTTCTCTTGTAGTCACAGCAACTCATCCCAGCATGCCATGGGACCTTACAGCTGATGCAGAACAAACCCTTGCATTTGATACACTTTCTCAACGTTGGACCTCCAGCAACAGTGTACATTAAGGCCCATGAGCTTATCACTTCTCTCAAAGACATCAAGGCTGAACACTTGGAGTACGGGCAATAGATCTTCTGAGTAGGAGGGATTTGTCCTTCCCTGATACGTTGCACCATGATCTCTAACAGTTGTGGCGACAGGAATATCTTTGAATCCTTCATGGTTAGTTTGGTAGTGCAACCATCTTGTGGACAAGCTGGGAGAGTTCCACCAAGTAGCTTAATTTTCACATGCTCTTTCATGCAGGAGAAGCAAAACCGATGTGCACAACCTTCAACTGCGTAAATCTTAGAAAGATCAGTGTCTTCCAAACAGATGGCGCAGGTCTCTCTCTTCTTGGTACCTACCAACTCTGTTGCTAATTTTGTTGCATAACCGACTTGGCCTCGAGGAATAAGTGAGAATTCACATTGCTTGAATTTCCTCATCAGTGAAAGAGCCTCATTTACCATATCTTCAATCTTATTCTTTGTCTGACGCCAGGTTCCAAGCATCTGGATGAATATGACAACGTAATAAGATCAGTGCAGTTCAAATGAATTCAATCACTTGACCATTAAATCTATCTATTACATAGTTAACGCAATAAAAACAATTGTTCAGATTAATAAGATATCAGTAATAGAAAAAAACAGCTCAAACTAATCTTCTACAACAACTGAATATATATGTCCTGTTGGAGCTTGTGTTCAGCAACCTGACGACAGGAAATACAAAGAGTAATGTAGTGTCCTATAAAAAGACACATCGCACAGAGATGAAAAGATGGAGGAAAAAGGGTCCATGCAAAGCAGACACAAGTACTCGCATAGGTGACGTAAATTGTAGTAAGGCTGCTCCTCTTGTTTACTACTCCCTCCGTCCCAAAATAAGTGTCTCAACTTTGTACTAACTCTAGTACAAATTTGTACTAAGCTCAAGACACTTATTTTGGGACGGAGGGAGTAGATACTAGGCTTATTCCAAGAATTTCTTGACGGGACATTGCTAGCTGAAATCCACATCAAAAAAAGCATGCATACCAAAAAGGAGGAAACGAGAAGCAAAATAATCAAAACTGGCAGAAAACAAGTGTGTACTATGGCCTAAAGTGATTGGTAAGTTTAACTATCCTGATTGTAGAATACACAATCAGTGTGAGATGGTAAATAACTGCTAGGATAAGTGAATAACCTGCACGTAGCTACCATGTTTGATATAAAGAACTGAAAACTCTTAATTAACGGGAAAGATGAGAAAAGACTACAGGTAGGTCAAGATTATAACAACTTTGATTGATTAGACTACATTAATGATATTAAATCGAATATAAATCTTGTTTGAGATTTTTCAAATATATTGGCAACAAATTTTATACTATATACAAAGGGAGTCCATAATTGGTATGCGTGGCATACTCAGTTTGGAATCCGGTGAAGCAAACATAAAAGGCCCTAGCACTATGTGATCTGCGCAAGTATGCTATCCAATTTCCAATGGTTCTTGGCAAAACTGTTAGTTTCAGATGGATTACAAACTCAAACAATGCAAGATCTCTGCTGGCTAACATGCTTAGCACTTTTGTCCCTTAAAGTGATAACGTTTTATTTTTCTTTAAACGCATTTGTTTACAGAAACAGGAGATGAATTTGAATTAATGCCGAAGGTGGTTTTAGACAAGAAAAATAAATAGGACTAGAGTTTGAAGCTCAAGGTTCGAGCTAGCACTACAGATATTACTTATAACAAGCATGGTAGGATACAAGAATGGATCCGAAATTACAATTTAAGGCTCAAGATTCAAACTAAAGCAAGATACTTGAACTGTCATCGGGCTTTACCCTTAGTGGGGGGTGATCTACAATCTAGTCAAAGGTTGGATCTCAAAATCATGAATGTCTTGAGACTAAAATTCTTGCATTAATATGCTATGTAATCAGAATATCAGTCGATAACCAAACTCATGTGTAAAAGGGCAACCCGGTGCATGTAGCTCCCGTTTGCGCAGGGTCCGACCACTTTGGGTCTATTGTACGCAGCCTTTCCCTACATTTCTGCAAGAGGCTGTTTCCAGGACTTGAACCCGTGACCTCATGGTCACAAGACAACAGCTTTACCAAACTCATGTGTATCCAGCTTATACCAAGGTTGGACGTTAGACACGTAGCACTTTAGTCAAGCTTACACAGTGGATGTTGCACACTGATCTCTCCTTGTACTTGTAGTATCATTTGCTTGCAGTCTCATGCGAAATGTCAGAGCATTTCTAAACGTAGGTGCATTTCTGGCGTCTCTTTGGATAGAAACAGAAAATGTACACGAATAGGATAGAAGTGACAGTGCAATCCTATATGATCACAAACAAGAGTAACTGTTCTAAAGATATACGGATGCATCATAGTAATTTTGCATAATTAAGAAGAGAATGCAAGGAAACAATGTTTTGTTTCTTTCAATATGCCTAACCTCAAATAAGAATTCCTTGAAGACTCCCATGGGTTCATAAATTTGGCAGGCACAAAAGTCCTATAAGCTAATTGTGTAACACAGTAATAGGATGACAAACATATAAACCACAACTGATGGTGATCTCATTTATTTTTACAGAAAATTATATAGGAGCATTGCTGTTGACGAAATATTTGCAAAGAAACTGGTCCTAGGACTTGAACTGCGTAGGTATGACACAAAGACACCTCTTCATCAACTAAACTATTATTACAACACATATTTATTAGATAATACGATGTGCGCTTCAATAAAAAAAATCTTAGATAATGATGAATATTAGCATACCAGGTCAAGTTGCACTCTTAACGTCTAGAAGCAAACTCAATTTCTACAAAAGTAACTCAACTGAGATCATATGCATGCAGAGGGGTTGATGAACGATAAGCAAAGAGATCTACAATATACATAAACTTCCCCTAATTTTGTGTGCCTATGAGGTAGGTTCCTCTGTTGATGAAGAGACCTATGATGTGGGGGGGGGGGGGGGGGGGGGGGGTAGTATAGTGGAACGCTTCTCAGGCATAATGTCATGCTACTCAAAGATGCATCGCACTGAATCTTTTTAAGTTCTGCATCATTCATGGAGCAGTGGATAAGTCAAAGCTACAGAAGAGAAGACTTCGTATGGTCTTGCATGCTGGATGACGCCTACTTGCATGCCATCAGTCTTCAACATGGTACATATTGAGCTGATCTTGACTTGTGCTTAGTTGACTATTGACAAAGAACAATGCACGAATAACACAAGTAAAGAAGAAATAAAGCTAATGACAGGAGACTAGCTTTTAGGAAAGTTCTTATAGCTAAAATTAATGGAAGATCGGTGTATTGACGAAATGAAAATTTTCATACAGTAACTTTAATGATGTTTTCTCAAGATGATTTCCAGCTACGATCTTTCTACAATTTTGAAAGTCGATGCAAAGTCACACGAAACATATAAAATATTGTATAATAATCAGTAAAATAGGCTACAATCAAAGAAAGCAAGCTAACAGCCTTGAGAAAAAGGAAACACCACATATGGTAATGCACAATGAATCTAACTGCTTTAATGTGAGGACCAGCTTGCTAGTTTACATGTACATCAAGTATCTCCTCCTGTACGCAAATTGTAGAATGCGAGTGAGCAAGTACTTCTACACCGAACTTAGAACCAAAATTCCCTTCCTACAGATGTCCCATGTTAGTCTTGACCTAGTAAGCATGAAACATGAACTCGAGTACTAGTAACAATTTTGTATGAACATGATAATACAAAAAAGAACATGTGCACCAAACAATGTTGGAAAGACGAATGATCAATAGAGAAGCACCTGCACTAAGAAAATTTCACACAAAACTGATTGGTTACTTCTACTTTTCTTGCAGTGCGATAAGAAAGAACAGCAGATAGTGGAACTGAATGTTTGTACAACTAATTATAATGAGCATTGAAATAGTGCTACAAATTTATGTTTCGCCTACATTTAGCTAGAGATGGGACTATGTGATGATTTAATCATCTCTTTATATAACTCTAGCAGTCTAGAATTCCTTGAACATTGCAAATAAACACCGAAATCTCCATATCGACAATGTTAGACCTTTGAACCTGAGCACTGATAGTTGTGGATGACACTAGGAGAGTTGGGACAATTTTCGTTGGTTTATTTCTCACACAATGCCATGCCAACCTGAGGGGTTGGGGTTACATACTTATAGGCTGCTAGCCAGCCAAGCATATGCTGAGATGCTGCTAAGATGCCAGTCCAAGATGCTAGTCTAAGATGCCAGTCTAAGATGCTATCCTAAATGACAGTCCTTGATGGTCAGGAACTCTATCCTAACTGCCACAAGGACCATGTGCTGCAGCCCCACAACGACCCTAGTACACAGACTTATCCATCATTCTCCCCCTAAGTCTTGTACGTCGTCTTGTGGGAGAGTTGAATCATCCCAATCCTGGAGCAAAGTTCGAGGAACTTGACCCTCCCAAGAGGCTTGGTGAGCAGGTCTGCGAGCTGATCTGTGGTGTTAATGTAGCTCGCCTCGATGCTCCCTTCTTCCACACAGCTGCGGACGAAGTGATACCTCAGTCGGATGTGCTTGCTCCGTTCGTGGAACACGGGGTTCTTTGCCAGGGCCAGGGCGGACTTGCTGTCCACCAGGAGCTGCACCGTTCTGGTGTCTTGAATGAGAAGATCACCAAGCAGTCAAGCGAGCCAGAGCGCCTGAGTGCAGGCGGTGGAGGCCGCGATGTACTCAGCCTCACAGCTGGACAGGGCCACCACCTGCTGCTTGACTGATTGCCAGCTCACGAGACACTTGCCGAGGAAGAAGAGGATCCCGCTCGTGCTCTTGCTGGTGTCGATGTCGCCGGCGTGGTCGCTGTCGCTGTACCCGACGAAGTGTGCCGCCCCCGGACACCTAGGGTAGTGGAGACCGTGGTCGAGGGTCCCTGCTATGTAGCGGACGATCCTCTTCACTGCCTGCTGGTGTTCCGACGTCGGTCGCTCCATGAACCGACTGACATAGCCGACGGAGAATGCCAAGTCCGGCTGTGTGTGGGTGAGGTAGCGAAGGCTCCCCACAAGGCGTCGGTACTGCGTAGCATCCACTTCCTTCGTCGTGCTGTCACGGCTCAGTTTCAGCCTCTCCTCCATTGGAGTGAGAGCTGGATGGCAGTCGGTGAGCCCAGCTAGCTCAACGATGCGCTTGGCGTAGGAGGACTGTCGAAGCGCGATCCCGGAGTGGTCCTGGTGCACCTCAATCCCTAGATAGAAGGAGAGGAGCCCCAGATCACTCATGTGGAAGGTCGCCTTCATGTCTTCCTTGAACGCCGCCACTTCTGCATCTTTGGTGCCGGTGATCACCAAGTCGTCAACATAGACGCCCACCAGCAAGGCATTTCCTCCACTGCCCCGTCGGTAGACGGCAGCCTCATGCGGGCTTTGCTCGAAGCCCATCTTCTTTAGCGTGGAGTCCAGCTTGGCGTTCCACGCCCTAGGTGCCTGCCGTAGGCCATAGAGGGCCTTGCGCAGGCGGAGCACCTTACCCTCCTGGCCGGGAATCGCAAAACCCGGTGGCTGATGCACGTAGACTTCCTCCTTCAAGTCACCGTTGAGGAATGCCGACTTGACATCCATGTGATGGACATGCCAGCCCTCCTGGGCAGCCAGCGCAAGGAGAAGTCGCACGGACTCCATCCGTGCCACGGGGGCGAAGGCGTCGTCGAAGTCGACTCCTTCCTGCTGCAAGAAGCCTCGGGCCACCAGGCGAGCCTTGTGCTTGATGATGGCGCCGGCTCCATCCCTCTTCAGCTTGAACACCCACTTAAGGGTGATTGCGTGGTGACCACGAGGGAGGTCAGCGAGCTCCCAGGTGCTGTTTTGCTCGACCGCATCCATCTCCAACTGCATCGCGGCGCGCCATGCCGCATCTCTCTCGGCCTCTGCAAAGGACCGTGGTTCGCCGTCCTCACACGCAAGTTGTAGCTGCGCCTCCAGGTCACGTGCCATCAGTCCCGGCACCGGCTGGTCGCCGAGTAGATCATCCATCATGCGATACCGCAGCTGTTCGCCTCCATAATACGCGTCGACCCGCTCCTCGTCGTGAGTGAGCGGGGAAGCGAACTTCATCGGGTTGTGCTCTGCGTGAGCTGGTGCTGATGAAGACGAACCCGGAGTGGTGACTGCCGGGGCTGGAGTATGCGGCGTCGCCAGTTGTGGTGCCGTCGGCGTAGCAGGCACCGGAGTCGATGTAGTTTTGGGGGCCGGGGTAGATGTGCCCGGCGAAGAGGAGCTGCTTGCTCCCCCGGCTTCCTTGAAGTGGGCGTACTCGACAATGAAGTCGTCATACGTCGGCGTCGAGCCGTCGTCCACCGCCTTGTCCCATTGCCACCCTCGCCCTTCGTTGAACACGACGTCTCGCGCCGTGCGCACACGCTGTGTCTTTGGGTCGAGGATGCGGTAGGCCTTTGAGCCCTCCGCGTAGCCGATGAAGACTCCCGGAGTGCTCCTGTCGTCGAGCTTGCCGATGTGGCCGAGCTCCTTAGCGAACGCAAGACAGCCAAAGACCCGCAAATGGGAGACCGCCGGCTTCCGCCCATGCCAGGCCTCGTACGGTGTCCTGCCGTCGAGTGCCTTTGTAGGCGAGCGGTTGAGGATGTAGACGGCCGTCAGCACCGCCTCTCCCCAGAAAACAGCCGGCATCCCTCTCTGCTTGAGGAGAGCCCGAGCCATCCCCACAACCGTCTGGTTGCGCCGCTTGACGACTCCGTTTTGCTGCGGGCTGCACGGCGCGGAGTAGTGGCGCTGGATGCCCTCATCGGCGCAGTACGACGCGAATTCAGCCGCCGTGAATTCACCGCCGTTGTCAGTGCGCAACACGCGCAATTTGCGGCCGCTCTCCGCCTCCACACCAACCTGCGCGCGCCTGATGGCGTCCGCCGCTTCTCCCTTGCTGCCGAGAATCATCGCCCACATGTAGCGAGAGAGATCGTCGACGAGCAGCAGGAAGTAGCGTCGACCTCCTGGTGTGGCTGGCGTCACCGGGCCGCACAAGTCTCCGTGCACGAGCTCCAGCTGCTCATTGGCCCGAAAACTCGCCTGTTGGGGAAAGGGGAGTCATCTCTGCTTCGTCAGTACGCAGATGTCGCAGAACTGCTCCACATGGTCGAGGCATGGCAGGCCTCGTACCATCTCCTTGGCACTTAGACGCTTCAGGGCCTCAAAATGAAGGTGCCCAAAGCGCTCATGCCATTGCCACGCCTCGTCGTCCCGACGGACAGCGAGACAGACCGGTTGTGCCACCTGCACATCAAGGACGTAAAGTCGATTTCCACCTCTGGGTACCTTGGCGAGAAGGCGACCCTGGCGATCCCAGATGCGTAGAACCCCATGCTCAATCAGCACGCGTGAGCCATTCTCATCCAGCTGTCCCAAGCTGATGATGGAGTTCCTTAGCGCGGGGATGTAGTAGACACCGGTGAGCAGCCGGTGCTCTCCCGTCTTGGTGGTGAAGATGACGGAGCCGACGCCCTTAATTTCCACAGCGGAGGCATCCCCAAACTTGACGGAGCCTCGCGCATCAGAGTCGAGCTCGGCGAAGAATTCCCTTCGACCGGTCATGTGGTGGGTGGCGCCGGTGTCGAGGCACCACCCCGTAGTCTTGTCCTTCCCGGAGCCATCGCCGAGAAGAGCGTGCGCTTTTGGCTCGTCGAGGTGGATGAGAGCTTTTTGCGACTGGTGTCGCTGAGGATAGCTCAATGCTTGCATGAGCCATGAACAGAGCCGTCTCTTCCTCCTTCGCCTGTGCGACGGGAGCCTGGCCTTGTCGTGGTTGCCGACACTCATTGGCCCAATGGCCAAACCGGCCACGGTTGTGGCAACTGTTGTCTTGTGCCGGCTTGGGCTTGCCAGCGGCGCCGTCCTTGGCGCCTCCGCGGGCGTCACCTTCGGCACGTCCTTGTGCCCTGCCCGGGGGGCCTCTTCGCGTCTTACGCTACTTGCCACGCTTGCGGCCGCCCGTCATGGAAGAAGGCTCCCCCTTCTTCCTGTCACCAAGGCTGGCATCCCACGGCTCCCGAGCTAGGAGCAGCTTCCCGCCGGTGGTGATGGGCCCCGAGGAAGGCTGTGGCTCGTCGGTGTCGACGACCTTGAGGCGACCTATCGCCTCCTCGATTGTCATCGTGGAGAGGTCCAGCAAAGACTCGATCGACCGAGCCATCTGCTTGTACTTCTCGGGGATGCACCGAAAAAGCTTCTCGACAGCTCTCTCCTCGGTGTAGGTGGCATCACCAAACTTCACCAACTTCTGCAGCAGAGTGTTGAGACAGCAGAGTGTTGAGACGGAGAGCAAAGTCATCAACGTCCTCACCTGGCTTGAAAGCCAGGCTCTCCCACTCCTTACGAAGTGCCTGCAGAGTGGACTTGCGAGCACGGTCGCTGCCGATGCGTGCCGCGGCGATGGCGTCCCAAGCTTCCTTGGCAGTCCGCTTGCTGGAAAGCGAGAACTGCATCTCGGGCGGGACTGCGGCGATGAGGGCGTCCAGCGCCCGTCGGTCCTCTTGGTGGTCGACGTTGTTGTCCTGGACTGCCTCCCACATGCGCCGCACCTGGAGCCTGACCTTCATAATCCCGGCCCACTCGACGTAGTTGGTTTTAGTGAGGGTAGGCCACCCAGCACTGGGACCAACATCCCTGACCACAGTCCGGACCACGTAGAGGCCGCGGTCCTGGTCGTTGCAGCCGCCGTCGCGGTGCGCACCTCCACCCGGAGCGCGGGCGTGCTCGGCTGCCCACTGCGCTGTCCGCTCTTGCGCCACTTTGGCGCGGTCTGCGTCCGCAGGCGCGGAGCTGTTGGAGCTGCCGGAGCCGCCGCGGAGTACCTTGGCATCCGACGTAGCCTCACGTGCTGCGTCTGCTGCTGCTGCTGCTTCTACCTCCGCCCTGGCTGCTTCTACCTCCGCTCTGGCTGTTGCCAGCTCTGCTGCAGCCAGCCTCGACACCCTTGCTGCCGCAGCAGCTGCTGCTACAGCTGCTCGCTCACGCTCCTCTGCCACGGCGCGCTCGGCCTCCTGCCGACGCCGTATGCTCGAGGTAGCCGTGTGCTGAGAGCGACCTGCAGACATGGCTTGCTGCAGGGGGGCTGTTGCGTGAAGACGAGGCTGTTGAAGACGAACTGCTGCTCGACAGTTCGGAGGGAGGAAGGTAACCAGAGACAGACGGAGCAGCTGCTGCTACCGACTTAGGCTGCTCACAGGAAATGCTCAGGGTACAAGATAACCTGGCTCTGATACCACTTGTTAGACCTTTGAACCTGAGCATTGATAATTGTGGATGACACTAGGAGAGTTGGGACAATTTTCGTTGGTTTATTTCTCACACAATGCCATGCCAACCTGAGGGGTTGGGGTTACATACTTATAGGCTGCTAGCCAGCCAAGCATATGCTGAGATGCTGCTAAGATGCCAGTCCAAGATGCTAGTCTAAGATGCCAGTCTAAGATGCTATCCTAACTGATAGTCCTTGATGGTCAGGAACTCTATCCTAACTGCCACAAGGACCATGTGCTGCAGCCCCACAACGACCCTAGTACACAGACTTATCCATCAGACAAATCATCCATTATATTTAACATTTCCACTTATGTGACATTTCTAGTAAGACATCGCAGTCGCGGAGAAACTGTCGAGTACACTAAACATGAATACCAAACATGTATACTGCGACAGCAACCTTATAGAAGCAGATCCTCTGACTATATGGACCTGTAATTTCAAGCCCTTCAAATAAACATCTACTTACCTTGAAAGAAGTAATAATGCATTAAGATAGACGACATATGCACAGATCTAGAGGTTTCATTAAGGCATACATATTTGTGCAGCGCCTTGAAGTCGGAGACAATGTTGACGCATCGGATCCCCAGCTCGAGCGCAGCGTGGATGCCTTCCATGAGCGCCAGCACCTCGAGCTCCATGCGCCCGCCCTCAAAACTTTCCACGCGCTTCTGTGTGGTGCGCATCACCTTCCCCCGGGGATCGTACACGGCCACCGCGAGCACCGCGTCGCGGGGGTCCGGGACGCCCCACCTCCCCGCGCCCTCCTTGTTCGACAACCCCTTGTAGAAGACGCGGAAGAGAGGGGTGCGGCTTGGATCCAGAGGTCGCTCGAAGTGGTCTCCGCCGTGGGCCCGTCGGCGATCTGGAGTGTCGGCGAGCTCGCGCGCCAAGAGGGCGCCGCGGGAGACAACGCGGGCAGAGGTGTTTGCCTGGGCGTGGGCGCCGCGGAAGGCATGGGCGTCGCGGCGGTTCTTCTCTTGGCGCGCGATTTCAGCGAATGCAGCTTCGGAGGACCAGAGCGCAGGGGCGGGTTGACATAAGCGGCAAGAGCAGGGTGCGGTGGCGGCGGCGGCGGCGGCGCTGGAAGAGGGCCGATTGGGAGTTGGGACGCGGAGGGAAGCTTGGATGGCCTCGTTGAGCTGGAGTTGGAACGCGAAGTCGTGGTCGGAGGCGAGGGCGACTTGCTGGCGGAGGCATCGGGAGGCGAGGTCGCCGTCGCCGGCCATGATCGGAGCCGGCGGTCGGGCGGTGCCACAGCCCACAGCCCACAAAGACGAGGGTTTTGAGTGTGATGCCAAATGTCGGGATGGAATGGGATCTTTTGTTCGTTTATGGGCGCATTTTGGCCCATCTCGTCTGGGCTTTCCAATCATCTCTCGGGCTTTCTTTGTGACTGTAATTATGGTCCAAATGAGTCGGGAGCAACTAGTTAACGAGCGCTTCTTCGGGAGCCTCGCAATGATCAGCGCCACTTGGCGCGCTCTCAGCCATTCGCCACGTGTCGCGCTCTGGATGCTCCCTTCAGATTTTGTTTTTTTTATTTTTTCGCACGCGTTTTCGGCTTTGTAAACGGTTTTTTTTCCGGTTTTTTCTGACGTTTTGGTTTTTCCCCGGTCTTCCTTAGCGTTTCGACCAAAAAAAATTTTTGCGCGAAAAAACGCGTTTACTTTTTTCTTTCTTTCGTGAAAAGTCACGTTTTTTTCGCGAGAGGCACGGTTGTGCTTTAGCGAGAGTCACGGCCGTGCCTTTCGGAAACGAAAAAAACGTGTTTTCTGTTTTTTTTTCTTTCGCGAGAGTCACGGTTTTACTTCCGCGAGAGGCACGGTTGTGTTTCGTGAGAGTCACGGCCGTGCCTCTCGGAAAGGCAAAAACAAAACGCGTTTTCTGTTTTTTTTTCTTTTGCGAGAGTCACGGTTTTGCTTCCGCGAGAGGCACGGTTGTGCTTTTGCGAGAGTCACGGCCGTGCCTTTCGAAAACGAAAAAAACGCGTTTTCTTTTTTTTCGCGAGAGTCACGGTTTTACTTCCGCGAGAGGCACGGTTGTGCTTTCGTGAGAGTCACGGCCGTGCCTCTCGGAAAGGAAAAAACAAAACGCGTTTTCTTGCGAGAGTCACGGTTTTGCTTCCACGAGAGGAACGGTTGTGCTTTTGCGAGAGTCACGGCCGTGCCTCTTGGAAAGGGAAAAAATATGCGTTTTCTGTTTTTTTTTCTTTCGCGAGAGTCACGGTTTTGCTTTTGCCAGAGGCACGGTTGTGCTTTCGCGAGAGTCACGGGCGTGCCTTTTTCAGAAAGGGAAAAAACACATTTTCTGTTTTTTTTCTTTCCACGAGAGTCACGGTTTTGCTTTCACGAGAGGCACGGTTGTGATTTCGCGAGAGGTACGGGCGTGCCTCTTTCGGAAAGGGAAAAAACCGTGCTCCCGGTTTGGTTTTTCGTCAGGTTTTTTCGTGAAAAGAAAGTTCATCAAAACCTATCAACATGGGATCTAGTTTTGAAGATCTCGACGCGAGGGTGGAAACGATTTAAGATTTGGACGCACGGTTTAAGAGATAAAACGTTTTGAATAAACGAATCTATGAAAAAAAAGGAAAACTCCCAGGTTGCGACAAATGGCGCGCTGCATGGGCGCCACTTGTCGTGACCTGGGAAGATGGAGTGTTCTTTGCAACGAGTACTCCTTAATTAGTGATTTCGAAATAAGTCGCCAGTACGCATAAAGATTTCTCAAAAAGAAAAAGGAAAACCCAATACGCATAAAAATAATCCTACTTGTCAAGAAAATCCTACTTGGTTCTGATTTAATGGTCGCCTCATATTTTGGATCAAAATTTCATCATAGATTTGATCAGGAAAAGGTAAGTTATAGTATATCATAAAATTATGTTGTTTGATTCGTTTTCGAAAAAAGTTTTCAATGGGGCCATTCTTGTAGTCGTCACTAGGTGATCTACGAATTTGGATGTAATTTTCATTATTTTGGTGTTTATTGTACTGTCATGATTGAAAATGAATAGATTGAAAAATGTTCTCACAATTTTTTTATGTGGCATATATCTTTTATTTTGCCAATCAAATTTATGATCAAAATTTAACATAAAATACGTGAGGGGCTAATAAACCCTAGTGGAGGAAGTATTTGCGGAGCGCACATACGAAAGCATCTCGTACCCTGAGCTTTAATGGGTTCAGCCACCACGCCCGAGACAACGGCGACCGGCTAAAATGGAACCGAAGGCAACGCGGTTGACCTTGGAGGGGAGTCACAAATCGAGCCAGAGCTGGAGACGCCGAGGTTGACCGCGATGTCACCATCCATAGAAAGACAAAAATGAGATGAAGATCGAGTTGACATGGCTGGATTGTGTCATCTTTGGCTGATGCGAGAAGGGAACAAGCAGAAGATGACAATGTGGCGAATCGAAGAATGCGGGCGACCGGTGGGGGCTTCGGCTGGCTGCCTTGTGACGACGTCTGGCCAACTGTTTGGCATGTCCGGCAGGGTTCTCGTGTGTCTGTTGGTTGGACACAATGAAATCGAAGTCACTTGCTTGGGGAGAAGTGTCACGATGACAGTCTATGGGCAACCCTGACGGTGTTTCTTTCTTCAATGACGTGTGTGGGTCTTGTGGGTAGCCAGACCAGCTAGTAATGTCATCGGTGGGCATGTTATGATGGTTTTCGCCCTATTTTGTGTAATTAGCTGGGCAATTCTTTTTTCTTAGCTTTAGCTTTTTTAGAAAGGAGTAAAATCTTCGGCCTCTACATCGCAATGATACGTGCATACATACATATTATTAAACGAAGTCTCCAACAAGTATGAGGTGCGGTACAAAATGACGAAAAGAGATACAAAAAAGATGAACAAGGTCACAACCGGCACAAATAAGACTAGATGCCTATACACATATCCTATTGTTGGACCGTCATCCAAATCGGTTGTAAGTATCCCGTGCTATCATCTATCAACGGTTGCAGCCATAAGCCATATGCTCATTGACTTCCGCACCGCTGAGTAACGACCACGTACAGATCCATGAAGTTGCTCTGTATACAACCAGCAAAAACATGTAATTTTTTGTCTGTTAAACATAACGACATTTTGTCAGTTCCATATTGCCCAAAGTAATGCACACACTGTGACTTGAATATGCGCTGCTAGTTTACGCTCTACCCCATTTAGCCATGTCCCAAATAGAATGTCTATGTTATTTGTCGGACTGATATTGAAGGGCATATTCTCTGTGCGCCAAAGTAGTCTGGCTAGTGGGCAGTCTAGAAATAGGTGTTGAATTGATTCATCATGATCGCAGAAACAAAACCTTCTACCCTCCTAACGATGTTTTGTCAGGTTGTTTTTAGTCAGATCATTTTATTTGTTTTAACTTCATGTACACTTTTGAAATTGGCGAACATTATTTAAATTCATGAACAGTTATTTTATTTTAACTTCATGTACACCTAGCGATGCTTAGAGCGGTCAACTTTCTGCATATTATCTCACAAAAAAAAACTGTCTGCATATTGATAATTTGTATGCACGTAGTTGATATGCCTAACATTAAGGGTGCACAATTATGCGCTAGTACAAGAAGATAATCTTACGGTAGAAAGCCTATATAGACTAAACATACGGACTACATTCCACGTCTCCCACAAAACCGGGACAACACTTTGTCTCGCCTATTGCAAGACCGAGTATGTGCTCACCTCAACGCAACCTCTAGTGAGCCGACTCAACAGGACCTGTCGCCATGTTCTTTGTTTTTTTAATAATTTTGTAATATTCTAAATACATATATTTCAGTAATTCATTTCCTAAATCTATAAAAGCATTTGTCGCACATATAAAATGTTCATGACATTCTGAAAAGTATTGGTAGCATTAGAAAGAAATTCATGACATTTTACGTTTGTGACATTTACAAAATATGTTAATACAATGTAAAAAAATTGTCCGCGTAATCTGAAAAAACAAATCCTACCAAGATCAATTTGGATTGGCTCTAGGTCGTTTACAACATGCAGTTCAAAAAACTATTCGTAGAGTATTCATACGTCAAACGAAACTGACCACCCAAACTTTGGTAACTCCAACTTCAACTTCAATTTTATTAATAACTACTTATGAGACCTTTTTTGGCACATACCCGTTATCTCAAGTTTTTGATCAAATGAATCCATTGACACAAATTGTTCATGAGCGAAATGTGAGTTGTTTAGGTCATGAAGGGTTGACCGGGAGAACCGCAAGTTTTTCAGAGCCGAGCTATTCATCCGAGTCACTATGGGCATATTTGTCCAATTGACACGTCTGAAGGAACCAGTGTTGGACTTACTGGATCCTTAGCAATTCATGTGAAAATTGATCACTCGTGGGGATCCTTAGAGAGTCCATTTTATGAAATATCTGCTTAGAAAGCAAAAAAAAGACAGGTGGTTTATCTATCACCAAATAGAGATGAATATTATATGATAGCAGTAGGAAAGTCTTTGTCCTTGAATCAAGGTATTTAGGAAGAACAAGTTGTTCAAGCTAGATACCGTCAAGAATTCTTGGTTGTTGCATGGGAACAGATTCATGTTAGAAGTATTTTTCCTTTCCAATATTTTTCTATGGGGGGTTCTCTCATTCCTTTTATTGAGCACAATGATGCAAATCGAGCTTTAAAATATGTTTGTGACATTAAAAAAAAGAAAAATTCTTCCTTTTCAAGAAATGATCATGACATTCTTTAAAAAAATTATGCAATGTAAAAAATGTTTGTGTAAGTAAAAAAAATGTTTATACCATTCAAAAAATCTATGTGACATTTGAAAAAACTATTCACACATTTAAAAAATATGTCCATAACTTATTTAAAAAAAGATGTTAATATAATGTAAAAAATGTTCGCATATTATAAAGAATATGTTTCATACCATTCAAAAAAAGTTCAATGTGTATTTGAAAATGATTACCATTTATTTAGAAAAATTAATAATTTTATTTGAAAAAATGTCCATCATGTATTTAAAAATATTCAATGCGTATCAGAAAAATGTTACATGCGTATACAAAAAAATGAAAATGTGTAACAAAAATTGTAGACATGTATTTGGTAAAGCAAAAAAAAAGGGAAAAAGAAAACTTGTGAAAAAAATCAGTAAGAAATCAGGTAGAAATAAAAATAAGAAAAAACCATATGAAAAGTTATAAAACCGGCCCGAACCGGTTACAGAACCTTTCTATAGTCGCTTTGATGCGCCGGCCTACTAAGGCGAGGGCGCACTAATCGCCGGAGGCGAGACGTTTGCTTCCCTCTTGCTGCGGGCGAGATATAGCCCTAATGCAAAAAAAAAAAAAACGCCTTCTGATTTCAACTCCTTCCCTGGTGTCATCCCATGTGCTTAATCCATAACAAAATTCCATATGCCCCCCCTAGTGATGTCAAAATCTATTATTTTTACATCTACATTATCTTATTGGAGATGGTCTTAATCCATAAAAATATAGCCGTACGCGCATTATTACTCCTAAATAAATGAGCTAGTGGCTGATCTTTCAACGAAAAAATGTCATATTACAAACTCAAACATTAAGCTTTCCGATCAGGAACAGAAATATGGCCAACACACTCTCCTAGTACTTTTCCTGTACACGTTCTCATTCACCTCCTCTCGCAACACTGCAACATGGTATAGAAATCAACAAAGTTACTTTCGCCTGCGGATGTGAAGTTTCTACACCCAGGCTCAAATGCTCCTGGGTGGACAGTAAATTCGAAAAAATAGAAAAAAAATCTAAAAGATTTTGATTTTTTGTGTGTGGAAACATTCAAGGAATGTTTGGAGTGTATGCAAAAATTAATCACGAAATCACATTGGTGGAAGGCGTGGTAAAAAAATAAAATCGATGCTCTGGGAATTTTACTTTCAAACGCATTCTGGAGCTTTGATTTTGTTTTTTTCACGACTTCCACCAATGGGGTTCCGTGATAAAATGTTGCATGCACAACAAAAAATTCCTAACGTAAGCCACAAAAAAAATCAGATTTTTTTATTTTTTTGATTTTACTGTTCACACAGGGAGCATTTGAGCCCGAATGAGCTACTTTCGCTTGCTGTGGCACTTCATCGAGCACCAAGCAAATCAATCGACGACATCTTAGGGCGCGTTTGGTTGCCCGCATGCAGCCCAACCAGGCCCGTGCGGGATGTGCATGGCCTTTTTGGTTGGTTGGGCTGCATGCGATTCGTGGCCCGTACGTAACTTAAAGCAGGCCTGAGCCCGACGAAAACTGCCGAATCGGCAGTTTCTCGCGAGCCTGGCTCGGCGCGGCCACGCGTGCGAGGAGGCTGCACGCCTCGGGCAGCGCGGGAGATGGAGGGGACGTCTCATAACTCCACCCCCACTCTCCTGTCACCGCCCCGCTCGCACTGTTCCCACCGCTCCTCTCTGCCTCACCGCCCCTCCCTCTCCTCTCCTCCGATGGCTCCGCCTCGCCCACCGTCGCGCCGTTCTCTGACCCCCGTCGACCAGCGCATCGCCAGCATCCAGGAGTGCTGGGTGGCCGGGCTCCAGAACTCGGGCAGGGACCTAGCGTCGGTGCTGCGAGCGCCGTCCCCCATCTACTGCCGGCCACCACGAGGGCCGGCCAATGCGGTGCTGGCCGTTCCTGCTCCGCTGCTGTTTCCGGACCTCGTGGTCGTGGGCTCGGCGCCGACGCCGTCCACGAAGCCGCTGCTTCTTGGGACCCCATTGGGCAGGGGGGTTTTCTTGACCCATGTCCAAGGGTTTTCTCCTGTCGGCGGGCAGTCCTCCTCAACCTCCGGCGTGGCCATGAGCACGGGGCCGATGCCGCCGGCCATCACCAGGGCCGGCTCCTCCTCTGCTCCGCCACCTCTCTCCTTCCCGCCGGGGTTTTCACCCCGACCTTGGTTCGCTGCGACTGCGCAAGCTCCGGTGAGTCAAAGAATCCGCAATGCTTGCTCATAGATGTAGATTAGGGGTTTCTTTCTTAGGCATGTGCTAGTACTTAGTGGATTCGATAAGATTAGATAGGATTCGAGTAGATCCGATTCGATGCGATCCCAATCGAATCGAATCCGACCGATCTGTTCTTGTTTGCTACAGTGTGTGTTCTAGGATAATGTTCTTCTGCTAGTGCTTTCCTAAGATCTGTGTTCATGCTAGAATCCCCAATGCTAGTGTGCTCTGCTAGGATCTGTGTTCATGCTAGGGTCTTTCTAGGATCTGTGTTCATGCAAATGGCATGTTCATGTTCAAGCTAGGATCATGTTCATGTTGATGTTCATGTTGCATGCTCTAGATTGTTATACATGTTCAAGCTAGGGTTTGTGTTGCATGCTCTAGATTGTTATACGTGCATGTAGTAGGACCATTTTAGGATGCTGCCAAATGTGCATGGGTGCACATGGGTGCTATTTTTAGATGTTTCCATGCTTAGGATAGTGCACTGATGAGTGGCAGTTGCAGAAAAGCAGATGCCACTGATCAGTGGAATTTGCTCATGGGCAACTACCACTGATCAGTGCCACTTGCTGTTGGGCAAGTCCCCAATAACAAATGGCACTGATCAGTGGCACTTGCCGAAGAGCAAATGGCACTGATCAGTGGCATTTGCCCAAGAGCAAGTGCCATTGATAAGTGGCATTTGGCAAAGAGTTTGTGCACTGATCAGTGGCATTTTCTCTTGGGCAAATGTCTCTGATCAGTGCCATTTGCTGTAGTGCTAGTGCAACTGATCAGTGGCATTTGCAGAAGAGCTAATGCCACTGATCAGTGGTTGTTCATTTTGCAAGCACCTCTAATACTTGTCATCTTACCTGACAAGATATTGAATAGTGACTGGGACGTAGCGGGTGGAGGAGCTCAGGTGGTGGCCGGAGTTGAGGGCGCCGAGGATCTCATCCCCACGAATAGGTGGCTCAAGAGGGTGGACCTGCCTGGCAGGGTCACCTTCATGAGTCTGCCTCTTGTTCAAGGGGACGATCTCCGAGGACCGGCCACGAGGAGGGGGCCCGGGAACCGCTGCGCTTCTACCAGTAGATCAAGGACAACGAGGACCTCGCCATGCTCGTCATCCCTCGCAAGAACGTGGAGGTGATGAACGAGTGGCTGGTCATCAAGCGACTCCCGCGCGTGGTCAGGCTGTCGGCGAACAAGCGGTGCGCGTTCTGGGTGCAGGTCCAGAACTTCGAGGGGCACATGGTGCTTGGCCGGGGCTGGAACTACTTTTGCTGCCGCCACCGGATCGTCCCCGGCGACCTCGTCGTTATGCGCATCTCAGGACTCGCCCTGAAGGTCCAAATCTACAACCACGACTCCTTGGTCATGTGCAGGTTTCGTTGCACCAGGCACAACTGCGTTGGTAACATTTAGCATGCAATGTAGTTAACTAAGGTGTTAGTGTTGAACTTGTTATGGTCTGTCGCTAGAACTTATGGTACTTATGTTGTGAACTTGATAATATTTTGGCCAGGAGCAGCACCCTGGCGTGGAGCAGGGAAGGAGGATGCCCCTGCTGTTAATCTAAGTAGTTTGCTGTCATTTCCGTTGTTTGCTTTGTTTGATCTCATTTGGTTGCTTGTTTTGTTTGCTGTCAGTGCTTGCCTCTTTGATATGCTGTCAGTTGTGCTTGCTGTTGTGCTGATCATGTGGTGGTAAGGCCACCACATTTGAATGGGGTGAGCAGAACATAAACGTTGTTTGCAACCAAACAGATTAAGTTTGCATCTGCTCACACCCTAAGCACAAAAACGGCAACCAAATAGCAGGGGGTAAATGCCCCTTCATGCGACGCAGGCAACCAAACAGGTTGCATCTACTGCATATGAAGAACCAGGCTAGCTGGAAATGGACATGCAATGGGGGTACTGTAGCAAACTGCAACTAAACACACCCTTATTCTTTTTTTTTGCAAAACGACATCTTATTCTTACCTGAGGAGGAGGCAGGGGAGAAGGTCCGGTCAGGTAGGCCACAGAGAGTTTGCCAGGTACTTCTTCCATCTTGTTTCTCAAATAGATGTATCTAGCATTTCCATTTGAATGACAAACTTTTTTGGACGGAGGGAGTACTAAGACAAATTCTGAGTCCTTCTGGATCAATTGAGTCCTCTGATGCGTGACAGAATTATCTTTATCTTTTGGAGAGCCTGACATTTGAGAAATGATTTGATTTTTGGTAAGGGGAAGGAATCCGTCACAGGCTCCGCTAATTTTGTGGATAATTACGGGTCGTTGTTTGTTGCTTGCCATTCCTATCCACTGGTGGACTCGAAGAATAAAGGTAAATGTACCGCTCCTGGTCTAAGATAGTTCCTAATACCTTGGGAACTCAGGTGGCTTGGCAACCCCCTCCTTCGGATTATATCAAGATAAATGTCGACGCAAGCTTTGTGGAGAGCATTAGCGCTGCAAGTGTGGGTGTGGTGGCTAGGGTCTCCTTTGGAAATGTCATTGTTTCCTCTTGGGATTTCATTGGGCGTTGTAAAAGCGCGGAGGAAGCGGAACTCCGGGCTTGCATTGCTGGTCTCTATATAGGTATTACGCTCCACATCCTATAATTTTAGAGACTGACTGTGTGCTTGTTGCTACGTCTCTTGCAAAGGAAAGTTTTGACATTTGATTTGAAGAAGGAAGCAATGAGTATCTACAAGATGCTACCTATGGTCAAAATTTCAAAGATTAACCGTTCAGTCAATGTGGTGGCTCATCTTATTGCTTAGTTTTGACAATAGGTCAGACGGTATTCTTGTTAATGATGTTTCGGCCTGTGTGGTGAATTTTGTAATGAGTGATTGTAACAAATCTGTTGGTTAATTAATATATGAGGTGGTTTTAAAAAAAAAATCTGAGTCCGAAATGCAGAGACTTGACTTCTCCTCATCAAATACCCAAAATACCCTGGCATGCAAATATCTCCCGCTGGGTGCAACCCGTGGCGCACGTTGGTTACCATTCCAGACGCCATGGTGTCCTCTCGCTGCGCCGTCCTGCCCCACCCTGCCGGAGTGGCCCCTCGTCGCCGGCAACACCTACCCGCACAGGCGTTCTGGGGGACGGAGAGGAGGCGGCGGCGGCGGCTCGTGAGCTTCGAGGCGCCGCCTCGGTGCCACAAGATGTATGTTCCCGGTAATTCTGCACTACTTTGCCTTCATCTTCAATTCTCGAGCCCCCTGTTCCCCGAGGGAAAAGCAATTGGATTGATCCGCTCGGCCATTATATTTCTGTAGCAGCTAAAGCAGAGTAGCCACGTGTAGTTGTGAAAGAGACAAATTTCAACAATTACCAAGCAAATTTCTGTTCTTCCGTGTGCTAAAACCACGAAAATCTTATGGTTCGACATATGCAAATCGGTTTCAAATCTCAGTCAGGAGTTCGAAGCATGCTCAAATTAATTCATTCACTGTAACACTAACAATACTACTGTAAATAGCTTTTGCCAAATGATGTGGACTGAGCCAGTGACATGTTTCAGGCTTTGGAGAGGGCTCACCAGAGAAAAAGGCGGCGATTAGTCTGCTGAACTTCTTCAATTACCTGGCCGTCAGGATTGTGCTGGCACAGCTTGAGGTTACCTACCTTCTAATTCCTCTCATAATCTCCATTGAGAGTCTTAGATTTAGTAAAAGCAACACAATACTTCAGTAGTAGTGATACTCTTTTTCTTTGCAACTTGATTTGGACTGAGACAACACTACCGTATTTGTTATACTCGATGCACAAATTATTACAGCACCACTGAGAGTAGGATTTTCGCAGCCCATTGAGAGAAATAAACATACCCTAATAATACTGTTGGGTACCTGATTCTTTATTTATTTTATACTCCCTCCGTTCGGAATTACTTGTCGCAGAAATGGATGTATCTAGACGTATTTTAGTTCTAGATACATCCATTTCCGAGACAAGTAATTCCGAACGGAGGGAGTATGTTTGAGGGACGTTTTGGTGCCATCTAATAGCTGTCCTTTTTATCTTCCTGTGAACAATTTTACCGTCAGAGTTACAACCGAGAAGCCTATGTTGAGCTCAAGGAGTTCACCAGCCGCAACTCCGTGAACGACGCTGATAGTTTCTGCAAAAACCTGATCCGCGAGTCGCCAAGACACAAGGCATTAGGTAACTTTTCTTACCCCTTTTCCAGATTTAGGATGATATACGGGGTAACCTTTGCCTATCCGAGTACATGCTTATCGCTGAAGAATTGAGTGTCGTAGCAGGTTTATGATGCCTGTTTTGTTGATCAGAACTTAATCTAAGACAAGTATCAGTTCTGAACTAACTGTCATGCACTACAGTGGTGAAGTGTTGGTGCTCTTTTAGTTTTCATTTGATTGTCGGCTTACCATTTCTCATGATGAACATTAGTCTTGGACAAATTTACTGACACCTCATTACCTTTGTTTCACCATGGTGACAGCTATGAGGATTTTGGAGGTAAGCACCTAGAACAATTTAGAAATGGCAATCTTCTGAACTTTGGTCTGGCCCAGGGTTTGCTCATGCATCTGCGACCGCAGGTTCGATCGGCTTATATGAAGAATGATTTCGAGTGGGACAACCTGAAGAAGCTATCGTTCAAGGTTGGTTTTTTCCACCCCGAAGTATTATTATCACCATCAAGAAGAGACCATTCATTGATGTTTATTTCTTGCCTTCCATTGTGCATGGGCAGATGGTTGATGAAGCCAACATAAAGCTCATGAGGGATTATGTCCTGGAGACCAGCCACATAGAAGACGACGAGTGAAGATATCACATGTATCCTCGGCACGTCCGCCGTGCAGGCCTCGATCGATCGACAGCTCTGCACACGCACATGATTTGATTATGTTCTTTATTACCAAGTGCAGTTCAAACTCCGTGTATTTGGGACTGGAAATGATCAGACAACATGACGATGCGCGCTAATGGGTTATACCACGCTGAAACTGAACCAGTGGTTAGGTCATATAGATATCACGGTCTCAGAGGTTGCTTATACGACATCCTGAATCAAGTATTATTCCCGGTGTTTCACAATGTTATTTTTTTTTTCTTTTTCACTAAGAAGGTTGGAACCCCGCCCTCTATATCAATTGATGCACGCAACAATCTTTATTAAAGTTGATGCAACGCAGCAAGGCCAATGTCAGCAACAAGTGGATCAAGTATTATTCCCCCTGTTTCACAATGTAATTCATTTTAGTTTTGTCCCAAGTCAAACTATATTAAAATTGGTCACCTTTATAGAAAATTAATATCCATGTCTACAATACAAAAAATAAACACTATGAAAACATGTTCAATGAAGCCCCCGCAAAACAAAAACATGTTCAATGAAGAATCTAAATGATACTAGTACTAATTGGGTGTGCACATGATGGTATTTTTCCTATAAACTTGGTCAAATTTAAATATCTTTTGACTTTACACAAAATGGAGTTCCTTATATTGCGAATTTTCGTGCGTGATCAAAATTGGACCGGGTTCCACTATCAAGCACGGCAATGGAACAACACAAAAGTAATGGGATCCCAGGTTTTAAAACGTTGCCTAACGCTAACATCATGATAACTAGAAGTTCAACAAGGCTAGAGAAAGTGTCCAGAATCCTGTGGTTGTACAAGCCACCAAAAGGTTTAGTTTTAGGACACCGATATTCACCACACGTCCGTTCTGGGGTTTCCCAGACCGAACGACTCGTTCGCCAGGAGAGGGACGTTCGACCGAACAAAATCGTTCGGTGGAAGAACCCCTACAGCACGAACGACCCCAGCGATCCAAAAAGGCCCAACAACCAATTTTGTCGGGCCTCTTCCCAGACGTGAATAAAAAACAAGGAAAAACAAAAAAGAACAAAAAACAGTAAAAAGAAATGAAGAAGAAAAAGGAACTCCTTGCCATAAAAAAAAGTTTAGTGTAAAATTGCTATGGTTGCTGATCTGTTGGAGAGAAAATAAAACGTCAGCTGCTAATCCATTTTCTTGTCCCCGTTGTCCTCGGTAACATGAAAGAAAAATGCTATGGATTTTGCCATGAGGCCTTAAATGAATATTTGCCATGCTATGAACAAAATAACCTATAGAAAAAGGAAAATGTGAAGAATGTGCCATGTGACAATAATATAATTTGCTGTATGAACAAAAAATGAATTTGCCATGTGACAATAATGGAATTTGCTGTATGAACAAAAAAATGAATTTGCTATGTTATGAAGACGCATAAGAATAATTTGCCACTATACATGGCAAGACTTGTATGAAATCCTATGCAAATGAAGGCAAAAATGCCATGGGTGTAAAAAACTAAAGTGGATCACGAATTTGCCATGGCCAAAATTATCATTAGTTGATGTAGTGTCGTTGCAAAAATTTCCAAAAATTGTCATGGCAACAAAAATATGTTCGGAAAATATCATGGCGAAGAAATACAAATGAATAGAATGAACATTGCACAAAACAAAATTGACAAAATTACCATGGCAGATGCATATTTAAAAATTGACATGCTTATATAAAAGAAATTTGCAATGTATATAAAGTAACACAAAAATATGATTAAAAATTGCCATGACAAATGTATATTAAAATTGTTGTGGCATTTAAACTAAAATGACATGGTTTGTAATGGCATTTTAAGTTAATTTGCCATGCCATCACATATATAGTGAGATTTTGCCATGGCAAATTTTGTATTTATGACATGGCAAAAGTTGTAAGATTTTTTGCCATGGCAAAGTTTGGTATTGATGACATGACAAATGTTTTGATATATTTTGCCATGACTACATTTGCCATGTTATGAAGTATGAATTTTCCATGCCCCGTAAACTACAACCGCCATGCCCCGTAAATAAATAAATTTGCCATGTAATGAAGTATGAATTTGCCATGGTTAAAATAATAAAAATGCCATGGTCAGAAAGATTTGTCTGATTAAAAAATTGTCATGAAAAATGTATATTAAAATTGCCGTGTCATTAAACTAAAATGACATGCTTTGTAATGGCATTTTAAGTTAATTTGCCATGCCATGGCGAATGTAGTGAGATTTTGACATGGCAAAATTCATTTTGGTAGCATGGAAAATTTTGTATTTATGACGTGGCAAAAGTTGTAAGATTTTTTTCATGGCAAAGTTTGGTATTGATGACATGACAAAAGTTTTGATATTTTCCATGACTCCATTTGCCATGTGATGAAGTACGAATTTGCCATGCCTCGTAAACTGCAATTTTCCATGCCCCGTAAAATAAAAAATAAATTTTCCACGACTACATTTGCCATGTTATGATGTATGAATTTGCCATGCTCCGTAAACTACAATTTCCATGCCCCATAAATAAATAAATTTGCCAATTTATGAAGTATGAATTTGCCATGGTTAAAATAATAAAAATCCCATGGTCAGGAAGATTTATTTGCCATGGTTATGAAAGTAAATTTCCATCGCAACACTTTTTTTGCATTGTCTAACTTACATAATTGCCATGTGCAAACAATAACTTTGGCATGGTTGAAGGAAAAAATAGACATTAAAAATCAGTTTTTCATGGTTAAAAGGGAGGTTAAATTGCCATGTTTTCAGAAATAAATATGTCATGGTCTCAGAAAAAACTTTGCCGTGGTTTTAAAAATAATAATTTGCCATGGCAAAAAATATAAATTTTCCATGATGTAACTTCAAAAATTGTCATGTTTAGAAACAATAACTTTGCCATGGCAATAAACATCTTAAGAAACCATGGCAACATACTTCGAATAAAGATATGACAACGACACTATGAAAGTTGCCACCATGGTAACATATGCAAAAAAAATGTATGGCGAACAATGTTTCTCTAGACATATGGAAAAATTTGAAAATGGAGAAAACATCTTACGTTGTAGCGATATCATGCATGTAATCGCCATGGCAAAACAAAATTCATAGGATAAACACTTTTTGCCATGGCAAAACAAATTTGAAATATCAAACTTGTCGTGTTTTCAAAGTAATGTGTAACTGCCATGGCAACATTCTTCGGATGGACATGGCAAAAGACACAATGGATCATGGCAACACGTGATTTTAGTTGCCATGGCAAAAAAAAATACACATATACAAATTTACCAATTTTAGTTGCCATGGCAAAAAAACACATATATAAATTTCACTGATTTTAGTTGCCATGACAAGTGCAGAAACTTTTGATATGTAGGCAATGGCAATTGTATGAAAAAACAACATGGCAAATATACGAAAAACAACATGGAAAATGTATGAAAACAACATGGCAAGTTACTGATTTTTTTTTGCAAAATGAACAGTCGTGGCAAAATGTATCAAAGTCACATGAATTTTGTCGTATATAGCAGTAATCCAATCACAAGTCTCGTGATGGAAAAATTAATCCCAAACGATGGCAAGAAAAGTACATATTATAGCGACATTAGTACCCCTGTATCATGGCAAAATGAATTGATTCTTCTTCCAACTGACTATGAATAATGTCTACCATTCAATTCATACATACATCAACAAAAAGCAAAAAACAGCAGAAAATCTGAGCTGTTGAGAAATAAGGCGGCTCGCAGTAAAAATGGTGTTGTTGGGGCCGAAGGCAGCCACAACACCATTGAACCATCGCCAAGCACCCACTGGACCAGGCTAATGCTCCATGAAGACGATGCACCCTTTTCCCCCTGCACCTCCTCTTCATCCATCAACGGCCCCAACGTGATGTTGCTGCTGCTTGTTCCGCGGGTGGCACTGAGATCATGATTTGGGTAGAAATCTCTATCGGGATGCACTGCAGAAGAGTGGCAACAACAATGCCTACATACTTTAAGCAGTGTAGTTGGCCAGGCGACAAGGCCGGCCTCCCCCGATGCGACACCACGCTGCCGTCACCGTGGCATCGACTACTGCCTGGCCAAGTGATATGTCTCCAACGTATCTATAATTCTTTATTGTTTCATGCTATTATATTATCAATCTTGGATGTTTTATATGCACTATTATGCTATTTTATATCATTTTTGGGGACTAATCTATTAACCTAGTGCCAAGTATTAGTTGTTGTTTTTTCCTTATTTTTGTCTTTGTAGAAAATCAATACCAAACGGAGTCCAAACGAAACGGAATTTTTTGATGATTTTTCTTGGACCACTAGACACCCTGGAAGCTTTGGGAGGAGGCCAGAAGAGCCACGATGTGGCCACAAGCTCAGGGGGCGCGCCCTCCAAGCTTGCCCCCCCACCCCCGTGGAACTTTCAACCCTAATTCTTCTTCTATAAATACATGAATATTCCTCGTAGACCAGAGGGCACACCAAAAATATTTTTTCGCCGCCGCAAGTTTCTGTCTTCGCAAGATCTCATCTGGAGGCCTTTTCCGGTACTCTGCCGAAGAGGGATTCGATCACGGAGGGCTTCTACATCAACCTTGCTGCCTCTCCGATGATGTGTGAGTAGTTTACCATAGACCTACAGGTCCATAGCAAGTAGCTAGATGGTTTCTTCTCTGTCTTTGATCTTCAATACAATGCTCTCCTCGATGTTCTTGGAGATCTATTCGATGTAATCTTCTTTTGCAGTGCGTTTGTTGAGATCCGATGAATTATGGATTTATGACCAGATTATCTATGAATATTATTTAAGTCTTCTCTGAACTCTTTTATGCATGATTAAAATAGCTTTGTATCTCTCTTCAATCTATTGATTTGGTTTGGCCAACTAGATTGATTTTTCTTGCCATGGGAGAGGTGCTTTGTAATGAGTTCAATCTTGCAGTGCTTATTCTCGGTGACAGAAAGGGACATGACATGTATTTGTATTGTTGCCATTAAGGATAAAACGATGGGGTTTATTCATATTGTTTGCATCTATCCCTCTACATTATGTCATCTTGCTTAAGGCGTTACTCCGTTCTTGTTAACTTAATACATTATATGCATGCTGGATAGCGGTCGATGTGTGGAGTAATAGTAGTAGATGCAGGCAGGAGTCGGTCTACTTGTCACGAACGTGATGCCTATATACATGATCATTGCCTTAGATATCGTCATAACTATGTGCTTTTCTATCAATTGCTCAAGAGTGGTTTGTTTACCGACTGTATGCTTTCTTTCAAGAGAGAAGCCTCTAGTGAAAACTATGGGTCTATCTTTTATCATATTATTTTCAGATCTATAAAATAAAAAACACAAAAATACCGTGCTGCAATTTATTTACTTTTATTTTATTTCACACTTTTACTTATCTTTTATATCTATCACTATCAAATCTCATCCTTCCAAGTAATCGTGAAGGGATTGACAACCCCTTTATCGCATTGGGTGCAAGTATTTGTTTGTTTGTGTAGGTGCAATCATTGGTGACTTGTGTGTTCCTTCTACTGGATTGATACCTTGGTTCTCAACTGAGAGAAATACGTATCTCTACTTGCTGCATCACCCTTTTCTCTTCAAGGGAAAAACCAACGCAAGCTCAAGAAGTAGCACTAAGCACAACCACTTCTTCTCCTCCCCGCCATGGCATGCTGGTGCAGGAGCACGTGAAGAGTGTCTGACCACAGGTGCCACCGCATCTGCTTGGATCGGGACCGAGCGCCAGCCATGGCGAGCGGCTGGGTTTAGGAGCTGCAGGCATAAAAATTGCAGGTCGTCCTGCTGGCGTAGGTATCCTGTAGGGGTGGTGACGGTTGCAAGGCGAGCCCCACCTCCGCCGTGTCGGCCCGCATCTGGTGACCTCCTGCCTCTCAAGCCCTCCATCGCGCGCGATGTGGCACCTCTGTCGTCGCGACCTCTTCCCTCGTGTCAGCGGCCTCCTGCCTTTTGGCCGGGATCCGGGGTCCTCCTCCCCTCCTCATCGGGATTCGGCCTCCTGCTGCGAGAGAATAGTAGAGAGAATATTGCAGAGTGAGATGATGAGCGGGTGAGTGTGAGGAGAGAGATGGGGAGAAGCGGAGTGGAGGATGGAGGGGTTGTTTGGTGCGACGGCTCGTGAGCCCGAACACCTGGGGACAAACGTGGCAAATATCGCGCTGGTTTGTTTCAAAATTTGTGTTAACTAGCAAAAGGCGCATGCATTGCAACGGGAAAAAATATACCACACGTCCCAACAGAATAATCATGACTGGAGACCTTAATGGGTCCACGTGCATCACATCTATGTTGCCGCTTACCCTCTTTCCCATTCTTGTCGACGGCGGCCTCAGTTAGGGCTGGAATTCGAGCCGAGTCGAGCTCGACTCTCTAGAGCTCATTTCGTTAACAAGCTAGCTCGACTCGACTCGTTACTATAACGAGCTCAAACCCAAGATTGGCTCGACTCGTATAACTCACGAGCTGGCTCGTTTAGCTTGTTAAGCTCGTTAAAGATATAAACATAAAACCCTCAAATATGATAAAAATGATTATGTATATATTAAACACATATATCACTAAACAATTGTAATTTCCTTGTAACGCATGAGTCTCCTAGGCGGCTGGGCCTTCAATGGTTGGGCCTTGTGTTGTGCGCTTGGGACATAGGGTGCTAAGTGGCTGATCTTTTTTTGTATTGGGAGTGACTGATCTTTTGTACCGAGCCTAACGAGTTACACGAGTACTCGTGAGATTGACTTGTTTAACTTGGTCTATAAACGATCTTAAACTAAAGCTCGGCTCGACTCGTTATTCTTCGAGCTCGAGTCGATTCGAGCCGAGTCACAAGCTACTCGTTTAGCTCGCGAGCTTCGAGTTTTTTTTCCAGCCCTAGCCTCAGTGCTCACAATCACAACTCGCTTGAATGTGATCAATTCTAAGGTGTCTCTCTTTCTCTCCGCATAAGATGAGAAATCTACTTTTTCTAACCTGGAGGTTTTACTGAGTCGTGCATGCGTGGTTATAAATGGTTTCTTTCTTCTCCAAACTAATTTTGCTGAGGTGTTGATTTCTAACCCGTCTACACCGGTACGAAGGAAAGATGAATTGTGCGCTATTTATTATTATTGTCCCCTAAATAGCATTTAAGAAATGTTTACCAGGTAAAAGAACATCATATTCAAATTCTACACATATTTCTAATCAATTTCCATATATAAAATGTCAAAATTGGAGTTAGGGTTTAGAAGATATGAATATTTTTAAAAAAGCATTTGAATCACATTTTTAAAAATATTTAAGAGGTAAAATAACATCATATTTAGTTTCTATAAATTTTTCTAATCAATTTTCATATATGACATGCCAGAATTGAAGTTAGAGTTTAAAAGATATGGATATTTAAAAAAAACACCTCAACCTATCCAAAAATTTTAATAGATGGACGGCGGGTTGATTAACTAAAACATCAGGGGGTTTTCCAAAAAAAGCAAATTGTTTTTTCACTTAAATTTAGGACTACGGGTTGATTAACTAAAAGATCAAGGGGTTTTCTGAAAAACAAAAAAACAAACCATTTTTTCACTTAAAATAGGACCGCGGGTTGAATTCTCAGAAATAGAGGGTCTTTTTTTTGCAAAATTGATGACAACGTACAACCAGAAATGGTAGGTGCTTTATTATTACTAGCAAAAGGGTCCGTGCGTTGCAACGGGAGAAAGAAATCATAATCTCCAATGGCTATGACCACATTTTGTTCACATTTGATCGCATGATTTTGAAAATTTGTTTAGAAATAAAAGAAAATGTTCATTTTTAAAATTTATTCACATATTGAAGCAGTGTTCACATTTTCGAAAAAATATCGTGGTGGTAAAAAACATGGTAATTCAAAGAATTATTTTGAATTTCAAGAAATGGTTTTCAAAAAAACATACTATAATATTCCGATCTACACCCCAATAAATTCTTCAAAATTCACGCGGTATATAGTCACAAAGAATCAGAAGCATTACTACTTAACTACATATCATCGATCATTCGTAAACATTTTTACAAATTTGGGCACATTATTAAGAATCATGAACATTTTTTCTATTTGCGTGGTTGATGCACTTTCTTCTACAACGCGTTATCCGCATCGAAGTTAGCCAGGTTCCTACCGCTTCTTGATATTATGGATTTTGCAATCCCTGAACGCCAATGCTTCTACAACCAACGGATACTATTTAACATAAATAATAAGTAGAAATGGACAAACGAGTGTGGCTACACAGAGTGAGGAAAAAAACATGGTGGTACCAGCATTGCGTATCACTATAATATTCCGATCTACACCCCAATAAATTCTTCAAAATTCACGCGGTATATAGTCACAAAGAATCAGAAGCATTACTATTTAACTACATATCATCGATCATTCGTAAACATTTTTACAAATTTGGGCACATTATGAAGAATCATGAACATTTTTTCTATTTGCAAACATTTTTTATAAAATTGTGAACATTTTTTAAGTTTTTTATTTTGAATCGGCGAACAATTCTAGAATACACGAACATTTTTTTTCAAAATTTGTGGAGTTTTCTAAAATTCATAAACATTTTTTGAATCAGCAAACACTTTATGAATCAATAAACTCTTTTGTAATTCATGCACTGTTTTTAAACATTTAGGACATTTTAAAATTCATGATTTTTTTGAATTCAACACCAAACAAGCTATTTAGTCCACTGTTCAGTTCATTAAACAACAACACAAGTACATTGGTCTGCACTTTTTGATGTAATCAAACAAATCAGAAACACTAAATCTACTTACCTTAGTAGCACATCCTATTAATCTCCTGCCTGTGTCAGTGCCTTCAAAAGCCACAAACTTGTCTGCCCTCTGCCTGTGCAGGATGCACTTTGCCTCAGATTTAGCCACAAGCCCACAAAAACTTGGGTCTATCACAGTGTGAGGGGTTTGCTCCAGCAGCAAAACCAGATATATCAACCACATCAGCTAAAAGATATGAACTTAAATGGAGAAAATCCAAAGTACCTTCAAACCCTAACCCTAACCCTAGCAGAGGAGAGGATAGGAGAGAGTGAGTTGACTTACAAAATACTCCATTTGTATGCTGCTAAACTCGCTCATGTACTCGTTACCATCGAAGCTCTCGTTGTTGTTAGGCCATGACGGCATGGTGGCGGCGCGTCCCCTTCGCCAAAGTGAGAGCAGACTAGTGAGCTCAGGAGAGAAAGTGATGGAGGAGAAGAGTTAGGCGACCGGACGGTTGGACCTGGTCCGACTAGATCATGACGAGCCAACGAGCTAACGGCCATCAGGTGCCAGCTGTTAGGCATCCGCGCCATGTGGCCTTGAAATGTGGGCCACACCTGTCAGTCTTTTGTTTAAACCCAGTAAAATGTCCATCAACCAAAAGTGGTAGTTTTTAAGGACAAATTAAAAAATGGTAGTTTTCGGTCAAAATTTAGACATGGTAGTTCTGTGGGACGGTGACCCCAAAATTGGTAGTTTTTTTCAATTACCCCGTTCCAAAATATAAGTTTTTTTAGAGATATTAATATGGACTACATATAAATGAATATAGACGTATTTTAGAGTCTAGATTCACTTTTTTGTTCTGTATGTAGTCTATATTGCAATATGTAAAAGGACTTATATTTGGAAATGGAGAGAGTAGATTGCAAACATTGTTTGTCCCTTCGATTATTTCGGCCGAGGAGATCACGTACGACTACGAAGGAGCTATCAATTCCCATGTCCCAAGTCTCATGACGAACCTTGTTGTTCATAGTCCTTGCTGCCCGTGGACTTTGACCGGATAAGGTATTTTGTGTGCTTCAACAAAACCGAGAAAAGGAATCTGAGAGAAGAGAGAGGGAAAGGTGAAAGCAACGCTCACGGTCGATCGATATTCCTTGGATGAAATGGCAGTAGATCGATGTCATAGGCTATAGCTTGTGTAAGGTCATGGCACCGTTTGATTGGCCACACCCAGACCACGGACAAATACTCCCTAGAAGAGAAGAGAAGCATCAAGTTACAGAAGAGGTCAAGCACGTGCGGTAATTACAAGTCAAACAATCACCTTGCTTAATTACAAATTATCTGTCTTGTTCTGCAAGGACCAACAAGGAAGTGGAATCTGGCTTGATCCAGACTCCACAGGATTGCTCTCCAAGCACCCGCAGACAAGTTGGCTAGCCAGATCGATCACTCCGGCTGGTCAGTGGGCCAGTGCATCATCTGATGTGGACGCAATTGGTTGCATACAAAACCAGATAGCTTTTCCTCGCAGAACTTTTCTCTGTGTCGCCATTAAAGAACTAGTACATCACATCCGAGTCTACGATGAGGACGATGGTGGTTCACTCGAAGAAATAAGCGGTCCTAGGTTACAATGGCAACATTTGACCCGTTCTGTACTGCCCTCCGCTTTTGTGGTTTGGTCGGATCGGACGGCTCCGGGACGCCCAATAACGACCGAATTTGTCTGTCTCAACTCTGAAGCTCACTGCACTTTCGTGGAAACCAACGCCAACATTGAGCATACCACGAATTAGGTTCCTGGATAGATATTGCATGGAGTGCCAAAAAGATTACTCTACGTGAGTTCATCTCACCATGCATGCTTGTCACTCCGTGGGAGAGACGAGAGTGATCTGGACTGGAGGCCATCGTCTGCGCCGGATCGCATGTCGTCTCCTCCCTCCGTCGCCTCAGCCAGCCAGAGTCGCATTCTAGTCTCCGTGCCGGGCCGCGCCCTTCCTTCCTCGAACCTTCGCTCAGGTTGGACTTTCAAGCCCAGAGCCGCCATTTTTATAGCCCCCAACCCCTGTCCGTCCGTCCCCCAACCCCAGTAACTCCACCCATGTCTCCATCCAGACCAGTCAATCCATAGCTCCATACTCGTCGCACTTAGCACTTAGCACGCCTCGCCTAAGCCAGAGGTTGCCAGCCATGGACGAGGAGTTCTCGCCGCTCTCGCCGTCCCTCTTCCTCGACCTGCCGCCCACCCCGCCCCCCGCCGCCGACGTCGACCTCGACTTCATCTCGCGCATGCTCATGGAGGAGGATATCGACGACAAGTTCTTCTACCAGTACCCCGACCAGCCCGCCATCCTCGACGCCCAGCGCCCCTATGAGCAGATCATATCCGACACCACCACCACCTCCTCCGGCTCGCCGAACGGCACCACCTCCTCCGACGGCAACGCCGCCACGTCCTCCTCCGAGGAGACCAACAACTCGAGCTGGCCCTACGACCCGCTCGAGCTCTCCCAGCTCCTCCGCTCCCCGCCCTACCTCGACGACATGCTGTTCGGCGGCCTCGTCCCCGACTCCCCCGCCGACGAGGATGCCAGGGACTCGTTCCTTGCTGACGCACCGGCTGCGGGGTTCCAGCAGAGTCCGGCGCAATTCAAGGGCGCGGCCGACTGGGCCGGCGCGTTCTCCGGCCAGAACGGCGGTAGCCCGGGCACCCAGAGTTCGGCGGTCTTAAATGGCCCGGCGGAGGAGAAGGGGGCCGAGCGGAAGCCGGCGATGTTTTCCGCTGGCGACGGTGGCCAGGGCGGGCTGCTCTCGGCCTTCTTCAGCAACGGCGGCGACATGGACATGCTCAACTCGGCCTTCCTCAAGGGCATGGAGGAGGCCAACAAGTTCCTGCCGACCAACAACACCCTCCTCGAGGCCATCCCCGGCAAGGAGCGCGGCTTCACGGTGAAGAAGGACGAGGTGGCGAATGGGACACCGACGTCCGGCAATGGCCGGGGCCGCAAGTACAGGTACGACGAGGACGACCTGGAGGCGGAGACCGCCAGGAGCAGCAAGCTGATGATGCCGGACAACGAGGAGACCGGCGCGCGCGAGATGTTCGACGAAATAATGCTGGAGGGGTACGAGACGTGCATGCAGGGGATAGAGGAGCTGCGCCTCGCCATGGACAGCGAGGCCAAGAAGAAAAACGGGAAGGCGGCGCGCGGGAAGAAGAGTGAGGCGGTCGACCTGCGCACCATGCTCATCCACTGCGCTCAGGCCGTGGCCGCAGGCGACCGCCGGGGCGCGACGGAGCTGCTGAGGCAGATCAAGCAGCACTCCGGGCCGACGGGAGACGCCACGCAGAGGCTGGCGCACTGCTTCGCCGAGGGGCTGGAGGCGCGGCTGGCGGGCACGGGGAGCCAGGTCTACCAGTCGCTGGTGGCCAAGCGCACCTCGGTGGTGGAGTTCCTCAAGGCCTACAAGCTGTTCATGGCGGCGTGCTGCTTCAAGAAGGCCAACTTCGGGTTCGCCAACAAGACCATCCTGAACGCCGTGACCGGGAAGCCGCGGCTGCACATCGTGGACTTCGGGGTGCAGTACGGGCTCCAGTGGCCGGGGCTGATGCGGTGGCTGGCGCAGAGGGACGGCGGGCCCCCGGAGGTGAGGATCACGGGCATCGACCTCCCGCAGCCCGGGTTCCGCCCGGCGCGCCAGGTCGAGGAGACAGGCCGCCGGCTCAGCAGCTGCGCCCGCGAGCTGGGCGTGCCGTTCAAGTTCCACGGCGTCGCGGCCAAGTGGGACACCGTGCGCGCCGAGGACCTGCGCATCGACCCGGAGGAGGTGCTCGTCGTGCACTGCCAGTGCGGCCTCCGGAACCTGATGGACGACAGCGTCGCGGTGACCACGAGCAGCTCCAGCCCGAGGGACGTGGTGCTGCGGAACATCCGCGACATGAGGCCCGACGTGTTCGTGGAGTGCGTGGCGAACGGCGGCTACGGCGCGCCCTTCTTCGTGACGCGGTTCAGGGAGGCCATGTTCTTCTACTCGGCGCACTTCGACATGCTGGACGCGACCATCCCGCGGGACAACGACGTGCGGCTGCTGATCGAGCAGGACCTCATCGGGCCGGGCGCGCTGAACGTGATCGCCTGCGAGGGCGCGGACCGGGTGGAGCGCCCGGAGACGTACCGGCAGTGGCAGGCGCGGAACCGCCGGGCGGGGCTCCGGCAGCTGCCGCTGGACCCGGAGGTGGTTGGGATGGTGAGGGAGAAGGTGAGGGAGCACTACCACAAGGACTTCCTCATCGACGTGGATCACCAGTGGCTGCTGCAGGGGTGGAAGGGCAGGGTGCTCTACGCTCTCTCCACATGGGTCGCTGACGATAATAGCTAGTATAAAGTCTTTCTTTTGTGTGTTATTACCAACAGAGATCTATGGTTCAGTGGACTGCCGTTTCAAATAAGTAGAGATGCAACAAGAATACTACTCCCTCCTTTCATTTATATAGGGCCAAATGCGTTTTTCAAAACCAACTTTGACTATTGACAAGATTAATAGTACATCAGATGTATAATGTGAAAATTATATTATTGAAAAATCCTTTCACATATGAATTTGACCGTATACTTCGTGTAAGTTGCATGTCATATATTATTACTCTAACATTTGGTCAAAGTTAGCCTCGAAAATCGCATTAGACCGGAAGGAGGGAGTATGTAAATTAGATGCTTATTAGAGATGTAATAGCATTTGTTTAGGCATTTATTTATGGACATTGCTCCAGAGCTGCGCTAATGTACTGCAAATGAAGAACCCTGGTTTTGTTGTCCTTTTGTATGGCTCCTTGTTGGCGGCGACTTGGTTGGGTCTTCAGGCCGGCCACGGTTACCAGGTTGCGGGCGGCACGGTTTCAGATGCGGCGCGTCGGCAGCTGGGCGGATCTTGGTTCGGTCTTCCGGCCACACTAGGGTACGTCTTTACGGCACGGCTCCGCGCGGATTTAGTCAGCTGCGGGATCAGAGTGGGGAGACTGCCGGTGAAAATCGCACCGACTTTGGTCATGGTGAACGATGGCGGCATCTTTTGCATCATTGTTGTAGTCCGTCTCACCTTGCTCGGGCTGCTATGGGGAAACCCTAGATTTGGGTCTCTCGGATTGGAAGATGACGACGCCTTTGGTGTTGTTCTCCCTCACCAAGGCATCGTTTTTGAGCAGGTGCTAGCTGGAGGGGCCAAGAAGTGGAGTGGTGTTATATCTACCGCATCAACGGCAGCGGGTCTCGACAGCGTGGCACAACGAGATCTCAGCGATGGACGCGCGCAGGATGGTTGTGTGTCTCGCCGCGTGGCACAACGAGATCTCGTCTAAGGATGGCATGTCATCCTGGATAGATAATGCAAGAATAATCATTGAAATGTGCCATTTTTTACCTAGCGACTTCTAACATCAGCTTGATGCAAAACCCCATTTTGTACATTATAACACTACTAATTGTAAATAAAAAAGACAAAGGAGTAGAGGTTTTCCCTATTGTAGTTGATCAAAAAAAAATCAGGGAACAATGGTTATGAGAAACACTATGTACATCTCAATTTATTATCAACCACAAACAATTAATCGAAGAATTATGAAGCCTAACAAACAAATCCTACACAAATAAGAGAGTGATCCCACTACTTCTAATTATCTCAACATGTGTGCTTTGGCATCCTCAAAATTGTTCTAGCCATTAGATTTACTAGGACATATGCCCGTGCATTGTAAGGAGAGAGAATTGTTTTTGTGAGAAGCAACGGGAGAGTAAATTGATGTGTCCGCCAAAAACGGTCTCTGCGGCGAGGAGCCGCAATCTTCTCACGGATCATGTTTGTCCTCTGATATATTGATAATGGCGTGGTTGGTTGGTGTGGCGGCCACCACCCAACTCATGCCTTTTCTTTTCCTCCGGGTCCATCTCCGTCTCGGGGTTCTGGCTGCCCAGCGACCTTCAGGACACGGTTGCTTCGACCACTCTCAACGGCATAATCGGATGAATTACTAACTGTAGCGCACAAATCTTGTTTCATTAGCACAATCAACGCATAACCAGGCATGAACGCCCCTTCTTTATCAGGGTTTATCTCGGCCAGCCCACTGGCCGGCACCGAAACAGCTTGTGTTTGTAAGACACGAGTAAAAATTCAAAAAAAGGCGTGTTGAAGAATCATACTAGCGACCTCAAAGACCCGACACGTGCTGCTAGCCATTTGAACAAACGTGTCCTGCTAATCCAGTGCGAGCACGAATATTTAAGAACATACTGTAGTGTAAGATTGGAAAAAAAAATCTTTTTATTGATTCATTTTGAACTTTTCAAAATAATGATAATAACTATGGATTGTCGAATATTTTTGAAAATGTGAACAAAATTTCTATTCCCGATCATTTATTTCAAATGCGAACAATCTTTTGAAAATTCCGTAGATTTTTTGAAAAATACAAACAAGATTCTAAATGAGAACATTTTTTTAAATTAACGAAAAAAATTTGAAAACAAAAACACGATTTTTTGAATTTGTTAATAATTATTAAAATAGAAACATGTTTTGAACATTCAGAACAATTTTAGAAAATGTTTTCTAATGCAGAAGTTATTTTGAATCTTTTTTTTCACTAAAATAAGAATTTAATCGAATTTGGAAAAAATTAAATGAATTTTGAAAAATTGTAACATTTTTTAAATTTTAACTTTTTTCCAAAATTTAAAACAGTACCTAACATTTTAATAAATTTGGGAATTATGAATAATTTTTGAAAACTTGAATAAAATTTGAAATTGTGAAATATTTTTAAAAATATTTAATTTAGAAAATGGGAAAAATAAAGTTGGAAGGAAAAAATAGAAACAGGAAACAAAAAGATAATGGAACAGAAAAATAAAAAAATAAAAGTGGGTCGGCCCAGTCTTGGGCGACCACGCGAAGCTCTGACTATTTGCCGCATTGTGCGGCAAAATAGGGTTTTCCCAGGTGCGTGGGCAGGAAAATAAGTGGGCTGGCATCACTGGGCCACAACACGCGCGGCCCACATATGAAATTCTGGAGAAAACATTCTATCTTTTGTAACAGACGGACACATAAAAATTTAGTACCACCTCGGATAATTCTTTTTCTTTTCGACGATGAATGACCACAAAATCGGAGAAATACACCTCCCTTTAATATTAGGTATAGGTATAGACTAGGTTCATCCACTAGCATCCGTTTGATCAACACATAAGAATCCCTACCATACTATATGTCTAGGTGCATTCAAAGAGCATCTAAAGCCGGAATTAGCAAATATGGCCCCTTAACGCCCGGGGACGCACCCGGTCAGTGAACGAGGCGTACCTGTTTTGAGCCATTATTTGGAGTAAATTGCATAAAACCACCACTTTGAGGGTTAGGTTTGCGAAAAACACTAGGATACATTTTCCCTTCAGAAGACACCACATCTTGCGTAATTGTTTTGCAAAAATCACCGGTCGATGGATCTGGCCCTGTTAAGTGAGATTATGACAGGTGGGTCCCATTTTTGCGTATGTGGCATAATGGCTCCAGCCAAATGACGTTTGATGATGAATTTTTCTAGCTTTGCAAACCAGTCCCTGTAATTTTACAAGGACGCCCTTCAATCAAAATAAGAAAAGCAATAAGCTCTTTGTCGGCCCAAGCACGCGAGCAGAGAAGTAGTACGACGTGTCTCGTCGCCGATGAGGGGGTGCACCGTCGGGACCTGGGAGGAGTGGCTGCGGCGCAGCAAGCTGTGGATGCTTGGGGCGGTAGCGAGGGAGATGGTCGTCAGCGGGCGGCATGGCTGCGCGGGCAAGGCGGTGACGTCCATGGCGCTCGCCCGTGGCGTTGTGGTTCAGCGGCTGCGACTAGGGGCCACGAACCGGCCGACTAGGAGGAGCAGAGGGAGGGGAGAGGAGCCGCAGGGCCGTCGGGCGCCGGTGACGTGATGACCCACAAGTATAGGGGATCTATCGTAGTCCTTTAGATAAGTAAGAGTGTCGAACCCAACAAGGAGCAGAAGGAAATAACAAGCGGTTTTCAGTAAGGTATTCTCTGCAAGCACTGAAATTATCGGTAACACATAGTTTTGTGATAAGGTAATTTGTAACGGGTAACAAGTAATAAAAGTAAACAAGGTGCAGCAAGGTGGCCCAATCCTTTTTGTAGCAAAGGACAAGCCTGGACAACTCTTATATAAAGGAAAATGCTCCCGAGGACACATGGGAATTATCATCAAGCTAGTTTTCATCATGCTCATATGATTCGCGTTCGTTACTTTGATAATTTGATATGTGGGTGGACCGGTGCTTGGGTGCTGCCCTTCCTTGGACAAGCATCCCACTTACGATTAACCCCTATTGCAAGCATCCGCAACTACAAAAGAAGTATTAAGGTAAAGCTAACCATAGCATGAAACATGTCGATCCAAATCAGCCCCTTACGAAGAAACGCATAAACTAGGGTTTAAGCTTCTATCGCTCTAGCAACCCATCATCTACTTATTACTTTCCAATGCCTTCCTCTAGGCCCAAATAATGGTGAAGTGTCATGTAGTCGACGTTCACATAACACCCTAGAGGAGAGACAACATACATCTCATCAAAATATCGAACGAATACCAAATTCACATGACTACTTATAGCAAGACTTCTCCCATGTCCTCAGAAACAAACGTAACTACTCACAAATCATATTCATGTTCATAACCAGAGGAGTATTAATATGCATGAAGGATCTGAACATATGATCTTCCACCAAATAAACCAACTAGCATCAACTACAAGGAGTAATCAACACTACTAGCAACCCACAGGTACCAATCTGAGGTTTTGAGACAAAGATTGGATACAAGAGATGAACTAGGGTTTGAGAGGAGATGGTGCTGGTGAAGATGTTGAAAGAGATTGACCCCCTCCCGATGAGAGGATCAATGGTGATGACGATGGTGACGATTTCCCCCTCCCGGAGGGATGTTTCCCCGGCAGAACAGCTCCGCCGGAGCCCTAGATTGGTTTCGCCAGGTTCCGCCTCGAGACGGCGGTGTTTCGTCCCGAAACCTTCCTTCTGATTTTTTCCAGGGCGAAAGACTTCATATAGCAGAAGATGGGCACTGGAGGCCTGCCAGGGACCCACGAGACAGGGGGACGCGCCCCCCACCCTCGTGGCCAGGGTGTGGGCCCCCTCTAGTTGATTCTTTCGCCAGTATTTTTTATTAATTCCAAAAAGTGCCTCCGTCAGTTTCAGGACTTTTGGAGTTGTGCAGAATAGGTCTCTAATATTTGCTCGTTTTCCAGCCCAGGATTCCAGCTGCCGGCATTCTCCCTCTTCATGTAAACCTTGTAATATAAGAGAGAATAGGCATAAGTATTGTGACATAACGTGTAATAACAACTCATAATGTAATAAATATCAATATAAAAGCATGATGCAAAATGGACGTATCAACTCCCCCAAGCTTAGACCTCGCTTGTCCTCAAGCGGAAGCCGATAACGAAAAATATGTCCACATGTTTAGAGATAGAGATGTCGATAAAATAAAATACGGACATGAGGGCATCATGATCATTCTTATAACAGCAACACACACACATATATATATATATATATATATATAGGGAAAATCCATCCTACCACCCGGTGGTAATTACCCCACATATCTCATATACTACCAAGTGGTACTATATATACTATTTTATTATTTTAAATATGTTCATATACTATATCTAAGATATTTCAAAGCAAGTTACGTGAAAAAATTGCATATGAGCCCATAGTTTTTTTTATATTTATGAAATACGTACATATTTATACGTAAAAAAAAGCATACTAAAAAATGGTACATACTACCTAAAAATTTATATATATAGTACCTAATCATTGTTATATACTACATACTACACGTACATACTCTCGGTTTCGACAGATACTACATACAACATACAAAACGCAAGTGGTGGTAACTACCACTGCTTGTAGGAAACATTTGTCTCATATATATATATATATATATATATATATATATATATATATATATATATATATATATATATATATATATATAATTATCTGGGACACCTAGGTGCTCGGGCACCTAGCTTGTTTTAGGTAGGTATCGCTGCACAATGATTGTTTGATTTCTTTCCTAACTATTCTTCATGCAAGGCATTCTTACATTTTGTTTCCATTTTTAAATATCAGGCATGCAAAACTTGCCATACAATAAATCATATTATTGTTTATTTTTTCTGACCTACTATGGGTATCTAATACACGTATTTTTGTCTCCTAACTATCTAATACGGGTATCAAATACTTACTAACGAAATTATGCACATAAGCGGGTATTATATACCCAATAAATTATTTTCTGAACTACTATGTTTTTTTTGTTTCCTAACAATTCAATATGAGTATCTAATACGCGGGTATGTATATAATAAATTATTCTATGTTCTAGCTAGTAACGAAATTATATACATACGCGGGTATGCATATACCTACTAACAAAATTATATACATACGTGGGTATGCATATACCTACTAAAAATTTATTGACATATGTGGGTATGCATATACCAAGTAACGAAATTATGTATGTATGTGGTTACCATGCAAAAAAGTATATGTACGAGTATGTATATACCCAATTATGTGGTGTGTATGTCTATGCCTACTACTGAAATTATGTAAAATACACGAGTATTTACATACCTAGTGACTTATTCAACGAAACAATAAGTGCTAATTTTTATTTAGTATGGTATTTTAATCTCCTTCCTTTTCTATGAGGTGACATGCATGCATGGGATGGTTAAAGAATTAAAGCCTGCCAAATTAACTAGTAATTAAGGCATTTACATTTGTTGCCAAATCAGTCGCTGAACACGATCCAACGACGGATAGGCAAGGTGCCTGGGCACCTAGGTGTCCCAAACCGTCGTCCTATATATATATGATTTCTTATGCTAAAGTAACAATCTATTCACAATTTCAAGTATGAATCCGAAACTTCATTGAAAACTAACAAACTATAATCCTGGTCATTGAAGCAATTGCAATTTATCATAACATCAGAAAGAGTCAATATAAGAGCTTTTCAGCAAGTCCACATACTCAACTATCATTTAGTCTTTCACAATTGCTAACACTCACGCAATACTTATGGGTATGGAGTTTTAATCGGACACAGAGAAAGATAGGGGCTTATAGTGTTGCCTCCCAACCTTTTACCTCGAGGGTAATGTCAACAATAATAGTTTATGATAACTTACATCCAATTGGATATATATATATATATATATATATATATATATATATATATATATATATATATATATATATATATATATATATATATATATATATATATATATATATATCAGGATTTTTCCAACACAATGTGCTTTCCAAAGGATAAAATGTAAAAAGGAAAAGGTGAAGATCACCATGACTCTTGCATAAGGTATAAGATAATAATAAAAGATAGGCCCTTCATAGAGGGAAGCAGAGGTTGTCATGCACTTTTATGGTTGGATGCACGAAATCTTAATGCAAAAGAACGTTATATTGCCACTTGTGATGTGGACCTTTATTATGCAGTCTATCGCTTTTATTGCTTCCACATCACAAGATCGTATAAAGCTTATTTTCTCCACACTAATAAATCATACATATTTAGAGAGCAATTTTTATTGTATGCAACAATGACAACTTACTTGAAGGATCTTACTCAATCCATAGGTAGGTATGGTGGACACTTATGGCAAAACTGGGTTTAAGGATATTCGGAAGCACAAGTAGTATCTCTACTTGGTGCAGAGAATTTGGCTAGCATGAGGGGGAAAGGCAAGCTCAACATGTTGGATGATCCATGACAATATACTTATTTCGGATATAAGAAAACATAACCCATTACGTTGACTTTCTTGTCCAACATCAACTTTTTAGCATGTCATATTTTAATGAGTGCTCACAATCATAAAAGATGTCCAAGATAGTATATTTATATGTGAAAACCTCTCTTTCTTTATTACTTCCTATTAATTGCAACGATGACCAAAAACTATGTTTGTCAACTCTCAACAACTTTTATTCATCATACTCTTTATATGTGAAGTCATTACTCTCCATAAGATCAATATGATCTCTTTAATTCTTTTTATTCTTTTCTCTTTTCTTTTATTCACTCAAGATCATAGCAAGATAATCAAGCTCTTGACTCAACACTAATCTTTATTATAAGCTCACGGACTCGATTACATAGAGAGATCATAAAGCAAAACTCAAAACTAGATCATGCCAAAGCTTTTATTCTATTGGATCAAAATACTACTAATAGGATCGAGCTAGAAAAACGATAAAGATAGGAGATGTGGTTGTGATACGATACCAGGGCACCTCCCCCAAGCTTGGCAGTTGCAAAGGGGAGTGCCCATAACCATGTGATTATGTCTCCTTCTTCGGGGATGGTGATGTGATATTCTTGGCGATAATGCCCCTCAGGATACGATTCTCTTCCTCGAGCTTATTGAGTTGCCGCTTGAGATCCATTATCTCCTTATGAAGCTTTCCTGTAACGGCTAAAGCTCCTTGCACCCAAGGGTGTTGCATAGCTGCGGGAGAACAAGTGACACTCTTCTTCATATTTTCATAAGAAAGAAATCTAACATTGGAAGGGATAACCGAGTTTGGAATGGCTGAGCTATGTAGTTCCCCAATCGTGAACCCAGCTTGGAAGCGAGAAGTGACTTCTTGATCATCCATGGCATCTATCCTCATTAAATCAGCCTCCATCTCTTCCTCCGTTGCTGGCCCAAAGTGGTCAGCATCGCTGTTTGTCCTTGGTCTCGATGCCGGGTGAGACACCCGGCTCTCCCCGACTGACTCCTGAGAAGACATTTTGCTCTAATCGGCAACAGCAACAGCTCGAAACAAGAACAGAGGATATTTGCGTGATATAGGAGTCAAAACCTTCGGGAGAATATATAATGAATTTTTACCGACCAAAATACGTAACGTGCAAGAAAACGGAGTCTGGAGAGCACACGAGGTGCCCATGAGGTAGGGGGGCGCGCCCAGTAGGGTAGGGCGCGCCCTCCACCCTCGTGGAGGCCTCGTGTCCTTCCCGGACTGCTTCTTATTTTTCTATTTTTCTAAATATTCCAGAACAGAGAAATATTGCCATAAAAACTGTTTTGGAGTCGGTCTACTTACCGTACCACATACCTATTCCTTTTCGGAGTCTGAAACGTTCCGGAAAGTGTCTCTTATGTATTCCTCCGGGGTTACGGTTTCAATAACATTGGTTAAACATCTTCCATAATTTCTTTTTTGTTCAATTCTGGACAAAAAAGAAAAGGAAAAAGGAATTTATAGGGACAGTGTTACCCCCTATATCCCCTAGTTTATATTGTAGGAATAATAAAACAATTTAGCAGTCTGACACACTTACGTCCTTGCAAAGTAAATAATTATTATTGTAGTCGTAACCGTAGAATAGGATCCTAATCAAAATAAATACATTTGGTTCAACATTTATAGGATTACCTGAGATATAATGTTTGATTCTTTGACCGTTTACCACCTTTGGATTTGTGCCTTCGAAGTTGTTGATTTTTATAGCACCGGAACGATAGACCTCCTCGATAACGTAAGGGCCTTCCCATTTAGAGAGAAATTTTCCTGCAAAAAATCTTAAACGAGAGTTGTATAGCTATACATAATCACCTACATTAAACTCACGCTTTTGTATTCTTTTGTCATGCCATCTTTTAACTTTTTCTTTAAACAATTTGGCATTTTCATAAGCTTGGGTTCTCCATTCATCAAGTGAGCTAATGTTAAATAACCTCTTCTCACCGACAAGTTTGAAATCATAATTGAGCTCTTTAATAGCCCAATAAGCCTTATGTTCTAGTTCGAGAGGTAAGCGACATGCTTTTCCATAAACCATTTTATACGGAGACATACCCATAGGGTTTTTATATGCAGTTCTATAGGCCCATAATGCATCATCAAGTTTCTTGGACCAATTCTTTCTAGATCTATTAACAGTCTTTTGCAAAATTAATTTGAGCTCTCTGTTGCTCAATTCCACTTGACCACTAGACTGCGGGTGATAAGGAGATGCAATTCTATGATTAACGTCATACTTAGCAAGCATTTTTTGGAAAGCACCATGAATAAAATGTGAACCACCATCAGTCATTAAATATCTAGGGACTCCAAACCTCGGAAAAATAACTTCTTTAAGCATTTTAATAGATGTGTTATGATCAGCACTACTAGTTGGAATAGCTTCTACCCACTTAGTAACGTAATCAACAACAACTAAAATATGTGTATATCCATTAGAGGCAGGAAAAGGTCCCATATAATCAAAGCCCCAAACATCAAATGGTTCAATAACAAGTGAATAGTTCATAGGCATTTCTTGCCGTCTGCTAATATTACCAATTCTTTGACATTCATCACAAGATAAAACAAACTTACGGGCATCCTTGAAGAGAGTAGGCCAATAAAAACCGGATTGCAATACCTTATGTGTAGTTCTATCTCCAGCGTGGTGTCCTCCATAAGCTTCAGAGTGACACTTGTGTAGGATCTGTTCCTGTTCATGCTCAGGTACACAACGTCTAATAACACCATCTACTCCTTTATAAAGATGTGGGTCATCCCAGAAGTAATGCCTCAAATCATAGAAAAACCTTTTCTTTTGCTGGTATGTGAAACTAGGTGGTATAAATTTAGCAATGATGTAATTAGCATAATCAGCATACCATGGAGCAGTACGAGAAGCATTTATGACATTTAATTGCTCATCAGGAAAGCTATCATCAATAGGTAGTGGGTCATCAAGAACATTTTCTAACCTAGACAAGTTGTCTGCAACGGGGTTCTCACCTCCCTTTCTATCAACAATATGCAAATCAAATTCTTGTAGCAAGAGAACCCATCTAATAAGTCTAGGTTTAGCATCTTTTTTTCCATAAGATATTTAATAGCAGCATGATCCGTGTGAATAGTTACTTTAGAATCAACAATATAAGGTCTGAACTTATCACAAGAAAATACAACTGCTAAGAATTCTTTTTCAGTAGTAGCATAATTTCTTTGAGCATTGTCTAGAGTTTTACTAGCATATTGAATAACATTTAATTTCTTATCAACTCTTTGCCCTAGAACAGCACCTACAGCATAATCACTAGCATCACACATAATTTCAAAGGGTAAATTCAATCAGGTGGCTGAACAATAGGTGCAGAGATCAATGCTTTCTTAAGTATTTGAAATGCTTCTACACAATCATCATCAAAGACAAATGGTATATCTTTTTTTAATAAATTAGTTAGAGGCCGAGAAATTTTTGAGAAGTCCTTAATGAACCTCCTATAAAAACCGGCGTGACCGAGGAAACTTCTTATACCTTTGATGTCCTTGGGACATGGCATCTTTTCAATAGCATCAACCTTGGCTTTATCAACTTCAATACCTCTTTCAGAAACTTTATGCCCCAGGACAATACCTTCATTAACCATAAAGTGGCACTTTTCCCAATTCAAGACAAGATTAGTCTCTTCACATCTCTGCAAAACTCGATCAAGGTTGCTCAAGCAATCGTCAAAAGAGGATCCATAGACGGAGAAGTCGTCCATGAAAACCTCACAAATCTTTTCACAAAAGTCAGAGAATATAGCCATCATGCATCTTTGAAAGGTAGCAGTTGCATTACATAAACCAAAAGGCATACGTCTATAAGCAAAAGTACCAAAAGGGTAAGTAAAAGTAGTCTTTGATTGATCATTGGCTGACACAGGTATTTGAGAGAAACCAGAATAACCATCTAGAAAGCAAAAATGTGTATGTTTAGATAATCTTTCTAGCATTTGATCGATAAAAGGTAAGGGGTAATGATCCTTTTTAGTAGCTTTATTTAATTTGCAGAAATCAATTACCATCCTATAACCTGTAATAATTCTTTGCGGGATCAATTCATCTTTATCATTAGGAACGACGGTAATACCTCCTTTCTTAGGGACACAATGGACAGGACATACCCACTGACTATCAGCAACGGGATAAATTATACCTGCCTCAAGGAGCTTTAGTATTTCTTTTCTTACCACTTCCTTCATCTTAGGATTCAGCCGTCGTTGATGATCACAAACTTGTTTGGCATCTCCCTCCAAATTTATTTTGTGTTGACATAGAGTGGGACTAATGCCCTTAAGATCATCAAGAGTATATCCAATAGCAGCACGGTGCTTCTTCAGAGTTTTCAATAATCTTTCTTCTTCATGCTCTGAAAGGTTAGCACTAATAATAACAGGATATATCTTTTTCTCATCAAGATAAGCATATTTAAGAGTATCAGGCAACGGTTTAAGCTCAAACACGGGATCACCCTTGGGTGGAGGAGGATCCCCTAGGATTTCAATAGGCAAATTGTGTTTCAGGATAGGTTCCTGTTTAAAGAATACTTCATCTATTTCCCTTCTTTCATTCATAAACATATCATTTTCATGGTCTAGCAAATATTGGTCTAAAGGATCACTAGGAGGTACGACAATATAAGCAAGACCAATAATTTCATCCTTACTAGGCAATTCTTCTTCACGGTGTTGTCTACTAAATTTAGAGAAATTAAACTCATGAGACATATCACCCAAGCCAATAGTAACAACATTCTTTTCGCAGTCTATCCTAGCATTAACTGTGTTCAAGAAGGGTCTACCAAATATAATGGGACAAAAGCTATCTTGTGGGGAACCAAGAACAAGAAAATCAGCAGTATATTTAGTTTTCCCACACAAGACTTCAACATCTCTAACAATTCCCATTGGTGAAATAGTATCTTTATTGGCAAGTTTGATGGTGACATCAATACCTTCTATCTCAGCAGGTGCAATTTCATGCATAATTTCTTTGTATAAGTCAATAGGTATTGCACTAGCACTAGCACCCATATCATATAAGCCATGATAACAATGATCTCCTATTTTAACGGAAATAACAGGCATGCCTACCACAGGTCTATGTTTACCCTTAGTATCGGGTCTAGCAATTCTAGCAGCTTCATCACAGAAGTAAATAACATGCCCATCAATATTATCAGCCAAGAGATCTTTAACCATAGCAATACTAGGTTCAACTTTAATTTGCTCAGGGGGTGTGGGTGTTCTAGTATTACTCTTACGAACCACAGTTGAAGCTTTAGCATGATCCTTTATCCTTTATTCTAACAGGGAAAGGTGGTTTCTCAATATAAGCGGTAGGAACAATAGATCAACATTATAAGTGATAGTCTTTTCTTCAACTTTAATAGGTGCAGCTAATTTTACTTCTATGGGAGGATGATATTTAAACCACTTCTCCTTGGGGAGATCAACATAAGTAGCAGAAGATTCACATAAAGAAGCTACTATCTCAGAGTCAATTCCATATTTAGTGCTAAATTTACGGAAAACATCGGTATCCATAAAAGATTTAACACAATCAAACTTAGGTGTCATACCTGACTCCTTACCTTCGTCGAGATCCCAATCTTATGAGTTGCGTTTAATTCTATTCAATAAATCCCATTTGAATTCAATAGTCTTCATCATAAAAGAGCCAGCACAAGAAGTATCGAGCATGGTGCGATTGTTATCAGAAAGCCGAGCATACAAACTTTGAATAATTATTTCTCTTGGAAGCTCATGATTGGGGCATGAATATAACATTGATTTAAGCCTCCCCCAAGCTTGAGCGATGCTTTCTCCTTCGCGAGGCCAAAAATTATAGATATAATTGCGATCACGATGAACAAGATGCATAGGATAAAATTTCTGATGAAATTCCAATCTCAATCGTTTGTAATTCCATGACCCCGTATCATCACATAGCCTATACCATGTCGATGCATCTCCCTTCAAAGATAAAGGGAAGACCTTCTTCTTAATAACATCATCGGGTATACCTGCAAGCTTAAATAATCCACAAACTTCATCCACATAGATTAGGTGCTCATCAGGATGTTTTGTTCCATCTCCTGCAAAAGGATTAGCTAGCAGTTTCTCTAACATACCCGAAGAAACTTCAAAGGGGACATTTTCATTTTCAGTAGGTTCAGTAGGTTGAGGAGCAACTCTTTGCTCTACTGGTCGGGGTGAAGATACCCCGAACAAGCCCCTCAGAGGATTACTTTTCATAGTAACAAGTGACAGTAAATTTCAGCACACTATATAAATTTTTCCTTACCAAATTCCACCTAGCAAAGGCGCTTCACTCCCCGGCAACGGCACCAGAAAAGAGTCTTGATGACCCACAAGTATAGGGGATCTATCGTAGTCCTTTCGATAAGTAAGAATGTCGAACCCAACGAGGAGCAGAAGGAAATGATAAGCAGTTTTCAGCAAGGTATTCTCTGCAAGTACTGAAATAAGTGGTAAAAGATAGTTTTGTGATAAGATAATTTATAACGAGCAACAAGTAACAAAAGTAAATAAAGTGCAGCAAGGTGGCCCAATCCTTTTTGTAGCAAAGGAAAAGCCTGGACAAACTCTTATATAGAGAAAAGCGCTCCCGAGGACACATGGGAATTATCGTCAAGCTAGTTTTCATCACGTTCATATGATTCGCGTTCGGTACTTTGATAATTTGATATGTGGGTGGACCGGTGCTTGGGTGCTGTTCTTACTTGAACAAGCATCCCACTTATGATTAACCTCTATTGCAAGCATCCGCAACTACAACAAAAGTATTAAGGTAAACCTAACCATAGCATGAAACATATGGATCCAAATCAGCCCCTTACGAAGCAACGCATAAACTAGGGTTTAAGCTTCTGTCACTCTAGCAACCCATCATCTACTTATTACTTCCCAATGCCTTCCTCTAGGCGCCCAAATAATGGTGAAGTGTTATGTAGTCGACGTTCACATAACACCACTAGAGGATAGACAACATACATCTCATCAAAATATCGAACGAATACCAAATTCACATGACTACTAATAGCAAGACTTCTCCCATGTCCTCAGGAACAAACGTAACTACTCACAAAGCATATTCATGTTCATAATCAGAGGGGTATTAATATGCATATAGGATCTGAACATATGATCTTCCAACAAATAAACCAACTAGCATCAACTACAAGGAGTAATCAACACTACTAGCAACCTACTAGTACCAATCCCGGACTTAGAGACAAGAATTGGATACAAGAGATGAACTAGGGTTTGAGAGGAGATGGTGCTGGTGAAGATGTTGATGGAGATTGCCCTCTCCCGATGAGAGGAGCGATGGTGATGATGATGGCGATGATTTCCCCCTCCCGGAGGGAAGTGTCCCCGGTAGAACAACTCTGCCGGAGCCCTAGATTGGTTCCGCCAAGGTTACGCCTCGTGGCGGTGGAGTCTCGTCCCGAAAGGTTGCTTATGATTTTTCTTCGGACGAAAGACCTCATATAGCAGAAGATGGCCACCGGAGAGCCAACAGGGGGCCCATGAGGCAGGGGGCACGCCCAAGGGGGTAGGGCGCACCCCCCACCCTCGTGGCCAGGTGGGGCCCCCTTTGACGTACTTCTTCCGCTCAATATTTTTTATTATTTCCAAAAATAACTTTCGTGGAGTTTCAGGACTTTTGGAGTTGTGCAGAATAGGTCTCCAATATTTGCTCCTTTTCCAGCCCAGAATTCCAGTTGCCGGCATTCTCCCTCCTTATGTAAACCTTGTAAAATAAGAGAGAATAGGCATAAGTATTGTGACATAATGTGTAATAACAGCCCATAATGCAATAAATATCGATATAAAAGCATGATGCAAAATGGACGTATCACTACATCATAATCACTAGCATCACACATAATTTCAAAGGGTAAATTCCAATCAGGTGGCTGAACAATAGGTGCAGAAATCAAGGCTTTCTTAAGTATTTCAAATGCTTCTACACAATCATCATCAAAGACAAAAGGAGCATCTTTTTGTAAGAGATTAGTCAGAGGCCTAGAAATTTTAGAGAAGTCTTTAATGAACCTCCTATAAAAACCGGCATGACCAAGGAAACTTCTTATACCTTTGATGTCCTTAGGACACGACATCTTTTCAATAGCATCAACTTTAGCTTTATCAACTTCAATACCTCTTTCAGAAATTTTATGCCCCAAGACAATATCTTCATTAACCATAAAGTGGCGCTTCTCCCAATTCAAGACAAGATTAGTTTCTTCACATCTCTGCAAAACTCGATCAAGGTTGCTTAAGCAATCATCAAAAGAAGTTCCATACACGGAGAAATCATCCATGAAAATCTCAACAATCTTTTCACAAAAGTCAGAGAATATAGCAGTCATACATCTTTGAAAGGTAGCAGGTGCATTGTATAAACCAAAAGGCATATGTCTATAAGCAAAGGTACCAAAAGGGCAAGTAAAAGTGGTCTTTTCTTGATCCTCTTTTGACACAGGTATTTGAGAGAAACCAGAATAACCATCTAGAAAGCAAAAATGTGTATGTTTGGATAATCTTTCTAGCATTTGATCAATAAAAGGTAAAGGGTAATGATCCTTTTTAGTAGCTTTATTTAATTTGCGGAAATCAATTACCATTCTATAACCTGTAACAATTCTTTGTGGGATCAATTCATCTTTATCATTAGGGGCAACAGTAATACCTCCCTTCTTAGGGACACAATGGACAGGACTTACCCACTGACTATCAGCAACGGGATAAATTATACCTGCCTCCAGAATCTTTAGTATTTCTTTTCTTACCACTTCTTTCATCTTAGGATTTAACTGCCGTTGGTGATCAACAACCGGTTTAGCGTCTTTCTCCAATTTTATTTTGTGCTGGCATAGACTGGGACTAATGCCCTTAAGATCATCAAGAGTATATCCAATAGCAGCACGGTGCTTCTTCAGAGTTTTCAATAATTTCTCTTCTTCCTGCTCTAAAAGGTTAGCACTAATAATAACATGATATATCTTCTTTTTATCAAGATAAGCATATTTAAGAGTATCAGGTAATGGTTTAAGCTCAAACACGGGATCACCCTTGGGTGGAGGAGGATCCCCACGAATTTTAACAGGCAAATTGTGTTTCAAAATAGGTCCCTGCTTGAAGAATACTTCATCTATTTCCCTTCTTTCATTCATAAACATATCATTTTCATGGTCTAGCAAATATTGCTCTAAAGGATCATTAGGAGGTACGGCAATAGAAGCAAGACCAATAATTTCATATTTACTAGGCAATTCTTTATCATGGGGTTGTCTATGAAATTTAGCAAAATTAAACTCATGAGACATATCCCCTAAACCAATAGTAATAACATCCTTTTTGCAGTCTATCTTAGCATTAACAGTATTCAAGAAGGGCCTACCAAATATAATGGGACAAAAGTCATCTTGTGGGGAACCAAGAACAAGAAAATTAGTAGGATATTTAACTTTCCCACACAAGACTTTAACATCTCTAACAATCTCAACTGGTGAAATAGTATCTCTATTGGCAAGCTTAATTGTAACATCTATCTCTTCTATTTCAGCAGGTGCAATATCATGCATAATTTCTTTGTATAAGGAATGAGGATTGCACTTGCATTAGCACCCATATCACACAAGCCATGATAACAATGATCTCCTATTTTAACAGAAACAACAGGCATGCCAACAACAGGTCTATGTTTACCCTTAGTATCGGGTCTAGCAATTCTAGCAGCTTCATCACAGAAGTAAATAACATGCCCATCAATATTATCAGCCAAGAGATCTTTAACCATAGCAATACTAGGTTCAACTTTAATTTGCTCAGGGGGTGTGGGTGTTCTAGTATTACTCTTACGAACCACAGTTGAAGCTTTAGCATGATCCTTTATCCTTTATTCTAACAGGGAAAGGTGGTTTCTCAATATAAGCAGTAGGAACAATAGATCAACATTATAAGTGATAGTCTTTTCTTCAACTTTAATAGGTGCAGCTACTTTTACTTCTATGGGAGGATGATATTTAAACCACTTCTCCTTGGGGAGATCAACATAAGTAGCAAAAGATTCACATAAAGAAGCTACTATCTCAGAGTCAAGTCCATATTTAGTGCTAAATTTACGGAAAACATCGGTATCCATAAAAGATTTAACACAATCAAACTTAGGTGTCATACCTGACTCCTTACCTTCGTCGAGATCCCAATCTTCAGAGTTGCGTTTAATTCTATTCAATAAATCCCATTTGAATTCACTAGTCTTCATCATAAAAGAACTAGTACAAGAAGTATCGAGCATGGAGCGATTATTGAGAGAAAGCCGAGCATAAAAATTTTGAACAATAATTTCTCTTGAGAGCTCATGATTGGGGCATGAATATAAGATTGACTTAAGCCTCCCCAAGCTTGAGCAATGCTTTCTCCTTCGCGAGGCCAAAAATTATATATATAATTACGATCACTATGAACAAGATGCATAGGATAAAACTTCTGATGAAATTCCAATTTCAATCGGTTGTAGTTCCATGATCCCATATCATCACATAGCCTAAACCATGTCAATGCCTTTCCCTTCAAAGATAAAGGGAAGACCTTCTTCTTGATAACATCCTCGGGCATACCTGCAAGCTTAAATAATCCACAAACTTCATCCACATAGATTAGGTGCAAATCGGGATGCAATGTTCCATCTCATGTAAAAGGATTAGCTAACAGTTTCTCTATCATACCCGAAGGAATTTCAAAGTAAACATTTTCAGTAGGTTCAGTAGGTTGAGGAGCAACTCTTTGCTCTACTGGTCGGGGTGATGATACCCCGAACAAGCCCCTCAAAAGATTACTTTCCATAGTAACAAATGACAGTAAATTTCAGCACATTATATAAATTTTTCCTTACCAAATTCCATTTACCAAAGGCGCTTCACTCCCCGGCAACGGCGCCAGAAAAGAGTATTGATGACCCACAAGTATAGGGGATCTATCGTAGTCCTTTGGATAAGTAAGAGTGTCGAACCCAACGAGGAGCAGAAGGAAATGACAAGCGATTTTCAGTAAGGTATTCTCCGCAAGCACTGAAATTATCGGTAACAAATAGTTTTGTGATAAGGTAATTTGTAACGGGTAACAAGTAATATAAGTAAACAAGGTGCAGCAAGGTGGCCCAATCCTTTTTGTAACAAAGGACAAGCCTGGACAAACTCTTATATAAAGGAAAACGCTCCCGAGGACACATGGGAATTATCGTCGAGCTAGTTTTCATCATGCTCATATGATTCGCGTTCGTTACTTTGATAATTTGATATGTGGGTGGACCAGTGCTTGGGTTCTGCCCTTCCTTGGACAAGCATCCCACTTATGATTAACCCCTATTGCAAGCATCCGCAACTACAGAAGAAGTATTAAGGTAAACCTAACCATAGCATGAAACATGTGGATCCAAATCAGCCCCTTACGAAGCAACGCATAAACTAGGGTTTAAGCTTCTGTCACTCTAGCAACCCATCATCTACTTATTACTTTCCAATGCCTTCCTCTAGGCCCAAATAATGGTGAAGTGTCATGTAGTCGACGTTCACATAACACCACTAGAGGAGAGACAACATACATCTCATCAAAATACCGAACGAATACCAAATTCACATGACTACTTATAGCAAGACTTCTCCCATGTCCTCAGGAACAAACGTAACTACTCACAGATCATATTCATGTTCATAATCAGAGGGGTATTAATATGCATAAAGGATCTGAACATATGATCTTTCAACAAATAAACCAACTAGCATCAACTACAAGGAGTAATCAACACTACTAGCAAACCACATGTACCAATCTGAGGTTTTGAGACAAAGATTGGATACAAGAGATGAACTAGGGTTTGAGAGGAGATGGTGCTGGTGAAGATGATGGAGATTGACCCCCTCCCGATGAGAGGATCGATGGTGATGACGATGGTGACGATTTCCCCCTCCCGGAAGGATGTTTCCCCGGCAGAACAGCTCCGCCGGAGCCCTAGATTGGTTTCGCCAGGTTCCGCCTCGAGACGGCGGTGTTTCGTTCCGAAAGCTTCCTTCTGATTTTTTCCAGGGCGAAAGACTTCATATAGCAGAAGATGGGCACCGGAGGCCTACCAGGGGGCCCACGAGACAGGGGGCGCGCCCCCCACCCTCGTGGCCAGGGTGTGGGCCCCCTCTGGTTGATTCTTTCGCCAGTATTTTTTATTAATTCCAAAAAGTGCCTTCGTGCAGTTTCAGGATTTTTGGAGTTGTGCAGAATATGTCTCTAATATTTGTTCCTTTTCCAGCCTAGAATTCCAGCTGCCGGCATTCTCCCTCTTCATGTAAACCTTGTAAAATAAGAGAGAATAGGCATAAGTATTGTGACATAACGTGTAATAACAGCCCATAATGTAATAAATATCGATATAAAAACATGATGCAAAATGGACGTATCATGACGCTGTTGGGCGGCGTGGCCACGCGAGCATCGTCGAGGAGCCCGCGTTGAAGTGCCCTCTGCTCAAGGAGCCTGCGGGGAAGCGTCAAGGAGCCGTGGCATCGCTGAAATCCCATGATGCAGCTGGACGACGTGCATGTGCAGGGGCTCACCTCACGTCGCCGAAATCCCTCTGCTCGTTGGCGTACCGTGGCGGGCGAGCTCGGCTCCGAGGAGGGAGTTCGTGGCCGGAGCCGAGAAAGAAGAGCGCGGGAGTGCCGAGGTGACGCTCCGGCAACCAGAGAAGGAGGGGGCTCGGCTAGGTGGCTCGGCCAGAGTAGGAGTTGTGGCTGCAGCACCTCACCTCAGGGAAGAGCTTGTGACAAATTTGACCGGCGGCGGAGTGAGAAAGCGGAGGTCTTTTCATTTTATTTATTTTTGATAGAAAGAAGAATTGGTGGAGAAGACCCAACTGACTGGTGAGCCCCGTGTCCCGCCTAACGTCATTTGGCTGGAGCCGTTACGCCACGTATGCAAAAACGGAACCCACCTGTCATAATCTCACTTAACAGGGCCAGATCCGTGGATCAGTGATTTTTGCAAAACAATTACACAAGATGTGGTGTCTTTTGCAGAGAAAATGTATTCTAGTGTTTTTCGCAAATCTAACCCTCAAAGTGGTGGTTTTACGCAATTTACTCGATTTTTATGCTTATCTATTTGTCCATCTAGGCAATCATACTTCTCATTTTCTCCCTTATATGTCCTACGTGGCCGACTGACCGGACGAGTCTGCAAGCACGCATATCCTCTCTACATTTGTCCTCAATATGAGGGTTCGCGGACACCCCAGACATATCGGGTCCATCCACGGACGTTTGTGGAGGGTTTAAGGATGCCGACCCTAGATGTTCTGAGTTTTAAATCACGTTGCATTTATTGTGACATGCACACTATTAAATGTTAAGATATTTTTTTGCTTATGTAGAAATTTCTCACACAGTCCCAATTGTAAATTGGATTAATATTCCACACAATATTTGAAAACTATATATCCAATCCCACGGCAACGCATGGGTATCATCTAGTTAATATAACACACAACACTTCATATCTAATTGCCACCACAAGAATTAAAAGAATTAAATGAAAGAATGCCCTTGTCGATTCGGTCAGTTTTATTAACCCTACGCCTTCCATTCCATAATACTTGCCGTGGTTCTAGTTCAACTAAATTAAAACCATGGACCAAAAAAGTTAAAAATTAAAACCACGGACGGAACCAAAAATCCCCCTCCCCTCCCACCCCACCAAAAGTTAATCAAAGAATGCCATGATCGATCACTCCGTGTTCTGGTAGTGTTCGTAGATCCAAGACGTGTCGGCGAAAACGTATCCTCCACCCATGCCCATCTCCCACGCCGGGATGCCGCCGTCGTTCATCGTAACGAGAACACGCATCTCAGGGGAGTCGTCGCCGCCGGTGCTGCCCTGCGCCTCCTCGAGGAGATTCTCGTTCATTGTCATGCCGTGATCATCATCATCCGACGACGCGGCCTCACCTCGGTACTCACTGAAAACGCCCGAAGGTGGCGGCGGCGCTTCAACGCCGCCCTGCGGCTCCTCCTGGCCGGCACCACGAACGCTCGACGGCGACAGCAACGCCGCGATGGCGTGTAAGTAAGCGTTCGGAACCTTCACGCGGGCAGCCTTCACAGGCCCACCGTCGACGTCGTCGTAGTCGTCCCCAACATCTCTGCCACTCTGCTTCCTCTTCTTCTTGCCGGGATCGCGTGGGGTGAGGTATATCCTGTAGAGCGCGGGCAGGACGTTCTTGCCGTCGTTGCGGACGGTGCCTTCGTCCGGCGAGTCGACGTTGGTGTACTCCTCCATGAGCCACCGCGTCTTCTCCTTCTCGCCCTCGTGCTCGACGTAGAACCCGAAGGTGCGCTTGAACCCCAGGTGCTCGCCGTCCGCCTCGCATCTCACCTCCTTCGTGGTCTGCTCCAGCTTCCAGAAGCCTCCCGTGGCGACGCTGCGGTCGCCCCGGTGGGCGGCGCCGCCGCGCGTGGCCTGCACCTTGCAGTGGCAGCGGAACCACCAGCTGGGGTCGGAGTCGCGGGTGCTGGCCGGCAGGTGCCTGCGCGCCAGCACGTCGGGTTTGTCGCCGTAGACGTCTTCCTCGATGACGACGGCCGCCTCTGCGCCCGACGTGCCGTGCCCGGCGATCCACCCGTTGAGGTAGGTGCGCACGATCTCCTCGTTCATCGGGTTGAAGTAGACGCCCGGAGGCAGCGCCAGCGCCGGGGTTAGGTACTCGTACTCGTAGTCGTCGCGGGCCGGCAGAGCCATCTCCACCGCGGTGATGTTCGTCGGCGGCAACGCCGCCGTCAGTCTTGTTGCTTCCTTTTTTGGCTTCTTCGCTGTCATCATCAAGTCAGACACTTGAGCAAAGCGGGTTCGACAATTGCTCGGTGAGCGTGCATTTATGTGCCGCCTTGCTCTCCGGTCTCCACGCCACCCCTTGTCGAAGTCGGAATCCGATCCGAGATGGCGTCCGTGCAGCCATTGCAGAACTTGCCTATCCAAACGTGTGAGTTGTTGTGCCGAAATTGCTTTCTCTCTGACGAAGATCGGAGGATGGAAGTACAGATCAACGAGCCTAAAGAACACATGCAGCAAATCCTGTACTAGTGCAGATCAGCTTCTGCTGACACAAGGAGAGAAACTTAGGAAGGAAACATGAATTTACTACTCCTTTTCCACAAACTAATTTTCCTTTCCTTCTTTCTTTCCCCGAAAGAGGCTGCTGGATAGTACTCAAAATTAAGATATGTGTAAAAGGCTATATCCATTTAGCCCCAAAATCGCTACACATCAGAAAAATTAAGATACCTCTAAAGATAAAAAAATTTATGTGGTTTGTTCAAAGAAAAAAATGATCTTGACTAAAGAAAACCTGGCAAAACGTCGTTGGAAGGGTAGCAAAAGATGTTGTTTCTGCGATCATGATGAATTGATTCAACACCTGTTCCTAAACTGCCCACTAACCAGACTACTTTGGGGCACAACGCATGCGGCCTTCAATGTCCGGCCGGCAAATAACATAGACACTCTATTTGAGACTTGGCTAAATCGGGTAGAGCCTAAACTAGCAGCGCATATTCGAGTTAGAGTGTGTGCATTACTTTGGGCAATATGAAATTTTGTCGAAATGTCGTTATGTTTAACCGACAAAAAATTGCAATTTTTTGCTGGTCGTATACAAAGCAACTTCATGGATCCGTACGTGGTCATTACTCAGCTGTGGGGAAGTCAATGAGCATATAACTTATGGCTGCGACCGTTGGTAGATGGTAGCACGAGATTTGGATGACGGTCCAACAATAGAATATATGTATAGGCATCTAGTCTTATTTGTGGTGGTTGTGACCTTGTTCATCTTTTTTTGTAACTCTTTTTGTGATTTTGTACCGTACCTCATACTTGTTGAAGACTTTGTTTAATAATTTGTATGCATGTATCATTGCGATGCAGAGGCCGAAGACTTTCCTCCTTTCTTAAAAAGCTAAAGCTAAGAAAAAAAAAGAATTGGCCAGCTAATTACACAAAAATTGGACGAAAACCATCATAGCATGCCCACCGATGGCATTACTAGCTGGCCTGGCTACCCACAAGACCCACACACGTCATTGAAGAAAGAAACATCGTCGGGGTTGCCCATAAACTGTCATCATGACACTTCTTCCCAAGCAAGCGACTACGATTTCATTGTGTCCAATCAACAGACACACGAGAACCTTGCCGAACATGCCAAACAATTGGCCACAGGTGACGGTCACAAGGCAGCCAACCGAAGCCCCCACTGGTCAGCCGCATTGTCATCTTCTACTTGTTCCCATCTTGCATCAGTCAACGATGACACAATCTAGCCGTGTCAACTCGATCTTCATCTCATTTTTGTCTTTCTATGGATGGCGACATCGTGGCCAGCCTTGGCGTCTCCAGCTGTGGCTCGATTTGCGACTCTCCTCCAAGGTCAACCGCGCTGCCTCCAGTTCCAGTTCAGTCGATCGCTGTTGTCTCGACCGTGGTGGGCTGGACCCATTAACGCTCAGGGTACATGATGCTTTCGTATGTGCGCTTCGCAACTACTTCCTTCACTCGGGTTTATTAGTCCCTCTCGTATTTTGTATTAATTTTTTTACCATAAATTTGACTGGCTAAAAAAAGATATATGCCACATAGAAAAAATTGGGAGAAAACTTCAAATCTATTCATTTTCAATTATGACCGTATAATGAACACCGGATATAATAAAAATTACATCCAGATTCATAAGCCACCTAGCGACGACTACAAAAAGGTACCATTAAAACTTCTTTTGAATACGAATCAAACAACATAATTCGGTGGCATATAACTTAACTTTTGCTGATCAAATCTATGATGAATTTTTGATCCAAAATACAAAGCGGCCATTAAATCGGAACCAAGTACGTAGGGATTTTTTATGCGTATTGGGTTTCCCTTTTTCTTTTTTAGAAATCTTTATGCGTACTGGTGACTCATTTGGACCATAATTGCTTTTTTTATAGTCCATTTGGACCATGAGGTTACAGTCACAAAGGAAAGCCCAGACGAGATGGGCCAAAATGCGCCCATAAACGAACAAAAGATCCCATTCCATCCCGACATTTGGCGTCACACTCAAAACCCTCGTCTTTGTGGGCTGTGGCACCGCCCGACCGCCGGCTCCGATCATGGCCGGCGACGGCGACCTCGCCTCCCGACGCCTCTGCCAGCAAGTCGCCCTCGCCTCCGACCACGACTTCGCGTTCCAACTCCAGCTCAACGAGGCCATCCAAGCTTCCCTCCGCGCCCATACTCCCAATCGGCCCTCTTCCAGGGCCGCCGCCGCCGCCACCGCATTCTGCTCTTGCAGCTCTTGTCAACCCGTCTCTGCGCTCTGGTCCTCCGAAGTCGCACTCGCCGAACTTGCGCGCCAAGAGAAGAACCGCCGCGACGCCCAGGCCTTCCGCGCCGCCCATGCCCAGGCAAACACCTCCGCCCGCGTGGCCTCCCGCGGCGCCCTCTTGGCGCGGGAGCTCGCCGGCACTCCAGACCTCCGACGGGCCCACGGTGGGGACCTCCTTGAGCGACCTCTGGACCCAAGCCGCTCCCCATCCTCCCGCGTCTTCTACAAGGGCTTGTCGAACAAGGAGGGCGCCGGGGGGTGGTGGGTCGTCCCGGGCCCCCGCGTAGCGGTGCTCGCTGTGGTCGTGTACGATCCCCAGGGGAAGGTGGTGCGCACCATACAGAAGCGCGTGGAAAGGTTTGTGGGCGGACGCATGGAGCTCGAGGTGCTGGCGCTCAAGGAAGGCATCCAGGCTGCGCTCGAGCTGGGGATACGATGGGTTAACATCGTCTCCGACTTCAAGGCGCTGCACAAATATGTATGCCATGCTAAAATCTCCAAATCTGCATCTGTCATCTATCTTAATACAGTTTCTGCGTGGTATCAATTGCGATCTCTTATTAGAAATATCATCAGAAGGAGATGGGGAACATATGATCTGTTGATATGGGGATTTGGGATTTTATTTACAATTGTTCATGAAATGCTGGACTGCTAGAGTTAATCACGAAGTGATGATTAAATCATCACATAGTCCGATCTCTAGCTAAATTTAGGCAAAACATAAATTTGCACTATTTCAATGCTCATTATAATTAGTTGTACACAAGGTTTTGGTTACCGGTCGAAATTTCGAGATTTCCCATGGTTACCGCGTATTTCCGTGCCCCTCGGTAAATCCCCATACCGAGCAAAAAATACCGGTTTTTTGAATTTTTTGTATTTAAACGTTTAATTTATAGTAAAGTACATGCAGGATCTGATTAATGCCATGAGAGTTGGTTCTCATGTGTTGGTAGCAACCTAGTTTTTGTTTTGGGAGGTCTCTGGTTCGAATGTTCGTTCATTCATTTATTTGAATTCAAAATTCAACTATAAATTTCGTTCGAAATATTCTCGGTATTTCTCGGTAACCGTGGTAACCACGTTTACCAGTCCCCCTCGGTAAAATTGCCTCATTCGGTAACCAAAACCTTGGTTGTACAACATTCAGTTCCACTATCTGCTATTCTTGCTTATCGCACTGCAAGAAAAACAGAAGTTTAACCCATCATTTTTGTGTGAAATGTCAATAGTTCAGGAGAGATACTTGATGTACATGTAAGCTAGCAAGGTGGTCCTCGCATTTAAGCAATTAGATTCATTGTGCATTGCCATATTTAGTGTTCCCTTTTTTTCAAAGCTGTTGGGTTGCCTAGTTCTCCTTAATTGCTAGTTGACTTTACTGATGATTATAGTACTATATTTTTATATGTTTGCGCGACTTTGCATAGATGTTGAAAATTGTAGAAAGATTGTAGCTGGAATTCGTCTTGAGCAAAGATCATTAAAGTTTGGGTATGAAATTTTTCATTCTGCCCAACGCGCCGATTTTCTGACTTTCTTTCAGTTTTAGCTATTAATTAAGAGCTCTCCAAAAAGCAAGTCGCCTGTTGTCAAATGTATCTCTGTTTTACTTGTATCATTCGTACACTGTTCTTTGTCGATAGTTAATTAAGCACAAGGTCAAGATCATCTCGATATGTGCCATGCTGAGGACTGATGGCAGGCAAGTAAGCGCCATCCAGCATGCAAGGCGATATGGCGTCTTCTCTTCTGTAGCTTCGACTTATCTGTTGCTCCATGAGGCATGAGTGCCAATACTTCCGCCAGTAATTGAAACAAGAATTCCATGGTTATTTACCATCTGCCTTATCAAGCAATGCGATGCAGCTTCACTGTTTTGGGTAGCATGACATTATGCCCTGAGAACCTTCATTATATTTTCTCATACCTCGCCGTTGTCGGTTCCGAAAGAAACACTCTCTCTACCTCAAATTTTCTCTTGAATACTCTGGTCACACCCAGTGTCAAACCTAACACCTCCCCCTTGTCAACAGGTCGCTCCATCAACAAAGAAACCAACCTCGTAGACTTGTGGAATTAAGAAAAGTTTATGTAGAGTGTAAATCTCTTTGTTTATTGTTGCATCAACTCCTCTGCATGCATAATCTCATTTAGTTGTTTTTGGAGAAATTGAGTTCATTGTACACGTTGAGAATTTGAGCTGATATTTTGATATCTAGCATTATCCAGGACACTTATAATCGAAGCACACATTATATTATGTAATGTAATAAATATGTGTTGTCATAAACCCACTGAGAATTGAACATAGTTTAGTTAATGAAGATGCATCGTTCTGTCATACGTACTTGGTTCAAGTCCTAGGACTGGTTTGTGTGTCTGTATTTCGTCAATGCTAATGCTCCAATATAGTTTTCCATAAACATAGAATGAGATCAGCATCACTTGTGGTTATTATGTTTGTCCTTACTGTGTTACACAATTGGCTTATAGGACTTCTGTGAAATACCTATCGAATGTATGAACCCATGGGAATATTTAAGCAATTATAAAATGAAGTTAATTAATGCAAAAATACTATGGTGATCCATAGAACAGTTTCTCTTGTTTGTGATCATATAGGACTGCACTGTCATTCCTATCCCATTCATGTACATTGTCTGTTTCTATCCAAAGAGGCCCCAAAATCGCACCTATGTTTAGAAATGCTCTTACATTTCGCATCAGACTGCAAGAAAGTGATGCTATAGGGCGAGATCAGTGTGCAGCTTCCACTGTGTAAGCTTGACTAAAGCGCTAGCTATCTAATATCCAAGCTTGGTATAAGCCACCGTATCGATACGCGTGAGATTTGGTTATCGACTGATATCCTGATTACATGGCATATTAATGCGAGAATTTTAGTCTCATGACATTCATGATTTTGAGATCCAACCTTTGACTGATTGTAGATCACACCCACTAAGTGTAGGACCCTAGAACTGTTAGTGAATCCCAAATTTATCTCTTGTTTCTGTAACACATGCTTTAGAAAAAAAATTATATGTTATTACTACAGGGGATAGAACTGCTATGCATGTTAGCCAGCAGAAATCTCGCATTGTTTGCATTTGTAATCCATCTGAAACTATTAATTTCACCAAGAACAATCTGAATTTGGATAGGATCCTTGCGCAGATCACATAGTGCTAGGGGATTTTGTGTTTGCTCTATCTGAATCCGAACTAAGTATAGCAGGCATAAGAATTATGGACTCCCTTTGATATTTGAAAAATCTCAAACCAGATTTATATTCGCTTCAATATCTTTAACGTAGTTTAATCAATCTCAAGCCTTATATTTTTTTTTTTGCAATGGTCAATTGTTATAATCTTGACCTACAAGTAGATCTTTTCCATTAATGTAAAAGTTCTCAGCCTCTTATATTAAACATGGTAGCTATGACTAGGATATTCTAGCAGTAATTTACCATCTCGCACCGATTGCATAGTCTGCAATCAGGATGGTTAAACTTGCCAATCACTTGAAGCCATAGTACACACTTGTTCTGTCCCTGCTTTTATAGCATTGCTTCTCATTTTCAGTATGCATGTTTTTTCCGTTTCTACATGCATCCTCTAGATGTGGTTTCATCTATCAATTCCCCGCCTAGAAATCCTTGGAACTTGTGTCTGGTTTGCATGGACCCTTCCTCCTTCATCTTTTCATCTCTTTGTGTCGTGCGTTTTATAGGACACTACAATGCTCTTTGTATTTCCTGTGGTCAGGTTTGCTCAACACTAACTCACTTTGGTTCATACGAGGTGTCTGATTCCATTCTTGTAGAGCATTAGTTTCAGCTGTTCTTTTTCTAGTGCCGGTGTCTAATTAATCTGAACAATTATTTTTCTATCGCATTAATAATGTAATTAGATATGGCCAAGTGGTTGAATTGTTTAGAACTGCAGTGGTCTTATTACAATGCCATATGTGTGCAGATGCTTGGAACTTGGCGTCCCACAAAGAACAAGAGTGAACATTTGGTAAATGAGGCTCTGTCACTGATGAGGAAATTCAATCATTGTGAATTCTCACTAAACCCACGCGGCCAAGTCGGTTACGCAACAAAATTAGCAACAGATTTGGTAGGCACTAAGAAGAGAGAGGCCTGCAAGAGAGAGAGACCTGCACCATCTGCTTGGAAGACACCGATGTCTCTAAGGAGGCGTTTGTTTCGTCAAATTCTGCCCGTCATCTGTTTACAGTGTAAACCGATACCGTTACGTGCGTTTGGTGAGACAATTTTGTAATCATGTTCCTCTGTAATCAGTTCCAGGCCATCTATAGAACGATACCCCCCACCCCCAGCGGTAAAGGCTTCCTTACCGCTCGACTCTGCCCCTCACCCGCGACTCGCTCCTCCCCTCGATCCGCCCCGCGCCGCCGCCTCCCTTCCAGTCCAGCGACGCCGCGCCACCGCCTCCCCTCGACCCCCTTCGGTCCTCTCCTCCTGGTCCAGCCGGCGGGTTGACCTCGCCGCATTAGTCGCCGGGAACGACCACGCCAGCCGCCTCCGACGCCGATGAGGGTGGACCATTGAAGCCGCGTACGAGGAGCACAAAGGCCCATCTGCCCATCTCCGGATCGATCTCTTCCTCCATCAGTCTCCTACTACAGATCTGAAGGTTAGGGTTACTAGTCCATCTGTTCTTGATCTTGAAGTAAAAAAATATGTGTGCTTGATCTGTTCTTGATCTACTAATGATCTGTTATAGGTTGATGTCTAGCATATATTTCCATCTGTTCTTGATCTTGAAGTAAAAAAATGTGTGACTTGATCAGTTCTTGATCTACTAATGATCTGTTATAGGTTGATGTCTAGCATATATTTCCATCTGTTCTTGATCTTGAAGTAAAAAAATATGTGTTCTTGATATATTAATGATCTGTTATAGGTTGATGTCTATTAATGATCTATTCTTGATCTTGAAGTAGAAAGATATGTGTTCTTGATCTGTTCTTTTATTAGTGATGACTAGTGGAGTATAATTGGTGGTCTGTCCTTTGTATTTTTCTGATGTGTTCATCATCTGCCTAGTTAGGTAACTAGGCAAATAGATGAATTAGGTTGGCTGGTCACAAAAAGGAAGGAAGGTGTCTTGTTCGATGCATGTTCCTGTTGACAATTGGACCATCTTCTTTAGCTTTCTGATGTGAAATCATATCCAGATACCTGGAACTTTGCATGACCAGTAGATCGACGGTGATATCCACATATCAACTAGATATTTGTTGACTGTTCCTCTAGTTTTCTGATATGCAATTTTCCTATCCATATGCAGCAGTTGTATTTGTATATGACTTAATTAGGCTTCTGATGTGCAAGTTTTTTTGAATCCATTGTACCTTTGCATGACAAATGCATGTGCAAGTTTTTTCATCATCCTAAAATCTATCCAGTTTCTTGTTTTGTACTACCACCAATTTTTAGGAAAGAAAGTCATACCAACCTTAAATAGGTATATTTTCCTTATGCGGTTATGGCTCGTCTTCCTTTAGTGCGAGGCGTGGAAGGAGAAATGCAATATTTTTTAATCTGACCACTTCCATTATGCTTGTATACTATTATGTGTGGTTCATGTTTGCATTAGCTTATAGGAGAAAATGTTGGCAAATAGAAAGGAGAATTAAAATTAGAGAGTTAAGGGGAGAGAACTTGTATCGACTAATTGGTGAGAGCGACGCTATGTGTATAAGTCAACTTCGTATGGATAGGAGAACATTTCATATATTATGTGAGATGGTGAGAGATGTTGGTGGTCTAAAGGGTACAAGGAACACATCATTAGAGGAGATAGTGGCATCATTCTTGTATGTGTTATCACACCATCTCAAAAATAGGACAGTAGGAAAATTCTTCTATCGAAGCCCTGAGCCAATTAGTAGAAACTTCAACGCTTGTCTTCTAGCTGTCTTGAAGCTGCACCATGTGCTACTTAAGAAGCCTGAACCTATACCCGAGGATTGCACCGATGATAGGTGGAAGTATTTCAAGGTAAATTGCACCTACTCATTTGAGCTCGGTGAACAGTAAAATAGAAAAAAATCGAAAAAAATTCAAAAAATTCCAAATTTTTTGAGAGAAACATTGACAAAAGTTCTAAGTGCCTGCAAAAATTCATCATGAAATCACATTCCTGTAAGGCGTGGCAAAAAAAAAACAAATTCAGTGCTTCAAAATGCTTTTGAAAGTAGCTTTTTCAAAGTACTGTTTTTATTTTTTTGCCATGCCTTCTAGGAATGTGATTTCATGACGAATTTTTGCAAGCACTTAGAACTTTTGTCAATGTTTCTCTCAAAAAAAAAATTGGAATTTTTTGAATTTTTTTTGATTTAGTTTTGATTTTACTGTTCACCCGAGCTCAATGAGCTCGGGTGCTGAAACTCCGCGTCCCTATAACCTGAACTACGTTCGGTGTGATGGAGGGGTCCATTGCCATGGCCATTTCTGTCGTTAGAATCACTTGCCTATCGTCCAGGGTTTCAGAACCAGCTTGTTTTGCCACTATATGTGTGTAGCTTGTTTTGCCACTACATGAGATAAAAAGGATGGCCTACCGTACTGTTTTCGCATCTGACTGACCAATAATCTGTAGCTAGTAACTTCTCTCGCTGTCTTTCTTTTTTAGGTTCTTTACTTTTTTTTATGTAGTTTCTTTACGTTTACTGTATCGACGGGGGGTTTCTGACTGACCAATGTTTTTCGTGCCAGCTATGCATGAACATTATTTCATGGTATGTGCGTATGAATTTCCAGCAGTATGTATTTTCATACGTGGTGTACATGAAAAGGCAAATATGTGTATCAAAACCATGGCCTATTTTAAAAAAAAGATTTTTGGGACATAATTTTATCATTTCGTGTACCCTGTTAGAGTAGTCATTATGGTATACGACTTCTAGTCCAAGTCAGTTTTGTACCCCTACCCCAAGTCGGTTTGTACCCTCTTATATACTCTTGTATGCCGCACCAAATCATCAATAAGCAACAGTTTTATTCAGCTTTCATGGTATCAGATACCAGTCCCAGGGTATAGGGTATGGCTCCGCCAACGCCACCGCCGCCGCAGCCCGGCTACTTCGAGCGCCGGGCCGCACTCATCGCCAAGGCTGCCAACGTCGCGGCCGCTTCTCTCTCGGCCCTCACCATAGCTCCACAAAACTACCCTGCACCGATCCTCGCCGCACCAATATCTCTTGCTGACACAATCTCCGACGTCAGCCCCTACATCCCCATAGTTCTTGATCTCGCCGCCCACAACTACTACCATTGGAGACATCTCTTCGATCTCCACCTCGGCCGCTGCAACCTGCGCTCGCATGTCGCCGCCAACTGTCTTCCCCGCCCCGATGATCCGCAATGGTTGAAAGACGATCTCGCGATCGTCCAGTGGTTCTACACCCGCATCACCACCGAGATCTTCAACATGCTCGATCACGACGGCGCCACCGCTACCAACATCTGGCACTCCCTCCGTCAGCTCTTCCAAAGCAACACCGACGCTCGGAAAAACGCTCTCCACACCGAGCTTCGCAATATGGTGCAAGGAGACGCCCCGGTGAACCTGTTCTGCCAGCGCGTTAAGACCATTGGTGATGAGCTCCGCGAACTCGGCGATACAGTTAGCGACTCACAGCTAATCAATATCGTCGTCGTCGGCCTCAGCGAAGACTTTGACAAGCAAGCCTCGTTCATACCGATGATACGGCCCCCTCCTACCTTCGCTGAAGTTCGTTCCTTGCTACAACTCGCGGTGGAAACACAAGCTCGCAAGGACTCTTGCCCCAAGGTCTTTCATGCTGCGGCTCGTCCTCCTCTGTCGTCTACACCAGCGCCGCCTTCCAGGCCGGCTCCTGCCGCCGGGCCGTCCGCATCGTCATCTGTTGAACCGCCCCCAGGCTGGCGTCCTAGTCCGAACTACCGCGGCAAAAACCCTATCTACAGGCCGCCGTCGACTCGTTCGGTTCCGCCTACGACATCCCCAGCACCAAGTCCTGCACCACCCACCAGTGCTCCATCTGCGGTTGCATGGCGGCCTCCTCATGATCCTTGGACGGGGCTTGTTCAAGCATGGCCCATGCCTTGGTCCGCTCCGTCCACCCTCGGTGCTCCGCCGGCATACTCAGGTGCCTGGCAACCCGGCCTTCGGTCGCCTACTGGTGCTCCCGGGGTTCTCAACCCCCGACAGCCGGCCAATGCCTATCACGCCGCCCCGACGTATGCTCCTTATGGTCATTACAGCACCGACGGCGGCGCCTACTACACACCTCAGCCGGTCCTGCTCCCGACGCCACCCCCACCACAGCCGGCCAATGCTTACTACACTCCCCAGCCGGCCCTACTACCTTCACCATCGTATCCGCCGGCACCGCTTCCGACGCCACCCTCACCTGCGACGCCGAGCTGGGATCAAGCTGCCTTTCTCCAGGCCATGAATAACTTTGCTGCACAAGGAAACTCAGGTACGGATTGGATCTTTGATTCAGGGGCCTCTAGTCATATGTCTGCATCTAGTAATTGGTTATCTTCTTGCACTAAATCTCCTTTCCCTTCCATTATCCTTGGAGATGGATCATCTATTCCTATATATTGTGTTGGTCAGGCTCAACTTCCCTCTTCCACCAAACCTCTTTTACTTCGCGATGTTCTAGTTGCACCCGCCCTCATTAAAAATCTTATCTCTGTTCGCCAATTTACTTGCGACAATCTAGTTTCGGCTGAATTTGACCCTTTTGGTTTATCCGTGAAGGATTACCTGACCAAGGCCGAGATCGCTCGCTTCAATAGCTCCGGTGATCTTTATTCTCTTAATGGAGTTCCTGCCGCCACCCCTCCAACATCCATGCTGGCCTCCGTCGATCTCTGGCATCGTCGCTTGGGCCATCCCAACCCCGCCGTCTTAGCTTCTATGCTTAGTGAATTTACCATACCATGTCATAGGGACTCTCATAATTCTGTGTTTTGCGAGTCTTGTCAATTAGGCAAACATGTGCGTCTTCCCTTTAGTTCCTCTAGTTCTTGTAGCACTTATCCCTTTGAATTAATACATTGTGATTTATGGACCTCTCCCATTGCAAGTATTTCGGGTTTTAAATACTACCTTGTTATCCTAGATGATTTCACCCACTTTGTCTGGACTTTTCCTCTACGCAACAAATCCGAGGTCCATTCTCTTTTCCTTAATTTTCAACGCTATGTGTCTGTTCACTTCTTCCTCCCAATTCGCTTTATCCAATGTGACAATGGTCGCGAGTTTGATAACATTAAAAATCGTACTTTCTTCTTACAACATGGCATCCTGCTTAGGTTCTCATGTCCCTACACCTCCCCTCAAAATGGTAAAGCAGAACGCTCTCTTCGCACCCTTAATGATATAGTTCGCACTCTCCTCATTCAATCATCTATGCCTCCCAAGTTTTGGGCTGAAGCCCTACACATGGCCACCTTCCTTCTAAATATTCGACCTTCTAAAACTAAACCCAACACTACTCCCTATTATTCCCTCTTTCTTTCCCACCCCGACTACTCCGCAGTTCGTGTTTTCGGCTGTCTCTGTTTTCCCAATGCCTACGCCACTTCTGCAAATAAATTGTCACCACGCTCTATCCCATGTGCTTTTCTCGGCTTCTCTGACGAGCACAAAGGCTATCGCTGTCTCGACCTTCACACCGGACACGTTCATGTCTCTCGTCATGTCACGTTTGCTGAGCACATTTTTCCTTTCTCACAACGCACTACTACACCATCCAACACCCCTAGCTCCGCAAACACCCCCTCTCCCCGTCCTTTCCAACTATATACTCCCCTACCTGCCGAACACAACTTATCACCACCACCATTAACACCCACCATAGCCAATCCCAACCATACACTCACCCCACCCGAGACGTCTCCAACTCCCCCGACCCCTGCTTCCTCCCCAACACCCCCGGCCCCTACTCCCACTCCACCACCCAGCCCTGCTCCCACTCCACCACCCAGCCCTACTCCTTCGTTCGACTCTTCCGCTGCGCCGGACTCACCAGTACCCACCTTACCCCCTCGTGCTATTCCTACAGCAGCCCCGATTAATGATCATCGCATGCGTACTAGGGCCAAATCAGGATTTCATCAACCCCAAGACCGCCTAAACCTTCATACCTCCGTATCTCTCACTTCTCTTCCAAAGAATTACAAAACTGCTCTACTTGATCCCAATTGGGCCGCTGTCATGCAAGAAGAATATAATGCTTTACTTCAAAACAACACCTGGCAACTTGTTCCTCGTCCTCCCAATACAAATATTGTTTCTGGCAAATGGATTTTTCGCCAAAAGTTCCACTCCGATGGGAGCCTCTCACGATATAAAGCCAGGTGGGTTTGTCGTGGCTTTTCTCAGCAACAAGGAATTGATTACGAAGAAACCTTCTCTCCTGTTGTTAATCCTAGCACCATTCGCACCGTTCTTAGTGTTGCTGTCTCCTCTTCATGGCCCATTCACCAACTTGATGTTAAAAATGCTTTCCTCCATGGTTCCCTTCAAGAAACTGTCTACTGCCAGCAACCTCTGGGTTTTGAAAATCCATCCTTTCCAACTCATGTATGTCTTCTTTAGAAATCTCTCTACAGTCTTAAACAGGCCCCACGAGCTTGGTTTCAACGCTTCTCCTCCTTCATTCAAACAATAGGCTTCACTCCATCTCTCTCCGACACCTCTCTTTTTGTGTATCATCAAACTTCTGATATTGCCTATTTACTTCTCTATGTAGATGATATCATTCTTACCGCCTCCTCTCAAAAGTTCTTAGATCATATTGTCTCTCTTCTTAGATCTGAATTTTCTATGACTGACCTAGGACTCCTTCATAATTTCTTAGGCATTGCTGTTGTTCGAGATTCCTCCAGCCTTTTTCTTTCCCAACGCCAGTATATTCTTGATCTTCTTAATCGTGCTGGTATGCTTGACTGTCAATCATCTCGCACTCCTGTCGATACTAGTTTTAAACTTTCGGCTACCGGTGAACCCTTTTCCGATCCTACTCTCTATCGTAGCCTAACAGGTGCTCTCCAATATCTCACCATTACTCGTCCTGAAATCTCTTTTGCTGTTCAACAAGCATGTCTCTATATGCATGATCCCCGGGTTCCTCACTATAATCATGTTAAACGCATTCTTCGGTATTTAAAAGGAACTCTCAATCATGGTCTCCACCTCAATAATTCTTCTCCAAACTCGCTTACCGCATACTCTGATGCAGACTGGGCTGGTTGTCCTGACACTCGAAGGTCCACTTCCGGTTTTTGTGTTTTTCTTGGTAACAATTTGATTTCTTGGTCTTCGAAAAGACAGGTTACAGTCTCATGTTCGTCGGCCGAGGCTGAGTATCGCGCTGTGGCACATGCCGTTGCAGATACCATCTGGATTCGGCAGTTACTCTCCGAGCTACACAGGCCTATTGAGCAGGCCACTATTGTCTACTGTGACAACATATCAGCAGTCTACATGACCAGCAATCCAGTTCAACACCGACGCAGAAAGCATATTGAGATTGATATTCATTTTGTTCGTGAAAAGGTTGCTCTTGGTCAGGTTCGGGTGCTTCATGTTCCCTCTACGGCTCAGTTTGCTGATATTTTCACCAAGGCCCTGCCTACTAAGCCGTTTCAAGATATCTGTTTCAGTCTCAACGTCGTCGAGCCTGCCGTTGATACTGCGGGGGGATGTTAGAGTAGTCATTATGGTATACGACTTCTAGTCCAAGTCAGTTTTGTACCCCTACCCCAAGTCGGTTTGTACCCTCTTATATACTCTTGTATGCCGCACCAAATCATCAATAAGCAACAGTTTTATTCAGCTTTCATACCCTACAAATCATTGTATTATTACCGAAAAAGTCTTTCGCCCCGCTTTATATATAAAGCACCTCAACACACACACACCTAAGGCAAGATACATAGGCGTTGAGCGTAGCAACACCACCCCAAGCACTACAAGAGCAGCCGGGTCCTCGACCGTGAATACACCACCGCGAAGAGATGAAGGCGCATACGACGAACCGTGGGCTCCAAGGCGGTGCCTTCAGGAAGGATACGACACTGGAGCGCCGCCACCGCCCGACTCGAGGGTCAGAGTTTCCCCTAGAGCAACACGACGGGCAATGAAGGCCGCGACGACGCCTTCAAGAAGGGAACGAGCTTTGCCGCCGGCGGTCCGTCCGACGATAGAACATGTTTTCGCTCCGGCCAATACTCACCGCCATTGAACGCCACACCCCGGCGACCATGTCGCCCACACAACCATGGTCACCGGGCAGCACCAAGGCACGGGCTTTGCCCAAGAGGATCGCGACACCACCACCAGGGCCGTCGCCCCGGCATCCAAGACCTCGACGCCACCTCACCAGCCACCCATCGCCACCCCACCCAAAGAGACGAGTGGAAAGGCCCCGCCTTTAGCACCCCTAAGCTACGCCTAGCGCCGAGACCCAATAGGCCGACCAAACTGGCCTCCATCGGTCCGTCCTGCCGCCGGGCGCGAGACAAGCTCAGTCCAGCAGCTGGGCGCGATACGAGTCTGGTCCTGCTGCCGGGCGCGAGCTGAACGCGGTCCAGCTGCCGGGCGTGAGACGAGCGCAGTCCTGCTGCCGGGAGCGAGACGAGCTCGGTCCTGCTGCTGGGCACGAGACGAGCAATGGACCGCATCTGGGAGAAGTCCATCCCTCGCAGACGACGGGGAGAGGAATCGAAGGCCGACGCACGCCGCCTACGGACGAACCGGCGTCGAAACAAGTCAGCCGCAGCCGCATCCGACCTGCCAAGCTACCGTGGATCCATCCACGGTCGGAGCAGCAGGCACACCAGGCCACTGCCCATCCCGCGCCGCCCGCCGAACTCCAGGTGTTCAATCCGCTGGGCACGCTACCACCAGATCGGCCAGCACACCGGCGCCATGAACACAGTCTGAAGCAACCAGCCACCCCAAGCGAGGGGTCGGCCCATGTGTGCAGACGCACGACCCCGCCACCGGTGCCCTCAGCCCCCTACACCCTACCGCGACGCGACAGCCGCCGCCGCCAGAACCGCCCGCCGCCTGTCCACTTAACTACTGAACTGGTTTACCAAAATGAGTTTCATATACAACATGCTAAACTTGTGATGTAGGTGCTTGTTTCTCTTTTACAACGCCGGCAAAATATTGGAGAAGAGTACCCCGTTATGCAATGGTAAAGGAAGTAATGCAGATAAGGTTGAAGATAGTGTGACATCCCTGTTGGTCTCCAAGAAAGCTAATAAAAGATATCTTGAAGATAGCGAGACAACCCCAAAGTCCTGTCTTGATGTAGTGTTCGAGTTACTGACCACTACTACTAGCACAAGCTCTTAGAACACCATGCCTGAATCAGTTCGGCTTCTTGAGTCTCAACTACAAGTTGAAAGACATCGATCAGATGTGCTGCAAGAAGAAGCCGAAGGACTGAGGAAGTCCCTGTAGAATTCAGATGCATACTTTCTGGTGCAACAGCAAGCGCTGGAGGATTTAAGCACCAAACAAGAGAAAGCTAATAAGCTTGCTAAGCTTCTTGCCAGCATGGTGGGTACCCAGGATATTGTTTCTTGAACTCTTTTGAAGTGGTTTCGTTTTGGACTTGTTTTGCTGCGGTGTTTATTTGCACTGGCCGCCAACTTTGACAACCAGTTTATGTAATATGCTGCTTTGTTCCCTATATTTGCACTGGTGGAGAACTTTGATGCCCAGTGGATGTAACCTATGTAATGGTTGTAATATCCTAGCGTTAGTTGCTTGCTTATTTATTTTCTTATAGTCTTGTTTATTTGTTTGCTTTTGGTACTGCAGTTCTTTTTCCTTGGTTTCCTAGTGGCCGCAATAACAATGGTCCACATATGGGCCATTGTAACCTTGGCCCTCCTACGGGCCGTAGGATCCATGGGCCTCCTACGGGCCTTAGGATCCTTGGGCCTCCGATGGGCCTTACAATCCATGGGCCTCCTACGGGCCTTAGGATCCATGGGCCTCTTACGGGCCACAGGATCCATGGGTCACACTGATCGTGGATCATTGTCTGACCGCAATTCGGGCCATAAACGGGCCAGCATCGGAACAGTCCTTTTGTGGGCTTAGGCCATAAATGGGTTGTTAACAGGTCGTAAGGCAGCACAGGCTTAATTCTATCGATAGGCATAATGGGTCGTTAATGGGCCGTAATACATGCCAGGATGAATAAGGCCCAAAGGTTTAACGGGCCACACACATGCCGACTGTAAGCACGGGCCGAATTAGGCCCATTAGTGGAACAGGCCAGTAACGGACCGTAAGTAATCGAGGGCCAAAAATGAGCAAGAGAATATATGGGCCTTAGAAGACCGAAAGATAACACGGGCTGAAAACGACCCAACTGAACCATGGGTCGTTAATGGGTATAAAACAATTTACTGTTTATTATGCGCCAGAGTCACCACGGGCTGTTAAAGGGCCCAAAGAAACGAAAGGCCTCATATGGGCCGAAAGTGACAACGGGCTCGAATTATATTGGACTGCCCACATGACGCTAATGGGCCGAATTCGAAACGGCCATAACGAGCCGTGAGTTAACGGGCTGTAAATGGGCTACACGCGCACAAGCCGTTAACAGGCTTTCGATGGGCCGACTCGTTAACTTTTGACCAAATTAAATGGGTCGGCCTTTTTAACCTAAATGGGCCACTTTTGGGTTGTGCCACGTGTCGACGTATCATAGGCGCCTCCTGTCCATTGGACGGTTGACATATATCCCAACGCGGAGCTGACACGTGGTTCCTTCGGCCAATGAGAAATTTACACGTGGAAAATCGCCATTGGTCGTGCCTGTTAACAGGTTATCGGATCGAAAACCGGACCCGATAGCTTAACGGCAACCCGTTATGGTGGATGCCACGTGTCGGTTACCCTTGATGAAAGCACTTCCATTGCGCGCCATTTATCATCATGGAAGTGGACACTTCCGTGATGATAATTTGAGTTTTGTCATGGAAAACTTCTACGACAGCACATGTATGACTATCTTGATTCTGTCATAAAATCGTCATGGATGTACATGCATGACAGAAAATGTGACCTACTGTGACAAACATGTATCATCACAGAAGTGTTTTTTTGTAGTGCATGTGGTCATGATTATCGATATCGGCTTTCGCTTGAGGACAAGCAAGCTCTAAGCTTGGGGGAGTTGATACGTCAATTTTGCATCATGTTTTCCTACTTTTATTTATAATGTTTTTTATCAATATAACACTTTGTGGAGCAATTCTAATGTCTTTTCTCTCTTAATTTGCAAGATTTATATGAAGAGGAAGATTGCCGGCAGCTGGAATTCTGGACCTGAAAAAGCTATGTTAGAGATACCTATTCTGCACATCTCCAAATGAGCTGAAATTTCGCGAAGAATTATTTTGGAATAAATAAAAAATATTGGAAGAAAGAAATACCAGAGGAGGCCACCCAGGTCCCCACAAGGCTCCAGGGCGCGCCCTTGTGGCTTCTGGGGGCCCTGGCTAGCCTCCGTGGCCCATCTTCTGGTATATAATCCCATTTGCCCTAGAAAAAATAAGGAGAGGAATTTCGGGCCGGAACGCCGCCGTCTCGTGGAGGAACTTGCGCGGGAGCACTTTTGCTCTTCGGCGGAGCGATTCTGCCGGGGACACTTCCCTTCGGGAGGGGGAAATCGAAGCCATCGTCATCACCAACAACCCTCTCGTCGTGGGAGGACCAATCTTCATCAACATCTTCACCAGCACCATCTCATCTCAAACCCTGGTTCTTCTCTTGTATTCAATCTTTGTCTCAAAATTTCAGATTGGTACCTGTGGGTTGCTAGTAGTGTTGATTACATCTTGTAGTTGATGCTAGTTGGTTTATTTGGTGGAAGATTATATGTTCAGATCCTTAATGCTATTGAATACCCCTCTGATATTGGGCATGAATATGATTTTGTGAGTAGTAACTTTTGTTCTTGAGGACATGGAAGAAGTCTTGCCATAAGTGATCATGTGAATTTGGTGTTCGTTCGATATTTTGATGATATGTATGTTGTTGTTTCCTTTAGTGGTGTTATGTGAACGTCGACTACATGACACTTCACCATGTTTGGGCCTAAGGGAATGCATTGTGGAGTAGTAATTAGATGATGGGTTGCTAGAGTGACAGAAGTTTAAACCCTAGTTTATGCGCTATTTCGTAAGGGGCTGATTTGGATCCAAACATTTCATGCTGTGCTTAGATTTATCTTAATTCTTCTTTCGTAGTTGAAGATGCTTGCGATAGAGGTTAATCATAAGTGGGAGGCTTGTTCAAGTAAGAACGGCACCCAAGCACCGGTCCACACACATGTCAAACTATCAAAGTAACGAACGCAAATCAAACAAACATGATAAAAGTGACTAGATGAAATTCCCGTGTGTGCTCAAGAGCGTTTTACTTGCTATAAGAGAAAGTTTCAGCATGTCCTTTGCTACAAAAAGGATTGGGCTACCTTGCTGCACTTTAGTTACTATTGTTACTTGTTGCTCATTACAAATTACCTTGTTATCAAACTATATGTTACCGATAATTTCAGCGCTTGCAGACATTACCTTGCTGAAAACCGCTTGTCATTTCCTTCAGCTCCTCGTTGAGTTCGACACTCTTACTGATTGAAAGGACTATGATTGATCCCCTATACTTGTGGTTCATCAGAGGTCTTGCTGTAGCAGTTGATGTAGCCCTAGATGTTGGTGGAGGGGCAGAGCTTGTAGGAATTGCCCTGACAGGTGCATTTGGTCCACTCTTTCTTGCTGTACTTGAGGCTGTCTGTGCACTACCTTGTACTGATGATCCAAGCTCCTCACTGTAGGAGCTCCTATTTGGCTGCACATGACAACAAATTGTAAGCATGCTACCTTAAGAAGTGAGCAATGAAAGAAACCATATCTGAAATACCTTGTGTTTGTTTTACCTCATCTGAAGAGATGGTGTAAGAGTCATACCACAGTTTGAGTATCTATGTCCTTGCTCTTTGCAATTACTTTAGGTTATGGTTGCCATCCTTGAGGAAACTTTGGGCACAACAAACTCATTTTCCCCTTTCATCCTAATAGTTTGTTGCACTCCTTTCTTGCTCTTGAAAATAGGTGGATCAATGTCCTGTGAGTTGGTTTTGGGCCACATGTCAGGACTAGGCATAGGATAGATAATGTGCTTGTAGGCCTCTCTATAGAGTGTCTTCTTGAAAAAGTCCAAGACAAAATTCTCAGGGTGGACCTTGGCTTTATTAATGGCTGCCACAACATAGTTGCATGCCACACCAGTCATCTACTACCTCCTACAACCACAGGTCCATGCTTCAAGGTTCACTGCATATATCTTATCACCACTACTTACTTGCCACAACAGTGGGCCAGATTGTCCCGTGCTGTCTACTACGCAACTTTATTCTTGTAGACACGTGTTGGGCTTCCAAGCGTAGAGTTTTGTAGGACAGTAGCAATTTTCCCTCAAGTGGATGACCTAAGGTTTATCAATCCGTGGGAGGCATAGGATGAAGATAGTCTCTCTCAAACGACCCTGCAACCAAATACAAGAAACCTCTTGTGTCCCCAAAACACCCAATACAATGGCAAATTTTATAGGTGCACTAGTTCGGCAAAGAGATGGTGATAAATGTGTAATATGGATGGTAGAAATATATTTTTATAATCTGAATAAATAAAAACAGCAAGGTAGCAAATAGTAAACGGGCACAAAAACGGTATTGCAATGCTTGGAAATGAGGCCTAGGGTCCGTACTTTCGCTAGTGCAATCTCTCAACAATTCTAATGTAATTGGATCATATAACCATCCCTCAAAGTGCGATGAAGAATCACTCCCAAGTTCCTATCTAGCGGAGAACATAAGAATAAATTGTTTGTAGGGTACGAAACCACCTCCAAGGTATTCTTTCCGTTTGATCTATTCAAGAGTTCATACTAAAATAACATTAATCTATTCTTTCCGTTCGATCTATCCTAGAGTTCGTACTAAAATAACAACAAAGCAAATTCATATTCATAATACTCAATCCAACACAAAGAACTTCAAAGAGTGCCCCAAGATTTCTACCGGAGAAACAAAGACAAGAACGTGCATCAACCCCTATGCATAGATTTCCCCAATGTCACCTCGGGAATCCGCGAGTTGAGTGCCAAAACATATATCAAGTGAATCAATACGATACCCCATTGTCACCACGAGTATTCAATTGCAAGACATATATCAAGTGTTCTCAAATCCATAAAAGTATTCAATCTGATAACAATGAAATCTCAAAGGGAAAAACTCAATTCATCACGACAAGATAGAGAGGGGAAAACACCATATGATCAAACTATATTAACAAAGCCCGCGATACATCAAGATCGTGACATCTCAAGAACACGAGACAGAGAGAGATTAAACACATAGGTACTGGTACAAACCCTCAGCCCCGAGGGTGAACTACTCCCTCCTCATCATGGTGGCCGCTGGGATGATGAAGATGGCCACCGGTGATGATTTCCCCCTCCGGCAGGGTGCCGGAACGGGGTCTAGATTGGTTTCTCGTGGCTACAGAGCCTTGCAGCGGCAGAACTTCCGATCTAGGTTAACCCCGAGGGCTTTTGGAATATTTGGGATTTTATAGGACAAAGAGGGGGTGCGGGAGGCCACCGAGGTGGGCACAACCCACCTGGGCGCGCCTGGCCCCCATGCATGCCCTGGTGGGTTGTGCCCCCCTCGGGGCACCCCCCAGGTGCTGCTCTGGCCCACTGGTGGTCTTCTGGTCCATGAAAAACCCACAAAAAGTTTCACAGTGTTTGGACTTCGTTTGATATTGATTTCCTGCGATGTAAAAAATAAGTAAAAAACAGCAACTGGCACTGGGCACTAGGTCAATAGGTTAGTCCCAAAAAATGATATAAAGTTGCTATAAAATGATTGTAAAACATCCAAGAATGATAATAAAACAGCATGAATACTTCATAAATTATAGATACGTTGGAGACGTATCAACATCCCCAAGCTTAATTCCTACTCGTCCTCGAGTAGGTAAATGATAAAAGAAATAATTTATGAAGTGTGAATGCTAGCAAAGTGCATAAGTTTGACCAATGATAATTTTAATCACTTTTCCTAGCATCATGACAACAACTCTTTCTTATAAAATTTCTCATGTTTAAAGTAGCAACCAATTCACATGTTAAGGTTCAAACAATGAATTCTCTTGAAACTCAACAACCTATGTTCTCAGTCACCAAGCAATTGCAATTCAACTTATTCAACAGAGTTTAAGTAAGAGTTCCACATACTCAACCATCATATAGTCTTCTATGATTGCTAACACTCACCGCATACACATGAGCAAAACGTTTCAACCGGACACATAGAAAGATGGGGGCTTATAATTTCGCCTCCCAACGTATTCACCTCAAGGGTGATGTCAAAAATAATAACTCATGCTACCCATATCCAACTGGATATATGTGCCTAGATCTTTCCTCACCACATGATGCTTGCCAAAGATAAAAATAAAAAGGAATAGAGAGAAACACTTTGACTCTTTGCATAAAAGTAAATACATAAAAGTAGTAGGCCCTTCGCAGAAGGAAGCAGAGGTTGTCATGCGCTTATTTGTTTGTATGCTCAACCCCTTAGTGCAAAGAACATCACATTGTATTGCCCCTTGTGATGGAAACCTTTATTATGCAGTCTGTCACTTTTATTCTTCGCCATCACAAGTTCGTACAACACTCAATTTTCTCTTACACTAAATGATCTCACACTTTTAGAAGCAATTTTTATTGCCTTATTGCACCGATGACAACTTACTTGGAGGATCTTGCTTAATCCTTAGGTAGGTATGGTGGACTATTGAAGATGAGATTTGGGTTTAAGGGTTTTTGGATGCACAAGTAGTATCTCTACTTGGTGCAGAATTTTTGGCTAGCAAGGATGGGGGGCAAGCACCACATGTTGAAGGATCTATTACAATATAACTTCTATGTGAATATGAACAAACATAAACCATTACGTTGTCTTCCTTGTCCAACGTCAACAATTTTGGCATATAATATTTTGGTGGGGGCTCACAATCACAAAATATTTCCAATATAGTGTATTTGCATGTGAAAGTTCTCTTCCTTAAACTAATTATTCATGAATTGCTTGTATGACCAATATTGTGATTGTCAAGCCTCAAAAGATTTCACTTTCTAAACCCAATGTGAAGCTACCACTAGGCATGATATGATTTCAACTTCATGACATTCAATTTATTCAACAATTTACTCATAGGATATAAGTGAAGCACGAGAGAAATTCCATAGAAAAGAGCTTTGTTGACGGGATGTGAGTGCCGCTTACTTAGCCTCCCTGGCAACTATTTGAGGACTCTATTTTATTAAAAAAACTTTCAGATCTAAGTATTTTATTAAAACAGCAAGAAAAAACAAAACAAAATGCAATTCCAAGAATAGCACACACCATGTGAAGAAGCAAAAACTTAGGCTCAACTGATACTAACCGATAATTGTTGAAGAAGAAAGGTGGGATGCCCCCAAGCTTAGATGCTTGAGACTCCTTGAAATATTATCGTGGGGTGCCTTGGGCATCCCCAAGCTTGAGCTTTTGCGTCTCCTTAATTCCTCTCATATCACAGTTTTCCTAAATCTCAAAAGCTTCATCCACACAAAACTCGACAAGAACTCGTGAGATAAGTTAGTATAAACCAATGCAAAAACCTTATCATTCTCTACTGTAGCAAATCACTAAAATTATTATTTGACATTGCATACTAAATTCCTCTGCATATTTAATACTCCTATCCTCAAATAGAATCATTAACAAGCAAACATATGCAAACAATGCAACCATAACAACAATCTGCCAAAACAGTACAGTCTGTGAAGAATGCAAGAGTATCAATACTTCCCTAACTCCAAAAATTACGAAAATTTACCACATTGTAGAAAATTTGTCAGATCTTATTATGCAGAAAGTTTCAACATTTTATCACATTCTGACTTTTCTAGGGAATTTTTGGAACAGCGATAAACTTTCTGTTTTGAAACAGCAACATGTAGACTTGCAAAATAAGCATGACAAAGGCTATACTTGACATTTTTATTGAAACAAAATATGAAAAACATTATTATAGATAGTAGAAAGCAAATAAAAACAAAATAAAATGACGCTCCAAGCAAAACTCATATCATGTGACGAATGAAAACATAGCTCCAAGTGAGGTTACCGATAATGTTGGAGACAAAAGAGGGGATGCCTTCCGGGGCATCCCCACGCTTAGTTGCTTGGATATTCCTTGAATATTAACTTGGGTGCCTTGGGCATCCCCAAGCTTAGGGTCTTGTCACTCCTTATTCTCCTCATATCGATATCTCACCCAAAACTTGAAAACTTCAATCACACAAAACTTAACGGAACTTCATGAGATAGGTTAGTATGATAAAGAGCAAACCATTTCACTTTAGTACTGTCAAAGACAAGATTCATAATTGTTTCCACACAATGCCGACTATAGTATATCATTTCCACAATTTATATTGAGCAATATAAGCCATAGAAACTAGGAAACAAGCAAACCTGGGTAATTTGTATATCCATCATCAATAGTGCTCTCGGACATTGCACCATAAGACATAGAAGCAATATCATCATCAAGTGCATCATCCTCCACAATTATTTTTGATTCATTTTTATGAGGCCCAACAATAATAGGAGCAACACTATTTGGGAGAGATACCTTTTTACCTCTATTCTTTCTTCTTCATTTCTTCTTCTTCACCACATCATGTGTAGGTTTAATTAATTTTTCAAGCTTCTTATTGATGAGATTGGTTGAATAGGGAGCTCCTCCTCGTCACCTGTTTCATCATGAGAGACAATAGGAGGGAAAGTGGAAATCTTTACCCTTTCATTAATATTCCTTTTATATTCTATTGGTTTTCCCATCTTTCTATAGTTGGCAATATAAGCATTCTCATTACAATTTACCATGCAAAACATATAGATATTCTTTAGTTTAGTTTCAATGTCATCCGTGAGAATGAATACTTCAAACCAACTATTTTTAGGTGTCAATTCTTCACTCCCCAAAAATAGAAAAAGCTCATTATAAAGTTCAATGGTGATCAAGTTATTGCAATATTTGGCCATGATTCGATCATGAAAAAGTTTGCATTGAAAATTAAGATGACCAACCTTATTGCAAAGTTCACAAGTAATAGGACAAAGAGAGCATAATTTTATAGCAAATTCATCTATCTCTTTGAGAAAAGAATTGGTTCTATCATGTTTATGCTTCCTACAAAATCTATCTCCCCTATAAGGCACATCTTCACAAACTTTATGCACTCCACAAAAATTGACATGCTTATAAGAAATATTTTTGTCATGACTTGTGCAATCATCATTGGCATTTTGGATATTCAAAGAATTCATACTAACAACATTGCAATCATGCTCATCACTCAAATATTTTGTGCCAAACATTTTATTGACTTCTTCTTCTAACAACTGAGCACAATTTTCCGATCCATCATTTTCAAGAAAGATATTATAAAGATGATCAATAATATGATGCAACCTCAATTCCATTTTTATGTAGTTTTCTTTTATAAACCAAACTAGTGATAAAACAAGAAACTAAAAGATTCAATTACAAGATCTAAAGATATACCTTCAAGCACTCACCTCCCCGGCACCGGTGCCCGAAAAGAGCTTGATGTCTACTACGCAACTTTATTCTTGTAGATACGTGTTGGGCCTCCAAGCGCAGAGTTTTGTAGGACAGTAGCAATTTTCCCTCAAGTGGATGACCTAAGGTTTATCAATCCGTGGGAGGCATAGGATGAAGATAGTCTCTCTCAAACGACCCTGCAACCAAATACAAGAAATCTCTTGTGTCCCCAACACACCCAATACAATGGCAAATTGTATAGGTGCACTAGTTCAGCAAAGAGATGGTGATAAATGTGTAATATGGATGGTAGAAATATATTTTTATAATCTGAATAAATAAAAACAGCAAGGTAGCAAATAGTAAACGGGCACAAAAACGGTATTGCAATGCTTGGAAATGAGGCCTAGGGTTCGTACTTTCGCTAGTGCAATCTCTCAACAATGCTAATATAATTGGATCATATAATCATCCCTCAAAGTGCGATGAAGAATCACTCCCAAGTTCCTATCTAGCGGAGAACATAAGAATAAATTGTTTGTAGGGTATGAAACCACCTCAAAGCTATTCTTTCCGTTCGATCTATTCAAGAGTTCGTACTAAAATGACATTAAGCTATTCTTTCCGTTCGATCTATCCTAGAGTTCGTACTAAAATAACACCAAAGCAAATTCATATTCATAATACTCAATCCAACACAAAGAACTTCAAAGAGTGCCCCAAGATTTCTACCGGAGAAACAAAGACAAGAACGTGCATCAACCCCTATGCATAGATTACCCCAATGTCACCTCAGAAATCCGCGAGTTGAGTGCCAAAACATATATCAAGTGAATCAATACGATACCCCATTGTCACCACGAGTATTCAATTGCAAGACATATATAAAGTGTTCTCAAATCCATAAAAGTATTCAATCCGATAACAATGAAATCTCAATGGGAAAACTCAATTCATCACAACAAGATAGAGAGGGGAAAACACCATATGATTCAACTATATTAACAAAGCCCGCGATACATCAAGATCGTGACATCTCAAGAACATGAGAGAGAGAGGGATTAAACACATAGCTACTGGTACAAACCCTCAACCCCGAGGGTGAACTACTCCCTCTTCATCATGGTGGCCGTCGGGATGATGAAGATGGCCACCGGTGATGATTTCCCCCTCCGGCAGGGTGCCGGAACGGGGTCTAGATTGGTTTCTCGTGGCTACAAAGCCTTGCGGCGGTGGAACTTCTGATTTAGGTTAACCCCGAGGGTTTTTGGAATATTTGGGATTTTATAGGGCAAAGAGGGGGTGCGGGAGGCCACCGAGGTGGGCACCTGGGCGCGCCTGGGCCCCCATGCGCGCCCTGGTGGGTTGTGCCCCCTCGGGGCACCCCTAGGTGCTGCTCTAGCCCACTGGTGGTCTTCTGGTCCATAAAAAATGCACAAAAAGTTTCGCGGTGTTTGGACCCCGTTTGATATTGATTTCCTGTGATGTAAAAAACTAGCAAAAAACAGCAACTGGCACTGGGCACTGGGTCAATAGGTTAGTCCCAAAAAATGATATAAAGTTGCTATAAAATGATTGTAAAACATCCAAGAATGATAATAAAACAGCATGAATACTTCATAAAATATAGATACGTTGGAGACGTATCATCCCGCTTTGCAAAACCTATAATACTTCTTGGTCTCCTCTAGCCTCTCTGCGTATGTATGGGTTATCTCCTACCTAGCCACCTCTATCTTGTTCCTAGTTCCTTGATAATTCACCATCAGCTTTGATCTTATTCCACCTGCCATGGTTTTAACTGGCTTTGACCTCAGCTCTAGTATGTACCTATTAAAGACCTCACTAATGTTGTTCACAACTAAATCAGTTTTGCAATTCATGTCCATTGCATGCCTAGCCCAAGTTTCTTTTGGCATTCCGTCCAACCATTTCCATGGTTATTCATCCCCATCTTTAAGTTTAGCCATTGCAATATCAAATCCATTTTCAGTATATGAATAACTAGTCTGATCCATATACCGCTTCAGTTCCTCAGCCCTAAATCCAGTTGCTTGAAAATTTGCATAGATATGCCTAAGGGAGTACTTATGTGGTGAATTTGGAAAAAAAATGGCCAACAACATTTAGCAAGCCCTAAGGAAATCATAAACATTCCTCAATGTGATAATTAAACGACAAAAACATTTCTTGATTTAGTACAAAGTGTATGTTGTGCACTAACCTTCTGCCTGTCTGAAATGAAAGTGTAATTGTCAAATTTATTACCCTCTTCAATGCATTGCTTCAACTGATACAAGAACCAGCTCCAAGATGGGGTATCTTCCTTGTCAACCACACATCATATGGAACCTAGGGGTTGGGCTTGGGTGTTCTGGTACTCTTCTTGTTGTCACAATACATGAACTGCCAGGATTTGTATATAAAACTGCCTGTAAATAGTCTGTGAATCTAGTGTATTGTGCTTTAACATCTCCTTCAACAACTTTCAAAGTATTTCTCTTAGCCCTGTAGGTCTTGCTCTTGGGTATTTCCACCTCATACTTCTCATTTGCATTTTCTAATATTGTGCCAACCTTTGTCCTAGGATCTGTTCTAATTGCCTTCTCGCATTCCTTAGCAAACCAATCTGTTTGTCACTTTTGTGTTCTCACTATCTACAGGGCATGTGTGTGGCAGTCTCAATTTCCTAATGGTAAATGTCTTTTCATTCGTGATTTGAGAAGCTGTCATCATGAAGGGGCATCCATCAACTTTGCAATGAACAATTATCCTGTCTTTGCAATTCCTCAAGTAACTGTAATTCCTCAACTAAACAACATGGAATTGTCTTAGAGCTCTTATGAATTGGTACACATCTTCAAAATATAAGTGCTCACATATCTGCTGATGAGGATTTTCTGCTTCCTCATCATACCAAATCATGTCATCTTTCTTCTTCTACCTTCTTTTCCTCTTGCACATAAAACTAAATTCCTTTTGATAGCTCCATCATAATCACTGTCATTAATCATCATCTTTCTGAAGGGACCCAGTCATGAAAGGGAACAATTTCTTCTTCATGATGAGCTCTGCTAGAAGGCCCAACTCTCTTTGGCCTCTTCTTTGGAGGAGAAGGCACATGCTCTTTTTCATCCATTTCCTCTTCCTCGGGCTGGTAAAGCTCATCCACATCTGTGTCTCCTTCATAGTGGTACCAAGGATCCTCTCTCTGTAACTTGAGTTGCTCCAATCTATGAAACAACTCAACCTCTTCTTCATCAACACTCAGTGGTCTTGGATCATAACCAAACTCAGGTGGCCAAATAAAATCAGCATTGGAACCCCTTTCTTCTTGATCATCTTCACTTTCATCATCATATTCCTCTGAATCATCAGAATGCAACCCTAACTTGCGCTTTCTTTGGAGATTAATGCTCTGCTGTGTGTTGACAACCCCCTGGGTGTCAACTGAATATACAACAGGCTCACCTATGTTACTAATGGGGATCTGCTCCTCACATATTTGTGAAGCTCTGTTCGCATCAAGTGAAGTTGGGGCATCTCCTTTAAGTACAATGAATTTAACATATCTGCTGTGCTCAAACTCTTTGAGCATTTCCTGAACCATTGCATTGCTGTCAAGCAACTATAAACCGACTATGCCAGTTCCCTTTTGCTTCACATAATAAATATAATCTGTAGTCCCAAAGCCCACCGAATCCATAATAGCCAAAAGTGTGTTGTATGTGATTTTAGAGCTGGCCATTGTTCTGTCCAAGTTATCCCTACCATAGAATTGGAAACTCACACTTTTCAAATGTCAGCTTCAACTCTAATTACATTAAAATGCAACAACATTCAGTTGGTTTAGAAACAAAAAATCCAGTACTAAGCTACATTCAGTCTAAAATGGGCACCAAACATTCAGTTAGTTCAAAAATATTTAGTCCTAAACTACATTCAACATATGGCACCAACATTCAACTATTTCAGAAAGATTTGGTATCTCCACCAACTTGCATTGCAAATATGAAACCCTAGTTACAAGGATAGGTTCGGAAAGCTCATGTAGGTGGCGATTTTACAGTTCGTAGGTCCTCCACCACCCTGCGGGCGACATCAGTCAACGACCGTGTTGCCGACGATGAGCGGAACAAGCTGTTGCCGCAGCAATCCTCCTCCTCCTCGACGCGTCTGCCCCCTGCCACGTCGCCATCCGGCCCCATCCGCCCTTCCAGCATGTTCCCCTCGTCGCCAATGGATCCGACCCCGCCTTTTTTTGCAGATCCCGGCGCCGCCATGCCGCCTTAGTGACGGGGAGGGAGAGCGGAGTGAGTGACGAGAGAGAGAGAGAGAGAGAGAGAGAGAGAGAGAGAGAGAGAGAGAGAAGGAGAGCATGCGGGTTCGTTCCAACCGAGCCGCTTTCGACAGCCGACCGAATGGCCGTTAGCGGCGCGCCGTCCCCCGCTGTCGGCACGCGAGTGATCTGCTACGTCAAAATGTGCTCATTTTTTGGTTTAGTTTTTTTGCCACTGTCAAAATTTTGGTGCGGTGCAAAGTGTCACGTTTGTAAAGTGGTGGTTTTCCGAGAGCTATGCTAAAGTGATGGTTTTATGCATTTTACTCGGTAAGAATAACATGGAAAGCTTAATGTTGAAGTTAATGACATTTTTGATAGCTTAATGTTGGAGTTTGTAATAGTATGGCATTTTTTCGTGGAAAGATCAACCAGTAGCTCATTTCTTTAGGAGTAATGCACCTACGGTTATTTTGTTACGGATTAAGCACATAGGATGACACGAGGGAAGGAGTTGAAATCATAGGGCGCTTTTGCCACTATATCTCGCCCGCAGCAAGAGCAGAGCATCCGTCTCGCCTCCGGTGATTGGTGCGCCCTCACTTTAGTAGATCCGCCCATCAAAGCAATTTTAGAAAGAACCTTATGTCCCCCCCGCAAAAAAAGTGTTTTTATATCAGTCTTTTCGTGGGTTTTCTTTCTTTACTTTTTTATTTTGTGCTTTTTGAGATACATGTCTTCTTTTTTCAAACCATATTTTTAAAAATGTATACACATGTAACATTTTTATGATACACATTGAATACTTAATCAATAAATGAAGAATATTTTTTAAATAAAAGTTTGATCTTTCCTGATATAAATATTAAAAAAATTAAATAGACGTTAAACTTTTTTTGAGTAGTACGAAGCATTTTTAATATTATGTGAACATTTTTTAACAATACGTTAACATCTTTTTCAAAATGTTATGAACATATTTTTGAATTGTCTGTATAGTCTTTTTTTCAATTTCACTTAGATTTTTTGAATGGTCTGAATCATTTTTTTAAAACATACACGAACATCTTTATACATTGTGTAACATTTTTTCAAACACATGAATATTTTTTAAAATGTCAAAAAACAAATTGGATGTCACGAACGTACTTTTGAAGCATGAGGACATTTACGCGAACAATTTTTTACATTGTATTTTTTTCAGATTACACGAACAATTTTTTACATTGTATTTTTTTAAATGTCACGAACGTACTTTTGAAGCATGAGAACATTTACTAAATGTCATGAACTTCTTTCTAATCCTACTAATATTTTCCAACATTTTTTAGAATTTCATGAACATTTTGTATGTGTGATAAATGATATTATTACTTTAATTAAATTAATTTCTGACATATATGTATTTAGAATATTTAGAAGTTATAGAAAAAGGAAGAAAGGAAAACTAACCACTGAACGTAGCGACATGTCCTATTGAGTCAGCTCACGAGATGCTGCATTGAGGCGAGCGCATGCTCTATCTGGCAGCAATAGAGTGAAAGACGTTCACGAATTTCAAAAAATGGTCATAAATTTGATAGTGTTCGTCAATTTCAAAAAGTGTACATGAAGTTAAAATAAATAAAAATTGAAGAAAAAGGAAAAACGGATAGCAAAAACCGGAAAGAAAGAACAGAAGAAAACAGGACATGGCTAGCTGGCGCCCGAGCGCTCTCCCATATAAGGAAAGGACCGCCCCTCGCTCACCAGGACATGCAAAAAAGAAATGTGTGCACCCCACGCCTCGTCGCTCCACCTGATTGAGCCGATCACGCGTTCCTGTCGTCCCCCCCCCCCTCTCCCCCCACCCACGCCCCCGCAGCTAGTCGCTCCTATCCCCAGCACCCTCACGGCCTCACGCGCCTCACGCGACCCTCTCCTCCCTTTTCCTTAAAGGACAAGCCCACGCAGGGGCCCCCTTCCTCCTCCTTGCTCCTCCTTTCTTCCTCAAAAATAGATCTACCCCGTCAATGGCGCCTTGAAGAACAAGCCCACGCAGGAACCCCTCCTTCCTCCTACTTTCTTGCTCCAAAAATCATATCTGGAGAACAAAGAGGACAGCCTACCTCCCCCCAAAAAGGTAAGCACCACCTCCCCCGGCCCTCTCTTCCTCCTTGCTCTTCGATCAACTCTTCCCTACTCAACCACCCCAGCCTTGCCTGCTTGAACATCAACTAGTTTTTAGTCCGTTCTTTGATTTGGTGAAAAACAAGAGCAACTTGTCGACTGCTTTGAGCCAACCCTATATATGACATGCATGGAGCAACTCTAGTAAAACAAAAAGCAACACCAGTACAAAAATAGGGCAACTCTGGGTTTTGGTCAACTCATGTGTTGTTTAGCAGACAAAAGGGCACCCCTATGGTATGCATGGTCGAGTGCTTTGAGCCAACCCTATATACGGTAATTGGGTATAAAATGTAAAATGTTGGGCAAAATGTTTACCTTGATGTGCAACTCTAGTAAAACAAAAGCAACACCAGTGCAAAAAATAGGGCAACTCTAGTACCAAAAAGGGGCAACTCATGTGCTGTTTAGCAGACAAAAGGATACAAAAACCATGCAGTCCCCCAAAACCTAATTCTCTAAACAGCAAGCAACTATATTGTATGCATTGAAACAACTCTGTGCAGATAAAAAGAGCTATGCAATGTGTAGGACCATTGCACAGCTTTGCGCATCGTAGCTGTGCAAAAAGTCTAAAGTTGCCTCTAACTAAACACATTCAACTTCCTATGCATGAAACATATACTACCAAAACATAAAACTCATGTTAGAAGCAGGTAGAAGTAGTAGTAACTTGCATGTGCTAAAAACACAACTTTTGCGTATCAGTATGGTTCTCGCTAAGACACAAACGACAAACGCGTAAAAAACAGATTCGAACAATCCCACACTCATGTACTTTGCTACATTGCATATGGTCTCACTAAAAAATAAAAAAAAGCATAAACTGCACCAAGGATAGGCCTTCTGCTCCTGGTAAGTTCTTCGTTAGATATGCACGTTCTTTCCATCATCAAAAGTTGTAATTTCTGTTGTTGAAAAAAGCACAAATGAAAAGCGCATATCATGTAAAACAACCTGTGCTGCTATATATGTGTGTCATACTGGTAGAAACATAAAGGTATAAGAAAAAAGAAACAATCTTTTTGAGAAAAAAAAACATAGAAATTGCCTTTGTATAACTTTATAGTTGCCCAAACAAGTGCTTATAGTTGCTCCTTTTATTCTAGAACTAGTTTGTGCAAAAGATGATGCATGTTTTTGTGGTGGGCTAACACACAGTTTGTTGCAGGTTGATGTGGTGACAAAAAAGGACTATTAGTAGCTACAACAAAGGATGATTGATCTGAATGAACCACCGCTTGACGTAGAGTCCATCAACATTTCAGTCGAGTTGAGTGCACCCTTCTTGCATATAGGGGATGAGGAGGAACATCACCATTTGGAGGAGGGGTTGGTGAGTCCCCTGACCCCAACGTTGGCTCTAACACTACTCATGTCCTGAACAATCGTGTTGCTGCTCCCCCACCTATGGTTGCTCCTGCAAACGCTTTAGTTGATGAGGCACATGAGTTGGAAGACGAAGAAGTTGGGTCACAGCCACAGCAACCTTATGTTGGCATGCGCTTCGACACATTAGTCGATGCGAGGGAACACTACAATCGCTACGCTTTGATGGTGGGGTTTTCAATCAAGTCGAATACGTCTTACAGGTCAACCTACACAAGCGTACTGGAAAAACAACAGTTCTGCTATAACAAGTTCTGCAAGCCGGTGGAGAGGGTTGGGGTCTCGGATGTTGTCTCGTCAAGCAAACACACTACATGCCCGAGCTCACCTGAACAAGATGTTGAAGAGGATGGCTAAGAACACACTTACAAGAAGAAGAGGAAGCGAGAGACTGTAAAGCAAACAAAATGCACCGCTAAGATGGTGGTGAAGCTTATAGGTGACAAATGGGAGGTTATCACTTTCATTGCAGATCACAACCACCCATTGATTGACAAGTCATCACTTTCGAAACACCTCCGTTCTCACCAAGGCTATCCCGCCGGAAGCGAAAAAAATTCTGACTCACCTTAACGACTGCAACTTGACAGCAGGTACAACAAAAAAGAACTGCCCACACCACCACCCCCCTTCTCATTGAATTAAATCTTTGTTAGTGGAGAAGTGTTACTTATTCCTACATCAAGTACTTTGATTTCTTTTACTATCCTAGTATAAATTGCTTAGGATTCATGGAGGACCCTGATCAGAAGAGTCTGGCAACTTGAACAGTAAACTGAGGCAACTATGTTCATTTTTTATGCAACTCTGGTAATAAAAAGAGCATGGCCCAGCAGAAAAACTTTGTGTTACCTATTCCTACCTCAAATACTTGGATTTCTTTCCTATCCTAGTATAAACTGCTTAGGATTCATGGGCGACCCTGATCAGAAAAACCTGACAACTTGAACAGTGAACTGAGGCAACTATGTTCATTTTTTATGCAACTCTGATCTAAAAAAAAGCATGACCGAGCAGAAAAAGACTTGGTGAAAAAGATATGGTGTTGTTCTACTTATGCATAAGTGTGGCTTTATGTTCTCTATAAGAACAAGTTGCTCGCTACATTGTGGTTAGTTTGTCCTGAAACACAAGTTTCTGTTTTTTGATTTTGGCTAGGAAAGATGATGATGATAATGTCATCATACTACATCGTCACTGCCCCATGCCACCCCGGATTTCGTGCACCTTCCTCATCATGACAGCCGCTAGGCTGGTTGGTGCTAGCGTTGCCTCTTCATCCTCTCTGTCTTCCTCCTCCTCTTTTTTCTCCTCTTCATTCTTTTCATCGTCCTCTTTCTCCTCCGCTTCCCCCTCTTTCTTTTCTACTTCATGCTCTTTTTCATTGCCCTCTTCCACATTTCTCTCCTTCTCTTTGTTTTCTTCATCGTCCTCTTCCTCTTCAACACCATCCTCCTTGTGATGCTCTTCCTCTTCATCATCCTCCTCCTCGTCCTCTTCCTCCTCTTCACCACCATCTTCACCAGCAATAGACGGCTGCGAGTTGTCAACGTCCATGTGCTGTGAATCATCATCACCATTTTCTGTTGCTGCTGGTGGGCTGTTGTATGAGGGAACATCATCATCATAGTCATCATCATCATCGTCGTCGTCATTGTTGTCCCCCTCCTGGTCCAAATTCTCCTCTTTAGGATTATCCTCATCTTTCCCTTCCTGCCCTTCTTCTTCTTCTGAAGATTCAAATTCTTCCTCATCTGATTCCTCCTCCTCGTCATCGGACGCCAAAAGTGTCTCCTTCCATCGAGTGCTACAGCCCCTTCTTTTCTTCTGCTTTGCAACCTTCTGTTGTTTTGGACTTGCCGCTGCCCTTATCTGCCTTTCCCTGCTCACTGATTGACATGCGCTTGCGACCCTTGAAACGCTTGTGGCTGCTGGTTCAACATCCTCCTCGTCCAACTTGCCCACACCTTGAACAAACCTTCCCATTTGGACTGATATTTCAGAGCACATATCATACACCAGCAATGACAACCTCCTTTGTTTCTACAAACACAAAAATGCAAACTGAATGAGGAGACTATATAACACAATGATGAACAAAAGGCAGTGTGTTTCTTAGAAATGAACAAAAAGAGGGAAGCAAAATACATTGGGGTTGTGGTTTTGAGGAAGTCTCGCAGCGACAAACTTCTGGATGTGATCCATGCTCCCAAAAACACTATCTTCTGCGCACCTCGAGAAACCGGCTTTGAGCAATTTTTTTGTTAAAAAAATGCACATGATAAACACAGTTAGCAAGATGAAAAAAGGTGAAAAGAGGGATGGCTGAGCAACTGCCTCCCTAACTTAGGGCAACACCATCACTATTAATGGGCAACTGCAGTTATGGACATCACAAAAACTACAGCAGCTGCAGAAACCCGATAAATGAGCAACTACAAAATCAAAATTATTGGCAACTGTTGCTTCAAAAAGTGTTGGGGAACGTAGTAATTTCAAAAAAATTCCTACGCACACGCAAGATCATGGTGATGCATAGCAACGAGAGGAGAGAGTGTTGTCCACGTACCCTCTTAGACCGAAAGCGGAAGCGTTAGCACAACGCGGTTGATGTAGTCGTACGTCTTCACGATCCGACCGATCAAGTACCGAACGCACGGCACCTACGAGTTCAGCACACGTTCAGCCCGATGACGTCCCTCGAACTCCGATACATCTGAGTGTTGAGGGAGAGTTTCGTCAGCACGACGGCGTGGTGACGATGATGATGTTCTACCGACGCAGGGCTTCGCCTAAGCACCGCTACAGTATTATCGAGGTGGACTATGGTGGAGGGGGGCACCGCACACGGCTAAAAGATCAAACGATCAATTGTTATGTCTCTAGGGTGCCCCCTGCCCCCGTATATAAAGGAGCAAGGGGGGAGGTGCGGCCGGCCAGGAGGGGGCGCGCCAGGAGGAGTCCTACTCCCACCGGGAGTAGGACTCCCTCCCTTTTCCTTGTTGGATTAGGAGAAGAGGGGGAAAGAGGTGGAGGAGAAGAAGGAAAGGGGGGGGCGCCGCCCCCCTCTCCTTGTCCTATTCGGACTAGGAGGGAGGGGCGCGCGGCCCTTGCCCTGGCCGCCTCTCCTCTTCTCCACTAAGGCCCACAATGGCCCATTTGTTGGGAATCGTAGCATAATTTTAAAATTTTCCTACGCTCACCAAGATGCATCTATGGAGTCTACTAGCAACGAGGGGAAGGGAGTGCATCTACATACCCTTGTAGATCGCGAGCGGAAGCGTTCCAATGAACGTGGATGACGGAGTCGTACTCGCCGTGATCCAAATCACCGATGACCGAGTGCCGAACGGACGGCGCCTCCGCGTTCAACACACGTACGGTGCAGCGACGTCTCCTCCTTCTTGATCCAGCAAGGGGGAAGGAGAGGTTGATGGAGATCCAGCAGCACGACGGCGTGGTGGTGGATGCAGCGGGTCTCGGCAGGGCTTCGATAAGCTTCTGCGAGAGAGAGAGAGGTGTTGCAGGGGAGGAGGGAGGCGCCCAAGGCTGTTGTGTTGCTGCCCTCCCTCCCCCCTTTATATAGGCCCCTGGGGGGGTGCGCCAGCCCCAAGAGATGGGATCTCAAGGGGGGCGGCGGCCACAAGGGGGGGAAAGGGTTGCCTTGCCCCCCAAGGCAAGGGGGAACTCCCCCCCTAGGGTTCCCAACCCTAGGCGCATGGGGGGAGGCCCAAGGGGGGCGACCCAGCCCACTAGGGGCTGGTTCCCTTCCACTTTCAGCCCACGGGGCTCTCCGGGATAGGTGGCCCCAACCGGTGGACCCCCGGGACCCTTCCGGTGGTCCCGGTACAATACCGGTAACCCCCGAAACTTTCCCGGTGGCCGAAACTGGACTTCCTATATATAATTCTTCACCTCCGGACCATTCCGGAACCTCTCGTGACGTCCGGGATCTCATCCGGGACTCCGAACAACTTTCGGGTTTTCGCATACATATATCTCTACAACCCTAGCGTCACCGGACCTTAAGTGTGTAGACCCTACGGGTTCGGGAGACATGCAGACATGACCGAGACGCCTCTCCGGTCAATAACCAACAGCGGGATCTGGATACCCATGTTGGCTCCCACATGTTCCACGATGATCTCATCGGATGAACCACGGTGTCGAGGATTCAATCAATCCGTATGCAATTCCCTTTGTCAAATGGTATGTTACTTGCCCGAGATTCGATCGTCGGTATCCCAATACCTTGTTCAATCTCGTTACCGGCAAGTCTCTTTACTCGTACCGCAATGCATGATCCCGTGACTAAAGCCTTAGTCACATTGAGCTCATTATGATGATGCATTACCGAGTGGGCCCAGAGATACCTCTCCGTCACATGGAGTGACAAATCCCAGTCTCGATCCGTGCCAACCCAACAGACACTTTCGGAGATACCCGTAGTGCACCTTTATAGTCACCCAGTTACGTTGTGACGTTTGGCACACCCAAAGCACTCCTACGGTATCCGGGAGTTGCACGATCTCATGGTCTAAGGAAAAGATACTTGACATTGGAAAAGCTCTAGCAAACGAAACTACACGATCTTTTATGCTATGCTTAAGTTGGGTCTTGTCCATCACATCATTCTCCTAATGATGTGATCCCGTTATCAATGACATCCAATGTCCATAGTCAGGAAACCATGACTATCTGTTGATCAACGAGCTAGTCAACTAGAGGCTTACTAGGGACACGTTGTGGTCTATGTATTCACACATGTATTACGATTTCCGGACAATACAATTATAGCATGAATAATAGACAATTATCATGAACAAAGAAATATAATAATAACCATTTATTATTGCCTCTAGGGCATATTTCCAATAGTCTCCCACTTGCACTAGAGTCAATAATCTAGTTACATCGTGATGAATCGAACACCCATTGCGTCCTGGTGTTGATCATGTTTTGCCCTAGGGAGAGGTTTAGTCAACGGATCTGCTACATTCAGGTCCGTGTGTACTTTACAAATATCTATGTCTCCATTTTGAACACTTTCACGAATGGAGTTGAAGCGACGCTTGATATGCCTGGTCTTCCTGTGAAACCTGGGCTCCTTCGCAAGGGCAATAGCTCCAGTGTTGTCACAGAAGAGAGTCATCGGGCCCGACGCATTGGGAATCACCCCTAGGTCGGTGATGAACTCCTTCATCCAGACTGCTTCCTGTGCTGCCTCCGAGGCCGCAATGTACTCCGCTTCACATGTAGATCCCGCCACGACGCTTTGCTTGCAACTGCACCAGCTTACTGCTCCTCCATTCAAAATATACACGTATCCAGTGTGTGACTTCGAGTCATCCAGATCTGTGTCGAAGCTAGCGTCGACGTAACCCTTTACGACCAGCTCTTCGTCACCTCCATAAACGAGAAACATATCCTTAGTCCACTTCAGGTACTTCAGGATATTCTTGACCGCTGTCCAGTGTTCCTTGCCGGGTTTACTTTGGTACCTTCCTACCAAACTTACGGCAAGGTTTACATCAGGTCTGGTACACAGCATGGCATACATAATAGACCCTATGGCCGAGGCATAGGGGATGACACTCATCTCTTCTATATCTTCTGCCGTGGTCGGGCATTGAGCCGTGCTCAAATGCACACCTTGCAATACAGGCAAGAACCCCTTCTTGGACTGATCCATACTGAACTTCTTCAATATCTTGTCAAGGTATGTACTCTGTGAAAGACCAATGAGGCGTCTTGATCTATCTCTATAGATCTTGATGCCTAATATATAAGCAGCTTCACCAAGGTCCTTCATTGAAAAACACTTATTCAAATAGGCCTTAATACTTTCCAAGAATTCTATATCATTTCCCATCAATAGTATGTCATCCACATATAATATGAGAAATGCTACAGAGCTCCCACTCACTTTCTTGTAAACACAGGCTTCTCCGTAAGTCTGTGTAAACCCAAACGCTTTGATCATCTCATCAAAGCGAATGTTCCAACTCCGAGATGCTTGCACCAGCCCATAGATTGAGTGCTGGAGCTTGCATACTTTGTTAGTATTCTTAGGATCGACAAAACCTTCCGGCTGCATCATATACAGCTCTTCCTTAAGGAAGCCATTAAGGAATGCCGTTTTGACGTCCATCTGCCATATCTCATAATCATAGTATGCGGCAATTGCTAACATGATTCGGACGGACTTCAGCTTCGCTACGGGTGAGAAAGTCTCATCGTAGTCAATCCCTTGAACTTGTCGATAACCCTTAGCGACAAGTCGAGCTTTGTAGATGGTCACATTACCATCTGCGTCCGTCTTCTTCTTAAAGATCCATTTGTTTTCTATGGCTCGCCGCTCATCGGGCAAGTCAGTCAAAGTCCATACTTTGTTTTCATACATGGATTCTATCTCGGATTTCATGGCCTCTAGCCATTTGTCGGAATCCGGGCCCGCCATCGCTTCTTCATAGTTCGAAGGTTCACCGTTGTCTAACAACATGATTTCCAGGACAGGGTTGCCGTACCACTCTGGTGCGGAACGTGTCCTTGTGGACCTACGAAGTTCAGTAGTAACTTGATCCGAAGCTTCATGATCATCATCATTAACTTCCTCCCCAGTCGGTGTAGGCACCACAAGAACATTTTCCCGCGCTGCGCTACTTTCCGATTCGGAAGGGGTGACTATCACCTCATCAAGTTCCACTTTCCTCCCACTCAATTCTTTCGAGAGAAACTCCTTCTCCAGAAAGGACCCGTTCTTGGCAACGAAGATCTTGCCTTCGGATCTGAGGTAGAAGGTGTACCCAATAGTTTCCTTAGGGTATCCTATGAAGACGCATTTTTCCGACTTGGGTTCGAGCTTTTCAGGTTGAAGTTTCTTGACATAAGCATCGCATCCCCAAACTTTTAGAAACGACAGCTTAGGTTTCTTTCCAAACCATAATTCATACGGTGTCGTCTCAACGGATTTCGACGGAGCCCTATTTAAAGTGAATGCGGCAGTCTCTAAAGCATAGCCCCAAAATGAGAGCGGTAAATCGGTAAGAGACATCATAGATCGCACCATATCCAATAGAGTGCGATTACTTCGTTCGGACACACCATTTCTCTGAGGTGTTCCAGGCGGCGTGAGTTGTGAAACTATTCCACATTTCCTTAAGTGTGTACCAAATTCGTGACTTAAATATTCTCCACCACGATCTGATCGTAAGAATTTTATTTTTCTGTCACGTTGATTCTCGACTTCACTCTGAAATTCCTTGAACTTTTCAAAGTTTTCAGACTTGTGTTTCATTAGGTAGACATACCCATATCTACTTAAATCATCAGTGAGAGTGAGAACATAACGATATCCTCCGCGAGCCTCAACACTCATTGGACCGCACACATCGGTATGTATGATTTCCAATAAGTTGGTTGCTCGCTCCATTGTTCCGGAGAACGGAGTCTTGGTCATCTTACCCATGAGGCATGGTTCGCACGTGTCAAATGATTCGTAATCAAGAGACTCCAAAAGTCCATCTGCATGGAGCTTCTTCATGCGCTTGACACCAATGTGACCAAGGCGGCAGTGCCACAAGTATGTGGGACTATCGTTATCAACTTTACATCTTTTGGTATTCACACTATGAACATGTGTAACATCACGTTCGAGATTCATCAAAAATAAACCATTGACCAGCGGGGCATGACCATAAAACATATCTCTCAAATAAATAGAACAACCATTATTCTCGGATTTAAATGAGTAGCCATCTCGAATTAAACGAGATCCAGATACAATGTTCATGCTCAAAGCTGGCACTAAATAACAATTATTAAGGTTTAAAACTAATCCCGTGGGTAGATGCAGAGGTAGCGTGCCGACGGCGATCACATCGACCTTGGAACCATTCCCGACGCGCATTGTCACCTCGTCCTTCGCCAGTCTCCGTTTATTCCGTAGTTCCTGTTTTGAGTTACAAATATGAGCAACCGCACCGGTATCAAATACCCAGGAGCTACTACGAGTACTGGTAAGGTACACATCAATTACTTGTATATCACATATACCTTGGGTGTTGCCAGCCTTCTTCTTGTCCGCTAAATATTTGGGGCAGTTCCGCTTCCAGTGACCACTTCCCTTGCAATAAAAGCACTCAGTCTCGGGCTTGGGTCCATTCTTTGACTTCTTCCCGGTAACTGGTTTACCGGGCGCGGCAACTCCCTTGCCGTCCTTCTTGAAGTTCTTCTTACCCTTGCCCTTCTTGAACTTAGTGGTTTTATTCACCATCAACACTTGATGTTCTTTTCTGATCTCCCCCTCAGCTGATTTCAGCATTGAATATACCTCGGGAATGGTCTTTTCCATCCCCTGCATATTGTAGTTCATCACAAAGCTCTTGTAGCTTGGTGGAAGCGACTGGAGGATTCTGTCAATGACCGCGTCATCCGGGAGATTAACTCCCAGCTGAGACAAGCGGTTGTGCAACCCAGACATTCTGAGTATGTGCTCACTAACAGAACCGTTCTCCTCCATTTTACAGCTGAAGAACTTGTCGGAGACTTCATATCTCTCGACCCGGGCATGAGCTTGAAAAACTAGTTTCAGCTCCTCGAACATCTCATATGCTCCATGTTTCTCAAAACGCTTTTGGAGACCCGGTTCTAAGCTGTAAAGCATGCCGCACTGAACGAGGGAGTAATCATCAGCACGCTACTGCCAAGCGTTCATAACGTCTTGGTTCTCAGGGATTGGTGCTTCACCTAGCGGTGCTTCTAAGACATAATCTTTCTTGGCTACTATGAGGATGAGCCTCAGGTTCCGGACCCAGTCCGTATAGTTGCTGCCATCATCTTTCAGCTTGGTTTTCTCTAGGAATGCGTTGAAATTGAGGACAACGTTGGCCATTTGATCTACAATACATAGTGTAAAGATTTTAGACTAAGTTCATGATAATTGAGTTCATCTAATCAAATTATTTAATGAACTCCCACTCAGATAGACATCCCTCTAGTCATCTAAGTGAAACATGATCCGAGTCAACTAGGCCGTGTCCGATCATCACGTGAGACGGACTAGTCAAGATCGGTGAACATCTCCATGTTGATCGTATCTTCTATACGACTCATGCTCGACCTTTCGGTCCTCCGTGTTCCGAGGCCATGTCTGTACATGCTAGGCTCGTCAAGTCAACCTAAGTGTATTGCGTGTGTTCCGAGGCCATGTCTGTACATGCTAGGCTCGTCAACACCCGTTGTATTCGAACGTTAGAATCTATCACACCCGATCATCACGTGGTGCTTCGAAACAACGAACCTTTGCAACGGTGCACAGTTAGGGTGAACACTTTCTTGAAATTATTGTAAAGGATCATCCTACTTGCTACCGTCGTTCTAAGCAAATAAGATGCAAAAATATGATAGACATCACATGCAATCAAATAGTGACATGATATGGCCAATATCATTGTGCTCCTTTGATCTCCATCTTCGGGGCACCATGATCATCTTTGTCACCAGCATGACACCATGATCTCCATCATCATGATCTCCATCATTGTGTCTTCATGAAGTTGTCACGCCAACGATTACTTCTACTTGTATGGCTAACGCATTTAGCAACAAAGTAAAGTAAATTACATGGCGTTATTCAATGACACGCAGGTCATGCAAAATAATAAAGACAACTCCTATGGCTCCTGCCGGTTGTCATACTCAGCGACATGCAAGTCGTGATTTCTATTACAAGAATATGATCAATCTCATACATCACATATCACATCTTTTGGCCATATCACATCACATAGCACTTGCTGCAAAAACAAGTTAGACGTCCTCTAATTGTTGTTGCAAGTTTTTACGTGGTTTGTAGGTTTCTAGCAAGAACGTTCTTACCTACGTATGACCACAACGTGATTTGCCAATTTCTATTTACCCTTCATAAGGATCCTTTTCATCGAATCTGTTCCGACTAAAGTAGGAGAGACAGACACCCGCTAGCCACCTTATGCAACTAGTGCATGTCAGTCGGTGGAACCTGTCTCACGTAAGCGTACGTGTAAGGTCGGTCCGGGCCGCTTCATCCTACAATGCCGCTGAAACAAGAAACGACTAGTAGCGGCAAGAAGAATTGGCAAACTCAACGCCCACAACTGCTTTGTGTTCTACTCGTGCATAGTAACTACGCATAGGCCTGGCTCATGATGCCACTGTTGGGAATCGTAGCATAATTTTAAAATTTTCCTACGCTCACCAAGATGCATCTATGGAGTCTACTAGCAACGAGGGGAAGGGAGTGCATCTACATACCCTTGTAGATCGCGAGCGGAAGCGTTCCAATGAACGTGGATGACGGAGTCGTACTCGCCGTGATCCAAATCACCGATGACCGAGTGCCGAACGGACGGCACCTCCGCGTTCAACACACGTACGGTGCAGCGACGTCTCCTCCTTCTTGATCCAGCAAGGGGGAAGGAGAGGTTGATGGAGATCCAGCAGCACGACGGCGTGGTGGTGGATGCAGCGGGTCTCGGCAGGGTTCGATAAGCTTCTGCGAGAGAGAGAGAGGTGTTGCAGGGGAGGAGGGAGGCGCCCAAGGCTGTTGTGTTGCTGCCCTCCCTCCCCCCTTTATATAGGCCCCTGGGGGGGTGCGCCAGCCCCAAGAGATGGGATCTCAAGGGGGGCGGCGGCCACAAGGGGGGGAAAGGGTTGCCTTGCCCCCCAAGGCAAGGGGGAACTCCCCCCTAGGGTTCCCAACCCTAGGCGCATGGGGGGAGGCCCAAGGGGGGCGACCCAGCCCACTAGGGGCTGGTTCCCTTCCACTTTCAGCCCACGGGGCCCTCCGGGATAGGTGGCCCCAACCCGGTGGACCCTCGGGACCCTTCCGGTGGTCCCGGTACAATACCGGTAACCCCCGAAACTTTCCCGGTGGCCGAAACTGGACTTCCTATATATAATTCTTCACCTCCGGACCATTCCGGAACCTCTCGTGACGTCCGGGATCTCATCCGGGACTCCGAACAACTTTCGGGTTTTCGCATACATATATCTCTACAACCCTAGCGTCACCGGACCTTAAGTGTGTAGACCCTACGGGTTCGGGAGACATGCAGACATGACCGAGACGCCTCTCCGGTAAATAACCAACAGCGGGATCTGGATACCCATGTTGGCTCCCACATGTTCCACGATGATCTCATCGGATGAACCACGGTGTCGAGGATTCAATCAATCCGTATGCAATTCCCTTTGTCAAATGGTATGTTACTTGCCCGAGATTCGATCGTCGGTATCCCAATACCTTGTTCAATCTCGTTACCGGCAAGTCTCTTTACTCGTACCGCAATGCATGATCCTGTGACTAACGCCTTAGTCACATTGAGCTCATTATGATGATGCATTACCGAGTGGGCCCAGAGATACCTCTCCGTCACACGGAGTGACAAATCCCAGTCTCGATCCGTGCCAACCCAACAGACACTTTCGGAGATACCCGTAGTGCACCTTTATAGTCACCCAGTTACGTTGTGACGTTTGGCACACCCAAAGCACTCCTACGGTATCCGGGAGTTGCACGATCTCATGGTCTAAGGAAAAGATACTTGACATTGGAAAAGCTCTAGCAAACGAAACTACACGATCTTTTATGCTATGCTTAAGTTGGGTCTTGTCCATCACATCATTCTCCTAATGATGTGATCCCGTTATCAATGACATCCAATGTCCATAGTCAGGAAACCATGACTATCTGTTGATCAACGAGCTAGTCAACTAGAGGCTTACTAGGGACACGTTGTGGTCTATGTATTCACACATGTATTACGATTTCCGGACAATACAATTATAGCATGAATAATAGACAATTATCATGAACAAAGAAATATAATAATAACCATTTATTATTGCCTCTAGGGCATATTTCCAACACCATTAACCCCCGGGGTGTTCCGGTAACCCCTCCGGTACTCCGGTAAAATCCCGATTTCACCCGGAACACTTCCGATATCCAAATATAGGCTTCTAATATACCAATCTTCATGTCTCGACCATTTCGAGACTCCTCGTCATGTCCGTGATCACATCCGGGACTCCGAACAACCTTCGGTACATCAAAACATATAAACTCATAATATAACTGTCATCGAAACGTTAAGCGTGCGGACCCTACGGGTTCGAGAACTATGTAGACATGACCGAGACACGTCTCCGGTCAATAACCAAAAGCGGAACCTGGATGCTCATATTGGCTCCCACATATTATACGAAGATCTTTATCGGTCAGACCGCATAACAACATACGTTGTTCCCTTTGTCATCGGTATGTTACTTGCCCGAGATTCGATCGTTGGTATCTCAATACCTAGTTCAATCTCGTTACGGGCAAGTCTCTTTACTCGTTCCGTAATACATCATCCCGCAACTAACTCATTAGTTGCAATGCTTGCAAGGCTTAAGTGATGTGCATTACCGAGTGGGCCCAGAGATACCTCTCCGACAATCGGAGTGACAAATCCTAATCTCGAAATACGCCAACCCAACAAGTACCTTCGGAGACACCTGTAGAGCACCTTTATAATCACCCAGCTACGTTGTGACGTTTGGTAGCACACAAAGTGTTCCTCTGGTAAATGGGAGTTGCATAATCTCATAGTCATAGGAACATGTATAAGTCATGAAGAAAGCAATAGCAACATACTAAACGATCGAGTGCTAAGCTTACGGAATGGGTCAAGTCAATCACATCATTCTCCTAATGATGTGATCCCGTTAATCAAATGACAACCCATGTCAATGGCTAGGAAACATAACCATCTTTGATCAACGAGCTAGTCAAGTAGAGGCATACTAGTGACACTCTGTTTGTCTATGTATTCACACAAGTATTACGTTTCCGGTTAATATAATTCTAGCATGAATAATAAACATTTATCATGATATAAGGAAATAAATAATAACTTTATTATTGCCTCTAGGGCATATTTCCTTCAGTCTCCCACTTGCACTAGAGTCAATAATCTAGATTACACAGTAATGATTCTATCACCCATGGAGCCTTGGTGCTGATCATGTTTTGCTCATGGAAGAGGCTTAGTCAACGGGTCTGCAACATTCAGATCCGTATGTATCTTGCAAATTTCTATGTTTCCCACCTGGACTAAATCCCGGATGGAATTGAAGCGTCTCTTAATGTGCTTGGTTCTCTTGTGAAATCTGGATTCCTTCACCAAGGCAATTGCACCAGTATTGTCACAAAAGATTTTCATTGGACCCGATGCACTAGGTACGACACCAAGATTGGATATGAACTCCTTCATCCAGACTCCTTCATTTGCCGCTTCCGAAGCAGCTATGTACTCCGCTTCACACGTATATCCCGCCACAACGCTTTGTTTAGAACTGCACCAACTGACAGCTCAACCATTCAATTTAAACACGTATCCGGTTTGCGATTTAGAATCGTCCGGATCAGTGTCAAAGCTTGCATCAACCTAACCATTTACGATGAGCTCTTTGTCACCTCCATAAACGAGAAACATATCCTTAGTCCTTTTCAGTTATTTCAGGATGTTCTTGACCGCTGTCCAGTGATCCACTCCTGGATTACTTTGGTACCTCCCTGCTAGACTTATAGCAAGGCACACATCAGGTCTGGTACACAGCATTGCATACATGATAGAACCTATGGCTGAAGCATAGGGAACATCTTTCATTTTCTCTCTATCTTCTACAGTGGTCGGTCATTGAGTCTTACTCAACTTCACACCTTGTAACACAGGCAAGAACCCTTTCTTTGCTTGATCCATTTTGAACTTCTTCAAAACTTTGTCAAGGTATGTGCGTTGTGAAAGTCCAATTAAGCGTCTTGATCTATCTCTATAGATCTTGATGCCCAATATATAAGCAGCTTCACCGAGGTCTTTCATTGAAAAACTCTTATTCAAGTATCCGTTTATGCTATCCAGAAATTCTATATCATTTCCAATCAGCAATATGTCATCCACATATAATATCAAAAATGCTACAGAGCTCCCACTCACATTCTTGTAAATACAGGCTTCTCCAAAAGTCTCTACAAAACCAAATGCTTTGATCACACTATCAAAGCGTTTATTCCAACTCCGAGAGGCTTGCACCAGTCCAGAAATGGATCGCTGGAGCTTGCACACTTTGTTAGCTTCCTTTGGATCGACAAAACCTTCCGGTTGCATCATATACAACTCTTCTTCCAGAAATCCATTCAGGAATGCAGTTTTGACATCCATTTGCCAAATTTCATAATCATAAAATGCGGCAATCGCTAACATGATTCGGACAGACTTAAGCATCGCTACGGGTGAGAAGGTCTCATCGTAGTCAATCCCATCAACTTGTTGAAAACCTTTCGCAACAAGTCGAGCTTTATAGACAGTAACATTACCGTCAGCGTGAGTCTTCTTCTTGAAGATCCATTTATTTTCAATGGCTTGCCGATCATCGGGCAAGGCAACCAAAGTCTACACTTTGTTCTCATACATGGATCCCATATCAGATTTCATGGCCTCAAGCCATTTTGCGGAATCTGGGCTCACCATCGCTTCTTCATAGTTCGTAGGTTCATCATGGTCTAGTAACATAACCTCCAGAACAGGATTACCGTACCACTCTGGTGTGGATCTTACTCTGGTTGACCTACGAGGTTCAGTAACAACTTGATCGGAAGTTCCATGATCATCATCATTAATTTCCTCACTAATTGGTGTAGTCGTCACGGGAACCGGTTTCTGTGATGAACTACTTTCCAATAAGGGAGCAGGTACAGTTACCTCATCAAGTTCTTCTTTCCTCCCACTCACTTCTTTCGAGAGAAATTCCTTCTCTAGAAAGGATCCATTCTTAGCAACGAATGTCTTGCCTTCGGATCTATGATAGAAGGTGTACCCAACAGTCTCCTTTGGGTATCCTATGAAGGCACATTTCTCCGATTTGGGTTCGAGCTTATCAGGTTGAAGCTTTTTCACATAAGCATCGCAGCCGCAAACTTTAAGAAACGACAACTTTGGTTTCTTGCCAAACCACAGTTCATAAGGCGTCGTCTCAACGGATTTCGATGGTGCCCTATGTAACGTGAATGCGGCCGTCTCTAAAGCATAACCCCAAAACGATAGCGGTAAATAAGTAAGAGACATCATAGATCGCACCATATCTAGTTAAGTACGATTACGAAGTTCGGACACACCATTAAACTGTGGTGTTCCGGGTGGCGTGAGTTGCGAAACTATTCCGCATTGTTTCAAATGTAGACCAAACTCGTAACTCAAATATTCTCCTCCACGATCAGATCGTAGAAACTTTATTTTCTTGTTACGATGATTTTCAACTTCACTCTGAAATTCTTCGAACTTTTCAAATGTTTCAGACTTATGTTTCATTAAGTAGATATACCCATATCTACTCAAATCATTTGTGAAGGTGAGAAAATAACGATATCCGCCACGAGCCTCAACATTCATCAGACCACATACATCTATATGTATGATTTCCAACAAATTTGTTGCTCTCTCCATAGTTCCGGAGAACGGCGTTTTAGTCATCTTGCCCATGAGGCACGGTTCGCAAGTACCAAGTGATTCATAATCAAGTGGTTCCAAAAGTCCATCAGTATGGAGTTTCTTCATGCGCTTTACACCGATATGACCTAAACGGCAGTGCCACAAATAAGTTTGCACTATCATTATCAACTCTGCATCTTTTGGCTTCAACATTATGAATATGTGTATCACTACTATCGAGATTCATAAAAAATAGACCACTCTTCAAGGGTGCATGACCATAAAAGATATTACTCATATAAATAGAACAACCATTATTCTCTGATTTAAATGAATAACCGTCTCGCATCAAACAAGATCCAGATATAATGTTCATGCTCTACGCTGGCACCAAATAACAATTATTTAGGTCTAATACTAATCCCGAAGGTAGATGTAGAGGTAGCATGCCGACGGCGATCACATCGACTTTGGAACCGATTCCCACGCGCATCGTCACCTCGTCCTTGGCCAGTGTTCGCTTAATCCGTAGTCCCTGTTTTGAGTTGCAAATATTAGCAACAGAACCAGTATCAAATACCCAGGTGCTACTGCGAGCTCTGGTAAGGTACACATCAATAACATGTATATCACATATACCTTTGTTCACCTTGCCATCCTTCTTATCCGCCAAATACTTGGGGCAGTTCCGCTTCCAGTGACTAGTTTGCTTGCAGTAGAAGCACTCAGTCTCAGGCTTAGGTCCAGACTTGGGTTTCTTCTCTTGAGCAGCAACTTGCTTGCTGTTCTTCTTGAAGTTCCCCTTATTCTTCCCTTTGCCCTTTTTCTTGAAACTGGTGGTCTTATTGACCATCAACACTTGATGCTCCTTCTTGATTTCTACCTCCGCAGTCTTTAGCATTGCGAAGAGCTCGGGAATCGTCTTATCCATCCCTTGCATGTTATAGTTCATCACAAAGCTCTTGTAGCTTGGTGGCAGTGATTGAAGAATTCTGTCAATGACGCTATCATCCGGAAGATTAACTCCGAGTTGAATCAAGTGATTGTTATACCCAGACATTCTGAGTATATGCTCACTGACAGAACTATTCTCCTCCATCTTACAGCTGTAGAACTTATTGGAGACTTCATATCTCTCAATTCGGGCATTTGCTTGAAATATTAACTTCAACTCCTGGAACATCTCATATGCTCCATGACGTTCAAAACGTCGTTGAAGTCCCGGTTCTAGGCCGTAAAGCATGGCACACTGAACTATCGAGTAGTCATCAGCTTTGCTCTGCCAGACGTTCATAACATCTGGTGTTGCTCCTGCAGCAGGTTTGGCACCTAGCGGTGCTTCCAGGACGTAATTCTTCTGTGCAGCAATGAGGATAATCCTCAAGTTACGGACCCAGTCCGTGTAATTGCTACCATCATCTTTCAACTTTGCTTTCTCAAGGAAAGCATTAAAATTCAACGGAACAACTGTTGGGAATCGTAGCATAATTTAAAATTTTCCTACGCTCACCAAGATGCATCTATGGAGTCTACTAGCAACGAGGGGAAAGGAGTGGATCTACATACCCTTGTAGATCGCGAGCGGAAGCGTTCCAATGAACGTGGATGACGGAGTCGTACTCGCCGTGATCCAAATCACCGATGACCGAGTGCCGAACGGACGGCACCTCCGCGTTCAACACACGTACGGTGCAGCAACGTCTCCTCCTTCTTGATCCAGCAAGGGGGAAGGAGAGGTTGATGGAGATCCAACAGCACGACGGCGTGGTGGTGGATGTAGCGGGTCTCCGGCAGGGCTTCGCCGAGCTTCTGCGAGAGAGAGAGAGGTGTTGCAGGGGAGGAGGGAGGCGCCCAAGGCTTAGATGTTGCTGCCCTCCCTTCCCCCCACTATATATAGGGCCAAGGGAGAGGGGGGGCGCAGCCTTGCCCCTTCCTTCAAGGAAGGGTGCGGCCAGGGGGGAGTCCTTCCCCCCCAAGGCACCTCGGAGGTGCCTTCCCCCTTTAGGACTCTCCCTTCTTTCTTATCTCTTGCGCATGGGCCTCTTGGGGCTGGTGCCCTTGGCCCATATAGGCCAAGGCGCACCCCTTACAGCCCATGTGGCCCCCCGGGGCTGGTGGACCCCCTTGGTGGACCCCCGGACCCCTTTCGGCACTCCCGGTACAATACCGATAAAGCGCGAAACTTTTCCGGCGACCAAAATAAGACTTCCCATATATAAATCTTTACCTCCGGACCATTCCGGAACCTCTCGTGACGTCCGGGATCTCATCCGGGACTCCGAACAACTTTCGGGTTTCCGCATACATATATCTCTACAACCCTAGCGTCACCGGACCTTAAGTGTGTAGACCCTACGGGTTCGGGAGACATGCAGACATGACCGAGACGCCTCTCCGGTCAATAACCAACAGCGGGATCTGGATACCCATGTTGGCTCCCACATGTTCCACGATGATATCATCGGGTGAACCACGGTGTCGAGGATTCAATCAATCCGTATGCAATTCCCTTTGTCAATCGGTATGTTACTTGCCCGAGATTCGATCGTCGGTATCCCAATACCTAGTTCAATCTCGTTACCGGCAAGTCTCTTTACTCGTACCGCAATGCATGATCCCGTGACTAACGCCTTAGTCACATTGAGCTCATTATGATGATGCATTACCGAGTGGGCCCAGAGATACCTCTCCGTTTACACGGAGTGACAAATCCCAGTCTCGATCCGTGCCAACCCAACAGACACTTTCGGAGATACCCGTAATGCACCTTTATAGTCACCCAGTTACGTTGTGACGTTTGGCACACCCAAAGCACTCATACGGTATCCGGGAGTTGCACGATCTCATGGTCTAAGGAAAAGATACTTGACATTGGAAAAGCTCTAGCAAACGAAACTACACGATCTTTTATGCTATGCTTAAGTTGGGTCTTGTCCATCACATCATTCTCCTAATGATGTGATCCCGTTATCAATGACATCCAATGTCCATAGTCAGGAAACCATGACTATCTGTTGATCAACGAGCTAGTCAACTAGAGGCTTACTAGGGACAGGTTGTGGTCTATGTATTCACACATGTATTATGATTTCCGGACAATACAATTATAGCACGAATAATAGACTATTATCATGAACACAGAAATATAATAATAACCATTTATTATTGCCTCTAGGGCATATTTCCAACAGTCTCCCACTTGCACTAGAGTCAATAATCTAGTTACATTGTGATGAATCGAACACCCATTGCGTCCTGGTGTTGATCATGTTTTGCCCTAGGGAGAGGTTTAGTCAACGGATCTGCTACATTCAGGTCCGTGTGTACTTTACAAATATCTATGTCTCCATTTTGAACACTTTCACGAATGGAGTTGAAGCGATGCTTGATATGCCTGGTCTTCCTGTGAAACCTGGGCTCCTTCGCAAGGGCAATAGCTCCAGTGTTGTCACATAAGAGAGTCATTGGGCCCGACGCATTGGGAATCACCCCTAGGTCGGTAATGAACTCCTTCATCCAGACTGCTTCCTGTGCTGCCTCCGAGGCTGCCATGTATTCCGCTTCACATGTAGATCCCGCCACGACGCTTTGCTTGCAACTGCACCAGCTTACTGCTCCTCTATTCAAAATATACACGTATCCGGTCTGTGACTTCGAGTCATCCGGATCTGTGTCGAAGCTAGCGTCGACGTAACCCTTTACGACGAGCTCTTCGTCACCTCCATAAACGAGAAACATATCCTTAGTCCTCTTCAGGTACTTCAGGATATTCTTGACCGCTGTCCAGTGTTCCTTGCCGGGATTACTTTGGTACCTTCCTACCAAACTTACGGCAAGGTTTACATCAGGTCTGGTACACAGCATGGCATACATAATAGACCCTATGGCCGAGGCATAGGGGATGACACTCATCTGTTCTATATCTTCTGCCGTGGTCGGGCATTGAGCCGTGCTCAATTGCACACCTTGCAATACAGGCAAGAACCCCTTCTTGGACTGATCCATACTGAACTTCTTCAATATCTTGTCAAGGTATGTACTCTGTGAAAGACCAATGAGGCGTCTTGATCTATCTCTATAGATTTTGATGCCTAATATATAAGCAGCTTCTCCAAGGTCCTTCATTGAAAAACACTTATTCAAATAGGCCTTTATACTTTCCAAGAATTCTATATCATTTCCCATCAATAATATGTCATCCACATATAATATGAGAAATGCTACAGAGCTCCCACTCACTTTCTTGTAAACACAGGCTTCTCCATAAGTCTGTGTAAACCCAAACGCTTTGATCATCTCATCAAAGCGAATGTTCCAACTCCGAGATGCTTGCACCAGCCCATAGATTGAGCGCTGGAGCTTGCATACTTTGTTTGCATTCTTAGGATCGACAAAACCTTCCGGCTGCATCATATACAACTCTTCCTTAAGGAAGCCGTTAAGGAATGCCGTTTTGACGTCCATCTGCCATATCTCATAATCATAGCATGCGGCAATTGCTAACATGATTCGGACGGACTTCAGCTTCGCTACGGGTGAGAAAGTCTCATCGTAGTCAACCCCTTGAACTTGTCGATAACCCTTAGCGACAAGTCGAGCTTTGTAGATGGTCACATTACCATCTGCGTCCGTCTTCTTCTTAAAGATCCATTTGTTTTCTATGGCTCGCCGCTCATCGGGCAAGTCAGTCAAAGTCCATACTTTGTTTTCATACATGGATTCTATCTCGGATTTCATGGCTTCTAGCCATTTGTCGGAATCCGGGCCCGCCATCGCTTCTTCATAGTTCGAAGGTTCACCGTTGTCTAACAACATGATTTCCAGGACAGGGTTGCCGTACCACTCTGGTGCGGAACGTGTCCTTGTGGACCTACGAAGTTCAGTAACTTGATCTGAAGCTTCATGATCATCATCATTAACTTCCTCCCCAGTCGGTGTAGGCACCACAGGAACATTTTCCCGCGCTGCGCTACTTTCCGGTTCGGAAGGGGTGACTATCACCTCATCAAGTTCCACTTTCCTCCCACTCAATTCTTTCGAGAGAAACTCCTTCTCTAGAAAGGACCCGTTCTTGGCAACGAAGATCTTGCCTTCGGATCTGAGGTAAAAGGTATACCCAATAGTTTCCTTAGGGTATCCTATGAAGACGCATTTTTCCGATTTGGGTTCGAGCTTTTCAGGTTGAAGTTTCTTGACATAAGCATCGCATCCCCAAACTTTTAGAAACGACAGCTTAGGTTTCTTCCCAAACCATAATTCATACGGTGTCGTCTCAACGGATTTAGACGGTGCCCTATTTAAAGTGAATGCGGCAGTCTCTAAAGCATAACCCCAAAATGAGAGCGGTAAATCGGTAAGAGACATCATAGATCGCACCATATCCAATAGAGTGCGATTACGACGTTCGGACACACCATTTCTCTGAGGTGTTCCAGGCGGCGTGAGTTGTGAAACTATTCCACATTTCCTTAAGTGTGTACCAAATTCGTGACTTAAATATTCTCCACCACGATCTGATCGTAAGAATTTTATTTTCCTGTCACGTTGATTCTCGACTTCACTCTGAAATTCCTTGAACTTTTCAAAGGTTTCAGACTTGTGTTTCATTAGGTAGACATACCCATATCTACTTAAATCATCAGTGAGAGTGAGAACATAACGATATCCTCCGCGAGCCTCAACACTCATTGGACCGCACACATCGGTATGTATGATTTCCAATAAGTTGGTTGCTCGCTCCATTGTTCCGGAGAACGGAGTCTTGGTCATCTTACCCATGAGGCATGGTTCGCACGTGTCAAATGATTCGTAATCAAGAGACTCCAAAAGTCCATCTGCATGGAGCTTCTTCATGCGCTTGACACCAATGTGACCAAGGCGGCAGTGCCACAAGTATGTGGGACTATCGTTATCAACTTTACATCTTTTGGTATTCACACTATGAACATGTGTAGCATCACGTTCGAGATTCATCAAGAATAAACCATTGACCAGCGGGGCATGACCATAAAACATATCTCTCAAATAAATAGAACAACCATTATTCTCAGATTTAAATGAGTAGCCATCTCGAATTAAACGAGATCCAGATACAATGTTCATGCTCAAAGCTGGCACTAAATAACAATTATTGAGGTTTATAACTAATCCCGTGGGTAGATGCAGAGGTAGCGTGCCGACGGCGATCACATCGACCTTGGAACCATTCCCGACGCGCATCGTCACCTCGTCTTTTGCCAGTCTCCGTTTATTCCGTAGTTCCTGATTTGAGTTACAAATATGAGCAACCGCACCGGTATCAAATACCCAGGAGCTACTACGAGTACTGGTAAGGTACACATCAATTACTTGTATATCACATATACCTTGGGTGTTGCCGGCCTTCTTCTTGTCCGCTAAATATTTGGGGCAGTTCCGCTTCCAGTGACCACTTCCCTTGCAATAAAAGCACTCAGTCTCGGGCTTGGGTCCATTCTTTGACTTCTTCCCGGTAACTGGCTTACCGGGCGCGGCAATTCCCTTGCCGTCCTTCTTGAAGTTCTTCTTACCCTTGCCCTTCTTGAACTTAGTGGTTTTATTCACCATCAACACTTGATGTTCCTTTTTGATCTCCCCTTCCGCTGATTTTAGCATTGAATATACCTCGGGAATGGTCTTTTCCATCCCCTGCATATTGTAGTTCATCACAAAGCTCTTGTAGCTTGGTGGAAGCGACTGGAGGATTCTGTCAATGACCGCGTCATCCGGGAGATTAACTCCCAGCTGAGACAAGCGGTTGTGCAACCCAGACATTCTGAGTATGTGCTCACTAACAGAACTGTTCTCCTCCATTTTACAGCTGAAGAACTTGTCGGAGACATCATATCTCTCGACCCGGGCATGAGCTTGAAAAACCAGTTTCAGCTCCTCGAACATCTCGTATGCTCCATGTTTCTCAAAACGCTTTTGGAGACCCGGTTCTAAGCTGTAAAGCATGCCGCACTGAACGAGGGAGTAATCATCAGCACGCTGCTGCCAAGCGTTCATAACGTCTTGGTTCTCAGGGATTGGTGCTTCACCTAGCGGTGCTTCTAAGACATAATCTTTCTTGGCTGCTATGAGGATGATCCTCAGGTTCCGGACCCAGTCCGTATAGTTGCTGCCATCATCTTTCAGCTTGGTTTTCTCTAGGAACGCGTTGAAATTGAGGACAACGTGGGTCATTTGATCTACAATACATAGTGTAAAGATTTAGACTAAGTTCATGATAATTAAGTTCATATAATCAAATTATTTAATGAACTCCCACTCAGATAGACATCCCTCTAGTTATCTAAGTGAAACATGATCCGAACTCAACTAGGCCGTGTCCGATCATCACGTGAGACGGACTAGTCAAGATCGGTGAACATCTCCATGTTGATCGTATCTTCTATACGACTCATGCTCGACCTTTCGGTCCTCCGTGTTCCGAGGCCATGTCTGTACATGCTAGGCTCGTCAAGTCAACCTAAGTGTATTGCGTGTGTTCCGAGGCCATGTCTGTACATGCTAGGCTCGTCAACACCCGTTGTATGCGAACGTAAGAATCTATCACACCCGATCATCACGTGGTGCTTCGAAACGACGAACCTTCGCAACGGTGCACAGTTAGGGTGAACACTTTCTTGAAATTATTATAAGGGATCATCCTACTTGCTACCGTCGTTCTAAGCAAATAAGATGCAAAAACATGATAAACATCACATGCAATCGAATAGTGACATGATATGGCCAATATCATCATGCTCCTTTGATCTCCATCTTCGGGGCACCATGATCATCTTCGTCACCGGCATGACACCATGATCTCCATCATCATGATCTCCATCATTGTGTCTTCATGAAGTTGTCACGCCAACGATTACTTCTACTTCTATGGCTAACCGTTTAGCAACAAAGTAAAGTAAATTACATGGCGTTATTCAAATGACACGCAGGTCATGCAAAATAATAAAGACAACTCCTATGGCTCCTGCCGGTTGTCATACTCATCGACATGCAAGTCGTGATTCCTATTACAAGAATATGATCAATCTCATACATCACATATATCATTCATCACATCTTCTGGCCATATCATATCACATATATCACTTGCTGCAAAAACAAGTTAGACGTCCTCTAATTGTTGTTGCAAGTTTTTTTTTTACGTGGTTTGTAGGTTTCTAGCAAGAACGTTTTCTTACCTACGTATGACCACAACGTGATTTGCCAATTTCTATTTACCCTTCATAAGGACCCTTTTCATCGAATCCGTTCCGACTAAAGTAGGAGAGACAGACACCCGCTAGCCACCTTATGCAACTAGTGCATGTCAATCGGTGGAACCTGTCTCACGTAAGCGTACGTGTAAGGTCGGTCCGGGCCGCTTCATCCTACAATGCCGCCGAAACAAGAAACGACTAGTAGCGGCAAGAAGAATTGGCAACATCAACGCCCACAACTTCTTTGTGTTCTACTCGTGCATAGTAACTACGCATAGGCCTGGCTCATGATGCCACTGTTGGGAATCGTAGCATAATTTAAAATTTTCCTACGCTCACCAAGATGCATCTATGGAGTCTACTAGCAACGAGGGGAAAGGAGTGGATCTACATACCCTTGTAGATCGCGAGCGGAAGCGTTCCAATGAACGTGGATGACGGAGTCGTACTCGCCGTGATCCAAATCACCGATGACCGAGTGCCGAACGGACGGCACCTCCGCGTTCAACACACGTACGGTGCAGCAACGTCTCCTCCTTCTTGATCCAGCAAGGGGGAAGGAGAGGTTGATGGAGATCCAACAGCACGACGGCGTGGTGGTGGATGTAGCGGGTCTCCGGCAGGGCTTCGCCGAGCTTCTGCGAGAGAGAGAGAGGTGTTGCAGGGGAGGAGGGAGGCGCCCAAGGCTTAGATGTTGCTGCCCTCCCTTCCCCCCACTATATATAGGGCCAAGGGAGAGGGGGGGCGCAGCCTTGCCCCTTCCTTCAAGGAAGGGTGCGGCCAGGGGGGAGTCCTTCCCCCCCAAGGCACCTCGGAGGTGCCTTCCCCCTTTAGGACTCTCCCTTCTTTCTTATCTCTTGCGCATGGGCCTCTTGGGGCTGGTGCCCTTGGCCCATATAGGCCAAGGCGCACCCCTTACAGCCCATGTGGCCCCCCGGGGCTGGTGGACCCCCTTGGTGGACCCCCGGACCCCTTTCGGCACTCCCGGTACAATACCGATAAAGCGCGAAACTTTTCCGGCGACCAAAATAAGACTTCCCATATATAAATCTTTACCTCCGGACCATTCCGGAACCTCTCGTGACGTCCGGGATCTCATCCGGGACTCCGAACAACTTTCGGGTTTCCGCATACATATATCTCTACAACCCTAGCGTCACCGGACCTTAAGTGTGTAGACCCTACGGGTTCGGGAGACATGCAGACATGACCGAGACGCCTCTCCGGTCAATAACCAACAGCGGGATCTGGATACCCATGTTGGCTCCCACATGTTCCACGATGATATCATCGGGTGAACCACGGTGTCGAGGATTCAATCAATCCGTATGCAATTCCCTTTGTCAATCGGTATGTTACTTGCCCGAGATTCGATCGTCGGTATCCCAATACCTAGTTCAATCTCGTTACCGGCAAGTCTCTTTACTCGTACCGCAATGCATGATCCCGTGACTAACGCCTTAGTCACATTGAGCTCATTATGATGATGCATTACCGAGTGGGCCCAGAGATACCTCTCCGTTTACACGGAGTGACAAATCCCAGTCTCGATCCGTGCCAACCCAACAGACACTTTCGGAGATACCCGTAATGCACCTTTATAGTCACCCAGTTACGTTGTGACGTTTGGCACACCCAAAGCACTCATACGGTATCCGGGAGTTGCACGATCTCATGGTCTAAGGAAAAGATACTTGACATTGGAAAAGCTCTAGCAAACGAAACTACACGATCTTTTATGCTATGCTTAAGTTGGGTCTTGTCCATCACATCATTCTCCTAATGATGTGATCCCGTTATCAATGACATCCAATGTCCATAGTCAGGAAACCATGACTATCTGTTGATCAACGAGCTAGTCAACTAGAGGCTTACTAGGGACAGGTTGTGGTCTATGTATTCACACATGTATTATGATTTCCGGACAATACAATTATAGCACGAATAATAGACTATTATCATGAACACAGAAATATAATAATAACCATTTATTATTGCCTCTAGGGCATATTTCCAACAACAACAGCACGGGCCATCTATCTACAATCAACATAGACAAGCAAGATACTATCAGGTACTAAGTTCATGATAAATTTAAGTTCAATTAATCTTATTGGGCTTATTCCATATGTGCCCCCAATTCCTTAGTTGTGCTCAGTTTCCCCACGCTTCAAACTTTTGCTCACTTTTCCCCACTCCCTTAGCTGAAACTCTCACAAATGTTCATAACACACGTTTGCCGTCTTGGCCGTTAACTGACTTGTGGGGCCACGTTGGGCTCTGTTGACTGTGGCTGTGGCTTCGCTGGTTGGGCCGTGTTTGTGTTCATAGGACGGGCCCGTTAGTTTGTTGGTAATAAATTTAAAAAGCCTGCCATCGATGGATGCAGCCTGCTATGCATGCCCGGCTTTGGCATCGATGTAGCCTGCTATGCATGCGAACACCGCCACGCACGCATCTAGTGACCTAGACCGAAACACATGCATGCACGCCGACACGCACGCATCGATCCATGCCGCACGGTTGACGGTGGATTCAGTCGCTCCGCAGCGTCGTTTCATGCGTCGCAGGCATACGTGCCGGTGGCAGAAGGGGCAGGCTGCACGCACGCTCGCGTCCATATGTCGAGGCATCGGTTCACGCCGCACGGCTGCCGCTCGATTCAGTTGTGGGAGGCAGGCAGCCGCCAACGCAGAGCACGCAGAAGGGGGAGGCAGGCAGCCGCCAACGCAGAGCACGCAAAGCACGCTCGCATCGATTCACGTTCACACATTGCTGATCGCATCGGTTCACGCACGCACTGAGTCACGATCTACGTCGTTTGCGCGTGTACCCACTTCGTCTTCCCCGGCTATTTAAACTGCCCTTCATTGCCTCTTCTTCTACAGATCCATCTGCGCCTCCCACTTCTCTTCTTCCCCCAAAAGCCAAAGCCGTTCCACTCAGCGAAGCGTTCAAGATGCAGTACAACGGGCCGACGTTCCAAGAGTCGCCCACCGTGCCGGAACGGCGGTACCCCGCCAACGTCATCGTTGAGGCATCGCTCCGCGTGTGGGCGTTCTCACGTTGGAGGGGTAGCACTGAGCTTGCACGGGGGTTCCTCCATGCGGGCTTCCACCACCTCCCGGCAGGCTCGCCGCCCATGTTCAACCTCGTGGAGCAGCGTCCCCATGCCAACGCTCCAGTGGTAGGGCTCGTCATCCACTTCACCAACAGGTTTGATGCCTACTACCTGCTCGGCAAGGTGTATTGGTGTGGGTGCGAGTTCATCACATTCACCACCTATAACATCTTCACCGACTTCGAGAGCGTCTTCCCCGCTCACAACCGCATGCACAGCCTCCCGTACTACCTCGGCGACAATGGCCCTGAGGAGGAGCAGTACTGAAGCCGGCAGCGAAGAAGACGGTGAAGCCGGTGGTTAAGGTGAAGACGACGGTGAAGACATGGCGGTGTTGCCCTAGCTACCCTATCTACTATGTACTGTGAGTTTGGTGTGTGTGTTGCCCGACCTAGCTACCCTATCTATGCATGTAAGGTTAATTATTATTATCTATCGGTGTCGTGTTATATTTAAGAACTTATGTTGCCCGAGCAAACCTATCTAAGTTAAGTTATGTGTGTTATATTAATGCTTTGTTATGTTTGTATTTTGTTTGTCCCAAGTTTAGACACGGCTAATTGGCGTGGGAAAAATTAACCAAATTAACTAAAAATGATGTGTTTATAGATTCCTTCTAAAAATAAGAACATATTGTACATTTGTACACGGCTTTGGTTTGAGAGCTCTATATTTTTTAGGTATTCCAAGAATACTTTGGTTTTCAGAAATATTGAAGTATCAAATACTTTGAGATGTTTGGCTTTAGTCAAAAGTGTAGTTTTATATACTTTAATATGTAGAAAACTACACTATGTTTGAAGTATATAAAAAAGAGGGTTGGACCTCTTTTTCCAATCATGAAGTATTGGTTCGCTAGGCATAATAATACTGCGGTTTGCAAATACTTTGATTCTAAAAAATGAAGGGACCCATAAAGGAAAGCCAAAAAAATTCCTCCATGAGATAGAAGAGATTGGGCAATCAAATTAATGAAAAAAGCAATCAGAAACAAAAAAGAACAAAGCAATCGTTCCTAAACAAAAAAAAAGAAACATCGCTTGTTTCTGGGCCTCATTTATCCTTTGTGGGCCTATTGGAGCTTGATTCTCTTTGGGCCCGCGAACTAGGTTTTTTTTCTAGCAGAACTAACGAACTCGAGGACAAAAGTTTGGCAAGTGCAAGAGAGAAGAGATGAACTTGATGTATATCCCTTGTGCTGCTCAAGTACTGCTTACTGTCATCTAACGAGCTAGGGTATGATCCAACACTCGAGGTTATTAACTAACAAAACAATCCTATCACTGAACTGGTAGTTGTCTTCTGCCGAAACTGAAAGTGTCGAAACTTAACAGTAAACTGCATACATTCAGAGATCGACAGTTGCACTAAACAGAGTTGCATTTGAGATAAACAGACTTGGATTGCTAAACAGTGGCAACAACAGTAGACAAACATCTCTAACGAGAGATGGCCATCAAGTAAAAGATTCCTAGAGCAAGTATTCCTAAAGCTATCAGATTGGATTGCTTCTTCAACTCAATCAGCTACTTGAAGTTCTTATTCATCTTCTTCAATTCCGTCTTCAGTTCGACATCTACCACCGTCGGGGCGTCTTGACGCGCTGCTGCTGCCGGAGTGGCATTGTCATGGGGCAGATTGAACTCGCGGATTGCATTCCCCCTCGAATCCAGCAAGCCCAACCCTTGAAGCCTCTGGATGTAATCATCCATCCACTCGAAATGGTGGCATTTCTTCACGATCTGAAAACGAAATCATGTAACCTAAATCCAAATCTGACAGATTTTTTGAGAAATTAGAGATAAAGGATGCGAGGAAAACTCAGATCTAACCTGCCCCTCCGGCTTGCTCGCGCATTTGACGAACTCGCGCCCAAAGTTCCCATTCTTCTCCTCCTTCGAAGTCAACCGCTTCAGTGGCGCAGTCCGTGGGCAGTCAGTGCATCGAGTCATCGGCACTGGACCATACACCGGCCACGTGGAACGGGGGGCTGACGAGGAGGTCGACATATCGCCCGAGAGGAAGAAACAGAGGAATTGCTCGAGAGGAAGAAGAACGAGAAGATGGGGAAAGAAATAGAGGAATTGCTCGATCTGCTCGATGCCTTTGTCTATCAGATGGAGAAGAGGATAAGGGGAAGCTATATTGACGATTTGCCACATTGTATTTTGCAGTTTGAATATTTGAACCAACTCTTAACACTGACATGTGGTGGTCATGTGCGAAAAATACAATTTCATATGTAAAGTGGGGCATATCGTAAAAACCCGAGAAGGACAGTGCAGTAGCCAATCAGGATGCATCACGCGGATCGCGCATGCCTCCCCCACATCTGACGGGTGGTGTTTGGCGCTTGGTAGGATCCGACGGCGGACGTTCGACGCTAGGGTTTGGAGCATTTCTGCGGGGTTATGAGCGAGTCAACGGGGTTATTAGGGTTTGACCAGATTTCAAATAGCCATAACTAAATTAGAAAAAAATCGCAAAAATATAAAACAAACGTAGTTCGCCCGTTTATGAGACCTAGTTACCATAAAAAGTATAAACTCGGTATAGGGGCATTTTTTTGAAAAAACATTTTTTGAAGTGATCTGTCGAAATCAAGTTCAAATGTTTTTAAAAAAATTCAAAAAAAATCAAAATGTTGTAATTCTTGCGCACATACCATCATATGCGACAAGGTTATGAGAAAAAATATATAAACTTGGTGTAGGTCATTTTCATGAAAAAAGGCTTCACACAAATGAGCTATCACCTATGAACATGTTCAGAGTTCGTAGAATAGGGAGAGAGGGTTTAGGGTTTGAAAAAAATCAAAATAATTCAAAAAAACCAGAAAAATCTCAATAGCTTCATTTTGGAGTGAATAAGAAGGATCATTACTGACTTGATTTCATTAGGGCTGTTTGGAGTAAAAATATATATGCCTCATTTAGGCAAGGTCAAAAAAAACTTGATTTCAAATAGGGCAGTTTACCCTAGCTTTCGAGCTCGTTTCTAGCACATTTCTCATTCGGACTGTTCACCTACGAATATTGGACTTCAAATGCTCGATCAAATACACCGCGTAGAGCAATGAACCTCCAATGTTCAACTTCAACTTTGGCTTGAATCCAAATTTTGGCCCAAATTCAAATTTTGATGGAAATTTGAATTCCGACTCAAATAAGAAACCAAAGTAGAAGCAACATTATTACAACTGATAAGTTTTCACAGTAGCTCAAATCTACCAAGTTTTAAGATGCCAACATCTTAATACAAATCTACCAAGTTTTAAGCGATCGACTCGCCCTCAAATTGACAACACAAACATTTCCCAACAACTTAATTCAAAATTTCGACTTGCTCCTTGTATTTGCAGCTGGTTTCACCGTCTTGCTCCTGGTTTCCCTAGTTGAGATGCTCTTTTCTTTCAGACTCTTGTTCCTTTTGATCTTGGGCTTTACTTGGGGTTTTCCCCGTGGAGGTGCTGATGGAGTAGTTCCACTCGCCGAGCACTTGACGACCATTTGATGGTCATCTATGGGTTCAGTAATCTTTAAAGGCACAATTGGAAAAATTACCCCCTCCTCTTCCTCTCTTATAGCTTCAAAACCATCAAAGGCCATGGTTTCAAAATCTTCTGCTTCTTCATCTCTTGGCCTTTTCTCCCTAGAGCTGGTAAATAAAATTATAAGCCATAGGCAAAAAAGAGAATAAATGCAAACAAAAGGGTAGCTGCATTCTACAAAGGGTGCAAACACATACCAAGATGCTTCATTTACTGCTGCATTCTCCACTGCTTCATTTGCTGCTGCATTCTCCACTGCATCTTCAGTCTCCATTGCTGCTACATTCTCCTCAGCATTGGCTGCTGTCCATCTTTCCTCCTCTCCAAATGATGCATCCACTGCATTGGTACAAAGCCTTGCGATATGCCCCAGAACTCCACATTTTTTGCAAGCACGCTTCTTTGGTAGACGACCCTCCTCACCTGCTCTAATCCTCTAGTTCCTTGGTCTTCTTGGTGGTCTAGTAATGACAGGAGCGTGGAGTTTGAACCCTGGATCAACTATGTTCCATTGATCTTTCCCCAATAGTGTAGGCACATTGTCAGCATAAGCAGCCATAAATTTGGCAACAGAGAAATACTCAGAGCAATATTGATCAACTTCACCATCTGCACCCTCGATAACGGTCATCAGATGTAGGGCATGTATGCATGGCTTCCCACGGATCTGCCATTGCCTACAAGTACATTCTCTGGTACTTAGGTTCACAGGATACCTCCATACCCTATTTTTAGTGTCAGTATAGGTAACCTCTCCCTCATATGTACCAGATCGAATACATTTCATCTTCAGTCCTCTTGCCTTCAAGTGCAATGCCTTAATCAGTGATGGGAGCATTTGATGACCAACATATTGTGTTTCTGCAATTCTTTTGCGAAGAGCCATCTTTATCATGATCATTTGCCTCATCTTGTCAAATGCTTGCCACAACAAGAGCCCTTTCACTGACTTGAACTTTGAATTGAAGCATTCTGCAAGGTTACTGGTCACATAATCTACTTTGCAGATTTCGTTGAATTTGCTTCTTGACCACACCTTACCATGATGTGCATCCATGTACTCCTTCACAAGAGGATTTTGAGCATACAACACTCTCAAATGGTGTTCATGCTTCCTTTTGCTGCATGTGTATGATGCTGGCCATAAGTTCTCATCATAAACTTTACCTTTGAACTTCTTTTTGAAATTATGCGCTAGGTGTCGCATACATTCCCTATGCTCCACTCCAGGGAATACAATTTCCACTGCACTCTCTAAACCCTTGCAAGCATCTGCGTGTATAGCTAAACCTGGGGGTGTGCCTATAATGTTGCGCAACTGCTGCAGAAACCAGACCCAACTTTCCTCAGACTCTGCCTCCACCACACCAAATGCAACTGGGAATAGCCAGTTGTGTCCATCAACTGCAGAAGCTGCTACTAGCTGTCCTCTCCATCTTCCAGTCAAATGTGTAGCATCTACAGCCAAATAGGGCCTGCAACCATCTAGAAACCCCTGCCAGCAAGCCTTGAAACAAACAAAAGCCCTTCTGAAGCACTCCTTCTGAAATGACTTCCCTTTTATTTTGAATGGAACTGTATGCTTGTCAATCTCTACAACACTCCCTAGACTTGCCATCTCCACTTCAGCTTTGAAAGTGTAAAGAAGCTGAAAACTGTCATTCCATTGACCATTAATTCTGTCAAGAGCCTTTTCCCTAGCATTGAAATTTCTCATGTAAGGAATTTCTATCTTGTACTTCTCAAAAAGCTTCCCATGGAGTGCTGTTGGACCAAGTCCAGGTTCTTCTCTCAGCCAATCCAATATAGCATCTGCCACCCACCTAGTTTTTGCTAGCTTGGTTTTGGCCTTCCCCCCTCCCCCTCCAGGTGGACAGGTGTGCTTGTGTGGGTTTTTCTTTATCTGAAACAAAATAAAAGGGTAAAAACAGTTAAGAAACCTTACTCAACGATCTGAAACTAAACTACTAACTGAACTTGGATTACCTGAATATATTTGCTCTTTCTCATACGAGATGCATGCAACTTCCACCTACACCTAGGATATGGACAAAAAACTGTGAACCTTGCTGGCTCACTCCTTTTAATCTTATAGGTGTTTTCAGATATAATGCACCATGTTGTCACTGCATTCCGACAGTCCACCATTGATTGGAAAATGGTACCTACACTAAGCTCAGGTTTTTCCCTGTTCCACTCAATTGTTGGCATGTCATCACCATCGTATTCATCCTCGATTAAGCTGTCCATGTTCTCCACCTTCTCTTCATCGTCAGTGTCATCAAACCTAGCTTGGCTGATGGGTTCCTCCATATATTCGTCATCCACTGCTTGCTGACTGGCTACATCGACCAGTTCAGGAAACATCATCTCGTCTTCATCATCATTTGTAGGAACTGCCTCGTCAGGTTCTGCATCTTCTTCTACACCAACTGCAGAAGGTACACGAGAAGCAGCAGCTGAATCGGAACCAGAATTGGCAGCAGGCATGTTGTGGCTGCATGAACCACTTGCTTTACTTGGTGTCGACCTACAAGGAGTGCCGGGGTGCTGGCTATTAGCACAGACAGATGATGTCTGAACTCCCTTCCCCTTCGCCCATTCTGCGCGTGGCTGAAGCACATCGATTTGGAGTTTACCGAATCGGCAGCCAGCAATCCCAGCAAAAAGCAGCGGCATATGATCGTCGCAAGTTAGTGGGAGAAATCTTTGCTCGTCACTGCTGAAGTAATTCAGTTCAACAGCATCGGCATCACTCCAGGGATAGGTGTTTCGGAGCTCAGCTCGCAAATCTTTGAAAGATATGCTGGTTTCTACCACTTTAGGATAGAAAATGATGAAATCAAATGCGGTTTAGTACCACGCCGCACACTAGTTTCCATTCTAATCGCCAGCCGGAAAGCCAGCGCGGGATCAATCCTTGTTGAAGGAAACAAAGGCTTCAGTTAGCCGGGTAAAATCGAGCACAAATTCGAACGATTCAAGCAAACAGAAGTCAAATACGGCCTACAATACGACTTAGAACATCAATGCGAGAGGAAACAATACTTACCCAGGTTTAATACATGAATTATCTGCCGTGGATTCGACCCAATCCTCTCCACGGTCGACTGCATTCCGGGCGTCCTCACTCAACATCGGTATGTAATCCCAGATATGGAGGTGGGCTATATCTGGCGGAGACGCGGCGTCGCCGACGAATGGAATAGGGGCATAGGGTGGAGGAAACAACTGCGGTGGATGCGGCACAACGCCGGCGGAGGGGGCGAGGCGGCACGGTGCAGTGCGGCTTGTCTAGATCTGTTTCAGATTCAAACAAGCTGCCCAATACGTGTCTCCTTGCGGTCCCACCCGTCAGCAAGCAACAGTCAGACGAAGACTCGGCCCCACTCGTCAGCAATTAACGGTCAATGGACGGTCAAGACGGCAAATGCCCGCTATGAGCATTTGTGAGAATTTCAGCTAAGGAAGAGGGAAAAGTGAGCAAACGTTTGGAGCGTGGGGAAAAGTGAGCACAACTAAGGAACCAGGGGTACTAATTTAAATATCCCAATCTTATTACTTAAGAACTCCCACTTAGATAGACATCTCTCTAATCCTCTAAGTGATCACGTGATCCAAATCAACTAAACCATAACCGATCATCACGTGAAATGGAGTAGCTTTCAATGGTGAACATCACTATGTTGATCATATCTACTATATGATTCACGCTCGATCTTTCGGTCTCAGTGTTCCGAGGCCATATCTGCATATGCTAGGCTCGTCAAGTTTAACCTGAGTATTCCACGTGTGCAAAACTGGCTTGCACCCGTTGTTGATGGACGTAGAGCTTATCACACCCGATCATCACGTGGTGTCTGGGCACGACGAACTTTGGCAACGGTGCGTACTCAGGGAGAACACTTTTATCTTGAAATTTAGTGAGAGATCATCTTATAATGCTACCGTCAATCAAAGCAAGATAAGATGCATAAAAGATAAACATCACATGCAATCAATATAAGTGATATGATATGGCCATCATCATCTTGTGCTTGTGATCTCCATCTCCGAAACACCGTCATAATCACCATCGTCACCGGCGCGACACCTTGATCTCCATCGTAGCATCGTTGTCGTCTCGCCAATCTTATGCTTCTACGACTATCGCTACCACTTAGTGATAAAGTAAAGCATTACAGGGCGATTGCATTGCATACAATAAAGCGACAACCATATGGCTCCTGCCAGTTGCCGATAACTCGGTTACAAAACATGGTCATCTCATACAATAAAATTTAGTATCATGTCTTGACCATATCACATCACAACATGCCCTGCAAAAACAAGTTAGACGTCCTCTACTTTGTTGTTGCAAATTTTACGTGGCTACTACGGGCTTAGCAAGAACCGTTCTTACATACGCATCAAAACCACAACGATAGTTTGTCAAGTTGGTGCTGTTTTAACCTTCACAAGGACCGGGCGTAGCCACACTCCGTTCAACTAAAGTTGGAGAAACTGACACCCGCCAGCCACCTATGTGCAAAGAACGTCGGTAGAACTAGTCTCGCGTAAGCATACGTGTAATGTCGGTTCGGGCCGCTTCATCCAACAATACCGTCGAACCAAACTATGACATGCTGGTAAGCAGTATGACTTATATCGCCCACAATTCACTTGTGTTCTACTCGTGCATATGACATCTACGCATAAAACCTGGCTCGGATGCCACTGTTGGGGAACGTAGTAATTTCAAAAAAATTCCTACGCACACGCAGGATCATGGTGATGCATAGCAACGAGAGGGGAGAGTGTTGTCCACATACCCTCGTTGACTGAAAGCGGAAGCGTTAGCACAACGCGGTTGATGTAGTCGTACGTCTTCACGATCCGACTGATCAAGTACCGAACGCACGGCACCTCCGAGTTCAGCACACGTTCAGCCCGATGACGTCCCTCGAACTCCGATCCAGCCGAATGTTGAGGGAGAGTTTCGTCAGCACGACGGCGTGGTGACGATGATGATGTTCTACCGACGCAGGGCTTCGCCTAAGCACCGCTACATTATTATCGAGGTGGACTATGGTGGAGGGGGGCACCGCACACGGCTAAAAGATCAAACGATCAATTGTTATGTCTCTAGGGTGCCCCTTGCCCCGTATATAAAGGAGCAAGGGGCGAGGTGCGGCCGGCTAGGAGGGGGCGCGCCAGGAGGAGTCCTACTCCCACCGGGAGTAGGACTCCCTCCCTTTTCCTTGTTGGATTAGGAGAAGAGGGGGAAAGAGGTGGAGGAGAGGAAGGAAAGGGGGGCGCCCCCTCTCCTTGTCGTATTCGGACTAGGAGGGAGGGGCGCACGGCCCTTGCCCTGGCCGCCTCTCCTCTTCTCCACTAAGGCCCACTATGGCCCATTAACCCCCAGCGGGTTTCGGTAACCCCTCCGGTACTCCGGTAAAATCCCGATTTCACCCGGAACACTTCCGATATCCAAATATAGGCTTCCAATATATCAATCTTCATGTCTCGACTCGAGACTCCTCGTCATGTCCGTGATCACATCCGGGACTCCGAACAACCTTCGGTACATCAAAACATATAAACTCATAATATAACTGTCATCGAAACGTTAAGCATGCGGACCCTACGGGTTCGAGAACTATGTAGACATGACCGAGACACGTCTTCGGTCAATAACCAATAGCGGAACCTGGATGCTCATATTGGATCCCACATATTCTACGAAGATCTTTATCGGTCAGACCGCATAACAACATGAGTTGTTCCCTTTGTCATCGGTATGTTACTTGCCCGAGATTCGATCGTCGGTATCTCAATACCTAGTTCAATCTCGTTACCGGCAAATCTCTTTACTCGTTCCGTAATACATCATCCCACAACTAACTCATTAGTTGCAATGCTTGCAAGGCTTAAGTGATGTGCATTACCGAGTGGGCCCAGAGATACCTCTCCGACAATCGGAGTGACAAATCCTAATCTCGAAATACGCCAACCCAACAAGTACCTTCGAAGACACCTGTAGAGCACCTTTATAATCACCCAGTTACGTTGTGACGTTTGGTAGCACATAAAGTGTTCCTCTGGTAAACGGGAGTTGCATAATCTCATAGTCATAGGAACATGTATAAGTCATGAAGAAAGCAATAGCAACATACTAAACGATCGAGTGCTAAGCTAACGGAATGGGTCAAGTCAATCACATCATTCTCCTAATGATGTGATCCCGTTAATCAAATGACAACCCATGTCAATGGCTAGGAAACATAACCATCTTTGATCAACGAGCTAGTCAAGTAGAGGCATACTAGTGACAATCTGTTTGTCTATGTATTCACACAAGTATGACGTTTTCGGTTAATACAATTCTAGCATGAATAATAAACATTTATCCTGATATAAGGAAATAAATAATAACTTTATTATTGCCTCTAGTGCATATTTCCTTCAAAAAGAACTCATGAAAAATGGACATGAAAATATGATCGTTTATTATCCATGCTAAAATTGTATTGATAGGAAACTCAGATACATGTGTGGATACATAGACAACACCATGTCCCTAGTAAACCTCTAGTTGACTAGCTCGTTGATCAATAGATGGTTACGGTTTCCTGACCATGGAAATTGGATGTCGTTGATAACGGCGTCACATCATTAGGAGAATGATGTGATGGACAAGACCCAATCCTAAGCCTAGCACAAGATCGTGTAGTTCGTTTGCTCAGAGCTTTTCTAATGTCAAGTATCATTTCCTTAGACCATGAGATTGTGCAACTCCCGGATGCCGTAGGAATGCTTTGGGTGTACCAAACGTCACAACGTAACTGGGTGACTATAAAGGTGCACTACAGGTATCTCCGAAAGTGTCTGTTGGGTTGGCACGAATCAAGACTGGGATTTGTCACTCCGTGTAAACGGAGAGGTATCTCTGGGCCCACTCGGTAGGACATCATCATAATGTGCACAATGTGACCAAGGAGTTGATCACGGGATGATGTGAGTTACGGAACGAGTAAAGAGACTTGCCGGTAACGAGATTGAACAAGGTATCGGGATACCGACGATCGAATCTCGGGCAAGTACCATACCGATAGACAAAGGGAATTGTATACGGGATTGATTGAATCCTCGACATTGTGGTTCATCCGATGAGATCATCGAGGAGCATGTGGGAGCCAACATGGGTATCCAGATCCCGCTGTTGGTTATTGACCGGAGAGTCGTCTCGGTCATGTCTGCATGTCTCCCGAACCCGTAGGGTCTACACACTTAAGGTTCGGTGACGCTAGGGTTATAGAGATATTAGTATGCGGTAACCCGAAAGTTGTTCAGAGTCCCGGATGAGATCCCGGACGTCACGAGGAGGTCCGGAATGGTCCGGAGGTAAAGATTTATATATGGGAAGTCTTATTTTGGTCGCCGGAAAAGTTTCGCCCTTTATCGGTATTGTACCGGGAGTGCCGAAAGGGGTCCGGGGGTCCACCAAGGGGGTCCACCAGCCCCGGGGGGGGCACATGGGCTGTAGGGGGTGCGCCTTGGCCCATATGGGCCAAGGGAACCAGCCCCAAGAGGCCCATGCGCCAAGAGATAAGATAAATGGAGAGTCCTAAAGGGGGAAGGCACCTCCGAGGTGCCTTGGGGAGGAAGGACTCCTCCCTGGCCGCACCCTTCCTTGGAGGAAGGGCCAAGGCTGCGCCCCCCTCTCCCTTGGCCCTATATATAGTGGGGGGAGGGAGGGCAGCAATATCTAAGCCCTGGCGCCTTCCTCTCCCTCCCGTGACACATCTCCCTCCTCCCGCAGCGCTTGGCGAAGCCCTGTTGGAATCCCGCTACTTCCACCACCACGCCGTCGTGCTGCTGGATCTCCATTAACCTCTCCTTCCCCCTTGCTGGATCAAGGAGGAGACGTCGCTGCTCCGTATGTGTGTTGAACGCGGAGGTGCCGTCCGTTCGGCGCTAGGATCATCGGTGATTTGGATCACGACGAGTACGACTCCATCAACCCCGTTCTCTTGAATGCTTCCGCTCGCGATATACAAGGGTATGTAGATGCACTCCTCTCTCTCGTTGCTAGATGACTCCATAGATTGATCTTGGTGATGCATAGAAAATTTTGAATTTCTGCTACGTTCCCCAACAGTGGCATCATGAGCTAGGTCTATGCGTAGTTTCTATGCACGAGTAGAACGCAAAGTAGTTGTGGGCGTCGATGTTGTCAATTCTTCTTGCCGCTACTAGTCTTATCTTGTTTCGGCGGCATTGTGGGATGAAGCGGCCCGGACCGACCTTACACGTACGCTTATGTGAGACAGGTTCCACCGACTAACATGCACTAGATGCATAAGGTGGCTAGCGGGTGTCTGTCTCTCCCACTTTAGTCGGAACGGATTCGATGAAAAGGGTCCTTATGAAGGGTAAATAGAAATTGGCATATCACGTTGTGGTCTTACGTAGGTAAGAAACGTTCTTGCTAGAAACCTATACAAGCCACGTAAAAACTTGCAACAACAATTAGAGGACGTCTAACTTGTTTTTGCAGCATGTGCTATGTGATGTGATATGGCCAGAAGATGTGATGAATGATATATGTGATGTATGAGATTGATCATATTCTTGTAATAGGAATCACGACTTGCATGTCGATGAATATGACAACCGGCAGGAGCCATAGGAGTTGTCTTTAATTTTTTGTATGACCTGCGTGTCATTGAATAACGCCATGTAAATTACTTTACTTTATTGCTAAGCGTGTTAGCCATAGAAGTAGAAGTAATCGTTGGCGTGACAACTTCATGAAGACACAATGATGGAGATCATGATGATGGAGATCATGGTGTCATGCCGGTGACAAAGATGATCATGGTGCCCCGAAGATGGAGATCAAAGGAGCAAAATGATATTGGCCATATCATGTCACTATTTGATTGCATGTGATGTTTATCATGTTTTGCATCTTATTTGCTTAGAACGACGGTAGTAAGTAAGATGATCCCTCACTAAAATTTCAAGAGAAGTGTTCCCCCTAACTGTGCACCATTGCGAAGGTTCGTTGTTTCGAAGCACCACGTGATGATCGGGTGTGATAGATTCTAACGTTCGAATACAACGGGTGTTGACGAGCCTAGCATGTACAGACATGGCCTCGGAACACATGCAAAACACTTAGGTTGACTTGACGAGCCTAGCATGTACAGACATGGCCTCGGAACACAAGAGACCGAAAGGTCGAACATGAGTCGTATAGCAGATACGATCAACATGGAGATGTTCACCGATGATGACTAGTCCGTCTCACGTGATGATCGGACACGGCCTAGTTTGACTCGGATCATGTATCACTTAGATGACTAGAGGGATGTCTATCTGAGTGGGAGTTCAATAATCAGATGAACTTCATTATTATGAACATAGTCAAAAGGTCTTTGCAAATTATGTCATACGCTTTAGTTCTACTGTTTAAGATATGTTCCTAGAGAAAATTTAGTTGAAAGTTGGTAGTAGCAATTATGCGGACTGGGTCCGTAAACTGAGGATTGTCCTCATTGCTGCACAGAAGGCTTATGTCCTTAATGCACCACTCGGTGTGCTGAACCTCAGCGTCGTCTGTAGATGTTACGAAACATTTGACATACACGTTTTGATGACTACGTGATAGTTCAGTGCGTATTGCTAACGGTTTAGAATTGTGGCACCAAAGACGGTTTTGAAACGTCGCAGAACATATGAGATGTTCCGAAGACTGAAATTGGGATTTCAGACTAGTGCCCACGTCAAGAGGTATGAGACCCCTGACAAGTTTCTTAAGCCTGCAAACTAAGGGAGAAAAGCTCAATCGTTGAGCATGTGCTCAGATTGTCTGAGTGCCACAATCGCTTGAATCGAGTGGGAGTTAATCTCCCAGATGAGATAGTGATAGTTCTCCATAGTCACTGCCACCAAGCTAGTAGAGCTTCGTGATGAACTATAACATATCAGGGATAGTTATGATGATCCTTGAGCAACTCGCGAAGTTTGACACCGCGAGAGTAGAAATCAAGAAGGAGCATCAATTGTTGATGGTTAGTAAAACCACTAGTTTAAGAAGGGCAAGGGCAAAAGGGATACTTCATGAAACAGCAAATCGTTTGCCGCTCTAGTGAAGAATCCCAAGGTTGAACCCAAACCCGAGACTAAGTGCTTCTGTAATGAGGGGAACGGTCACTGAAGCAGTACTACCCTAGATACTTGGTAGATGAGAAGGCGGGCAAGGTCGACAGAAGTATATTGGATATACGTTATATGAATGTGTACTTTACTAGTACTCCTAGCAGCACTAGGGTATTAGATACCGGTTCGGTTGCTAAGTGTTAGTAACTCGAAATAAAAGCTGCGGAATAAACGGAGACTAGCTAAAGGTGAGATGACGATATGTGTTGGAAGTGTTTCCAAGGTTGATGTGATCAAGCATCGCATGCTCCCTCTACCATCGAGATTTGGTGTTTGCGTTGAGCATGATTGGATTATGTTTATCGCAATACGGTTATTCATTTAAGGAGAATAATGGTTACTCTGTTTATTTGAATAATACCTTCAATGGTCTTGCACCTAAAATGAATCTCGATCGTAGTGATACACATGTTCGTGCCAAAAGATATAAAATAGTAATGATAGTTCCACATACTTGTGGCACTGCCATTTGAGTCATATTGGTATAGAACGCATGAAGAAGCTCCATGTAGATGGATCTTTGGACTCACTCGTTTTTGAAAAGATTGAGACATGCGAACCATGTCTATTGGTATATATGCATGAAGAAACTCCATGCAGATGGATCGTTTGGACTCACTTGTTTTTGAATCACTTGAGACATGCAAATCATACCACATGGGCAAGATGACTGAAAGGCCTCGTTTTCAGTAAGATGGAACAAGAGAGCAACTTGTTGGAAGTAATACATTTTGATGTATGCAGTCTAATGAGTGCTGAGGCATGCAGTGGATATCGTTATGTTCTTACTTCACAGATGATTTGAGTAGATGCTGAGAATATTTACTTGATGAAACACAAGTCTGAATTATTGAAAGGTTCAAGTAATTTCAGAGTGAAGTTGAAGATCGTCGTGACAAGAGGATAAAATGTCTGTGATATGATCATAGAGATGAGTATCTGAGTTACGAGTTTGGCACACAATTAAGACATTGTGGAAAGTGTTTCACAATTAATACCGCCTGGAACACCATGGTGTGATGGTGTGTCCGGACATCATAGCTGCACCCTATTGGATATGGTGCATACCATGATGTTTCTTATCAAATTACCACTATCGTTTATGGGTTAGGCATTAGAGACAACCACATTCACTTTAAATAGGGCACCACGCAATTCCGTTGAGACGACACCGTTTAGAGAAACCTAAGTTGTTGTTTCTTAAAAGTTTGGGGCTGCGAAGCTTATGTGAAAAAGTTTCAGGCTGATAAGCTCGAACCCAAAGCGGATAAATACATCTTCATAAGAATACCCAAAACAGTTGGGTATACCTCCTATTTCAGATCTGCAAGCAAAAGTAATTGCTTCTAGAAACAGGTCCTTTCTCGAGGAAAAGTTTCTCTCGAAAGAATTGAGTGGGAGGATGGTGGAGACTTGATAAGGTTATTGAACCGTCACTTCAACTAGTGTGTAGCAGGGCACAGGAAGTTGTTCCTGTGGCACCTACACCAATTGAAGTGGAAGCTTATGATAGTGATCATGAAACTTCGGATCAAGTCACTACCAAACCTCGTAGGACGACGAGGATGCGTAATACTTTAGAGTAGTACGTGATCCTGTCTTGGAAGTCATGTTGTTGGACAACGATGAACCTATGAGCTATGGAGAAGCGATGGTGGGCCCATATTCCGACAAATGGTTAGAAGCCATGAAATCCGAGATAAATGGATCTTTAAGAAGAAGACGGACATGGACGGTAATGTTACCGTCTATGAAGCTCGACTTGTGGCAAAGAGTATTTTCACAAGTTCAAGGAGTTGAATACGATGAGATTTTCTCATCCGTAGCGATGCTTAAGTCCGTCGGAATCATGTTAGCATTAGCTGCATTTATGAAATCTGGTAGATGGATGTCAAAACAAGTTTCCTTACCAGTTTTCGTAAGGAAAGGTTGTATGTGATACAATCAGAAAGGTTTTGTCAATCCTAAGGATGCTAAAAGGTATGCTAGCTCCAGCGATCCTTCCATGGACTAGAGCAAGCATCTCGGAGTCAGAATATACGCTTTGATGGAGTGATCAAAGTTTTTGGGTTTATACAAAGTTTGTTAGAAACTTGTATTTACAATAAAGTGAGTGGGAGCGCTACAACATTTCTGATAAGTATATGTGAATGACATATTGTTGATCCGAAATGATGTAGAATTTCTGGAAAGCATAAAGGGTTGTTTGAAAGGAGTTTTTCAAAGGAAAACCTGGATAAAAGCTGCTTACATATTGGGCATCAAGATCTATAGAGATAGATCAAGACGCCCGATGATACTTTCAAAGAATGCACACCTTGACATGATTTTGAAAGAGTTCAAAATAGATCAGCAAAGAAGGAGTTCTTGGCTGTGTTATAAGGTGTGAGTATTGAGTAAGACTCAGGACCTGACCACAGCAGAAGAGAGAGAAAGGACGAAGGTCATCCCCTATGCTTTAGACGTAGGCTCTACAGTATGCTATGCTGTGTACCGCACATGAAGTGTGCCTTGCCATGAGTTGGTCAAGGGGTACAATAGTGATCCGGGAATGGATCACATGGCAGCGGTCGAACTTATCCTTAGTATCTAGTGGACTAAGGAATTTTCTCGATTATGGAGGTGAAAAGGAGTTCGTCGTAAAGGGTTACGTCGATGCGAACTTTGACACTAATCCGGATGACTCTGAGTAGTAAACCGGATTCGTATAGTAGAGCAATTATTTGAAATGGCTCCAAATAGCGCGTGGTAGCATCCACAAGATGACATAGATATTCGTAAAGCACACACGGATCTGAAAGGTTCAGACCCGTTGACTAATAACCTCTCTCACAAGCATAACATGATCAAACCAGAACTCACTGAGTGTTAATCACATGGTGATGTGAACTAGATTGTGGACTCTGGTAAACTCTTTGGATGTTGGTCACATGGTCATGTGACCTGTCAGTGTTAATCACATGGTGATGTGAACTAGATTATTGACTCTAGTGCAAGTGGGAGACTGTTGGAAATATGCCCTAGAGGCAATAATAAATTGGTTATTATTATATTTCCTTGTTCATGATAAACGTTTATTATCCATGCTAGAATTGTATTGATAGGAAACTCAGATACATGTGTGGATACATAGACAACACCATGTCCCTAGTAAGCCTCTAGTTGACTAGCTCGTTGATCAATAGATGGTTACGGTTTCCTGACCATGGAAATTGGATGTCGTTGATAACGGGATCACATCATTAGGAGAATGATGTGATGGACAAGACCCAATCCTAAGCCTAGCAAAAGATCGTGTAGTTCGTTTGCTCAGAGCTTTTCTAATGTCAAGTATCATTTCCTTAGACCATGAGATTGTGAAACTCCCGGATACCGTAGGAATGCTTTGGGTGTACCAAACGTCACAACGTAACTGGGTGACTATAAAGGTGCACTACAGGTATCTCCGAAAGTGTCTGTTGGGTTGGCACGAATTGAGACTGGGATTTGTCACTCCGTGTAAACGGAGAGGTATCTCTGGGCCCACTCGGTAGGACATCATCATAATGTGCACAATGTGACCAAGGAGTTGATCACGGGATGATGTGAGTTACGGAACGAGTAAAGAGACTTGCCGGTAACGAGATTGAACAAGGTATCGGGATACCGACGATCGAATCTCGGGCAAGTACCATACCGATAGACAAAGGGAATTGTATACGGGATTGATTGAATCCTCGACATTGTGGTTCATCCGATGAGATCATCGGATAGCATGTGGGAGCCAACATGGGTATCCAGATCCCGCTGTTGGTTATTGACCGGAGAGTTGTCTCGGTCATGTCTGCATGTCTCCCGAACCCGTAGGGTCTACACACTTAAGGTTCAGTGACGCTAGGGTTATAGAGATATTAGTATGCGGTAACCCGAAAGTTGTTCGGAGTCCCGGATGAGATCCCAGACGTCACGAGGAGTTCCGGAATGGTCCGGAGGTAAAGATTTATATATGGGAAGTCTTATTTTGGTCGTCGGAGAAGTTTCGCACTTTATCGGTATTGTACCGGGAGTGCCGAAAGGGGTCCGGGGGTCCACCAAGGGGGTCCACCAGCCCCGGGGGGCCACATGGGCTGTAGGGGGTGCGCCTTGGCCCATATGGGCCAAGGGAACCAGCCCCAAGAGGCCCATGCGCCAAGAGATAAGATAAATGGAGAGTCCTAAAGGGGGAAGGCACCTCCGAGGTGCCTTGGGGAGGAAGGACTCCTCCCTGGCCGCACCCTTCCTTGGAGGAAGGGCCAAGGCTGCGCCCCCCCCTCTCCCTTGGCCCTATATATAGTGGGGGAAGGGAGGGCAGCAATATCTAAGCCCTGGCGCCTCCCTCTCCCTCCCGTGACACATCTCCCTCCTCCCGCAGCGCTTGGCGAAGCCCTGTTGGAATCCCGCTACTTCCACCACCACGCCGTCGTGCTGCTGGATCTCCATTAACCTCTCCTTCCCCCTTGCTGGATCAAGAAGGAGGAGACGTCGCTGCTCCGTATGTGTGTTGAACGCGGAGGTGCCGTCCGTTCGGCGCTAGGATCATCGGTGATTTGGATCACGACGAGTACGACTCCATCAACCCCGTTCTCTTGAACGCTTCCGCTCGCGATCTACAAGGGTATGTAGATGCACTCCTCTCTCTCGTTGCTAGATGACTCCATAGATTGATCTTGGTGATACGTAGAAAATTTTGAATTTCTGCTACGTTCCCCAACAGGGTTGTGCCCACCTTGGTGGCCTCCCGCATTCCCTCTTCACCCTATAAATTCACAAATATTCCAAAACCCTTCGGGGTAGCCCTAGATCAGAAGTTCCGCCGCCGCAGGCCTCTATAGCCACCGAAAAGCAATCTACACCCCGTTCTGGCACCCTGCCGGAGGGGGAATCATCTCCGGTGGCCATCTTCATCATCCTGGCGGCCACCAAGATGAGGAGGGAGTAGTCCACCCTCGGGGCTGAGAATTTGTACCAGTAGCTATGTGTTTAATCTCTCTCTCTCTCTCATGTTCTTGAGATGTCACGATCTTGATGTATCGCGAGCTTTGTTAATATAGTTGGATCATATGGTGTTTTCCCCTCTCTATCTTGTTGTGATGAATTGAGTTTTCCCTTTGAGATTTCGTTGTTATCGGATTGAATACTTTTATGGATTTGAGAACACTTGATATATGTCTTGCAATTGAATACTTGTGGTGACAATGGGGTATCGTATTGATTCACTTGATATATGTTTGGGCACTCAACTCGCGGATTCCCGAGTTGACATTGGGGTAATCTATGCATAGGGGTTGATGCACGTTCTTGTCTTTGTTTCTTCGGTAGAAATCTTGGGGCACTCTTTGAAGTTCTTTGTGTTGGATTGAGTATTATGAATATGAATTTGCTTTGGTGTTATTTTAGTACGAACTCTAGGATAGATCGAACGGGAAGAATAGCTTTGTGTTATTTTAGTACGAACTCTTGAATAGATTGCACGGAAAGAAAAGCTTTGAGGTGGTTTCATACCCTACAAACGATTTATTCTTATGTTCTCCGCTAGATAGGAACTTTGGAGTGATTCTTCATCACACTTTGAGGGGTGGTTATATGATCTAATTATATTAGCACTATTGAGAGATTGCACTAGCAAAAGTACAGACCCTAGGCCTCATTTTCAAGCATTGCAATACCGTTTTTGTGCCCGTTTACTATTTGTTACCTTGCTGTTTCTATTTATTTAGTTTATAAAAATATATCTCTACCATCAATATTACACTTTTATCACCATCTCTTCGCCGAACTAGTGCACCTATACAATTTGCCATTGTATTGGGTGTGTTGGGGACACAAGAGATTTTTTGTATTTGGTAGCAGGGTTGTTTGCGTGAGACTATCTTCATCCTACGCCTCCCATGGATTGATAAACCTTAGGTCATCCACTTGAGGGAAAATTGCTACTGTCCTACAAAACTCTGCGCTTGGAGGCCCAACACGTGTCTACAAGAATAAAGTTGCATAGTAGACATCAAGCTCTTTTCTGGCGCCGTTGCCGGGGAGCCGAGGTAAGCGGCACTCACATCCTGTCAACGAAGCTCTTTTTTGGCGTTGTTGCCGGGGAGGTGAGTGCTTGAAGGTATATCTTTAGATCTTGCAATTGAATCTTTTAGTTTCTTGTTTTATCACTAGTTTGGTTCGTAAAAGAAAACTACAAAAACATGGAATTGAGGTTGCATCATATTATTCATCTTTATAATGTCTTTCGTGAAAATGATGGAAAGGAAAATTGTGCTCAATTGATAGAAAAAGAATTCAATAAAATGTTGGCATAAATGATGAGCATGATTGCAATGTTGTTAGTATGAATTCTTTGAATATCCATGATGCTAATGATATGCAAAGCTACAAGCTTGGGGATGCTATGTTTGATGAAAATGATATTTTTAGTCCCCCAAGATTTGATGTGCAAATTTGTTATAATGATTGCATGCCTCCTATTTATGATGATTATAATGATGAAAGTGGATTTGGAGAGGTCATGACTTTATTTAGTGATGAATCCACTATTTTGGATGAGGCTTCAATTGACTATGATAACAAATTTGCTATCTATGATGATTATGGTGATGACATGTATGCTATAAAGAATAATGATAACCATGAAACTTGTCATCATGATTTTAATTTTCACTCTCATGATAGTTATTTTGTTGAGTTTGCTCCCACTACTATTGATGATAAGAAATTTGCTTATGAGGAGAGTAATAAGTTTTCTATGCTTTTGTGTCATGAAAAGAATGCTTTATGTGATGGTTATATTGTTGAATTTATTCATGATGCTATTGAAAATTATTATGAGGGAGGAACTTATGCTTGTAGGAATTGCAATAATATCAAGTTTCCTCTCTATGTGTTGAAAATCTTGAAGTTGTGTTTGTTTTGCCTTCCTATGCTAGTTGATTCTTGCTCTCATGAATTGTTTGATCACAAAATCCCTATGCATAGAAAGTGGGTTAGACTTAAATGTGCTAGCCATATGCTTCATGATGCTCTTTTTCATGTTTCAATTCTTTGCTTTTATGCGAGCTTCATTGAAATCATATGCCTAGCTAAAAAGGCATTAAAGAAAAGTGCTTGTTGGGAGACAACCCAACACTCTTACCTACTGTTTTTGTGTGTTCACATGATTATGCTACTGTATTAATCATGTTTTATTACTTTTGTTTCAATAAAGTGCCAAGTAAAGCCTTTGGGATAGTGTGGATGATAGTTGACTTGATTCTGTCCAAAAACAGAAACTTTTGCGCTCAGTCCAGGAATTTTGAAAATTCACTGGAACGTGATTTTGATCTGAGTTTTGTACAGGTTATAGATATACAAATTACGCAGGTTTTCCTATTTTTTCAGAATTTTTGGAGTAGCAGACGTATGGTAGTTATCCAGATCATTACAGACTGTTCTGTTTTTGACAGATTCTGTTTTCAATGCATAGTTTGCTTGTTTCCTAGTTTCTATGGCTTATATTGCTTAATAAATTGTGGAAATGATATTCTAAAGTATTCATTGTGTCGAAACAATTATGAATCTTGTCTTTTACAGTACCAAAGTGAAATGGTTTGCTCTTTATCATACTAACCTATCTCACGAAATTCCGTCAAGTTTTGTGTGATTAAAGTTTTCATGTTTTGGGTGAGATGTCGATATGAGGAGAATAAGGAGTGACAAGACCCCGGGCTTGGGGATGCCCAAGGCACCCCAAGGAAATATTCAAGGAAGATCCAAGCAACTAAGCTTGGGGATGCCCCGGAAGGCATCCCCTCTTTCGTCTCCAACATTATCGGTAACCTCACTTGGAGCTACATTTTTATTCGTCACATGATATGTGTTTTGCTTGGAGCATCAAATTATTTTGTTAGGATTTTCTTTCTGTTATTTACAATAATGTTTTGCATCTTTTATTTCAATAAAAGTGGCAATGATAGCCTTTGTCATGCTTATTTTACAAGTCTACATGTTGCTGTTTGAAAACAGAAAGTTTACCGCTGTAGCAAAAATTCCCTAGAAAAGTAAGAATGTGATAAAATGTTGAATTTTTTTTTGCGTAATAAGCTCTGATATATTTTCTACAGTGCGGTAAAATTTCATAATTTTTGGAGTTGAAGAAGTATTGATACTCTTGCATTCTTTACAAATTGTACTGTTTTGGCAGATTGCTGTTATGTTTGCATATGTTTGCTTGTTTAATGATTCTATTTGAGGATAGGGGTATTAAATATGCAAAGGCATTTAGTATGCAATGTTGAATAATAATTTTAATGATTTGCTACAGTAGAGAATGATAAGATTTTTGCATTGGTTTATACTAACTTATCTCACGAGTTCTTGTTGAGTTTTGTGTGGATGAAGCTTTTGAGATTTAGGAAAACCGTGATATGAGAGGAATTAAGGAGACACAAAAGCTCAATCTTGGGGATGCCCAAGGCATCCCAAGATAATATTTCAAGAAGTCTCAAGCATATAAGCTTGGGGATGCCCCGGTAGGCATCCCACCTTTTTTCTTCAACAATTATCGGTTAGTATCGGTTGAGCCTAAGTTTTTGCTTCTCCACATGAGTTGTGCTATTCTTAGAATATCATTTTATTTTGTTTTTTATTGTTGTTTTAATAAAATACTTAGATCTGAAAGTTTTTGAATAAGAGAGAGTCCTCAAATAGCTACCTATTTACTTAACTACTCGATTGATCTTCACTTATATCTTTTTGGAGTAGTTTGTCATTTACTCTTGTGCTTCACTTATATCCTATGAGTAAATTTAAATTGAATGTCATGAAGTTGAAATAATATCATGCCTAGTGGTAGCTTCACATTGGGTTTAGAAAGTGAAATGGCTTGACAATCACAATATTGGTCATACAAGCAATTCCTGAATGATTACTTTAAGGAAGAGAACTTTCACATGCAAATACACTATATTGGAAATCTTTTGTGATTGTAAGCCCCTATCAAAATATTATATGCCAAAATTGTTGACGTTGGACAAGGAAGACAACGTAATGATTTATGTTTGTTCATATTCACATAGAAGTTATATTGTCATAGATCCTTCAACATGTGGTGCTTGCCCCCCATCTTTGCTAGCCAAAAATTCCGCACCAAGTAGATATACTACTTGTGCATCCAAAAACCCTTAAACCCAAATCTTATTTTCAAGAGTCCACCATACCTACCTAAGGATTGAACAATCTTGATGTATCGCGGGCTTTGTTAATATAGTTGGATCATATGGTGTTTTCCCCTCTCTATCTTGTTGTGATGAATTGAGTTTTCCATTTGAGATTTCGTTGTTATCGGATTGAATACTTTTATGGATTTGAGAACACTTGATATATGTCTTGCAATTGAATACTCGTGGTGACAATGGGGTATCGTATTGACTCACTTGATATATGTTTTGGCACTCAACTCGCGGATTCCCAAGGTGACATTGGGGTAATATATGCATAGGGATTGATGCACGTTCTTGTCTTTGTTTCTCTGGTAGAAATCTTGGGGCACTCTTTGAAGTTCTTTGTGTTGGATTGAGTATTATGAATATGAATTTGCTTTGGTGTTATTTTAGTACGAACTCTAGGATAGATCAAACGGAAAGAATAGCTTTGTGTTATTTTAGTACGAACTCTTGAATAGATCGAATGGAAAGAATAGCTTTGAGGTGGTTTCGTACCCTACAAACAATTTATTCTTATGTTCTCTGCTAGATAGGAACTTTGGAGTGATTCTTCATCGCACTTTGAGGGGTGGTTATATGATCCAATTATATTAGCACTGTTCAGAGATTGCACTAGCGAAAGTACGGACCCTAGGCCTCATTTTCAAGCATTGCAATACCGTTTTTGTGCCCGTTTACTATTTGTTACCTTGTTGTTTTCATTTATTCAGATTATAAAAATATATTTCTACCATCAATATTACACTTTTATCACCATCTCTTCGCCGAACTAGTGCACCTATACAATTTGCCATTGTATTGGGTGTGTTGGGGACACAAGAGATTTCTTGTATTTGGTTGCAGGGTCGTTTGAGAGAGACTATCTTCATCCTACGCCTTCCACGGATTGATAAACCTTGGGTCATCCACTTGAGGGAAAATTGCTACTGTCCTACAAAACTTTGCACTTGGAGGCCCAACATGTGTCTACAGGAATAAAGTTGCGTAGTACACATCATCCACATCAAACGAGTCGAGGTAAAGGAGATGTTTCAAAAAAGAGAGAATACATGTAAGTTGCAAAAAGACCTATCCAACTTCAGGGTGAAAGATATAACACAATGAACCGAAAAAGGGGGGAGGTCTAGATCATTTTACCACTAGGTGAAAAAGGCAACAACATATTGTGTTCTTCTTGTCTCCAAAACCCATGAAAGCAAGCCTAAGTTGGTCGACGACAAACAGGCAAACATTTGAATTCACAATCTCACATCGATTCAGCGCAGCTGAGTATGCGCGCGGGAACACCTTCAAGCTGGTGGTCGGTGCAAGAAAACAAATGTAAACAATGACAAGCCAGGCACGTAAGAACTTGTCATCAGCAAAAACTCCCATATCCTTTATCATTTTGCACCACTCGTTCACTATTGGTGCGGGCCCTATGAGGATGTTGTACATCTCATTGAACAACCTAACTACGTCTGGCTCCACTTCATACACAACCTTCTTCTGCCCCCTTGGCAAGCCCCAAATTCTTTCTACACACTTGGTGCATCAACTAGGATCTTCCCCCTATCTGGGATAACAAGTTGCGACAACTCTCGGTCATAACACTTCATGACAAACTTGACAGGATCTCCTTTCATTGTTCTTGTGCCGATATCAAGCACGCCGCCAAAGCTTATATCACTGATGGCATCCTTTTGTATATCCTCAAGGCCACTTTTTAGGACAAAAAGTCATGAAGGTGGTGCCCTGTTCCTCGGTGGTGGCCCACTGCTACCAATCTGCGTAAAAATGTACAGAAGAAATCATATTAAAAAAAGGGCAGAGGCTACAATTATATTAAACTGAGCAACCCACTATGCTAAACTAAGCAAACCACGTCATAATTGAAAAAGCGAGTTGTGTTTGCTAAAAACTGAGCAACTAGATCTATATTGAACTGCAACTGCTAGTACTAAACTAGGAAACTGCTATACTGCTATTCTACTGGTTATCAAAGATAGGAGTGCATACAAATGGCATGTTGATTGAGCATTACATATTTCAAAAAAGAAAAGAATCAGATGCCTCCCTTCTTTCAAGTTTTTCATTAAAAAATTCCTTCATGACGAGGGGTGGAATCGGTGGCCCGTTTTCCCGCCCGACCACCCCGGGCAGAATTGGTGGCCCGTTTCCCCGCCCGGCCACCCCGGACATGATCCTCATCCATTCGCCCGCGCTTGCGTCAAACATTACTCCTTGTTGTTTGAGCCACCACCTCCTCTCCCTCATTTTCACCATCAGTTCTTCCCGCAGTCCTTTTGCTTTTCAGAGCCATTCTGTAAAAGAAACACACCAAAAAATGTCATGTTGGTGAAAAAATACAAGCCCTATAAGCGCAAGTTCTGCATGTAGGCAAAAAAAAAGAAAATGTGTGACTCCACTGTCATTTGGAGGTGAATGATCTCCATTTACTCCTACCCAGAGATAACTCAACTGTTGAATGCTAGTACTTGCAGAAGCAACTTGGTGTTGAAAACTAGGCAACTACTCACTATTTTGTGGCAACTAAAAAATGACAAAAAACAAGCACATATTACTCCTCATCACAAAATAGGCGCATATTCATCTTCATCACATAGCTAGCCATCAAAAAACTCATAAAGTTGCCAGTTATTCGTGATGATATCTCATCTTCTATTGATAGTTGCGATAACCGCAACTCGATGGTGAATCTAGGCAACGTCATGTTTGGTACACTAATTTAAAGAACACTACAAAATGATAACAACTTGGTGGTGGAATCTAGGCACTTGGACAGTAATGAGATGGCAATGGCGAAAAACCGACCAACCACAAAAACCATCTTCCCCAAAAAAAACAGTGATGCTTGATGTTGAACACAAGGCAACTACTGCCCCTATTTCGTGCAACTATGGATACTATGAAAGTTTGATTGCCCCTCCATCACACAAGTTGCGGGAAAACCTAAGCAACTACAATCATATCTCTATACAACTGCATCCAGAGATTCAAGCAACTTCAAAAATAAAATGAATCCTATGCCCCGGTCAGATGCATCCCCTTACCCTGCCCCTCCATCTCGCAAATTGTAGGAAAAACTAAGCAACTACCATCAAATTTCTATACAACTGCATCTGGGGATTCAAGCAACATCAAATAAAACGAATCTTATGCCCCGGTCAGATGCATCCCCTTACCTTGCCCCTCCATCTCGCAAATTGCAGGAAAAAGTAAGCAACTACCATCATATTTCTATACAACTGCATCCGGGGATTCAAGCAACATCAAATAAAATGAATCCTATGCCCCGGTCGCCAGGATGCGGTCACATGCATCCCCTTACCCTGCGCCTCCGCCCTTTTAAGGACTCAATTCCCCTCCCCCTCCCCCCACCCCTCCCCTCGCCTTAGCAACGCCGAGCTCTCCTCCCGCCATAGCAACACCGGGCCCTTCCCCCGCCATGGCAACGTCGAGCCCGCGGACGCCATGGACAACCTCCGTGCCCGCCCCGTCACCCAAACCCTAACGCTGCAAACACGAACTCCCACCCGAATCTGGACCGCAACCGGGGAGGAGAGGGAGAAGAGGTGCCTGGGTTTACCTCCGCCTGCCGACGACTCACCACGCTCGCGGATGGCCTCCCGCAACGGCGACTCCGCGCGGGATCCACAGCCGCAGAACCTTCGCGTCGTGCGTCTTTGCTAGAGGAGAGGGAGGAGAGGGGGCAAGTTCAAATGAAAGGGGATGAGGGCGATGGGGCAGTTTCGAACAAGCCGAGCGGGGCGTGCGGACGGTTTCGCCTGGATTAAAAGAGCCCGGGCCCACCACACACACCGCGCGTCATGCCTTATCTCGTAACGGCACCTGGTCGGATGGGATCCCGCGCGGTCGGATCGATTAAGCGCATCCGACGGCTCTCTCGCGTGCGCTCGCGACGACGATCCAGTGCAGCTACGCGTTTAAGAATTCGGGAAGAAAAAAACGTAAAGAGAAATGAGATTGGAAGCATCTACAAGCTTCTGAAAATCAGAATGCACGCCTCAATAGGCCTCTTCACAAAATTGTTGGAACTTAATGGGCCATCCCATAGAAACACTCGCCATGGACGCAGTACGCGCGGCCTGCCGTTAACGAAGTACTATAAGAGCGGATTTCCTAATTCACGCTCATTGCCTCAAGTAGTTGATCAAACGCAATGGAACAAGAGAGCCAGCATGGCAGTGGGCCAGCCCAACCAATTCAGCAGCCTTAGCTTAGGGTTTTTTAACTAGTGTCTACTGGGTTTAGCAGTGAACCTGGTTTTTTTGTTGTACGGTTTTCACTGTTTTTCTGTTTCTTTTTTGTTCATGTTTTCTTTCTTTTTTGCTTTTTCATAAATTTAAAATTCTTAAAATATAAATTTGTTCGGAATTTCAAAAAAAATCGTGGTTTCAAATTTTGTTTAATTTTTAGAACAGTGTTCGCACTTTCAAAAAATTGCTTGGAATTTTTAGTTTTGTTCCCATTGTTTTACAAAAGTTCACAAAATCAAAAACTATTTATAATTTAAAAAAACATGTTCCAAAAAATTTCGCATTTTCTAAAAATGTTCAACAAAAATTAAAAATGTTCGTTCTACTCAAAAACTGTTATTAAATTCCAAAAAATGTTCAGGTTGTCTAATTTTGTCTGGAGTTTCAAAAAAAATTCTCGTTTTCAAAAGTTGTTTACAAATCCAAAAGATGTTAGCTTTTTCAAATTTTGTCCAGGGTTTCAAAATATGTTTCCTTTTTCTCTAAAAAAACATGTTCATGTTTTTAAAAATGCTCATGTTTGCAAATTTTGTTCAACTTTTTGAAATTGTTCACCGATTCAAAAAAATTGAGATTCCCGAAAAATATTTGTGTTTTCCCAAAATGTTCAAATTTTTAAAAATTGTTCACAAAATAGAAATTTTACTTTTAAAAAATCACATTCAGATTTTCAAAAGATTTGTAAACCTTTCGTGCCTTATAATTCTTATTATACCCTGTGTTGCTTATGTAGACATAGAAGCTTATCAACTACAATGGCCAGCGTTGCCTGTTCACTTGTGAGAGGTTTCAGGTTCGATCCCTCATACCCGCATGACTTTTTTGAAAAAATATCACTGTTTGAGAGCTGCTGGATGGGCCTAGTTGGCAGAGATCCTATTGCATAAACTCTTATCTACTTATGAAAATACGATTTGATGAATTCAAATGATCTCGGGCATTCAATTACCTATATTGTTCCATACCACTTCAATCTTTCGTTTCTACATTGAAGGTTCGGATGTTCAATCGCTCGGTTTACTATACTACTTACGAAACATACTTCTTTCTTTCTTTTAGAACAAAAGGGGAATAATCCATGGACTCGGTATTATTGCATCATTGCGATGCACATACAATAAATTTATTTAAATTTGAGTAACAAGATCCACTAACGAAGTACACAAAAAAATACAAAGTAGACACAACCGGTCAAAATAGGAATATATGCCTATGCACATAATTTATTATTGAACCGTCATCTCAACCGGTCGTATGTATCACATGTTACAATCTGTCATTGGTTGTACCTAGATACGATACGCTCTCGCTTGTACTTTAGTATGGAGTAGGGCAGACCATGTATGGACCCATCTTGTAGCTCAGAACATAACCTGCAAAAAATTATGAACGTTTATTCAGTTAAAAACACACTCATCTATACAGTTCCATAGTGATCAAAGAAGAGCACAGACTTCCATAGATCCGTGAGTCTTTCTACAAGAACAAGGAAATTTCAGCATCAAAACAGACTAAGAAAATCATAAATAGTAACATTAATTTTCTTGAAAGGTTTCTGCACATTTGGATGAGTAGTTTAAGATAATCGTGATTCTAATAAAATTGTCCAAGCTTGATTGAATCTTGACAGAAGATTCCAAATTTCTAGGAAAGTTTGAAAAGTAAACATCGTCGCCGAGTGAAAATTACTAACACCATTATTGCCACTAACAAGTGGGTCCGGCCCATCGATTTTGATATTATATGGGGTATTCGGAGTCCTGCAACAATCACTGACACAAAAACAAAGTGGTTTCACGACTAAAAAAATCAACAGTTGGGGTTCTTTGAGATTAAGATCCCCTAGAACTGGGGTTCCCTGAATTCATTCGTTGTCATAAGCCGCCGCCCATTCATATTGCTGAGCGAAGTACCCATGTCGCTAGCTAAAGAAGTTCACGCTGTCACCAAGGAAAGGTGCTTGCAAAATATGTGTGATGCTTCAGTTGATTGGGTAATTAATCTTTTCTCGCCGACTTGGACTAAATTGTACGTAGGCTGTAGCTGACCAGAGTCTCTAAGTGGTGGAGAGTAAGCCGTGCCGGCGCATCAATTCTGCAGCACTAGCTCGGAGGATCCTTCCATTGACCGGCACGTTTCTAGGAGATCAGGAGGCTGTCCCTGTCTGTCGGCAAAAACCGGCCAATAGAGCAGAAGCAAGCGGCTCACCGCGAGGCGAAAGCCAAGAGGTGTTCTGAAAAGTCTGGCATTGATATATTCAGTTTTTCTTCCTTTTAAAAAATAAATAAAATGGCCTTGATTAGTCCACTACTTTTTTACTGCTTATTATTCTGTGAGGGAAAAGGCTGATGAATTGGTCACAGATTTTAGTTTCAGGTTGCAACTTGCAGAAAGAAATGGGCAATGAGCATAAGACCTTTCTTATTTTTGTGCATATATTCAGCAGTATGGCCCTTCAAACTCTAAGAGTAGATTCTAATATTCAGGAGTAGTTTATGCTTCAAGTCCTGAAATCCACTGTCCTTCCGACGAGGCCTTCTAGGGCCAGAAGAGCCCTTTAAGAAAGCTGATAATGAATGCAACTGGCCCTAACATTGTGCAAATGGTCATGTATCTTCAGACTTAAGCCTGCACCCGAATAAACCGTCAGATAAGTTCAAAAGCACTAAATTTCTTTATTAAAGCATGCACAACCTTAACTAAGATGGCTTGGATCCGGGTCCGGCGGAATGTCTTGTGCCCAGGCAATCTTCATATAAATAAATAAGGATGGATGAGGATGACCGAAAGCACGCGAGATTCCGGTGAAGTATACAAAAGGAAGTAACACTGCCACATCGGGTGGACTTTCTGATTAACAAAATAATGAGTTCAGAATGTTTCAATCTTCGGATGTCAACAATCCTATCTCTTCCTCTGAATTTCGTGATTTGGTTTTGTCAGAGAAGTTTTCCCTTTCCCCCTCATCAAAAAAGAAAGAGAGTTTTCCCTTGGCCTGAGCTCGTAAGCCACACAATTGAGAGTTGACCTGTACCTCAAGATGGCAATGGTTAACCGTTACCCGCGTCCCCGTGGGTAATTACTCTATCAGGGTACGGGTATGTGCCAGCTTTAATGCCCACGGGGAAACTGGTGGGTCAAATACCTTACCCAGCCACACCAGGTGGACTTTGTGATTAACAAAATAATGAGCTTAGAATGTTTCAATCTTCAGATGTCAACAATCCATCTCTTCCTCTGAATTTCATGATTTGGTTTTGTCAGAGTTTTCCCTTTACCCCTCATCAAGAGAGATAGAGAGAGAGAAGTTTTCCTTGGCCTGAGCTCATAAGCCGGACAGTTGAGCTCTACACCTGCCATTTCAACGAACGCTGCTAAAGCAGACGCAACATGTCACAGAGATTATAACATGTAAAATCCGAAGAACAGCTTGAGACAAATGTTAATAACGTGTGGCATCAAACATTCGTCAGCATTATCAGTAGCCGCGTGAACTCTGCAGGAGCTTAGCCATCTATGTGTGATGGGAATTGAGAAAGTGGCCATCTGTTTCCTGCAGATCTTAGTTTACTTCCCGGCATGCGTGTCATCATCATCAATGGATGCCTTTTTAAAGGAGCATGGGTTCTTCCATGGAAACCACATCGCATTAGCGCAACAATTTGTATTGGTCTCGAGGACCGATCACTGTCAGCAGACTTTCATTTAATCTTGTCAGGAATCATTACCAAGCGCGAGAAACACACCTCAATTGGCATGAATTTGGCATATTCGTCTCTTCTTGGAATCAACGGGAGAGTATCCTGTGATACGGGAGCTTAGGTGCTCCCATGATACGGGCTTTTGGGCCATCGGATCTCAGATCCAACGGCGTATGAGAAGCTGATGTAGCTGTTGTACATGTACGCATTTTTCAGATTCTATGAGTGCTTTTGTGCAAAAATGTTCATCATCTCACAGGAGCTGTTGGATTTGGGATCCAACGGCTGATGACGCACGGGAGCACCTAAGCTTAGGTGCTCCCGGAGCACCAGATATTTTCCCTGGAATCAACAATTACTTCCTCTCACTCACAACTTACTTTTATGTGCTAATGGTTGTCACAAGACCCAAATCACCCATATGACGTCGAAATTTACCGGCTAGTTCGGCTTCTGAGGCCATGCGATGATTACGCTTTTAACGACGCTAAGCCTCTATTACCGTGAACTGCGCCACGTTCTGAATCGACACTCAATGTTTCGGCAACGTTTACACCAATTTTTTTACTAGTAGTATTTACAACAACAAAAAATCATGAATAGTTCTGTGAATGTTCTAAAAAATTAGCTAATTAGGATGAATAGTTTGATAGAATCATCATTCTGAATGTTAGAAGGTGTTGGGGAACGTAGTAATTTCAAAAAAATTCTACGCACACGCAAGATCATGATGATGCATTGCAACGAGAGGGGAGAGTGTTGTCCACGTACCCTCGTAGACCGAAAGCGGAAGCGTTAGCACAACGCGGTTGATGTAGTCGTACGTCTTCACGATCCGACCGATCCAAGTACCGAACGTACGGCACCTCCGAGTTCAGCACACGTTCAGCTCGATGACGTCCCTCGAACTCCGATCCAGCCGAGCTTTGAGGGAGAGTTCCGTCAGCACGACGGCGTGGCGACGATGATGATGTTCTACCGACGCAGGGCTTCGCCTAAGCACCGCTACGATATTATCGAGGTGGATTATAGTGGAGGGGGGCACCGCACACGGCTAAGAGATCAAGAGATCAATTGTTGTGTCTTTGGGGTGCCCCCCTGCCCCCGTATATAAAGGAGCAAGGGGGAGGCGGCCGGCCTAGGAGGAGGGCGCGCCAAGGGGGGAGTCCTACTCCCGCCGGGAGTAGGACTCCTTCTTTCCTTGTTGGAGTAGGAGAAGGGAAGGGAGAAGGAGAAGGAAGGAAGGGGCCCCCCCTCCCTAGTCCAATTCGGACTAGTCCATGAGGAGGGGTGCGGCCACCCTTTGGGGCCTTTCTCTCCTTTCCTGTATGGCCCATTAAGGCCCAATACGAATTCCCGTAACTCTCCGGTACTCCGAAAAATACCCGAATTATTCGGAACCTTTCCGATGTCCGAATATAGTCGCCCAATATATCGATCTTTACGTCTCGGCCATTTCGAGACTCCTCGTCATGTCCCTGATCTCATCCGGGACTCCGAACTCCTTCGGTACATCAAAACACATAAACTCATAATATAACCGTCATCTAACTTTAAGCGTGCGGACCCTACGGGTTCGAGAACTATGTAGACATGACCGAGACACGTCTCCGGTTAATAACCAATAGCGGAACCTGGATGCTCATATTGGCTCCCACATATTCTACGAAGATCTTTATCGGTCAAACCATATAACAACATACGTTGTTCCCTTTGTCATCGGTATGTTACTTGCCCGAGATTCGATCGTCGGTATCTCAATACCTAGTTCAATCTCGTTACCGGCAAGTCTCTTTACTCGTTCCGTAATACATCATCCTGCAACTAACTCATTAGTTGCAATGCTTGCAAGGCTTTAAGTGATGTGCATTACCAAGTGGGCCCAGAGATACCTCTTCGACAATCGGAGTGACAAACCCTAGTCTCGAAATACGCCAACCCAACAAGTACCTTCAGAGACACCTGTAGAGCACCTTTATAATCACCCAGTTACGTTGTGACGTTTGGTAGCACACAAAGTGTTCCTCCTGTAAACGGGAGTTGCATAATCTCATAGTCGTAGGAACATGTATAAGTCATGAAGAAAGCAATGGCAACATACTAAACGATCGTGTGCTAAGCTAACGGAATGGGTCAAGTCAAACACATCATTCTCCTAATGATGTGATCCCGTTAATCAAATGACAACTCATGTCAATGGCTAGGAAACATAACCATCTTTGATCAACGAGCTAGTCAAGTAGAGGCATACTAGTGACACTCTGTTTGTCTATGTATTCACACATGTATCATGTTTCCGGTTAATACAATTCTAGCATGAATAATAAACATTTATCATGATATAAGGAAATAAATAATAACTTTATTATTGCCTCTAGGGCATATTATCTTCAGTCTCCCACTTTCACTAGAGTCAATAATCTAGATTACACAGTAATGATTCTAACACCCATGGAGCCTTGGTGCTGATCATGTTTTGCTCATGGAAGAGGCTTAGTCAACGGGTCTGCAACATTCAGATCCGTATGTATCTTGCAAATTTCTATGTCTCCCACCTGGACTAAATCCCGGATGGAATTGAAGCGTCTCTTGATGTGCTTGGTTCTCTTGTGAAATCTGGATTCCTTCGCCAAGGCAATTGCACCAGTATTGTCACAAAAGATTTTTCATTGGACCCGATGCACTAGGTATGACACCTAGATCGGATATGAACTCCTTCATTTGCTGCTTCCTAAGCAGCTATGTATTCCACCTCACATGTAGATCCCGCCACGACGCTTTGTTTAGAACTGCACCAACTGACAGCTCCACCGTTCAATGTAAACATGTATCCGGTTTGCGATTTAGAATCGTCCGGATCAGTGTCAAAGCTTGCATCAACGTAACCATTTACGATGAGCTCTTTGTCACCTCCATAAACGAGAAACATATCCTTAGTCCTTTTCAGGTATTTCAGGATGTTCTTGACCGCTGTCCAGTGATCCACTCCTGGATTACTTTGGTACCTCCCTGCTAGACTTATAGCAAGGCACACATCAGGTCTGGTACACAGCATTGCATACATGATAGAGCCTATGGCTGAAGCATAGGGAACATCTTTCATCTTCTCTCTATCTTCTGCAGTGGTTGAGCATTGAGTCTTACTCAACTTCACACCTTGTAACACAGGCAAGAAACTTTGTCAAGGTATGTGCTTTGTCAAAGTCCACTTAAGCGTCTTGATCTATCTCTATAGATCTTGATGCCCAATATATACGCAGCTTCACCGAGGTCTTTCAATGAAAAACTCTTATTCAAGTATCCCTTTATGCTATCCAGAAATTCTATATCATTTCCAATCAGCAATATGTCATCCACATATAATATCAGAAATGCTACAGAGCTCCCACTCACTTTCTTGTAAATACAGGCTTCTCCAAAAGTCTGTACAAAACCAAATGCTTTGATCACACTATCAAAGCGTTTATTCCAACTCCGAGAGGCTTGCACCAGTCTATAAATGGATCGCTGGAGCTTGCACACTTTGTTAGCTCCCTTTTGATCGACAAAACCTTCCGGTTGCATCATATACAACTCTTCTTCCAGAAATCCATTCAGGAATGCAGTTTTGACATCCATTTGCCAAATTTCATAATCATAAAATGGGGCAATTGCTAATATGATTCGGACAGACTTAAGCATCGCTACGGGTGAGAAGGTCTCATTGTAGCCAATCCCTTGAACTTGTCGAAAACCTTTTGCAACAAGTCGAGCTTTATAGACAGTAACATTACCATCAGCGTCAGTCTTCTTCTTGAAAATCCATTTATTCTCAATTGCTTGCCGATCATCGGGCAAGTCAACCAAAGTCCACACTTTGTTCTCATACATGGATCTCATCTCAGATTTCATGGCCTCAAGCCATTTCGCGGAATCTGGGCTCACCATCGCTTCTTCATAGTTCGTAGGTTCGTCATGGTCCAGTAACATAACTTCCAGAACAGGATTACCGTACCACTCTGGTGCGGATCTTACTCCGGTTGACCTACGAGGTTCAGTAATAACTTGATCTGAAGTTTCATGATCATCATCATTAACTTCCTCACTAATTGGTGTAGGTGTCGCAGAAACCGGTTTTTGCGATGAACTACTTTCCAATAAGGGAGCAGGTACAGTTACCTCATCAAGTTCTACTTTCCTCCCACTCACTTCTTTCGAGAGAAATTCCTTCTCCAGAAAAATTCCAAATTTAGCAACAAAAGTTTTGCCTTCGGATCTGTGATAGAAGGTGTACCCAACAGTCTCCTTTGGGTATCCTATCAAGACACATTTCTCCGATTTGGTTTCGAGCTTATCAGGTTGAAGCTTTTTCACATAAGCATCGCAGCCCCAAACTTTAAGAAACGACAACTTTGGTTTCTTGCCAAACCACAGTTCATAAGGCGTCGTCTCAACGGATTTTGATGGTGCCCTATTTAACGTGAATGCGGCCGTCTCTAAAGCATAACCCCAAAACGATAGCGGTAAATCAGTAAGAGACATCATAGATCGCACCATATCTAGTAGAGTACGATTACGACGTTCGGACACACCATTACGCTGTGGTGTTCCGGGTGGCGTGAGTTGCGAAACTATTCCGCATTGTTTCAAATGAAGACCAAACTCATATCTCAAATATTCTCCTCCACGATCAGATCGTAGAAACTTTATTTTCTTGTTACGATGATTTTCAACTTCACTCTGAAATTCTTTGAACTTTTCAAATGTTTCAGACATATGTTTCATTAAGTAGATATACCCATATATGCTCAAATCATCTGTGAAGGTGAGAAAATAACGATATCCGCCACGAGGCTCAATATTCATCGGACCACATACATCTGTATGTATGATTACCAACAAATCTGTTGCTCTCTCCATAGTTCCGGAGAACGGCATTTTAGTCATCTTGCCCATGAGGCACGGTTCGCAAGTACCAAGTGATTCATAATCAAGTGGTTCCAAAAGTCCATCAGTATGGAGTTTCTTCATGTGCTTTACACCAATATGATCTAAACGGCAGTGCCACAAATAAGTTGCACTATCATTATCAACTCTGCATCTTTTGGCTTCAATATTATGAATATGTGTATCACTACTATCGAGATTCAACAAAAATAGACCACTCTTCAAGGGTGCATGACCATAAAAGATATTACTCATATAAATAGAACAACCATTATTCTCTTATTTAAATGAATAACCGTCTCGCATCAAACAAGATCCAGATATAATGTTCATACTTAACGCTGGCACCAAATAACAATTATTTAGGTCTAAAACTAATCCCGAAGGTAGATGTAGAGGTAGCGTGCCGACCGCGATCACATTGACTTTGGAACCATTTCCCACGTGCATCGTCACCTCGTCCTTAGCCAATCTTCGCTTAATCCGTAGCCCCTGTTTCGAGTTGCAAATATTAGCAACAGAACCAGTATCAAATACCCAGGTGCTACTGTGAGCATTAGTAAGGTACACATCAATAACATGTATATCACATATACCTTTGTTCACCTTGCCATCCTTCTTATCCGCCAAATACTTGGGGCAGTTCCGCTTCCAGTGACCAGTCTGCTTGCAGTAGAAGCACTCAGTCTCAGGCTTAGGTCCAGACTTGGGTTTCTTCTCCTGAGCAGCAACTTGCTTGCTGTTCTTCTTGAAGTTCCCCTTCTTCTTCCCTTTGCCCTTTTTCTTGAAACTGGTGGTCTTATTGACCATCAACACTTGATGCTCCTTTTTGATTTCTACCTCCGCAGCCTTTAGTATTGCGAAGAGCTCGGGAATTGTCTTATCCATCCCTTGCATGTTATAGTTCATCACAAAGCTCTTGTAGCTTGGTGGCAGTGATTGGAGAATTCTGTCAATGACGCTATCATCCGGAAGATTAACTCCCAGTTGAATCATGTGATTATTATACCCAGACATTTGGAGTATATGCTCACTGACAGAACTATTCTCCTCCATCTTGCAGCTGTAGAACTTATTGGAGACTTCATATCTCTCAATCCGAGCATTCTTTTGAAATATTAACTTCAACTCCTGGAACATCTCATATGCTCCATGACGTTCAAAACGTCGTTGAAGTCCCGGTTCTAAGCCGTAAAGCATGGCACATTGAACTATCGAGTAGTCATCAACTTTGCTCTGCCAGACGTTTTTAACGTCGTCAGTTGCATTGGCAGCAGGCCTGGCACCCAGCGGTGCTTCCAGGACGTAATTCTTCTGTGCAGCAATGAGGATAATCCTCAAGTTACGGACCCAGTCCGTGTAATTGCTACCATCATCTTTCAACTTTGCTTTCTCAAGGAACGCATTAAAATTCAACGGAACAACAGCACGAGCCATCTATCTACAATCAACATAGACAAGCAAGATACTATCAGGTACTAAGTTCATGATAAATTCAAGTTCAATTAATCATATTACTTAAGAACTCCCACTTAGATAGACATCCCTCTAATCCTCTAAGTGATCACGTGATCCATATCAACTAAACCATGTCCGATCATCACGTGAGATGGAGTAGTTTCAACAGTGAACATCACTATGTTGATCATATCTACTATATGATTCACGCTCGACCTTTCGGTCTCCGTGTTCCGAGGCCATATCTGTTATATGCTAGGCTCGTCAAGCTTAACCTAGGTATTCCGCGTGTGCAACTGTTTTGCACCCGTTGTATTTGAACGTAGAGCCTATCACACCCGATCATCACGTGGTTTCTCAGCACGAAGAACTTTCACAACGGTGCATACTCAGGGAGAACACTTATACTTTCATAATTTAGTGAGGGATCATCTTATAATGCTACCGTCAATCAAAGCAAGATAAGATGCATAAAAGATAAACATCACATGCAATCAATATAAGTGATATGATATGGCCATCATCATCTTGTGCTTGTGAGCTCCATCTCCGAAGCACCGTCATGATCACCATCGTCACCGGCGCGACACCTTGATCTCCATCGTAGCATCGTTGTCGTCTCGCCAATCTTATGCTTCTACGACTATCGCTACCACTTAGTGATAAAGTAAAGCATTACAGGGCGATTGCATTGCATACAATAAAGCGACAACCATATGGCTCCTGCCAGTTGCCGATAACTCGGTTACAAAACATGATCATCTCATACAATAAATTTAGCATCATGCTTTGACCATATCACATCACAACATGCCCTGCAAAAATAAGTTAGACGTCCTCTACTTTGTTGTTGCAAGTTTTACGTGGCTGCTACGGGCTTAGCAAGAACTGTTCTTACCTATGCATCAAAACCACAACGATAATTTGTCAAGTTGGTGATGTTTTAACCTTCGCAAGGACCGGGCGTAGCCACACTCGGTTCAACTAAAGTTGGAGAAACTGACACCCGCCAGACACCTATGTGCAAAGCACTTCGGTAGAACCAGTCTCGCATAAGCGTACGCGTAATGTCGGTCCGGGCCGCTTCATCCAACAATACCGCCGAACCAAAGTATGACATGCTGGTAAGTAGTATGACTTATATCGCCCACAACGCACTTGTGTTTTACTCGTGCATATGACATCTACGCATAAAACCAGGCTCGGATGCCACTGTTGGGGAACGTAGTAATTTCAAAAAAATTCTACGCACACGCAAGATCATGGTGATGCATTGCAACGAGAGGGGAGAGTGTTGTCCATGTACCCTCGTAGACCGAAAGCGGAAGCGTTAGCACAACGCGGTTGATGTAGTCGTACGTCTTCACGATCCGACCGATCCAAGTACCGAACGTACGGCACCTCCGAGTTCAGCACACGTTCAGCTCGATGACGTCCCTCGAACTCCGATCCAGCCGAGCTTTGAGGGAGAGTTCCGTCAGCACGACGGCGTGGTGACGATGATGATGTTCTACCGACGCAGGGCTTCGCCTAAGCACCGCTACGATATTATCGAGGTGGATTATGGTGGAGGGGGGCACCGCACACGGCTAAGAGATCAAGAGATCAATTGTTGTGTCTTTGGGGTGCCCCCTGCCCCCGTATATAAAGAGCAAGGGGGGAGGCGGACGGCCTAGGAGGAGGGCGCGCCAAGGGGGGAGTCCTACTCCCACCGGGAGTAGGACTCCTCCTTTCCTTGTTGGAGTAGGAGAAGGGAAGGGAAAAGGAGAAGGAAGGAAGGGGGCGCCCCCCCTCCCTAGTCCAATTCGGACTAGTCCATGGGGAGGGGTGCGGCCACCCTTTGGGGCCTTTCTCTCCTTTCCCGTATGGCCCATTAAGGCCCAATACGAATTCCCGTAACTCTCCGGTACTCCGAAAAATACCCGAATCACTCGGAACCTTTCCGATATCCGAATATAGCCGTCCAATATATCGATCTTTACATCTCGACCATTTCGAGACTCCTCGTCATGTCCCTGATCTCATCCGGGACTCCGAACTCCTTCGGTACATCAAAACACATAAACTCATAATATAACCGTCATCTAACTTTAAGCGTGCGGACCCTACGGGTTCGAGAACTATGTAGACATGACCGAGACATGTCTCCGGTCAATAACCAATAGCGGAACCTGGATGCTCATATTGGCTCCCACATATTCTACGAAGATCTTTATCGGTCAAACCGCATAACAACATACGTTGTTCCCTTTGTCATCGGTATGTTACTTGCCCGAGATTCGATCGTCGGTATCTCAATACCTAGTTCAATCTCGTTACCGGCAAGTCTCTTTACCCGTTCCGTAATACATCATCCTGCAACTAACTCATTAGTTGCAATGCTTGCAAGGCTTTAAGTGATGTGCATTACCAAGTGGGCCCAGAGATACCTCTCCGACAATCGGAGTGACAAATCCTATTCTCGAAATACGCCAACCCAACAAGTACCTTCAGAGACACCTATAGAGCACCTTTATAATCACCCAGTTATGTTGTGACGTTTGGTAGCACACAAAGTGTTCCTCCTGTAAACGGGAGTTGCATAATCTCATAGTCGTAGGAACATGTATAAGTCATGAAGAAAGCAATGGCAACATACTAAACGATCGTGTGCTAAGCTAACGGAATGGGTCAAGTCAATCACATCATTCTCCTAATGATGTGATCCCGTTAATCAAATGACAACTCATGTCAATGGCTAGGAAACATAACCATCTTTGATCAACGAGCTAGTCTAGTAGAGGCATACTAGTGACACTCTGTTTGTCTATGTATTCACACATGTATCATGTTTCCGGTTAATACAATTCTAGCATGAATAATAAACATTTATCATGATATAAGGAAATAAATAATAACTTTATTATTGCCTCTAGGGCATATTTCCTTCAGAAGGGAGAGAGATGGATTGTTGCGGAATATGATGTATGTTGTATTGAGCCTCTCGGGCGGTTTATATAGAGTACAAGGCTTGGAAGGCAAGAAGCCTCTCCTAGAGATAAGGTAGGAGATGATTACAAATCATAGTCTACCATATACAAAGATATGCCTATATACTCTAACATCCCCCCGCAGTCGTAGCGGTAGCGGCGCAGTCAACAGGAGCGTCGCGAATGGTCAGACTGCAGAGAATAGTAGCCGACAGGCTGACATCCCCCCGCAGTCATAACGGTCGATGCATCGCGGAGTCGTGGCTGGAGTGGCAACTGACGAGGTTGCTCAAGCAAGGCGGTAGCCCTTTGTGCCGTTTGTCGTGGTAGCCGAGAGCGTAGGTGGTGGAGCCGTGGTCGAGGTAGCCGTGCGAAAAAAATGTCGTGGTCGATGTCGAGTCGGGGGAGCTGGTGTCGATGAAGTCGCCGTGGAGCCGCGGGCGCAAGGAGGCGTCGAGTTAGGCATTAGCGCAGTGGTGTCGAAGTAGTGGTGCGTCGGGAAGAAGACGTTGTTGACGACACGTCGCGCCGGGGTTGCCAACCCCGGGGACACATCGTAGACGAAGGCACGCGTCGGTGTTGCCAGCACCGGGCATGCGAAGACGGATGAAGACGAAGTTGACGAAGCGCCGCACCAGGCTTGGCAGGCCCGAGGACACGTCATGGACGAAGGCTCGCAGCGGTGTTGCCAGCACCGGACATGCATAGACTGGGACCTGCACGAGTTGTACGCCATGTCGAAGAAGTCGGAGAGGCCAGTAGAGAAGGACTCGACGACGGTTGCGGCCAATCGGCGCGGGGCGAATGTCGCTCGCGGTTGTCGGAGTAGATGAAGTGGTCGGGGTAGATGACGGCAACGCTGGCGACGAGCTGGTGCTGGATGAAGACCAAGGGGGTGGACGGGCGGCTGCGGCGGCGGCCGAAGAAGAGCTGCGGCGGCCTGACGGCGGCGGCGGCTAGGTTAGGAGTGCGGCGGCGATGCTCGAAGTAGGCGAAGAACCCTGACAGCGTGACGAAAACCGGCGCGGACGATGGCGTTCCCGCGCCAAGAGAGACGACGCGGCGCATACCACGGGAAGTCGACGTGCGGGGACGGCGAAGTAGACCGCGGGCCTTGGCACTAGGGCCCGAAGGGGCGACGCAATGGCGGAGGGCAGGTCGGGGCGACAGCAGGGAAGACCTCAGGGCGGTTGCAGGGGTCACGTGCCACGCTCGCTACGGCCCGACGGGGCGATGGAGCGGCAGCGCGAGGGTCGGTGCAGCCTCGGGGACGGCCTGGAGCGGACGGCCTCGGTGCGAAGGTTGACCGCGGGCCGCGGCACTACGGCCCGAAGGGGCGATGCAGCGGCAGCGCGCGAGGTGGTGCAACCACGGGAACGGTCTTGGGACGGTGGCGTGGACCACGTGTCGTGGCACTACGGCCTGAAGTGGCGGCGCAGCGGCGGCGCGGATCGGTGCAGCCATGGGGAGAACCACAGGGCGGCGGCGCTGCGGCCCGACAGGGCGACGCAGTGGCAGCCCATTGCTCGATCGGTGGTGGGGCGCGCCGAACTCGGGAACATGGCGGTGATGGTCGGTGCAGGGCGACGGGAGGGCCGACGTGCGGACGGCGGCGGGCCCTGACGGGCCGCCTCGGCGCGCATGGTTGGCGAGTTGGTGAAGAGGCCGGCCGGTCGCGCTAGTGTTGGAGTAGAGGCGCACGGGGGTCGACGGCGGCGGTGGGCGACGCAAACCGATCAAGCATAGATCGGAAAACCAAAAAGAAAACGCCGATCAAGATGACCAGCGGGAGAGAGAAAAACCCGGAGCAAGGGCTCGGGAAAGACTCTCTAGGGCAGCCGGCCAACACGGCCGGCGGACGAACCCTAGGTACGGGCAGCGCGGCCCCCGGCGGCGGTCATGGAGGCCAACTGCCCCGGGTGCGGAAGCGGGTGCGCTAGGGTTTAGTATCGAGGTAAGGCTGATATCATGTTAGAAGGTTGAGAGATGGATTGTTGCGGAATATGATGGATGTTGTATTGAGCCTCTCGCGCGGTTTATATAGAGTACAAGGCTTGGAAGGCAAGAAGCCACTCCTAAAAATAAGACAGGAGATGATTACAAATCATAGTCTATCATATAGAAAGATATGCCTATATACTCTAACACTGAAGTTTGTTATCCAAATTTCGACAGAAACTTCAAAGTTTATCGGAAAAAAATGAAACAGATTCCAGATAATCATAAATAGTTAAAATAATTTTCCGGGATTATGTTAGCACTTTGGGGTGAGCATTCAGAGAAAATCGTCATTTAAAAAAAAATTGTCCAAGTTGATTGAATCTTGATTGAAAATTCAAAATATAAAGTAAGCAGTAAACGCCGTTGCTGAGTGAAATTTTAACATCCTTGTTGCCACTGCTTGTTTGACATAAGCCGCCGCCCATTCTGATTGTTGATCGAAGTACCCCATGTCGTCTACCTGTCGCCTTATTATGCACCCATCCAGTCCGTGATTGATGCACCAAAGACAACAAGTAGGAGTACTTGCGAAACATTTTTGTGATAATTCAGTTAACCTGTCGCGGACCGGAGTCTACTACGTGCAGGAGAGTAAGGCAGGCGCAGGCATGCCGGCGTATGAATTCAGTTCTGCTGCAGCACTGGCTTGGAGATTCTTCCATAGTTCCATTGACCAGCACGTTTCAGGAGAGCAGATCACGAGCGTGTCTCTTTCTGTCGGCAAAAACCGGCCAAAGAGCAGAAGCAAGGGGCTCACCGCAAGCCAGGACGTGTTCTGAAAAGTCGACAAACAGCAACAGCATTGATATGTTCGTTTTTTAATTTCTTTTTCTTAAAAAACAACCTTGATTAGTCCATGTTGATAGTCTAATTTGGATCTGGCTTGAGGGATCACCCAGATTATTTAGTTTTGGTGGTCAAGCTAATTGTTTGAGAATGCACACATGATTGCAAGTACAGAGGCTAGGTGCAGCAGGCTGGATGGAACAGAATTGTGTGTTACAGCATCTCCAGCCGTTGGCCCCCCAGGAGGCATAAAAATCGCCGCCTGGGGGCGAGCCGGCGGTAGAATTGACTCTGGGGCGGTTGGGCATCCAGCCGTCGCTCCCAGACGCTGATATCGGCCTATTTCTGGCCGCTTTTCGGCCCACTTTCGGCGAAAAATGACCCGATATCGGCGAGAATCGGCCCATATTCAACATGGTTCGGCTTTGAATTCTCAACATAAATAATTTTTTATCACATAGTTCATCACAGAAAATCAAATAGTTCAACAAAATAGTGCAACAACAAATAGTTCAATACAAATTATATAGTTTAACAAATAAAAACTCATATTTCATCACACGTCGAGTTAGGCGTCGCCCTTGCTCCTCCATAGGTGCTCCACCAGATCCTGCTGCAGTTGATGATGCACCTGTGGGTCTCGGATCTCCTGACGCATATTGAGGTAGGCAGTCCAGGTTGCCGGTAGCTGGTGATCAACTTCGGCTAGAGGACCCTGCCTGTTGTATGGTTCAGTGTCAAACACTGGCTCTTCCTGCTCGCTCTTGATGATCATGTTATGCAAGATGACACAACAAGTCATGATCTCCCACATTTGATCTTTCGACCAGGTCTGAGCAGGGTACCGGACAACAGCAAATCAAGATTGGAGCACACCAAATGCCCACTCGACATCCTTCCTGCAAGCCTCCTGAACCTTGCCAAAGTGGGACTTCTTGCCTCCTGGCACAGCGTTTCAGATAGTCTTCACAAATGTAGACCATCTCGGATAGATGCCATCAGCTAGGTAGTACCCCTTGTTGTAGTGCCGCCCATTGACCTCGAAGTTCACAGGAGGAGAATGACCTTCAACAAGCTTCGCAAAGACAGGGGAGCACTGCAGCACGTTGATGTCATTGTGAGTTCCTGGCATACCAAAGAAGGAGTGACAAAACCAGAGGTCATGTGTGGCCACCGCCTCAAGTGCCACACTGCAACCGCCTTTGGCGCCTTTGTACATCCCCTGCCAAGAAAATGGACAGTTCTTCCATTTCCAATGCATGCAGTCGATGCTTCCAAGCATCCCAGGAAATCCTCTTGCTGCATTCTGTGCTATGATCCGAGCAGTGTCTTCCGCATTGGGTGTTCGCAAGTATTGCGGTCCAAACACTACCGCGACTGCCCTGCAGAACTTGTAGAAACACTCAATGGTCGTGGACTCGGCCATGCGTCCATAGTCGTCGAGTGAATCACCGGGAGCTCCATATGCAAGCATCATCATCGCTGTCGTGCACTTCTAGATTGAGGTGAATCCAAGTTTGCCGGTGCAATCCTTCTTGGACTTGAAGTAGTTGTCGAACTCACGGATGAAATTCACAATCCTGAGGAAAAGCTTTCGGCTCATCCGATAACGGCGCCGAATACTTTGTCGCCGTGCAGTGGAGCGTCGGCAAAGTAGTCGGAATAGAGCATGCAGTAGCCTTCGAGACGATGCCGGTTCTTTGCTTGCATCCGCCCCGGCGCCGAGCCACCTCGCCGTGGCTTTTCATTGCTGCTTGCCAGCAGGCCAGCGAGGACCATGAGATGTTCCTCTTCCTGAACGTCGGCATCAGCTGCCTCCTCCAGCAGTGCGGCGAACGCCTCCTCGTCGTCCGAGTCCATTGCCGAGGCAGGCAAATCGCCGAACACCTTACGGGCGCGGTTGGGCGCGCACCCGCCTGTACACTCCCCCCCCCCCCCCCCCCCCCCCGCGCCCGGAACGCCGAAAAAAATGGCCCAGACGGTGGTGGAGAGGCTGTCTCGGCGAAACCCCTGCTCTTTTTCCGGCGGGAATGGCCTATCTAGCGATGGTGGGCAGTGGGTGGCGACCGAGCTCGCGGGGGGTGGGAGGCAAATATGGACGATAGGCTTGACTTTTCGCCTGACGGTATGGGCCATGCGTGCTTTTCCCTTGCGCCGGAGCCCCCGAGCGCCCCCAGTGCGCCGGGTTCGGCCTGCGATCGCCGGGCCCAAAAACGGGCGGAGTCGGTGGATTTCGGCGTCCTGGGAGCACGATTGGGGCGTTTTTTCGGCGCCGGCGCGGAAAGAGCCTGTTGGGGACGCGGCTGGAGATTCTCTTAGAGCTCATACATGGAGAGAAAGAAGGAAAGAGGTCTGGTTTGGAAAACTGAAGATGGAAAAGATTTTGCATAATCAGCTATTCTGCCAAAGCAGAGCTAATATGGAAAGTCTACTAGTATTAGGCCCATGCTGATGCTTTTACAGATATAGACAAATTAATTAAAGATTAGAAAAATTCTTTTGGCGTATGTGCCAAGGAAACAAGACGTCAGGAGTCTTACTTCAATTTGCCAAAGGCCAGACATACCCTTATATATGTGGGTACATGGCCGATTGAAAATCCAATCGATCATTTTGCAACTTTATGTTACTTTTTCTCCTACGTTTTTTTCTTTCCAGCACCTAGCTCGTAGCTTCTGCCCAGCCCTAGCAACCCTAGGGTTTGGCTGATCTTTGCCGTTTTGCATTGAAAAACGGTCGATTTACCTCCACGAAAGTGAGGATTCTGTGGTGCTGTGTGGATCAATTTCACGCAGCAACAATCCACTATTTTTTCACGTACTACTTATTCTGCAAAGAATAAGCTAAATGAATTCGTCTTCAGTCGTCGCATCGGCATGGTTTTAGTCAGGCTGCAACTTGCTAAATTCTGGACAATTGGCATAAGACAATTCTTTTTCGTGTGGGCCTTTCAATTCAAAAAGTATATTCGGGAGTACTTTTCTTATCAAGCCCTGAAATCCATTGCCTTGTTGTCGAGGGTCAGAAGAGCCTTTTCCTTTAAGAAAGCTTCAAATGATCAATCGTTCGCTTAATCAGTCTGCAACTGGCCATAACATTGTGCAAATGGTCATGTATCTTCAGGCTTAAGCCTGCTCCGAGAAATGCTTGTTCAGAACTACTTCCTCCGTTCCACAATGTAAGATGGTTTTAGAAGCTATGTTAGCTCGCAAAAACGTCTTATATTAGAGAACGGAGGGGGTATTTCTGTTTTACTAAATTTCTCTATGAAAGCATGCAGATCCAGAGACTTAACTAAGATGGCTTGGATCCGTGTCCGGGGGAATGTTTTGTGCACATCAATAGATAAATAAATAAATAAAATAAGGATGGATGAGGATGACCGAAAGCACGCGAGATTCCGGTGAAGCAGGAAATGAAAATTACGCTGCCACACCAGGTGGACTTTTTTCTATTAACAAAGTGACAAGTTCAGAACTCTTCAATCTGCTTCAGTTGTCAACAATCCAAAATCTGCCTCTGAATTTCGTGATCTGGTTCTCTCAGAGAAGTTCTCTCTCTGCCTCTCTGGCCTGAGCTCACAAGCCAAACAGTTGACCTCTACACCTTCCGTTTCAACGAACATCACCAAAGCAGACGCAACATGTCACCGAGATCAGCATGCATCCTCCGAGATAACATGAAACTGATGCCAATAACGTGTGAGATCGAGCATGCGTCAGCGTTACCAGTAGCCGCGTGAAGTCTACCGGAGCCTTACATCTGCGCACGAGCACCTTCGATGAGAATTCAGATGGTGGCCATCTGTTTCCTCCCGGATCTTAGTTTATTGCCCGGCAATGCGTGTCATCATCCATGATGCCTTTTGGAAGAGCATGGATCGGTCCATCCAAATCACATTACCGAAACAATTTTCTTATTGGTCGCGAGGACCGATCGCTGTCAGCAGGCTTCCATTTATCTTGTCAGGACTCATGACCAAGCGCAAGAACGCGCACTCGACTGGCATGAATTTTTGGCATATCCATCTCTTCTTGGAATCAACAATTACCCCCTCTCACTCACAATATAAGGCAGCGCAGAACTTTGACGCGGTCTTCGAATTAACAACATCAACATTTTTTCTGTAAAGAGGTTGTTTTCAAAGAAACTAATTATGTAGTAGTATAAAATATGGACCTATATCCTGATAAATAAGCAACATCTTTTTTTTGCGAATAAAATAAGCAACATCTTTTTTTTTGAGGGATAAATAAAATAAGCAACATCTGTAGAGATGCTCACACATAAAAATGTCTGACTGGCACAAATGCTAAAACTGCCTACATGTGATGAATTGGGAGTGGAAAAGGTGAGGTAATTATTTCTGTATAGATGGTCAAACACAAATTATGTCTGGCTGTCACAAATGCTAAAAACGCCAGGCACAAATGCGAAAACTTTTTATGCTAATCACTTGCTTGTTTTATCGAATTTCCACGTTCCCGTCTCGAAACATGCTAGGTTTTGTTGAGGCAATTATAGTGTATGTTTATGTGATAGTATAAAATTAGTGTCATTACATGCCTATTCCAAAGTACTACTTATTTATAGTTATGATTTTTGTATCACAAAGTTACACATTACTAGTAGATTAATCATTGATAAAAAAAAACTTGTCCTGACAAAACTTAATACGGAATTTTTCTAGATGGAATATGGAATGTATTTTGAAATGAAAGAAATACATGGAACCTTTGTCAATACTCTCACCTCCCTTCCAAAATAAACAATGTTTTATATTATCTTTTTCGCACCGCACATCCTATTCCATTGAGACTCTTGCTTTATTAAAGCAGGCCTGAAAAGCCTATTCTCTAAAAAAAAGTGTCATACTATTTTATACAGGCACACAGAGTCAACAAGATGCAATTTTGATAGCTAATTTCCATGCATATATATTAGTAGAAATGGTTAAAAATTACATGATTTTTCAAATGTTTCATGATACTCTAAATACATGTCGTCCATTTGAATACATCTAATAATTTTTCGCACACAATATCATCTAGGAGTAGAATTCAGCCAGAATATTCCACTCAAAAAATAAATAATGCAGGCAGTATATTTTTTTATTTTTTTTGAAGATTTAAAAGTGGGCCTTCCATTTCTCCATCACTGTTCGTTCAGCTCCCCTGTTCTCTCCTTCCTCGCGGCTTCCCACGCTTTTCCCTCCATCTCCACGACTCTTAAAAACCCATCGCCACCACGAGCTCCCCGTCCGTCCCCAAGAAGCTAGACTCAAGAAAATGGAGGTCATGACGCGTCCCGCCTCGCCGGCGCCGCACCGGGACCTCCGGCTCGACAGCGCGGCCGCGAGCCCGTACGCCACGGCGCCGTCCAGCCCGCGCGGCCGCCCGTTCGGCTCCGTCGAGGGAGCGGCCGCGGTGGCGAAGGGCAGCCCGTTCCTGACGGCGCCGTCGTCGCCGAACCCGTTCGACCTCCTGCCGCCGGTCACCCCGCGCCTCGCCGGCGCCAACCCCTTCGACCTCTTCCAGCACTTCACCAGCGCGCCCGCCAGCCCCCGGCGCGCCGCGGCCATCTACGCGCACTTCGCCGAGGGGGACCGCGACGGCGGTGAGGAGGAGGAGGAGGACGACGGCGACGAGGGATTTCATCCGCGGTCGTCGTACTCCACCACCGCGTCGGCCGTGCCGTTCGACTGGGAGGAGAGGCCCGGGACGCCCAAGGCCGGGATGGGCGGCGAGGCGGCGGCGTGGGACACGGACTTCGAGTTCGGCACCGTCGTCGACAAGACCGCGCCGGCGGAGAGCCTGACGACCGCCGACGAGCTCTTCGAGAAGGGGAGAATCCGGCCGCTGAAGCCTCTGCTGAAGACCGCCGACGAGGGAAAGATCAGGCCGCTGAAGCCGCCGCCCGGCCTGCTCGACGGCGGGAGCGTCGGGTCATCGCCGCGGTCGCCGATCGCGAAAGGCGCCCTGAGGTCGCCCCGGCGGCGGAGCAGGGTCGGCTCCGGCACGGACTTCGACCCGTTCGCAGCGGCACTCCTGGAGGCGACCAAGGCGCCCTCGCCCTCCCCGCTCGGCGGCAAAAACACCACCGCCGTCGCGTCAGGCTCGCCGCCCAAGAAAGCCGACCCGTTCGCCGCGCGTCCAACCTCCAGGAGCGCCGGGTGGAGGAGGTGGAGACTCAGCGACCTCCTCCTGTTCCGGAGCTCGTCGGAAGGCGGCCGGATCAGCAAGGACCCGCTCCCCAAGTGCCCGCCGGCGCAGCAGCCCGACGCGCCCCTCAAGAAGGCAAACGCACCACCGCCGACGGCGGCGGCCAAGTTCAACGCCAGAGCCGTCAGCATGGACAAGCTCAAGAAGCAGGGCGGCGACAAGAGCGGCGCGGCGGCCGCGGCGGAGGGCATCGTCGGGTGCGCGCGGCTGAGCCCGCTGCAGCGGTTCGCCAGGGGGCTCGGCGGGCACTCGTGGCACCACGGCCGCGGCATGGCGGCGCAGGGGACCAAAGGGTAGAGGAGGGATCCATCATCCATGGCGTTAGCCGCCATTTTCACTCGCTCTGTTCATAGAAGAAGAGGTGGCGCCTTTTTTCCTTTTCGTTTTTTTTTAAATCGAACTTCGTTTTGAAACCATTCACCATGGACAATGTTCTTGGTCTCGGTCTTCTCCCCTTTGTGGAGCATGATTGTACTCTGTCATCATATACGTGTACACATAATAGAGTGGAAGAGATTATGAAAGTGTGAAATTGTTAGTAATACTTTTGGTTCTAATTGTTTTTTAAGGACTTTTGGTTCTAATTGTTTTTTAAGGACTTTTGGGTCTAATTGTTTTGTTTGATCGAGCATCCAAAATGTGCGTCGTTTTCTAGCAGAAGGAAAAGACGACGGCTCTTCGGTGAAGCTTGTTCGCTCATCTATGGTTTAGTTAGATTCTGTCTCCACAACATGATTGCCGGCCAGTAGTAGTTTGTAATGTGCTTTTCTTTTGACAAAACATAAGAATATGAATGAGTATGGCTATTATTTGTCCATAGATTGTTGCTGGGTTCCGTTTTTCTTTTCTTTTGTATTTTTGAATCCTAACAGAAATGGACATGTCCAACTTAATGTACAGCAGAGGCATTTGTTTCTCTATGAGGATGGTCATGCTTCTATTCGTTTCCTGCAAAACGAAAATTGCTTCTCTTCGTTTTTCACTATGCATTCTAGACTACCACCATTGATACTGCAGTGTGTGTGAGAATCAGACATATGTGCTCTTTTCTCCACTTCCGTTCTTTCTAAAAGCAAACTTCCACCAAAATTCCCTCCCTTTATATCCCTAACAAAAGAAATGATGTCCAGCGGTACTTAGTGGCGGAATTTAGCATTGTATATCAAAGTGGATGGTGGCTTCTAGCCTTACATTGTGGCCTCATAACCCCCATTTGCAGTGCATATTATGCTGGAAATCCACCACTTGTCTTCTTTGAAAGCGACTACACCAATTGAAACATAACCTTAAAAGGTCTATTCTAAATATTATAGTACTTAGTTTGACTTGAATTATGAACTACAAAAGCGTTCTTTTTTTTTTGACTCGGCACTTTAGGGAAAACCCCCACAGCCATCTCAATTTATTCAAAACTTATACAGTATGTACAAAGGTTGCCAAGAGTAACCTAGAAGGCAAAGGAAAGAGCTTACCTTTCTAAAATTGCTTAGAGTAAACCCTATTGCATGTGCTCCAAGAATTTGTTTGCCTAGTGGTTCTTTTCTAGTAATGCTTAATTTAGATATGGGATGGGACACATATGCTTCTTGCTATCTTTTGGTTCCTATCATTTTCCTGCTCCGGTGCTCTTACCTTTCACTGTGTTTTTCTATTCCTTTTTGGCCCTTACTTTATGTAAATCGAGTCGCTCTTACTTGTGGGGTTTTTCATTTTGCTTTCTATGTGCGTAGCAGAGTTTTATACTTTCTAATTTTAAAAGGTTGGAGTTCCTTTTAGCCCTAAATTGAAATGACGATTATTTGGTTTTGTTTTCAAAGTACCATCAATATGTTTTACTAGAGGACCAATTTCAACTCCAAGGGTGAACAGATAATGGGACATGGGTTCCTCCTCGGCGATCGACCCTTTGTTTAATATTCATATCCCATTTGAAGGGTGTTTGCAGCCTACCGAGGAACATGCTTTCATAACATGGTTGATTTTATAAGCTAAAAAAACAGCAATGTTTTTGGTGCAATCTCAATCCTCGAGATCATGAAGGTTGTTGTCTATAGTCACCTACATCTTGTTGATGATGATCGGTGTGGGATCTCCTCAGGGCAAGTGTTTGGCATTGGTCGATGAAGATGCCTTCTTGATACACGTGTGGTCATTTTGGCATTCCTGACACGTCTCCAAGGGTCTATTTTATAGTCCTTAAGTTTAATTAAATCGGGTTGTTCTTATTCATTTTTCTAAGAAAAGACACCCAAAGGAGAGTGCGGCGTTTCTGCTCCCGAGCTCATCTGCACCCCCACCCCCCTCCCCCGATGAAAAAAATCAAAACAAATACTAAAAAAATTCCAATTTTTTTGTGCGGTAGATAAGTTTATGCGTGAGCTGCACTCCAAGTTTCAACTCATTTGGACATCCGAGCAACTCTCAGCAAAAAAGACAAATTCAGGGTCTGTAAAAAAGTCTACTGTTCACACACTGTTCTGAACTGATTTGTTTTTTTTCTGAGAGCAGCTCAGATGTCCAAATAAGTTGAAATTTGAAGCGAACCTCACGCACAAAATTGTCTATCACACAAAAAATTGGAATTTTTTGAAAAAAATTTAGTATTTGTTTTGAATTTTTTTCTGACCAGGTGCAGATGAGTCTGGGCACCGAATTGGGTTTTCGCCCAAAGGACATCTTACAACAGAATATAATAAAAAAAAATAGTACACGGTAGAATGGAGAAACAATAAGACACAAAAACGGCCAATAAAAATAAAATTACATCGAAAACCATATTCACCGGTGTTTCTTCGATTGTAGGCCGTTCACAGTTGTTTGGAAAATGAACTAAACCAGCAGTAAGGAAGAAGGAACATGCCAACACTCTTGTCATACTAGGCTTTAAAAACCGCAACAGACACTTGCTGTTGAGACGAGATCTAATAACCAATGAGGGAATATAGAATGGGACATCACCCCACGCAACACATGCTTGCAATTCTTAGCTATTCATGTTTTTTCTCATCTTGTTATTTTAGTGCAAAGCATGGTTCTATGTTAAAAGCCAGTTGGATATGCTTTTTGTCTTGACTTGAAGTATTTTGTTTTGGTGGGATTGAGGTATTGTTCCCCTAAAAAAAGTACTGTTTATTGTTGCTTGGGCTTACGTTCAAAGTATCAAGCGGGAACCCCCTTTCATCACCGAACAAAAGTGAGGAACAAATAAGAACAAAGAGTTAGTATCAATTGGATTACATGCTCGTCTGAACACCTTTTTCATATTTGGGAGGACTAACAACCGCAGCTAGCAAAATCAAACCATATACCGACGCTATCGTTTTCCTTTGCATTTTTGAATCCTAACAGAAATGGACACTCCCAACTTACAATATATAGCAGAGGCATTTGTTTTTCTATGAAGATGGTGATGCTTCTATTTGTTTCCTGCAAAAACAAAAAATGCTTCTATTCGTTATTCACTATGCCTTCTAGACTACCACCATTGATACTCGAGTGTTTATGAGAAGAATAAAACTATGTGCACTTTTCTCCGCTTCCGTTCTTTCTAAAGGAATTTCCACCGAAATTCCCATCCTTTATATCCCCAACAAAAGGAGTGATGTCTAGCAGTATTTTGTGGCCAAATTTAGCATGATATATCAAAGTGGGTGGTGGCCTCTAGCCTCACGTTGTGGCCCCATAACCCTGATTTGCGGTGCATATTATGTTGGAAATGCACCACTTTTCTTCTTTGAAAGGGACTACTAACTGAAACATAGATTTAAAAGGTCTATTCCAAAAATTGTTGTGCTTAGGTCGACTTGAATTATGAACTACCAAAACGTTCTAAATTGCTTAGAGTAAACCCTATTGCATCACCAGGACTAGAAAAGAACCATAATGTGAAAGATAAGAGCATCACCGGGAAAATGACCAGCACAAAACAAAATTCCATCGAAAATCATACTGGTCGGTGTTCCTTTCGATTGTAGCCGCCCACGGGAGTTTGAAAAATGCACTGAACAAGCAGTAAGGAAAAGGACACCTACCAACGCTCTCGTCAAACTAGGCTTTGAAAACCGCAATAATCACTCACCGCTAAAAATGAGATCTAATAATTGCTGAAGAAATATCGGTTGGGAACCTACGCAACACAGGCTTGCAATTCTTCGATGTTCATGTTCTTTTTTGTGTACAAAGCATGGTTCTATGTTAAAAGCAAGTTGGATATGCTTTTAGTCTTTTCACTTGAAAACTTATCTTTTGGCAGGACTGAAGTTATTGTTGCTTAGGGTTATGTTCAAAGTATCAAACAGCCCCCCCCCCTCACTGGACAAAAGTGTGAAACTATTAAGAAAATGAGTTAGTAGCAACTCAGATACGTACTCATTTGAACACCTTTGTCATATTTGGTACTAACAACCGCAACTGGCAAAAATCATACTTCCTCCATTCCATAATGTAGTGCATATAGATTTTCTCAAAAGTCAAACTTTACAAACTTTGACCAAATTTATTGGGATATTTATATCTACAATACCAAATATATACAATATGAAAGTATGTCTTGCGATGTATCTAAGGATACGCATTTGGTATTCTAGATGTAGATATTTTTCTCTCAAACTTGGTCAAAGTTTATGAAGTTTTAATTTTTAAAAAGTATATCTGCACTACATCGTTTGGAACGGAGGGAGTACCATATATCGTCGCTTCCGTTTTCAAAGATACATTTGTATCGGTAAACTTAACTTCAAATGATGATTACTTAGGTTTATGTTCAAGGTATCATCAATATGTTTTACCACAGGATCAATTTGGAGTTCCTGCGCTGAGCAAATGACGGGACGCGGTTTCTAGCAGAAGAAAAACATGACGGCTCTTCGGTGATTGCCAGTAGTAGTTTGTAATGTGCTTTTCTTTTGACAAAACATAAGAATATGAATGAGTATGGCTATTATTTGTCCATAGATTGTTGCTGGGTTCCATTTTTCTTTTCTTTTGTATTTTTGAATCCTAGCAGAAATGGAAACGTACAACTTAATGTACAACAGAGGCATTTGTTTCTCTATGAAGATGGTCATGCTTCTATTCATTTCCTGCAAAAACCAAAAAAATGCATTCTAGACTACCACCATAGATACTGCAGTGTGTGTGTGAGAATCAGACATATGTGCTCTTTTCTCCACTTCCGTTCTTTCTAAAAGCAAACTTCCACCAAAATTCCCTCCCTTTATATCCCTAAAAAAAGGAATGATGTCCATCGGTATTTAGTGGCAGAATTTAGCATTATATAGCAAAGTGGGTAGTGGCCTCTAACCTCACATTGTGGCCTCATAACCCCAATTTGCAGTGCATATTATGCTGGAAATTCCCCACTTCTCTTCTTTGAAAGCGACTACCAACTGAAACATAGACTCAATAGGTCTATTCTATTTCTCCTTCTTCTATATGTTTTTCACATGCAGGTCTTCTGCATGGTTAAAAAAAGGTCTATTTCTAAAAATTGTTGTGCTTAGTTCGACTTAAATTATGAACTACCAAGCGTTCTAAAATTGCTTAGAGTAAACCCTATTGCATGTGCTCCAAGGATTTATTTACCTAGTTGTTCTTTTCTAGTACTTAATCTATAAGTGGGATAGGACACATATGCTTCTTGCTATCTTTTGGTTTCAATCATTTTCCTGCTCCGGTGATGCTCTTATCTTTTACATATGTTTTTCTATTCTTTTTTGCCCTTATTTTTATGTAACTCGAGTTTCTCTTACTTGTGGGGGTTTTCGTTTCACTTTCTAAGTGCATAGCACAATTTTATACCTTTTTTTTATTTTAAAAGCTTGGAGTTCCTTTTAGCCTTAACTTCAAATGACGATTATTTGGGTTTGTGTTCAAAGTACCATCAATATGTTTTACTAGAGGACCAATTTCAACTCCTAGGGTGAACAGATAATGGGACATGGGTTCCTCCTTGGCGGTTGACCCTTTGTTTAGTATCCACATCCCATTTGAATGGGTGTTTGCAGCCTACCGAGGAACATGCTTTCATAACATCGATGATTTTGGTGACCACTCATATCTTGAGATCATAAAGGTCGTTGTTTATAGTCACCTTCATCTTGCTAGTGATGATCGGTGTGGGATCTCCTCAGGGCATGTGTTTGGCATTGGTCGATCCATTTTATTTTATTCTTTTTTAGTCCTCAAGTTTAAGTAAATCGAGTTGTTCTTATTCATTTATCTAAGAAAAGAGACCCGAAGGGCAACATATAACAGAAATCAAGAAAAATAGTGCACCGTAGAATGGAGAAACAATATGACACAAAAACGGCCAATAAAAAATAAAATTACATCTAAAACCATATTCACCGGTTTTTCTTCGATTGTATGGCGCTCACAGTGGTTTAAAAATGCACTAAACCAGCAGTAAGGAAGAGGGCACATGTGAACACTCTCGTCATACTAGGCTTTTAAAAACCGCAATAGTCACTCACCGCTAGAAACGAGATCTAATAACCGCTGAAGGAATATCAAATGGGACATCACCCCACGCGACACATGCTTGCAATTCTTAGTTATTCATGTTTTTTCTTATCTTGTTGTTTTAGTATGAAGCATGGTTCTATGTTAAAAGCCAGTTCGATATGCTTTTAGTCTTGACTTGAAGTCTTTTGCTTTGGCGGGACTGAAGGTATTGTTCCCGCAAAATGAGTATTGTTTAGGGTATTGTTTATTTGTTGCTTGGGCTTACATTCCCTTTCATCACAGGACAAAAGTGCGAAACAAATAAGAACAAAGAGTTAGTAGCAATAGGATTACATACTCGTCTAAACACCTTTGTCATATTTGGGAGTACTAACAACCGCAGCTGGCAAAATCAAACTAAACACTGACGCTGTCGTTTATTTTTTCCATTTTTTATCCTAACAGAAATGGTCAATTCCAACTTATTATATATAACAAAGGTGTTTATTTTCTATGAAGATGGTGATGCTTCTATTTGTTTCCTGCAAAAACAAAAATGCTTCTATTCGTTATTCACTATGCCTTCTAGACTACCACCATCGATACTAGATTGTGTATGAGAAGAATCAGACATATTGCTCTTTTCTCCACTTCTGCTCTTTCTAAAGCAACTTCCACTGAAATCCCCTCCCTTTATATGCCCAACAAAGGGAGTGATGTCCAGAGGTATTTAGTGGCCGAATTTAGCATGATATATCAAAGTGGGTGGTGGCCTCTAGCCTCACCTTGTGGCCTCATAACCCCAATTTGCGGTGCATATTATGCTAGAAATCCACCACTTCTCTTCTTTGAAAGAGACTACCAACTGAAACATAGATTTAAAAGGCCTATTCCAATAATTGTTGCGCTTAGGTCGACTTGAATTATTAACTACCAAAACGTTCTAAAGTTGCTTAGAGTAAACCCTATTGCATGTGATCCAAGGATTTGTTTACCTAGTGGTTGTTTTCTAATGCTTAATTTATAAATGGGATGGGACACATATGCTTCTTGCTATCTTTTGGTACGGATCATTTTACTGGTGATGCTCCTATGTTTCACATTTGTTCTTTTAGTCCTTATTTTTATGTAACTCGAGTTGCTCTTACTTGTGGGGTTTTTAGTTTCACTTCCTAACTGCATAGCAGAGTGTTATAATTTTTATTTAAAAATGTCCTTTTGGCCTTAACTTCAAATGACGGTTACTTGGGTTTATGTTCAAAGTATCATCAATATGCTTTACTAGACCAATTTCAACTCTTGGAGTGAACAGATGACGGGACATGGGTTCTTCCTCGGCGATCGACCCTTTGTTTAGCATCCACATCCCATTTGAAGGGTGTTTGCAGCCTAGCTACCAATGGACGTGTTCTCATGACATTGATGACTTTGGTGTCCTCTCAATCCTCGAGATCCCAAAGGTCGTCTGTCTTAGTCACCTTCATCTTGCTAGTGCTGATTGGCGTCGAAGCTCCTCAGTTCATGTGTTTGGCATTGGTCGGCGATGGGGATGCCTTCTCTATACCCGTGCGGTCATTTTTGTAGTTTGAGAAGCGTCTCCAAGGGTCTATTTTTATTTTTGTTCTTTCCTAGCCCTTAAATTTAAGTAAATGAGTTGTTCTTATTCATTCTTTAAGAAAAGAGACCAAAGGGTATCTTATAATAGAATATAATCAAGAAAAATAGTACATACTAAAAATGGGAAAACAATAAGACACAAAATGACCAGCACAAAATGAAATTCCATCGAAAATCATATTGGCTGGTTTTTCTTTCGCTTGTAGCCACACACGGTAGTCTGAAAAATGCTCTGAACAAGCAGTAAGGAAAAGGACACCTGCCAACGCTCTCGTCACACTAGGCTTTGAAAACTGCAATAGTCACTCGCCGCTAAAAGCGAGATCCAATAATCATTGAAGAAATATCGGTTGGGAACCCACGCAACACAGGCTTGTAATTCTTCGTTGTCCATGTTCTTTGTTGTCTCGCTCCTCTCGTACAAAGCATGGTTCTATGTTAAAAGCCAGTTGGATATGCTTTTAGTCTTTTGACTTGAAAACTTTTCTTTTGGCGGGGCTGAAGTATTGTTGCTTAGGCTTACGTTCAAAGGATCAAAAGCCCCCCCCCTTCACTAGACAAAAGTGTGGAACAAATAATAAAATGAGTTAGTAGCAATTGGAATGTACTCGTTTGAACACATTTGTCATATTTGGTACTAACAACCGCAATTGGCAAAATTATACCATATATCGTCACTATCGTTTTCAAATATACGTTTGTATCTAACTTAACTTAAAATGATGATTACTTCGGTTTGTGTTGAAGGTATCATCAATATGTTTTACCATAGGACCAATTTGGAGTTCCTGTGGTGAGCAAGTGACGGGATGCGCGTTTTTCATCGGTTCTCAACCCTTCATTGACATCTCTATCCCATTTGAAGGGTGTCAACAGCCTACCAAGGAACATGTTTTCATAACATCAACGGCTTTTTAGTTTTAAAAGAAAACAAACAATTGCTTTAGTGTCCTCTTAATCCTGTAGATCCCGTCGGCGTCCTGGGAATGGGGGTACCCAGACTTGCCTGCCAGCGGCCCAGGGCGTAGCTCAGCCAGTGGCCTGGTACGGCCCATCTTCATCAACAACCACTCAAGACCCTCGCGAGGGGCCAAGCCTCGCAAGGCGGACGACACAAGACCTCCTCAAGGGCAGCCTCCTTAGGATGGCTCCCGAGGAGCGGAGATATCAAGGCAAGGGGCACCTCGCGAGGTGCACGTGACGTGAGCCATGACGACCAAGGCCAGGCGGGCGCAGAGTGCCACTTTCCTCTTTGGTGCCAAAGGGGCAAGCGCAGGTGAGGAGTCCCGAGGCATCAGGCAAAGGTTTCCATATTGGTGCAATGAGACCAAGACCAGCAGGACGGAGGTCACCGCGGAGCCCACAACAGCGTCACCACCAGAGCCTTTGGCAGGCGAAGACTACCTTTTGTCAGGATAGCTTGTACTAGTTGTCTCCCTTCAAAATTGGCCGTTGTGGGATCCCTTCCCGCCTAATATTTGGGAAGAGGACCAGGGCCTCTATAAATAGGACTAGCCACCACCCAGAGGGGGGCGGATCATTCAGACCACCCTTACACCCACAAGCTCATCGAGCTCAAGAACACCTCCCCTCAGGAGGTTGTTCTTCCCTTGTACTAGTTCATCCTCAGCCCACGAGGCAATCCACCACACTACAATGGAGTAGGGTATTACACCAGAACAGTGTCCCGAACCAGTATAAACCCTTGCGTCTCTTGTTCTTTAGGTTTGGCGTGCTAGGCTTTGAGATCATTGCGAGAGCGAGCTAGAGGGAGAGAGAGATCTTTGTGTGCACCCTAGTGTTCGAACCTCAAGGGTTTGCCGGAACCCGTAATCCGACAATTGGCGCACCAGGTAGGGGTGCGCTGAAGCCTTTCTTCTGTCGATCCGCGCTCCGCCGCTTCACCGGATCCATGGCTGACGCTCGCCGAGCCCGTGCTGAGCGCCGTGCCGCCCTCGCCGCTCGCGTCGCTCAGACGGCGCCTGTCGGTGGGCCTCTCCGCCGTTCTCCATCGCTCGCTGCCAACGCTGCCATCGGCCCAGCAGGGAACAAGCAGCAAGCTTCGTTGTTGCACCCCTCCGTGCGGCGGGACCAACGCACCGGCACCCCGTCGCTGACTCCGGCCGGCTCGTTGTCCCACGCTCATCGCGCGCCCACGGACGCGCAGGCCGCGCTGTTCATGGCACGCGAGCTCCTGCGTTACCGCCTGGTTGACGACCTCTACGAGGACTGGCTGGACCGCATCGCCGAGCTCGTCAGCGCCGCTGGGGGCTCTCCTGCACCGTCTCTCTCGCTACCTCGCCCACCTCCAGCTGCGGGTGACGTAGCAGAGCGCCTCCTCCCCCTCCGCATCAAGACGGCGCCCTCGCACCAAGACGCGCGGTCCCTCGGCGTGACCCGCCGCGCCGGGCGCCCGCGCACGAAGAAGGAAGCTGCCAAGAAGTTCCGAGGCCGCGAGAAAATGCTCCTGCGCTCCCAGCACCACTACGTCGAGACCACGTGCCGCCTGCATCAGCGGCATGAGGATGTCAAGATCAGGCTCCGCCCCCGCAGCGGGCTCCGATGACCACAGCAGGCTGCCGTGCCTTCACTCCCGAGCTGCGCAGCATCGTCTGGCCTGGAAAGTTCAAGCCAGACCTGCCTCCACGCTACGATGGCACCCCCGACCCTGCTGAGTTCCTGCAGCTCTACGAACTGAGCATCGAGGCAGCCAACGGCGATGAGAAGGTCATGGCGAATTGGTTCCCCATGGCCCTCAAGGATGGCGCACGCTCGTGGCTCCTGAACCTGCCCGCGGGATCGATCTCCTCCTGGGGTGAGATGCGCGAGCGTTTCGTCGCCAACTTCCAGGGCACTCGTGACCGCCCGCTGATACGTCCATTTTGCATCATGCTTTTATATCGATATTTATTGCATTATGGGTTGTTATTACACATTATGTCACAATACTTATGCCTATTCTCTCTTATTTTACAAGGTTTACATGAAGAGCGAGAATGCCGGCAGCTGGAATTCTGGGCTGGAAAAGGAGCAAATATTAGAGACCTATTCTGCACAACTCCAAAAGTCCTGAAACTCCACGGAAGTCATTTTGGGAAAAAATAAAAAATACTGAGCGAAGAAAATACCAGAGGGGGCCCACACCCTGGCCACGAGGGTGGGGGGCGCGCCCTACCCCCCTGGGCGCGCCCCCCTGCATCGTGGGCCCCCTGGTGGCCCTCCAGTGCCCATCTTCTGCTATATGAAGTCTTTCGTCCGAGAAAAAATCATAAGCAAGCTTTCGGGATGAGACTCCGCCGCCACGAGGCGGAACCAATCTAGGGCTCCGGCAGAGCTGTTCTGCCGGGGAAACTTCCCTCCAGGAGGGGGAAATCATCGCCATCGTCATCACCAACTATCCTCTCATAGGGAGGGGGTCAATCTCCATCAACATCTTCACCAGCACCATCTCCTCTCAAACCCTAGTTCATCTCTTGTATCCAATTCTTGTCTCTAAGTCTGAGATTGGTACCTGTAGGTTGCTAGTAGTGTTGATTACTCCTTGTAGTTGATGCTAGTTGGTTTACTTGGTGGAAGATCATATGTTCAGATCCATTATGCATATTAATACTCCTCTGATTATGAACATGAATATGCTTTGTGAGTAGTTACGTTTGTTCCTGAGGACATGGGAGAAGTCTTGCTATTAGTAGTCATGTGAATTTGGTATTCGTTCGATATTTTGATGAGATGTATGTTGTCTTTCCTCTAGTGGTGTTATGTGAACGTCGACTACATGACACTTCACCATTGTTTGGGCCTAGAGGAAGGCATTGGGAAGTAATAAGTAGATGATGGTTTGCTAGAGTGACAAAAGCTTAAACCCTAGTTTATGCGTTGCTTCGTAAGGGGCTGATTTGGATCCATATGTTTCATGCTATGGTTAGGTTTACCTTAATACTTCTTTTGTAGTTGTGGATGCTTGCAATAGGAGTTAATCATAAGTGGGATGCTTGTCCAAGTAAGGACAGCACCCAAGCACCGGCCCACCCACATATCAAATTATCAAAGTACTGAACGCGAATCATATGAACGTGATGAAAACTAGCTTGACGATAATTCCCATGTGTCCTCAGGAGCGCTTTTCTCTATATAAGAGTTTGTCCAGGCTTGTCCTTTGCTACAAAAAGGATTGGGCCATCTTGCTGCACTTTATTTACTTTTATTATTTGTTGCTCGTTACAAATTACCTTATCACAAAACTATCTGTTACCGATAATTTCAGTGCTTGCAGAGAATACCTTGCTGAAAACCGCTTATCATTTCCTTCTGCTCCTCGTTGGGTTCGACACTCTTACTTATCGAAAGGACTACGATCGATGCCCTATACTTGTGGGTCATCACCCGCCGGCCGCGGGTGACCTGCGGCGCATCAAGCAGCAGCCAGGGGAAACTCTACAGAAGTACATCCAGCGCTTCAACAGCGTTCGCCTCAAGATCCCCAAGGTGACGGACCAAGTAATCATCTTCGCGTTCTCCGATGGCGTCCGCGACGTCAAGATGAAGGAATAGATCACCATCCACGAGGAGCTATTCATGGCCCTGGAGATGTTTAACATGGTGTCCAAGTGCGCAAGAGCTGAGGAAGGGCACCTTTCCCTCCTCGAGCTCCTAGCTGCCGACCAGGAGGACAAGAAGGCCAAGATCAAGGATGTGAAGCGCAAGGGGGCTACCATGCTCGTGGCAGAGCCAGAGATGAAGCGCGGCCGCGACCATCCCGAGTCGTCCAAAGCGAGCCGTCCGTTCTGCGCCTTCCACAATGTACACAACCACAACACCAACGACCGTCAGGAGCTCAGCGCCATCCGCGAGGGCGCTTTGGTCAACGCCCCGAGCGCAACGACTGGGGCTACGGCCGAGTAGGAGGACACGGTGGGGGACGCTGGGACGTCCGCGGCCCCCGGCTGGAGTGGCGCGACCGGCCTCGTGAGGACCGTTGGCAAGACCCATCTCGCGAGGGCGCCTGGAGGGAGCAACCTCGTGAGGACCGCCCTTATGGCAACGCTGGGCTCCCTCCGCTACCGCCACCGCCTAGGAGGAACGATGACCACCATCAGGACGAGGGGTGGGGGCTTCCATGAGCCTCGTGCCATCGCCTGCATCTTGGGTGGTGCTCAAGCCCCGGCCTCTCAGCGCATCTTCAAGCAGTTTGCTCGAGAGGTGAACGCGGCCCTTCCCAGGCTCGAGGCCACGCGCCCGCTCAGGTGGTCCAAGTGCGCCATCACCTTTAGCTCATCAGACCATCTCAAGTGCGCGGCAACCGTCGGCGCTCTCCCGATGCTCTGCTCACCCGTCATCAGCAACGTCCAAGTCACCAAGACCCTCATCAAAGGCGGCGCAGGGCTCAATGTCCTGTCCGTCGAGACATTCGATAGCCTTCAAGTGCCATAGGATCAGCTGCAGCCTACCAAGCCCTTCTCAGGAGTGACCGACGGCTCCACCACCCCGATAGGGCAGGTCCGCCTCCCTGTCACCTTCGGCCAGCGTGACAACTACCGCACCGAGCTCATCGACTTTGACGTCTCCCACATCCGCCTGCCGTACAACGCCATCCTTGGGTACCCAGCCTTGGCCAAGTTTATGGCAGTGACCAACCATGGCTACAACGTCCTCAAGATGCCAGGGAGCGGCAGCGTCATCACGGTCCCATGTGAAGAAAGAGATGCGGTGTGCTCCCTCGAGCGCGCCTACCAGGCTGCAGCAGTCGAAGACCCCGACAATGAAGGCACCTTGTACCCTCCCGAGGCCATCCCCAAGAAGAAGAAGAAGCAGCAGTTCCACCCAGGACCTCATGAGAGCGGCGTTTCAAGTGGCACCACCTCAGGATCTGCGCCCACAGTCGGGGCGCCCCCCTCCCTCGCATAGGAAGGCGCGCCCGGGGCCCTCCTCAGGCTAGGCTCGGGGGCTCTCTTCTGGAGGGCCTCAGACCTAGCCAACGTCACGAGGGAAGCGCTCGGGCACCACGTGGAGGCGTGCTTCGCTGCACGTTTCCCTCAAGAGGGCACGAGGCGTGGAGCGCCTAGTGCTCGGGAGTTCATCACCAAGGCGATCCAGGAGCTTCAAGGAGCAAGGACCAACGCGGTGACCGCCGCCCACCACCCGGCGCAGCCCCCCATCCTGGTGAGGACGGCGGGCTACGCGTCTGCATCGACATTCCAGGGCTCAACAGGGCCACATCTCAGGGACGTTTCTGGCCTTCGCGCGTTGGGCGGTGTGAGGGTCCACCTCACAGCTACGTTCGTATGCCATTTGGCCTGCCGAACGCGGCTGTCACCTTCCAGCGCCACCTGCGGAGCATTCTAGCAGCTCAGGAGGCCAGGCATCACGCTGTCCAGGAGGAGATGGCGACAGTTCTTCAGGAGCCACCTGGGGCTACGGAGCCTCCTGAGGCTCAGGACCCTGGTGGCTCATGAGGAGTAGCTTCTTCGGCGTGCATCTTCGGCTACTCCAACATCACTCCAGCTACGGTATCAAGTGACTCTTTCCAATTCATTCAGTTGGGGGCGCCCTTCGGGCAGCATTATCCCCAAGTCGCATGGGCCTGTCGCTGCGACATGTATCCTTTTGCATCTTTAGCTTGCTATGTTGGGAGTGCCTCTCGGGCTGCATCATCCCCAGGCCGCTCGGGCCCGTCCCGGTGGCATGTATATTTCTTGCATCTATCTAAGCTAACCTGCCTCTTTTTGCACGAGTCGTTCTATGATTGCCACCTGCTTATCCGGTACTTCGATGCCCCACCCGCGACCGCCCTCGTTACCACGGGAGCCGCGCGCCGGTTGTCTTTCTTTTGGATTCCTCGCATGAGTAGGCTAGGCACGGCGTCTGTGCTCAGGTCCGTCCCTGCAGCGTCGATAAACCCAACGACTGAGCTCTGTCTGGCGGGCCGGCCCTGTTCACGTCACCTCCTGGGGTCGTTGGTGCCTGGCCTCCTCATGTGATCACCTCAGGAAATTCATCCGGCGCAGGTTGCCTAACCATCTCGCAGGACCGCTGAAGCTATCAAGAAACAAGACCAGGCGCAACCTGCCTTGAGGTAGGGCCTCGTGTTGGGGAACATAGTAATTTCAAAAAAATTCCTACGCACACGCTAGATCATGGTGATGCATAGCAACGAGAGGGGAGAGTGTAGTCCACGTACCCTCGTAGACCGTAAGAGGAAGCGTTATGACAAGCGGTTGATGTAGTCGTACGTCTTCACGATCGACCGATCCTAGCACCGAAAGTACGGCACCTCCGTGATCTGCACACGTTCGGCTCGGTGACGTCCCACGAACTCACGATCCAGCAGAGTGTCGAGGGAGAACTTCATCAGCACGACGGCGTGATGACGGTGATGATGAAGCTACCGGCGCAAGGCTTCGCCTAAGCACTGCAACGATATGATCGAGGAGGATTATGGTGGAGGGGGGCACCGCACACGGCTAAGAGATCAATGATCAACTTGTGTTCTAGGGTGCCCCCCTGCCCTGGTATATAAAGGGGCAAGGGGGGAGGCCGGCCGGCCCTTGGGGCACGCCAAGGAGGGGAGGAGTCCTCCTCCTAGTAGGAGTAGGACTCCCCCTTTCCTAGTCCAACTAGGAGGAGGAAGGGGAAAGGAAGGAGAGGGAGGGAAAGAGGGGGCACCGCCCCCCCTCCTTGTCCAATTCAGACTCCCAAGGGGGGCGCGCGGCCAGACCTATGGCCCCTCCTATCTCTCTCTCACAAGGCCCATGTTGGCCCATTTGTTCCCCCGGGGGTTCCGGTAACCCCCCGACACTCCGATAATTATCCGGTGACCCCCGGAACTCATCCGGTGTCCGAATATAGTCATCCAATATATCAACCTTTATGTCTCGACCATTTCAAGACTCCTCGTCATGTCCGTGATCACATCCGGGACTCCGAACTATCTTCGGTACATCAAAACACATAAACTCATAATACCGATCGTCACCGAACGTTAAGCGTGCGGACCCTACGGGTTCGAGAACTAAGTAGACATGAGCGAGACACGTCTCCGGTCAATAACCAATAGCGGAACCTGGATGTTCATATTGGCTCCCACATATTCTACGAAGATCTTTATCGGTCAAACTGCATAACAACATACGTTGTTCCCTTTGTCATCGGTATGTTACTTGCCCGAGATTCGATCGTCGGTATCTCAATACCTAGTTCAATCTCGTTACCGGCAAGTCTCTTTACTCGTTTTGTAATGCATCATCCCGCAACTAACTCATTAGTCACATTGCTTGCAAGGCTTATAGTGATGTGCATTACCGAGAGGGCCCAGAGATACCTCTCTGACAATCGGAGTGACAAATCCTAATCTCGATCTATGCCTACTCAACAAGTACCATCGGAGACACCTGTAGAGCACCTTTATAATCACCCAGTTACGTTGTGACGTTTGATAGCACACAAAGTGTTCCTCCGGTATTCGGGAGTTGCATAATCTCATAGTCATAGGAATATGTATAAGTCATGACGAAAGCAATAGAAATGTACTAAACGATCAAGTGCTAAGCTAACGGAATGGGTCAAGTCAATCACATCATTCTCTAATGATGTGATCTCGTTAATCAAATGAAAACTCATGTCTATGGCTAGGAAACTTAACCATCTTTGATTCAACGAGCTAGTCAAGTAGAGGCATACTAGTGACACTCTGTTTGTCTATGTATTCACACATGTACTAAGTTTCCGGTTAATACAATTCTAGCATGAATAATAAACATTTATCATGATATAAGGAAATATAAATAACAACTTTATTATTGCCTCCAGGGCATATTTCCTTCACCTCGTGAGTCCCGCGCTAGCTCACGGGTGCCCGGACATACCTCATCTAGCCCTGCCGTGCAAGCCACGTGTCAGGGCGGGGCTGTACACGCCCCGGGGGCTCCACTCAGAGAGAGCCCTCACCCACGCACCAGTGGAAGCACCATGCTCCGCGCTGGCAGTCGAGGAGCGGCTATGCCCGTGCAAGTGCGGAAGCGCTACGCTCCGCGCTGGTGATAAACAACTGAGGGCGGCCCCATGGCCGTACCAACCTCAGGGAGCCACCCGGCTCAGTGTCCAGCCTCACCGCAACGCTCCCCCCTCAGGAGAGTCGTGCGAGGGGGCTGGGCACGGGGGCTACGCTCAGGCCTCGCCTAGCGTACGCCGCCCTGCCAGGTCCCTCGGACCTAGTCGTCGCGCACCTCTCCCGAGCGGGACCTCGGCGAGGACAGGTATGAAGATCTGTTTGAGCGTCAAGGGGGACTCCTGAGCATCGCGACTCAGGAGCCTAACTGGCCACGTAGCCCCTCACCCCCCGGTCCTTTCCTGGTGATCCGGACGGCCCAACGGTGGCTGAGGTATGCGCGGGGTCGGGCCCTGCCGACGTAGAACCCTAAGGCCTATTTCTGAATCTCCTTCCCGCGGGCCGTTTGCGCGTCAAGGGGGACTCCTGAGCATCGCGACTCAGGAGCCTAACTGGCCACGTAGCCCCTCACCCCTTGGTACCATCCTGGTGATCCGGATGGCCCAACGACCGCTGAGGTATGCGTGGAGTCGGGCCCTGCCGACGTAGAACATCAAGCAAACGGGAAGGAAATCGCGGAACCTAAATTATTACACAACATATTGTCCCCCAAACATCAAGCAGAGTTTTAACGCCTCCACGAGGCACGTCCCATGTCACATGGAAGTTCGCAGGAAATTGAAACGAGAAGGAGCGCCGTTCTCCACCAGCAAGCCTCTTCTTCAGCCTTGGGCGTCGTCGTCGAGGAGCGCCTTCCCGTCGGCAGCATCACCGTCAGCCATGTCGTTGGCCTTGGTCGCGGGATTGGCGGCGCCATCGGTTGGAGGTGTAGGCTCGACGGCGAGGAACTTCTTCAGCAAGGCTTCCACCTGGCCCTTCACGGCTTCGGCGGCGGCCGTGCAGCGCCCCTCATCCACAGGCTCGAGCAGGACACCAAGGTCGGCGTTGGGGTCGCGAAGGTAAAGGTGACTGAGGACACGCATCAGGGCCGATGATGAAAGCACGTGCGCTCCCCCCTCCACCATGGGGTCGATCCCGTCAACGACACCTTCGAGCGCCACGACGAGATAAGGAAGCAGCTGAGTGGGGCCTTCGTCGTCTGTTACCAGCGGCTTCTCCAAGCCCTTCTTGTAGAGTGCCCGCAGTGCCTCGCGGGATCTCTCCTCAAGGGACTTGGAGGCCGCGCGATCCTCAGCCAGAACCTTCGCCCTGGCTTCTAGCTGGGCCTTCTTTGCCTCCACCTTCTGCTCCAGTTTCTCCAGACGGCTGCGCTCTGCGGCCTGCGCCCTCGCCAACTGCTCCAACTCGGCGTCACAACCGGTGACGACGTCTTCTCGGGCCTTCATCTTCTCCTCCTCCGCCCTATGACTGCGAGACTCGGCCGCGCGCTCGTTGCGCATAATCTCCAGCTCGGCCTCCATCGACCGGCATCGCTCCTTGGTGGCTTCGGCATCCTTCAGCGCCGCCTCGCGAGCGGCTGCGGCTTGGTTGGTGGCTCGCTTGTCCTCCTCGGAAGCTGCCACGGCCTAGCTCAGCACCGCCCTGTTAGACACTTCGGAGTGCAGCTAGCCCGAGATCAGCTCCAGGCGCCCCGCCACCGGGCGATGGTCAGCTCCTTGAAGATCACCCCATAGCTGGGTCAGCGCAGAAAGAGCCTCCTCCAAAGCGTTAGGCGAAGCAGAAGGACCACGAGCTGGCGGTGTCACGGAGGAAGGAGGCAGCGCCGTCGCCAAGACTTGCGAGTGGATGGCGGCAGAGGAAGAAGCTAGGAGCTCCGGAGCCCGTGGTGTTGGGGAACGTAGTAATTTCAAAAAAATTCCTACGCACACATAGGATCATGGTGATGCATAGCAACAAGAGGGGAGAGTGTGTCCACGTACCCTCATAGACAGAAAGCGGAAGCGTTATGACAACGCGGTTGATGTAGTCGTACATCTTTACGATCCGACCGATCCAAGTACCGAACGCACGGCACCTCCGAGTTCAGCACACGTTCAGCTCGATGACGTCCCACGAACTCCGATCCAGCAGAGCTTCGAGGGAGAGTTCTGTCAGCATGACGGCGTGATGACGGCGATGATGATGCTACCAACGCAGGGCTTCGCCTAAGCACCGCTACGATATGATCGAGGTGGATTATGGTGAAGGGGGGCACTGCACACGGCTAAGAGATCAAGAGATCAATTGTTGTGTCTAGAGGTGCCCCCCCCCCCGCCCCCGTATATAAAGGAGGGAGGGAGAGGCCGGCCCTAGAGGGGGCGCGCCAAGTGTGGGGACTCCTACTAGGACTCCCAAGTCCTCGTAGGATTCCCCTTTCCTTTCCGAAGTAGGAGAGAAGGAAAGAGGGGCAGAGGGAGAAGGAAAAGGGGGCTGCACCCCTTGTCCAATTCGGACCAGAGGGGGGGCGCGCGCCTCCTTCCTTTTGGCCTCTCTCCTATATTCCCGTATGGTCCAATAAGGCCCAATACTTCTCCCGGTGAATTCCCGTAACTCCCCGATACTCCGAAAATACCCGAATCACTCGGAACCTTTCCGATATCCGAATATAGTCGTCCAACATATCAATCTTTACGTCTCGACCATTTCGAGACTCCTCGTCATGTCCCAGATCTCATCCGGGACTCCGAACTACCTTCGGTAGATCAAAACACATAAACTCATAATACCAATTGTCACAGAACTTTAAGCGTGCGGACCCTACGGGTTCGAGAACTATGTAGACATGACCGAGACATGTCTCCGGTCAATAACCAATAGCGGAACCTGGATGCTCATATTGGCTCCCACATATTCTACGAAGATCTTTATCGGTCAAACCGCATAACAACATACGTTGTTCCCTTTGTCATCGGTATGTTACTTGCCCGAGATTCGATCGTCGGTATCTCAATACCTAGTTCAATCTCGTTACCGGCAAATCTCTTTACTCGTTCCGTAATACATCATCCTGCAACTAACTCATTAGTTACAATGTTTGCAAGGCTTATAGTGATGTGCATTACCGAGTGGGCCCAGAGAGACCTCTCCAACAATCGGAGTGACAAATCCTAATCTCGAAATACGCCAACCCAACAAGTACCTACGGAGACACCTGTAGAGCACCTTTATAATCACCCAGTTACGTTGTGACGTTTGGTAGCACACAAAGTGTTCCTCCGGTAAACGGGAGTTGCATAATCTCATAGTCATAGGAACATGTATAAGTCATGAAGAAAGCAATAGCTACATACTAAACGATCAAGTGCTAAGCTAACGGAATGGGTCAAGTCAATCACATCATTCTCCTAATGATATGATCCCGTTAATCAAAGGACAACTCATGTCTATGGCTAGGAAACATAACCATCTTTGATCAACGAGCTAGTCTAGTAGAGGCATACTAGTGACACTCTGTTTGTCTATGTATTCACACATGTATCATGTTTCCGGTTAATACAATTCTAGCATGAATAATAAACATTTATCATGATATAAGGAAATAAATAATAACTTTGTTATTGCCTCTAGGGCATTGTCGGTGTACAAACGAAGGGGCGCACCTTTGTACCCCTTTACCTGTGCACGGGCAGTCGGAGCCGCGCCCACGGCCACACCAAGCAGAGCAGGGGGGAGAACCAAGGTAAAACCGAAGACCGAGGCAGCCAGAGCAACGCCAAGACCAAGGACGCAAAGAAGCAGAGGGGCGGAGCAGTTTCCCCAGGCAAGACCCTTGCTGGGGACGGCCTCAGCAGCCCCGGCAAGGCCCTTGCTGGGACAGCACGCCCAAACACCAATAGAGCGAGCCACCCTTGAGCCCACACCATCAACCACGTTGGGCCAGGGCTCGGGAGGCACCTCTGTGGTGGAATGCAGATCTATGTGAAGACAAGGAATACTCAAGATTAGATGAGGATTAGAAGACGACGACCCTCGGCAAGACCCTTGCCGAGGAAGGCCACCAGACCCCCGGCAAGGTCCTTGCCGGGGACGACAGCGCGCCACGACAAGACCCTTGTCGGGCCACCCGGCAAGGCCCTCACCGAGGATGCCAATGGGGCCACTGCCGGGCCCACACCAAGCAAGTTTCCACCGCCGTTCGCATGCAACTGCCAGCTCAACCAGCTGGGCAGGCACCTACGTGGCAACATGCAGCTCCCGGGCCAACTCATCAAGCGCCTGCATGGCGGCATGCAGATCTTCGTGGAGGCTCCACCACCGCGCCACCTCAGCTGCCTGCCTGCCTACATGGCGCCACATGCATCACTGGCCGGGGCGCGTGTCGAAGCGAGGAGGAGCGGCGACGGACGGGACGAGCCTCGCCCCCGTCCCCGATAAAGCTAGGGGACACCTCAGCGGCGCATTAAATGCGTATTTTCCTATAATACGAGCGATAAGCTCGCAATACTATACGCCTTTCCACCTCCTGTATGCCACTGTGGCAGCCCCTTTCGACTATAAAAGGAGGCCCATGGAATACTGGAGAAGGATTCGGCTCTTTGGGACCGCGCACCCCACCATAGCTAGTTCGAGAGCTCAAGAACTCTCTGAAATACACCCACCAAAGCAGGACTAGGGTTTTACGCATCCTCGCGGCCCGAACCTGGGTAAATGATCCTTATGCTGATTACTAATCCTGCTCTTCTCGCAACCCTGCGCCCCGGCAACCGTAGTAGGGATTCTTGTGATCCCATAGGTGTCGTTCCACACCGACATCTTTGGTGCGCCAGGTAGGGGGCGCAATTGTGAGAATCTGGTCTAGTAGTTAGCCTAGCGGTTCTTCGTCGCCAAGGCTCCCAAGAAGAAGACGGCCGCGGCGGTTGGCTCGTTGGGAGCCGAACGGCCCGTGCTAGTGCGGGCGAGCAGTGGGCCGGTCGCGGACAGGACCCGGGCCGCGGTCCGCGAGCACCAGCATCGCCCTGGCAGTCAGAGCCTGGCGAGCGGCGTCGTTCGCGCGCCAGATGACCGGCCGCACATCGCCAGATCCAAAGACGGAGCTGGCCCCCCCGCAGGCGGCGCGGGGCCCTCCAGGAGTGTCGTTGTGCCACCCCCGGGCGGCGCAGCGACCTCCAAGACGCCCACGCCGGCGACAACTGCGTGCTCTTCCCGTGATGTGCGCGATGAGCAGTGTCGCCACGCTGGTGACCCTGGGCACCACCGTGGGAAGAGCCTTGTGCGTCGTCCGCGGGATGAAGGAGTTCAGCCTGCCCGCCGAAATGCTGGCGAAAATGGCGCGCAGCCGCTTGGTCGTGACGGCGCTCCTTCTAACGTGGTTAGAAGTCGAAGCGCGCCGCGATCCACGCAGCTGTCGCCGCCGCCCACGCCAGCAGAAGCTTTGGCGCATGCGCAGCTGCTCCTCGACTTCCCTCCCGCTGCAGAGAAGATCGACGAGTGGAGGGCCACCATCCGGAGCCTCGTCGCCGTCGCCAACAAAGACGATCCGCGACCGGCGGGGCCCTCGGGTCGGCACTCCATCGAGCCACCACATGCTGGCGCTGGGAGGACCGGGGGAGCTGCGGCCACGGTGCACTCTCCTCCTCTTCGCCAGCCATCGCGGGCGTCTGCCCGTCGAGACGACGCATGCGATAACATCTCTATAGCGTCGTTCGACCCGCGGACCCGCCGTGACCAGCGCCAAGTTCTTCGAGAACGAGCTCACGAAGATGCTCGGACCACTATTGAGCGCCGGCGTGATACACGCCACCAGTCAGACAAGCGGGCGGGACCCGCTATGGACCACCCAGCACCGGGGGGGCTCCGGCGGCCTGCCTTACGAGGTGGGCTGCCCGGCCTTTACCCGTGAGTTGCGGCAGTTCCAGTGGCCGTCCCACCGCACGTTCAAGCCTGATGTCGGCGAGAAGTACACTGGCAGGACCCATCCGTCCGAGTTCCTCAGCATCTACACCATCGTGATGCAGGCGGCCGGAGCTCGCGACGACAAGGTGCTTGCCAATTATTTCCTGCTGGCACTGAAGCCCAATGTTATGTCTTGGCTGATGCACTTGCCGGCGGATTCCATTTCTTCTTGGTCGGATCTGTGCCATGAGTTTGTTGGCGCCTTCACAGGAGGCCACCAAGCTCATGGCCAGGCCAGTGATCTGCACATCATTCCCCAGAAGGAAGGGGAAACCCTGCGCAAGTACATCAAGAGATTCAGCCGGGTGCAGTATAACATCCCCGACGTTCATCCCGCCGCTGTGATCAGCGCGTTCCATCAGAACGTGCGCAACCGCAAGATGCGCGAAGAGCTGGCGATTACCAAGGTTAAGGATGTGGCTGAGCTCTATGTTCTGGCCGATAGATGTGCCCGGGCCGACGAGGGAAGGAAGTACCCCGGCGAAGACGCCGGCGCGGAAACCGACTACTGACGAAGACGCCGCCACCCCGACGAAGAAGGGCCGGCGTCGCAACAGGAAATGCAAGGGTAAGGCCGTACTTGCCGTCGAGCGGTCTGACGACACCAGCGCTGCCAAGAAGGTCAAGGCAGACGGCCCCGGCAAGGAGATTGCCGGGTGCGCCGCTTGCCGGGCCTTAGCAGCCACCGACAAGCCAGGGGGCTCCGGCAAGCAATACTGCAAGATCCACCGCACCAAGGGCCACGACCTCCAGAACTGCCGACAAGTCGAGCTGCTTGCTGAGAAGCAAAAAGCTGAGTACGAGAGGCGGGACAAGGAGAAGGGTCAGGACGGTGCCGAGGGATCCGGCAAGAAGCGTGGCGGCCAAGGAAGCCGCCCCGGCAAGGACAACCAGCAAGAGAGGCCCGCCCGGGGCCGTGACAAGAAACAAGAAGACGATGATCACGACGAGGACGACGAGTCCGGTGAGCAAGAGTTCCAGAAGGCTACGGAGGCCATGTGCGTCGATGGTGGCGCCTCGTTGCATACTTCTCACCGCCAGCTCAAACAGTGGGCGCGTGAGATTACAGCAGCGGAGCCGTCGTTCGACGCTCAGAAGCCGCTGAAGTGGTCCAGCACGCCCCTCATCTTTGATACCGAGGACCACCCTGACCGCACAACCGCGGTCGGGTGTTTGCCATTGTTGGTCATGCCAACGATACGCAACCTCAAGGTGAACAAGATGTTGGTTGACGGCGGGGCCGGCCTGAACTTGATCTCACCTGTCGTGATCAAAAGGCTGCAAATTCCTGATGGAGACCTCGAGGAAACGGGCACGTTTCAAGGGGTCAATCTGGGGAGGAGCCAGCCGAAGGGGAAGGTCACACTGCCCGTGACGTTTGGAGGAGAGTTGAACTACAGGACGGAGAGGATCATCTTCGACGTGGCCGAGATCCCCTTGCCCTACAACGGGATCCTCGGCCGCCCGGCACTAGCCAAGTTCATGGTGGCGTCACACTACGCCTACAACATGCTAAAGATGCCTGGGCCGTTGACCATCATCTCCATCCCCTCCGACAAGAAGGACGCGCTGATTTGCGCCGACCAACTCTACCGGGAAGCAGTCGCAGCAGCTGCCGTCAAGGCACCTGCTCCTGCCGCTGAAGGCCCGGGAGGGAAGAAGAAGCCCGGCAAGACCTCTCGCACCCACTCCGACAAGCACACCTCTTCAGAGTGTTGCGCTATCGTCGAGGATGTGCCAGGGAGCTCTACCGGCAAGAGCAAGAAATCCAGAGCCAAGCCACCGCAGACCAAGAAGGTGTCCGCCAGGGAGGACGGCACGGGAGGGGCCTTCACCATAGGCTCCACCCTCGACAGCAAATAGGAAGGCGCGCTCGTCACCTTCCTGCGGGCGAATGTCGACGTGTTTGCGTGGCAAGCGTCTGACATCCCCGGTGTTCCCAGGGAGGTGATTGAGCACCACCTAGCTGTCTGCCCTCATGCGCGGCCCGTCAAGCAGAAGGTCAGAAAGCAGGCTCTAGAGAGGCAGGAATTCATCACAGAGGAGACCAGGAAGTTGGAAGCGGCAGGTTTGGGGAGAGGAGTGCTCCACCCAACGTGGTTGGCCAATCCGGTAGTAGTGCGCAAGGCAAATGGGAAGTGGAGGTTGTGTATTGATTACACAGATATCAATAAGGCTTGTCCTAAAGACCCCTTCCCGTTGCCGTGCATTGACCAGATTGTTGACTCCACGGCCGGGTGTGATCTGTTGTCATTCCTTGATGTCTACTCAGGCTACCACCAAATCTTCATGACAAGAGAGGATGAAGAGAAGACAGCATTCATCACCCCATGTGGTACGTATTGCTTTTTACGGATGCCTTTCGGGTTGAAGAGTGCTGGCTCGACGTTTGCAAGAGCAGTCCAAATTGGTTTTGAACCTCAGCTCCATAGAAATATGGAGGCATACATGGATGACATAGTGGTCAAAACCAAGGATGGGCGAACTCTCGTGCAAGATCTGGAAGAGACATTTGCCAACCTGCGCAAGATCAACCTTAGTGGTCAAAACCAAGGACGGGCCAACTCTCGTGCAAGATCTGGAAGAGACATTTGCCAACCTGCGCAAGATCAACCTTAAGCTGAACCCTGAGAAGTGTGTCTTCGGTGTTCCGTCCGGCAAGCTTCTCGGATTCTTTGTGTCGCAGCGCGGGATCGAGGCAAACCCAGACAAAATCAAAGCTATTGAACAGATTGAGGCGCCCAAGCGGATTAAAGATGTATGTCGGCTCACTGGCTGTGTTGTTGCCATGTGCCGATTCATCTCCAAGTCCGCTGAGCATGCCCTTCCCTTCTTCAAAATCTTGAAGAAGGCAGGCCCAGTGGAGTGGACCCCAGAAGCCGAGGCGGCGTTGCAGGATCTGAAGAAATACCTTTCCTCCACACCAATACTGGTTGCGCCTAAACCACAAGAGCCGTTGCTGCTGTATCTAGCGGCGACGAATCAAGTGGTCAGCACCGCACTGGTGGCGCAGAGGGAGGTCGATGAAGAGGCAGTGGCAATGGCAGAACCAGCGGATGGCAAGCCAAAGATTCCCCCGGCAGGATGTCGGCAAGGCAAGGCCCCCGGCAGAGTCTGATGCCGCCGAGGCAGTGCCTGCGCAGTCGGTTGAGGTGGTGCAGAAGAAGAAGATGATGCAGCACCCGGTTTACTTTGTCAGCTCCCTCTTGCAGGGGGCCAGGTCGAGGTACTCCGGTGTGCAAAAATTGCTCTTCGGCCTCCTTATGGCCTCGAGGAAGCCGCGTCATTACTTCCAAGCCCACGAGATCACTGTCGTCACTCGCCTCCCATTGCAACGGATACTGCATAACCCAGATGCAACCGGAAGGATTGTGGAATGGGCCTTGGAGTTGTCAAGTTTTGGTTTGAAGTTTGAAAGCACCTCGACGATTCAGAGCGGGGTCCTGGCGGAGTTCATTGCAGAATGGACCTCAACGCCCGACGAAGAAATCCAGGAGACCGCTCTCCCCGGCAAGGAAGCAGACCGTGGCTGGATCATGTACTTTGATGGGGCTTTCTCGCTGCAAGGCGCCGGTGCAGGCGTGCTGCTCATCGCACCCATCGGAGAGCACCTCAAGTATGTGGTCCAGATGCACTTTGCCAGGGAGATGTCCACCAACAACACTGCAGAGTATGAGGGGCTACTTGCCGGTCTCAGGATCATGGCGGACCTCGGGGTTAAGAAGCTCATCGTCAGGGGTGACTCGCAGCTTGTTGTTAGATAGGTCAACAAGGATTACCAGAGCCCATTGATGGAGGCTTACGTAGATGAGGTGAGGAAGCTGGAGGAGCGCTTTGACGGTATCCAAGCGGAGCACGTCCCCCGAGTGGAGAACGACATCGCCGATTACCTGTCAAAGCGTGCTGCATTCAAGCTACCTGTGGAACCAGGTACCTTCTTGCTCCGGTTAACTCAACCATCCGTCGAGCCATCAACGGGGCAGAACAAGCGGAGGAAGTCAGGTCCTGGCAAGTACTTTCCTACCGAGCCCCCTGGGGCCGCCGGCAAGGGTGCTGCCGCGGACACCGAGCCTGCCAAAGGGCAACTGGCTCCGGCAGGGCGTCAAGCCCTGGCCATGGAGACAGCCACGCCCATGGCTGAGGAAATTCCTTTGGTCCTTGCCGTCGAGCCCCAGGCTCCGGCGTGGGCGCAGCATACTGTCCGATTCCTCCAAATAGGGGAACTTCCTGAGGAGCAGGAAGAAGCGGAAAAAGTAGCCCGCCGGTCCGCCCTGTATCAGTTCGTCGACGACGTCCTGTACAGGAGAAGGCCGAACGGCGTGAAATTAAGGTGCATCCCCCGGGAGGAAGGACTAGAGCTGTTGGCAGAGATACATGGAGGCATATGTGGCTCCCACATAGGGTCGAGGGCCCTTGCCGGGAAGGCGTTCCGGCAAGGTTTCTTCTGGCCCACCGCCCTCCAGGATGCGACGGCACTAGTAACCAAGTGTGAAGCGTGCCAGTTCCATTCAAAGAGACTTCATCAACCAGCTCAAGCCCTTCAAACAATCCCTCTCTCCTGGCCATTCTCGGTCTGGGGGCTCGACATACTGGGCCCCTTCCCCTGTGCTGTCGGGGGCTTTGAGTACTTGTACGTCGCAATCGACAAGTTCACAAAGTGGTCGGAAGTGGAAGCAGTGAGAAAGGTGACTGCTCAGTCAGTTATCATGTTTTTCAAGGGACTGGTCTGCCGTTTTGGTGTGCCGAACAGAGTCATCACCGACAACGGCACGCAGTTCACAAGCCACACCTTCATGCAATACATCCAAGACCTCGGCAGCAAGGTCTGTTTTGCTTCCGTGGCACACCCCCGGAGCAACGACCAAGCAGAGAGAGAGAATGCTGAAGTGTTGTGAGGCCTAAGAACAAAGACTTTTGACAAGCTGCGCAAGAGCGGAAGGCGCTGGATTGATGAATTGCCGGTGGTTCTTTGGTCGATCAGGACGACGCCAAATCGAGCCACCAGCCAGACACCTTTTGCCCTGGTATACGAGGCAGAAGCAGTTCTCCCCACGGAACTCATATACGGGTCACCTCGAGTGCTCGCTTATGATGAGCTTGAGCAAGAGCAGTTGCGCCAAGATGACGCGACACTCCTTGAGGAAGATCGTCTTCGGGCGGCTGTGAGAGCAGCACGCTACCAGCAAGCATTGCGCTGCTACCATAGCCGCAAGGTTCATGCCCGAAGCTTTGAGGAAGGCGACCTTGTTCTTTGGCGTGTTCAGTCGGCCAAGAATTCCAACAAGTTGACGCCAAAGTGGGAAGGCCCTTATCGAGTAATATGAGTCACCAGGCCCGGCGCAGTCCGCCTGGAGACCGAAGATGCTGTCCCAGTGAGCAACTCCTGGAACATCGAGCATCTTCGCAAGTTTTACCCATAAGGCGCGGCTTGCCGGGCCTCCCGGCAAGCCACCTTTTGTACAAGCTTTGCCGGCAAGGCATGTAACCCTTTGTACAAAGCCAGGCGCAGACCCTGAGCATACATAAATGAAGCGCTGGCACCCTAAGTTATAGCATGCATGCTAGGTCGAGTCTCTTCCTTGGTTAGGGTTGATAGTGCTTACTGGCGACTAACCCCTAGCCTAGAGGTCGAGTGCGCGTCTCTCTGTTCTTTTCTGTCCTCTTTTGGTTCGCAGGGCACATGAGCGCTTCTGCTGAGCCACTTGGAAGAAAAGGCACGGACCGGCGTCCTAACCCTGGCAAACCAAAGTTGCCGGGGGCTGCAAGTATAAGGATCCAACCGCGGCAAGATGAGGTTGCCGGGGGCTGCAGATCCAGATAAGTCTTTTATCCTCTATCATGCATTTCGTTATGAAACTGGGATATGTGAAACATCATTTTATTTCTAGGCGACCGTGCTCCCCTTTTCTATACCCAAGGATTATCTCCTAGGCCCGGATTTGGTTGTAGTCGCGGCGGTAAGGAAATAGAACGAGGAGCCTAAGCCCGCTTCATCCCTGCCTCCGCCAAGGGCGCGAGAATGGTCGAGCGAAGTGGGGAGACGGCAAGGCCTGTTGTCGGGTGGAAGACGTTTATCTTAAATAGTAACAAGGATTCGCTCCTTGTCGTGGGTTCCATCCACGAACGAAAACCCCGGCAAACACCCCTTTTTCATTAAAAACACCCCGTGCAGGTACAGTTCATACGAGATGAAAAAAGATGAACAAGGGGGATTACAAGCTTTAAATTTAACATTACCCGAGGGCTTACAGATTAAAAAAGAGATAAGATGCCCGTAATCCCTTTCTTGTCCCTCTCCTCAGGAGGCAGGTCAAGGAGGCAAAAGGGCAAAAGGGGCGCCTAGGCGAGCTACGAGCAGCAGAAAGCGCCAAGAGAACACCTCGGTGGCCGCCCACGGATGGGCCGGTGATGACGGTGCCGGGAAAGGAGCTGGAAGACGAAGCGGCAGGACCGGCAATACGCGATGAAGGCGTCGGTGCCCGCTGTTGGGGAACATAGCAATAATTCAAAATTTTCTACGCATCACCAAGATCAATCTATGGAGTCATCTAGCAACGAGAGAGAGGAGTGCATCTACATACCCTTGTAGATCGCGAGCGGAAGCGTTCAAGAGAACGGGGTTGATGGAGTCGTACTCGTCGTGATCCAAATCACCGATGATCCTAGCGCCGAACGGACGGCACCTCCGCGTTCAACACACATATGGAGCAGCGATGTCTCCTCCTTCTTGATCCAGCAAGGGGGAAGGAGAGGTTAATGGAGATCCAGCAACACGACGGCGTGGTGGTGGAAGTAGCGGGATTCCAACAGGGCTTCGCCAAGCGCTACGGGAGGAGGGAGATGTGTCACGGGAGGGCGAGGGAGGCGCCAGGGCTTATATATTGCTGCCCTCCCTCCCCCCCACTATATATAGGGCCAAGGGAGAGGGGGGCACAGCCTTGGCCCTTCCTCCAAGGAAGGGTGCGGCCAGGGAGGAGTCCATCCTCCCCAAGGCACCTCGGAGGTGCCTTCCCCCTTTAGGACTCTCCCTTTTCCTTATCTCTTGGAGCATGGGCCTCTTGGGGCTGGTGCCCTTGGCCCATATAGGCCAAGGCGCACACCCCTACAGCCCATGTGGCCCCCCGGGGCTGGTGGACCCCCGGACCCCTTTCGGCACTCCCGGTACAATACCGATAATGCGCGAAACTTTTCCGGCGACCAAAATAAGACTTCCCATATATAAATCTTTACCTCCGGACCATTCCGGAACTCCTCGTGACGTCCGGGATCTCATCCGGGACTCCGAACAACTTTCGGGTTACCGCATACTAATATCTCTATAACCCTAGCGTCACCGAACCTTAAGTGTGTAGACCCTATGGGTTCGGGAGACATGCAGACATGACCGAGACGACTCTCCGGTCAATAACCAACAGCGGGATCTGGATACCCATGTTGGCTCCCACATGCTCCTCGATGATCTCATCGGATGAACCACGATGTCGAGGATTCAATCAATCCCGTATACAATTCCCTTTGTCTATCGGTATGTTACTTGCCCGAGATTCGATCGTTGGTATCCCGATACCTTGTTCAATCTCGTTACCGGCAAGTCTCTTTACTCGTTCTATAACACATCATCCCGTGATCAACTCCTTGGTCACATTGTGCACATTATGATGATGTCCTACCGAGTGGGCCCAGAGATACCTCTCCGTTTACACGGAGTGACAAATCCCAGTCTCGATTCGTGCCAACCCAACAGACACTTTCGGAGATACCTGTAGTGCACCTTTATAGCCACCCAGTTACGTTGTGACGTTTGGTACACCCAAAGCATTCCTACGGTATCCGGGAGTTGCACAATCTCATGGTCTAAGGAAATGATACTTGACATTAGAAAAGCTTTAGCAGACGAACTACACGATCTTGTGCTAGGCTTAGGATTGGGTCTTGTTCATCACATCATTCTCCTAATGATGTGATCCCGTTATCAACGACATCCAATGTCCATGGTCAGGAAACCGTAACTATCTATTGATCAACGAGCTAGTCAACTAGAGGCTTACTAGGGACATGGTGTTGTCTATGTATCCACACATGTATCTGAGTTTCCTATCAATACAATTTTAGCATGGATAATAAACGATTATCATGAACAAGGAAATATAATAATAACCAATTTATTATTGCCTCTAGGGCATATTCCCAACAGTCTCCCACTTGCACTAGAGTCAATAATCTAGTTCACATCACCATGTGATTAACACTCACAGGTCACATCACCATGTGACTAACATCCAAAGAGTTTACTAGAGTCATCAATCTAGTTCACATCACTATGTGATTAACACTCAGTGAGTTCTGGTTTGATCATGTTATGCTTGTGAGAGAGGTTGTAGTCAACGGGTCTGAACCTTTCAGATCCGTGTGTGCTTTACAAATATCTATGTCATCTTGTGGATGCTACCACGCGCTACTTGGAGCCATTTCAAATAACTGCTCTACTATACGAATCCGGTTTACTACTCAGAGTCATCCGGATTAGTGTCAAAGTTCGCATCGACGTAACCCTTTACGACGAACTCCTTTTCACCTCCATAATCGAGAAAATTCCTTAGTCCACTAGATACTAAGGATAAGTTCGACCGCTGTCATGTGATCCATTCCCGGATCACTATTGTACCCATTGACCAACTCATGGCAAGGCACACTTCATGTGTGGTACACAGCATAGCATACTGTAGAGCCTACGTCTAAAGCATAGGGGACGACCTTCGTCCTTTCTCTCTCTTCTGCTGTGGTCAGGTCTTGAGTCTTACTCAATACTCACACCTTGTAACACAACCAAGAACTCCTTCTTTGCTAATCTATTTTGAACTCTTTCAAAATCATGTCAAGGTGTGCGTTCTTTGAAAGTATCATCAGGCGTCTTGATCTATCTCTATAGATCTTGATGCCCAATATGTAAGCAGCTTTATCCAGGTCTTCCTTTGAAAAACTCCTTTCAAACAACCCTTTATGCTTTCCAGAAATTCTACATCATTTCGGATCAACAATATGTCATTCACATATACTTACCAGAAATGTTGTACCGCTCCCACTCACTTTATTGTAAATACAAGTTTCTAACAAACTTTGTATAAACCCAAAAACTTTGATCACTCCATCAAAGCATATATTCTGACTCCGAGATGCTTGCTCTAGTCCATGGAAGGATCGCTGGAGCTAGCATACCTTTTAGCATCCTTAGGATCGACAAAACCTTTCTGATTGTATCACATACAACCTTTCCTTAAGAAAATCGTCGAGCAAACAATGTTTTGACATCCTATCTGCAAGATTTCATAAATAATGCAGTAACTGCTAATATAATTCCAACAGACTCTTAGCATCGCTACGAGTGAGAAAAATCTCATCGTAGTCAACTCCTTGAACTTGTCGGAAAACATCTTAACGACAAGCCAAGCTTTCTTAATGGTGACACTTACCATCATTGCCTGTCTTCCCTTTAAAATCCATCTGTACCCAACAGCCTTACAACCATCAAGTAGTTCTTTCAAAGTCTATACTTTGTTTTCATACATGGATCCTCTCGGATTTTATGGCCGCAAGCCATTCGTCGGAATCCGGGCCCACCATCACTTCTCCATAGCTCGTAGGTTCATTGTTGTCTAGCAACATGACTTCCAAGACAGGATTACGTACCACGCTGAAGTAGTACGCATCCTTTGTCGTCCTATGAGGTTTGGTAGTGACTTGATCTGAAGTTTCATGATCACTATCATAAGCTTCCACTTCAATTGGTGTAGGTGCCACAGGAACAACTTCCTGTGCCCTGCTACACATTAGTTGAAGTGACGGTTCAATGACCTCATCAAGTCTCCACCATCCTCCCACTCAATTCTTTCGAGAGAAACTTTTCCTTGAGAAAGGACCTGTTTACTTCCAGATCTGAAACAGGAGGTATACCCAACTGTTTTGGGTATTCTATGAAGATGCATTTATCCGCTTTGGGTTCGAGCTTATCAGCCTGAAACTTTTTCACATAAGCGTCGCAGCCCCAAACTTTTAAGAAACGACAATTTAGGTTTCTCTAAACGGTGTCGTCTCAACGGAATTGTGTGGTGCCCCTTTTAAAGTGAATGCGGTTGTCTCTAATGCCTAACCCATAAACGATAGTGGTAATTCGATAAGAGACATCATGGTATGCACCATATCCAATAGGGTGCAGTTATGATGTTCGGACACACCATCACACTGTGGTGTTCCAGGCGGTATTAATTTTGAAACACTTTCCACAATGTCTTAATTGTGTGCCAAACTCGTAACTCAGATATCTCTATGATCATATCATAGACATTTTATCCTCTTGTTACGACGATCTTCAACCTCACTCTGAAATTACTTGAACCTTTCAATAATTCAGACTTGTGTTTCATCAAGTAAATATTCTCAGCATCTACTCAAATCATCTGTGAAGTAAGAACATATCGATATCCACTGCGTGCCTCAGCACTCATTGGACTGCACACATCAAATGTATTACTTCCAACAAGTTGCTCTCTTGTTCCATCTTACTGAAAACGAGGCCTTTCAGTCATCTTGCCCATGTGGTATGATTTGCATGTCTCAAGTGATTCAAAATCAAGTGAGTCCAAACGATCCATCTACATGGAGTTTCTTCATGCATATATACCAATAGACATGGTTCGCATGTCTCAATCTTTTCAAAAACGAGTGAGTCCAAAGATCCATCTACATGAAGCTTCTTCATGCGTTCTATACCAATATGACTCTAATGGCAGTGCCACAAGTATGTGGTACTATCATTACTATTTTATATCTTTTGGCACGAACATGTGTATCACTGCGATCGAGATTCATTTTAGGTGCAAGACCGTTGAAGGTATTATTCAAATAAACAGAGTAACCATTATTCTCCTTAAATGAATAAACGTATTGCGATAAACATAATCCAATCATGTTTATGCTCAACGCAAACACCAAATAACAATTATTTAGGTTTAACACCAATCTCGATGGTAGAGGGAGCATGCGATGCTTGATCACATCAACCTTGGAAACACTTCCAACACATATCGTCATCTCACCTTTAGCTAGTATCCGTTTATTCCGCAGCTTTTATTTCGAGTTACTAACACTTAGCAACCGAACCGGTATCTAATACCCTGGTGCTACTAGGAGTACTAGTAAAGTACACATTCATATAATGTATATCCAATATACTTCTGTCGACCTTGCTTGCCTTCTCATCTACCAAGTATCTAGGGTAGTTCTGCTTCGGTGACCGTTCCCCTCATTACAGAAGCACTTAGTCTCGGGTTTGGGTTCAACCTTGGGATTCTTTACTAGAGCAGCAAATGATTTGCTGTTTCATGAAGTATCCCTTTTTGCCCTTGCCCTTCTAGAAACTAGTGGTTTTACTAACCATCAACAATTGATGCTCCTTCTTGATTTCTACTTTCGCGGTGTCAAACATCGCGAGTTGCTCAAGGATCATCATGTCTATCCCTGATATGTTATAGTTCATCACGAAGCTCTAATAGCTTGGTGGCAGTGACTATGGAGAACCAGCACTATCTCATCTGGAAGATTAACTCCCACTCGATTCAAGTGATTGTAGTACTCAGACAATCTGAGCACATGCTCAACGATTGAGCTTTTCCCCCTTAGTTCGCAGGCTTAAGAAACTTGTCAGAGGTCTCATACCTCTTGACGTGGGCAATAGTCTGAAATCCCAATTTCAGTCTTCGAAACATCTCATATGTTTTGCGACGTTTCAAAACGTCTTTGGTGCCACAATTCTAAACCGTTAGCATTACGCATTGAACTATCATGTAGTCATCAAAACGTGTATGTCAGATGTTTCGCAACATCTACAGACGACGCTGAGGTTCAGCACACCAAGCGGTGCATTAAGGACATAAGCCTTCTGTGCAGCAATGAGGACAATCCTCAGTTTACGGACCCAGTCCGCATAATTGCTACTACGAACTTCCAACTAAATTTTCTCTAGGAACATATCTTAGTAGAACTAAAGCATAAGCTACGACATAATTTGCAAAGACCTTTTGACTATGTTCATGATAATTAAGTTCATCTGATTATTTAATGAACTCCCACTCAGATAGACATCCCTCTAGTCATCTAAGTGATACATGATCCGAGTCAAACTAGGCTGTGTCCGATCATCACGTGAGACGGACTAGTCATCATCGGTGAACATCTCCATGTTGATCGCATCTACTATACGACTCATGTTCGACCTTTCGATCTCTTGTGTTCCGAGGCCATGTCTGTACATGCTAGGCTCGTCAAGTCAACCTAAGTGTTTCGCATGTGTTCCGAGTCCATGTCTGTACATGCTAGGCTCGTCAACACCCGTTGTATTCGAACGTTAGAATCTATCACACCCGATCATCACGTGGTGCTTCGAAACAACGAACCTTCGCAACAGTGCACAGTTAGGGGGAACACGTCTCTTGAAATTTTAGTGAGGGATCATCTTATTTATGCTACCGTCGTTCTAAGCAAATAAGATGTAAACATGACAAACATCACATGCAAATCATAAAGTGACATGATATGGCCAATATCATCTTGCGCCTTTGATCTCCATCTTCGAGGCGCGGCATGATCACCTTTGTCACCGGCATGACACCATGATCTCCATCATCATGATCTCCATCATTGTGTCTTCACGAAGTTGTCTCGCCAACTATTACTTCTACTACTATGGTTAACGGTTAGCAATAAAGTAATTACATGGCGTTTTTCATTGACACGCAGGTCATACAATAAATTAAGACAACTCCTATGGCTCCTGCCGGTTGTCATACTCATCGACATGCAAGTCGTGATTCCTATTACAAGAACATGATCAATCTCATACATCACATATATCATTCATCACATCCTTTTGGCCATATCACATCACATAGCATACCCTGCAAAAACAAGTTAGACGTCCTCTAATTGTTGTTGCATGTTTTACGTGACTGCTATGGGATTCTAGCAAGAACGTTTCTTACCTACGCAAAAGCCACAACGTGATATGCCAATTTCTATTTACCCTTCATAAGGACCCTTTTCATCGAATCCGATCCGACTAAAGTGGGAGAGACAGACACCCGCTAGCCACCTTATGCAACTAGTGCATGTCAGTCGGTGGAACCTGTCTCACGTAAGTATACGTGTAAGGTCTGTCCGGGCCACTTCATCCCACGATGCCGCCGAATCAAGATAAGACTAGTAACGGCAAGTAAATTGACAAAATCGACGCCCACAACTACTTTGTGTTCTACTCGTGCATAGAAACTACGCATAGACCTAGCTCATGATGCCACTGTTGGGGAACGTAGCAATAATTCAAAATTTCCTACGCATCACCAAGATCAATCTATGGAGTCATCTAGCAAAGAGAGAGAGGAGTGCATCTACATACCCTTGTAGATCACGAGCGGAAGCGTTCAAGAGAACGGGGTTGATGGCGTCGTACTCGTCGTGATCCAAATCACCGATGATCCTAGTGCCGAACGGACGGCACCTCCGCGTTCAACACACATACGGAGCAACGACGTCTCCTCCTTCTTGATCCAGCAAGGGGGAAGGAGAGGTTAATGGAGATCCAGCAGCACGACGGCGTGGTGGTGGAAGTAGCGGGATTCCAACAGGGCTTCGCCAAGCGCTGCGGGAGGAGGGAGATGTGTCACGGGAGGGAGAGGGAGGTGCCAGGGCTTAGATATTGCTGCCCTCCCTCCCCCCCCCCCCACTATATATAGGGCCAAGGGAGAGGGGGGCTGCAGCCTTGGCCCTTCCTCCAAGGAAGGGTGCGGCCAGGGAGGAGTCCATCCTCCCCAAGGCACCTCGGAGGTGCCTTCCCCCTTTAGGACTCTCCCTTTTCCTTATCTCTTGGCGCATGGGCCTCTTGGGGCTGGTGCCCTTGGCCCATATAGGCCAAGGCGCACACCCCTACAGCCCATGTGGCCCCCCAGGGCTGGTGGACCCCCTTGGTGGACCCCCGGACCCCTTTCGGCACTCCCGGTACAATACCGATAATGCGCGAAACTTTTCCGGCGACCAAAATAAGACTTCCCAGATATAAATCTTTACCTCCGGACCATTCCGGAACTCCTCGTGACGTCCGGGATCTCATCCGAGACTCCGAACAACTTTCGGGTTACTGCATACTAATATCTCTATAACCCTAGCGTCACCGAACCTTAAGTGTGTAGACCCTACGGGTTCGGGAGACATGCAGACATGACCGAGACGACTCTCCGGTCAATAACCAACAGCGGGATCTGGATACCCATGTTGGCTCCCACATGCTCCTCGATGATCTCATCAGATGAACCACGATGTCGAGGATTCAATCAATCCCGTATACAATTCCCTTTGTCTATCGGTATGTTGCCCGAGATTCGATCGTTGGTATCCCGATACCTTGTTCAATCTCGTTACCGGCAAGTCTCTTTACTCGTTCCGTAACACATCATCCCGTGATCAACTCCTTGGTCACACTGTGCACATTATGATGATGTCCTACCGAGTGGGCCCAGAGATACCTCTCCGTTTACACGGAGTGACAAATCCCAGTCTCGATTCGTGCCAACCCAACAGACACTTTCGGAGATACCTGTAGTGCACCTTTATAGCCACCCAGTTACGTTGTGACGTTTGGTACACCCAAAGCATTCCTACGGTATCCGGGAGTTGCACAATCTCATGGTCTAAGGAAATGATACTTGACATTAGAAAAGCTTTAGCAGACGAACTACACGATCTTGTGCTAGGCTTAGGATTGGGTCTTGTCCATCACATCATTCTCCTAATGATGTGATCCCGTTATCAACGACATCCAATGTCCATGGTCCGGAAACCGTAACCATCTATTGATCAACGAGCTAGTCAACTAGAGGCTTACTAGGGACATGGTGTTGTCTATGTATCCACACATGTATCTGAGTTTCCTATCAATACAATTTTAGCATGGATAAACGATTATCATGAACAAGGAAATATAATAATAACCAATTTATTATTGCCTCTAGGGCATATTTCCAACACCCGCGTACTCCGAGTTGATGGCCTTGCCGCCCGCCCTCTTCCTCTTCCGCAGCCTCCCGAAGCCAGCCGCCCAAGGAGACGGCCTCGAGAAGTTCAAGGAGCTGGCCCCTCCCCCGGCAAAACTCTGCCGGAAGAGCGGCCAGGTGCAGATGCTGCTGCTGCCGCACCCGCCAAGGCGCGGGGCGTCCGACGCCTAGTCGGACTCGTCCCCGTCATCTGCCCCGCTGTCCTCCTCATCGCTTTCGCTCAAGGAAGAGCTTCCGTCGTCGGAATATCCGTCGGAGGAGCTCTCCACGCAGCACTTCAGGCGAGTCCCGAAGTCTCCGAAGACCTTGACGGAGAGCAGGCCGTCCTACATTAATTTGAAGTAGAGGACGAGCCCCGCTGTAAGGCTGTGGATGCGAGCGAATTTCTTCCATCCACGACGGAGATACATGACCCGAGGAGCCGGGAAGTCGACGTCGACCCGCGTGCACCCATTCCCGCAGCCCCTGTGCAATCTGAGGGATTGGGGCGGGTCACGCTCCATCTCCCGAGCGAACGGGGCAGGAAGACGAAGACGGCGACGCGGAGGCCGGCGCAGCCTGATGAAGAACTCGCGGGGCTAGTCTCCGACATGGCCTTCCATCGGAAAAGGCATCATTGCTGGGGGCGAAGCCGGCGCGCCGCCCCGTCCTCCTCTTCCCTGAGCACCACGACCTCTGCCCCGGCCTCGCCCCCTCCCCCTTCCCCTCGCGGCCGGCTCCACCACCACGGGCTTAGAGGAGGAGGGACGCGTTGTCGAGCAGCGACCCTCGCCTCCACCGTCGAGGGACCGGGATTCCCTTTCTCCATGGCGAGTGAAAGGAAGAAGCAGAAGCAGGAGGGGGTAGATGACAGAAGAATGGGGGATGCCATCCCCCTTCCCCCTCCTTATAGAGGGGCGGGGTCGGGGCTCGGCCGCCCCGCTCGGCCAATCCAGCCACCAGGGGCGCAGGGAATCGAGACCGACCCGCTGCCCCAATCAGTGACGACCCGGTTTCCCGCCTCCACCGCTTGCCACCGCGACCCAGCCCCGCATAGTAAATGAGCCGCACCTCCACGCCTCCCTCTTTTTATGGGGAAGACGCGTGCCGCCTCTCTACCATGATGTGAGGCATGCATGCGGAAACTGCCCCACGCATGACGCCCACGTCACGCGCACCCCTCCACACCGTGCCATGCCGCGCATGGGTCGTGGGAAGCGCAGCGCGCGAAAAGTTTTACCGCGGTAAAAACCGCCCCGCCTGCCCACGCACCGTTTTGGGCCTGGCCCAACAACGTGTCGCGCTCATGTGTGGCCCAGGCCCGGGGGATCTTGTCGGTGTACAAACGAAGGGGCGCACCTTTGTACCCCTTTACCTGTGCACGGGCAGTCGGAGCCGCGCCCACGGCCACACCAAGCAGAGCAGGGGGGAGAACCAAGGTAAAACCGAAGACCGAGGCAGCCAGAGCAACGCCAAGACCAAGGACGCAAAGAAGCAGAGGGGCGGAGCAGTTTCCCCAGGCAAGACCCTTGCCGGGGACGGCCTCAGCAGCCCCGGCAAGGCCCTTGCTGGGACAGCACGCCCAAACACCAATAGAGCGAGCCACCCTTGAGCCCACACCATCAACCACGTTGGGCCAGGGCTCGGGAGGCACCTCTGTGGTGGAATGCAGATCTATGTGAAGACAAGGAATACTCAAGATTAGATGAGGATTAGAAGACGACGACCCTCGGCAAGACCCTTGCCGAGGAAGGCCACCAGACCCCCGGCAAGGTCCTTGCCGGGGACGACTGAGGGAGTCCTAGATTAGGGGGTCCTCGGACGGCCGGACTATGTACTTTAGCCGGACTGTTGGACTATGAAGATACAAGACTCAAGACTTCCTCCCGTGTCCGGATGGGACTCTTCTTTGCGTGGAAGGCAAGCTTGGCAATACGGATATGTAGATCTCCTCCCTTGTAACCGACTCTGTGTAACCCTAGCCCCCTCCGGTGTCTATATAAACCGGAGGGTTTAGTCCGTAGGACAAGAACAATCATAATCATAGGCTAGCTTCTGGGGTTTAGCCTCTACGATCTCGTGGTAGATCAACTCTTGTAATACTCATATCATCAAGATCAATCAAGCAGGAAGTAGGGTATTACCTCCATCGAGAGGGCCCTAACCTGGGTAAACATTGTGTCCCCCGCCTCCTGTTACCATCCGCCTTAGACGCACAGTTCGGGACCCCCTACCCGAGATCCGCCGGTTTTGGCACCGACATTGGTGCTTTCATTGAGAGTTCCACTGTGCCGTCACCATAAGGCTTGATGGCTCCTTCGATCATCGACAACGATGCAATTCAGGGTGAGGTTTTTGCTCCCCGGGGTAGATCTTCGTATTCGGCGGCTTCGTACTGCGGGCCAACTCGCTTGGCCATCTGGAGCAGATCGAAAGCTACGCCCCTGGCCGTCAGGTCAGGTTTGGAAGCTTGAACTATACTGCCGACATCCGTGGAGACTTGATCTTCGACGGATTCGAGCCCATGTCAGGTGCGCCGCACAGTCACGATGGGCATGACTTAGCTCTGCCGTCGGACAGTGTTCAGGAGATCCCACCTGTAGCTACTCCAGCTCTCAATCCGGAGCAGATTGCGCCGTCCGAGGAGGGTGGATGGACCCCGCCACGGAGACCGCACACTCAGCGGCGATAGAGCCGAATACTGACTTCACCACCTATGAGACCCGTGTTGCCGGACACCTGGATTCCTCGCCGGCCACGGGCTCCGAACCGCCTGCATCCGTGCCTATCGAATCTGATTGGGCACCGATCATGGAGTTTTCCTCCGCGGATATCTTTCAACACTCGCCACTGGGCAACGTGCTAAATTCATTAAGGTCTCTCTCCTTGTCTGGATACCCTTGGCCGAACTATGTCCAGCTTGAGTGGGAAGCGGACGACGAGGAAATTCGTTCCCCACCCACCACCCACTTAATAGCCACTGTCGATGACTTAACCGACATGCTCGATTTCGGCTCCGAAGACATCGACGGTATGGACGACGATGCAGGAGACGAACAGGAACCACCGCCCACAGGGCGCTAGACTGCCACCTCATCATATGATATATACATGGTGGACACCCCCAAAGAAGGCGATGGCGATAAAGCAACAGAGGATAATCCCTCCAAGAAGCAATTCAAGCACCGGCGTCAGCGGCGCCGCTCTAAGTCCCGCCATAGCAAAAGCAGCGATACCGGCACAAGAGACAATAACGCTCCAGATAGTGCCGAAGACGAAGACAATCCCTCCCAGCCAGGCATCGAGCGGGAGGATGGGTAGGCCAGCCCTCAAGAACAGGCAGCAGACGGAGAATCAGAGGATGACAATTACATGCCTCTCTCCAAAGATGAGGTGAGCCTCGGCGACGAAGAATTTATCATGCCTGAGGACCCCGTCGAGCAGGAGCACTTCAAGCACCGGCTTATAGCCACAGCAAATAGCCTGAAGAAAAAGCAACAACAGCTTCGAGCTGACCAAGAACTGCTAGCAGATAGATGGACCGAGGTCCTGGCGGTCGAGGAATACGAACTCGAACGCCCAACCAAGAGTTACCCAAAGCGCAGGTTGCTACCCCAACTCGAGGAGGAAGCATTAAAACCTACATTACCAGCGTATGATGCGGCTGATCAGCCACCTCGTGGCCGAGACAGAGTGGCATATCAGCCCGAAGTCCAGCCCGCACCCCATCGCCATTCAAACAAAAACACCAAGGCCGGGGGCAACACGCGGGACCTGCGAGACGTATTGGAAAACAAAGCAGGACATACAAGATCAATCTACGGATCACGGGGGCGCGCCCCAACGCGTGACGATGATCGTCACGCCGGATACACTAAAAGCAAATCCCGCCAGGCGGAATACAGTAGACAAGACTCGTATGAACTGCGTCGTGACATAGCCCGACACAGAGGCGCCGCACACCCCCTATGCTTCACCGATGAAGTGATGGATCACGAATTCCCAGAAGGATTTAAACCCGTGAACATTGAATCATATGATGGTACAACAGACCCCGCGGTATGGATCGAGGATTTCCTCCTCCACATCCACATGGCCCGCGGCGACGATCTGCATGCCATCAAGTACCTACCACTAAAACTCAAAGGACCAGCTCGGCATTGGCTGAATAGCCTGCCAGCAAACTCCATTGGCAGTTGGGAGGATTTGGAAGATGCATTCCTTGACAACTTCCAGGGCACTTATGTGCGACCACCGGATGCTGATGACTTGAGCCATATAACTCAGCAGCCAGGGGAATCGGCCAGGAAATTCTGGACCCGGTTCCTAACTAAAAAGAACCAAATTGTCGACTGTCCGGATGAAGAGGCCTTAGCGGCATTTAAGCATAACATCCGTGACGAGTGGCTTGCCCGGCACCTCGGCCAAGAGAAGCCGAAGTCTATGGCAGCCCTCACGACAATCATGACCCGCTTTTGCGCGGGCGAGGACAGTTGGCTGGCTCGCAGCAACAACACATCAAGAAATCATGGCAATTCAGATGCCAAAGATAGTAACGGCAGACCACGTCGCAACAGACACAAGCACCGCAACAACGGCGACAACGCCGAAGACACGACAGTTAATGCCGGATTCAGTGGCTCTAAATCCGGTCAGCGGAAGACACCGTTCAAAAGAAGCAATCCGGGCCCGTCCAGTTTGGACCGCATACTCCATCGCTCGTGTCAAATTCAGGGCACCCCCGATAAGCCAGCCAATCACACCAACAGACAATGCTGGGTGTTCAAGCAGGCCGGCAAGTTGAATGCCGAAAACAAGGACAAGGGGCTGCATAGCGACAACGAGGAGGAGACTCGGCCGCTGAACACAGGAGGACAGAAAGTTTTCCTCCACAAGTGAAAATGGTGAACATGATATACGCAACCCATATTCCCAAGAGGGAACTGAAGCGTGCACTAAGGGATGTCTATGTGATGGAGCCAGTCGCCCCAAAATTCAACCCATGGTCTTCTTGTCCGATCACTTTCGATCGTAGGGACCACCCCACTAGTATCCATCATGGCGGTTCTGCCGTATTGGTTCTTGATCCCATCATTGACGGATTTCACCTCACTCGAGTCCTTATGGATGGTGGCAGCAGCCTGAACCTGCTTTATCAGGACACAATGCGCAAAATGGGTATAGACCCCTCAAGGATCAAACCCACAAAAACCACCTTCAAGGGTGTCATACCAGGTGTAGAGGCCTGTTGCACGGGCTCAATCACATTGGAAGTGGTCTTCAGATCTCCAGACAACTTCCGAAGCGAGGAATTAATCTTCGATATCGTCCCCTTCCGTAGTGGCTATCACGCACTACTCGGACGAACCGCATTTGCTAGATTCAACGCGGTTCCGCATTATGCGTACCTCAAGCTGAAAATGCCAGGACCCCGCAGAGTTATAACAGTTAATGGAAACACAGAACACTCGCTCCGCACAGAGGAGCACACTGCAGCCCTCGCAGCGGAAGCACAAAGCAGCCTTCTGAGGCTAACCGCCAATTCGGTGAAAAGGCCGCCGGACACCTTCAAGCGAGTCTGGAATAACCTGCAACAGGATCTCCAGGCACGTTCAGAGCTCGGATAGCAATTTGGCCTCCATCATAGTCCAAGTCAAGCGGCGAAACCTGTGTCGCGCGTACATAACTACGCACTCAAGATACCATGGGCATAGGCGGAGGCATGGCTATGGCACGGCCCACAATGCGGCTCAACCGCCCCAGGGCACGTATACCTTTATCATTTTTTCTCTTTCAGGACTTTCCTCTCTGGAAGACCTCTCCGGCAGTCTGATTGTGGACTCATTGCAGGAAGGAAATACCAAGGAAGCAAGACGCTCTGACGTACAAGGGAATCCCCAGGTGGTCTCTGATAATGATCGGATACCCGTTTTACATACCCATACGCAGCCTGCCCTTGGATAGGACATGTCAAATAGTCCTTTTTTGCTTATTTCACTACTTGTATCCGTACGCTTTGACGTATTATTTAAATAACAATGCATAGCGTTAGTCTATTATTGCATTTCCTTTTTCATTGTCTGCTTATTTTACGACAAATTGCACCCGTACATTTTGGTACGACCAGTGCGCCAGGGGCTTCAGTATACCCCACAACACGGCGTGAAAAGTCCGAACCTTTCGACAGTGCGGCACCCCGAACTTATAGCATTATATGCATCAGCTCCGAATCATGTCTTGGGTCAATAGTTGGGTTTGCCCGGCTCCCACGTTTTGGTACCTTACGTTCCGCTATATCGGCTAAGGTAGCACTGGGAGAACTACTGCGATTGTGTCCCGGTTCTTCCGGACGAGCACCTCAGTAGAGAAAGCCGAAAACTGACTGTCATGATGAGGTGAGAGCTGGTCCCTGTTCGAGAGGTCTCAAGTCCTTAAAGACTTCTTTCGCTTCGGGCGAGGAGTCGGCCTTGCCCGACTTAGGCGTATATAGCGCCCCAAATTCGGTCTTCCGAATACTAGGGGCTTCGCCAAAATTTAAAATTGTAGACTTCTATGGCTAAGTGAGAGTGATAAAGCTTTATAGTCCGATTGTCTGGTTCTTTGTGCTGAACACCTCCTTTGAAGGACCCAAAATTGGGATAAAGAGTGCTCAGGTTTATCCCGAACACCTCGGTACTAGTTACATGGGGGCAGAAGCCGACGACTGGCCAACTCTTAGATTTTGTAAACGGCCGCACAGAAGGTAATATTTTAAATTAACAAAGCGTTGCATAGCGCACATGAACTCGTTTCATATTACAGGATCACATGAGTACATTCATTCAAATATTACATCCTTAGCACATTCCTCCGCCACAAGGCGAGCACCCTTCAGGACATTGTCATAATACTTTTCGGGGTGGCGATGCTCCTTGCCCTCGGGTGGCCCCTCCTTCACCAGCTTTTCGGCGTCCAGCTTTGCCCAGTGCACTTTCGCCCGGGCAAAAGCCCTGCGCGCACCTTCAATGCAGACGGACCGCTTTATGACTTCAAACCGGGGGCAGGCATTTACAAGCCACCTCACCAGGCCGAAGTAGCTGCCAGGCAGGGGCTCGCCAGGCCACATCCGGACTATGAGACCCTTCATGGCCAGTTCGGCCGCCTTGTGCAGCTCGACCAGTTGCTTCAACTGGTCGCTCAGGGGCACCGGATGTTCGGTCCCAGTATACTGAGACCATAACAACTTCTCCGTCGAGCTCCCCTCCTCGGCCCGGTAGAACTCCGCGGCATCCGACACACTGTGGGGTAGATCTGCGAACGCTCCTGGAGAGCTCCGAACTCGGGTAAGTAAAAGGAAAGTTTCCTTCACATGCTTGCTTTGCATAATGAATGCCTTACCCGCCGCTATCTTCTTAACCACCTCAATCTCCTGGAGGGCCTTTTGGGCTTCGGCCCTGGCATGTTGTGCGTTTTCGATGGCCTTCGCAAGCTCGGACCCTTGTGTCTTAGAGTCATGCTCCAAGGACTCGTGTTTCTTGACAAGAGCCTGGAGCTCTTGCTGCACCTCGTCGACTCGGGCTTCTTACTTCTCTCGCTCGATGCGCTCCTTGGCCGCTTTGTCTTCGGCCTCGGACAGCGCCTTCTTCAGGGCCGCCACTTCGGTCGTGGCCCCTAGCAAAATTCATGACGATCCTATTATTCAAAAACCACATTTTCCTTTATCAATATACAGACGGGGTATCACTTACCTTTGTTCTCTTCGAGCTACCTCTTGGTAAGGCCGAGCTCTTCCTTGGACCGCTCAAGGTCCCGCTTCAGTACGGCGACCTCCGCAGTACGAGCAGCAGCGGCCAGCAGTGAAGCCTGCTTATTCACATAGACACATTCAGATTAGACTCCTGCGGTTATTATTTGATCCTCTATTCGGCCTTTCTTCGTGAATGCCAAATAGAGCATCAGGGGCTACTGTCTATGCTGTAACATTTTCTTATAATTTGATTACTTACCTCAAAGCCTGTTAGGAGGCTGGCACAGGCTTCAGTCAGTCCGCTTTTGGCGGACTGAACCTTTTTTACCACCGCACTCATAACAGTGCGGTGCTCTTCATCGATGGAAGTGACGCGAAGCGCTTCCAGCAAGTTGTCCGATGCCTCTGGATGGACAGAGGCCATCGGCACGGACGGCTCGCCCCCCTTGGCGAGGGGTTGCCTGACAGAATCCGGAACCACTGGAGGTTCCGGCACAGTATTCGGCTGGGGGCTAGGCTTGCTGCCCCCGGCGTTTGGGCCCAGGGGAGTCTTGCCCCTCGTGCGTCCAGCACCTGGAATGTCGCCTTGGGGCGCCTCCGGAGCCGTCTCCCCTTGGTTCAGTGCCCTTTGAGACAACACCTCAGTGTCGTCCGCAGGGCGGGGGGAGGAGGCGGTCGGGAGTGAGTCGTTGTTCATATCCGACGGGCCCAAAGAATCATCCGACGAAGATACGTCGATATGGGCTCGAGAGGGACTGCATAATCATGTTCGGCGTGATAAGAAGCAGTAAAATAAAACGTACCAAGAATTGTTATAGTATCCGGATACTTACGACTTCACCAGGGGCTTATCCCTGGGCAGCCACTCGTCGTCGCTATAGGCGGCGGTTGTGGAGTTGTCCGGAAGGAGGGTCCTTCCCTTCTTGGACCCTTCAGCCTCCCCAGATGGGGCGGCCTTCCTTTTCTTGTCTCCCCCGGCTGGGGGGGGGGGAGAACTTTCCTCTTCCTCCTCCTCGTCTTCATGGGAGGAGGGTGCTTCGGTGTTATCGGACGATGAGTCCGATACAACCTTGCGCCGGAGACCTTTCCTGGTCCCCGTGGCCTTCTTCTTGGCCTTCTTCTCCGGCACCTTATAAGGCGCTGGAACCACCATCTCCGTTAAGAGAGCATTTCCGGGATCTTCGGGCAGAGGGGCTGGACAATCAATCTGCTCTGCTGTCGCTACCCGGTCCTGTTAAAATGGCGTGGAGGCTCAGTTCCTTCACATAGTTATACTGGGGAAAGGAACATCTTGTGAAATGTGAAAAACTTACCGGATTGGCAGGGCGCTTGGCGCTAAGTCCACGATCTTCGGTAAGGGGAGGAGGTACCTCAGCGCCCTTGAACAGCACCTTCCAGACGTCTTTGTGCGTCGTGTAGAAAAGCTCTCGCAGCGTCTGGTGTTCGGCCGGGTCAAACTCCCACATATTGAATGCCCGTCTTTGACACGGGAGGATCCGGCGGAAGAGCATGACCTGGACCATGTTGACGAGCTTGATTTTCTTGCTCATCATGTTCCGGACACATTTCTGTAGTCCGGTCAGCTCCACCGACGAACCCCAGGATAGGCCCTTCTCTTTCCAGGAGGTGAGCCGCATGGGGATGCCGGATCGAAATTCGGGGGCCGCCACCCAGTTGGTGTCGCGCGGCTCGGTGATGTAGAACCACCCCGATTGCCATCCCTCTATGGTCTCCACGAAGGAGCCCTCGAGCCAGGTGACGTTGGGCATTTTGCCCACCATGGCGCCTCCACACTCCGCTTGCTGGCCAACCACCACCTTCGGTTTTACATTGAAGGTCTTCAGCCACAGGCCAAAGTGGGGCTTGACGCGGAGGAAGGCCTCGCACACGACGATAAACGCCGAGATGTTGAGGATGAAATTGGGGGCCAGATCATGAAAATCCAGCCCGTAGTAAAACATGAGCCCGTGAACAAACAGGTGGAGGGGAAATCCCAGTCCGCGGACGAAGTGGGTAAGAAATACCACCCTCTCATGGGGTTCTGGAGTAGGGACGATCTGCCCCGCATCTGGTAGCCAGTGCGCGATATCTGCGGCCAAGTATCCGGCTCCCCGGAGCTTTGTAATGTCCTCCTTCGTAACGGAAGAGACCATCCACTTGCCTCCCGCTCCGGACATGCTTGGAGTGGTTTTGAGGAGAAAATGCGGACTTGGGCGCTGGAGCTCGAGTGCGCAAGAATGGATGAGTAAGGAAGAAGAAGGCGTGGGTGAAAAAGATGAGTCCTTGTCCCTTTATAAAGGCGGAAGACGCTATGCGCCTCCCCACCTGCCTGGTAAACTCGCTTATTCTCCAAGCGCCGCAATTGATGGCACGGTTGGGTTACCCACACCCATATTGATGAGAATCCCGTGATAAGGGGACACGATCTCTGCTTCGACAAACGTGCCAAGAAAACCGCCTCGCAATATGTGTAGTAGCTAGTTGGGAAAAACGGTTCGAATAATGACCGGGCCGTGGCGTGATGTCATGCTATGAAACTTGTCAGCAGATTAGATTTGTGGAATATTATACTCTCTACGGTGGTATGTGGGATTTATTTTGCAGAGCCGGACACGATCCTTGTGTTCAAAATCTTCTATGGAGTATTCGGAGGAGGAACCCGCCTTGCAATGCCAAAGACAATCTGCGCGCCGGACTCATCGTCATTGAAGCCTGGTTCAGGGGCTACTGAGGGAGTCCTGGATTAGGGGGTCCTCGGACGGCCGGACTATGTACTTTAGCCGGACTGTTGGACTATGAAGATACAAGACTCAAGACTTCCTCCCGTGTCCGGATGGGACTCTTCTTTGCGTGGAAGGCAAGCTTGGCAATACGGATATGTAGATCTCCTCCCTTGTAACCGACTCTGTGTAACCCTAGCCCCCTCCGGTGTCTATATAAACCGGAGGGTTTAGTCCGTAGGACAAGAACAATCATAATCATAGGCTAGCTTCTAGGGTTTAGCCTCTACAATCTCGTGGTAGATCAACTCTTGTAATACTCATATCATCAAGATCAATCAAGCAGGAAGTAGGGTATTACCTCCATCGAGAGGGCCCGAACCTGGGTAAACATTGTGTCCCTCGCCTCCTGTTACCATCCGCCTTAGACGCACAGTTCGGGACCCCCTACCCGAGATCCGCCGGTTTTGACACCGACAACGACAGCGCGCCACGACAAGACCCTTGCCGGGCCACCCGGCAAGGCCCTCACCGAGGACGCCAGCGGGGCCATTGCCGGGCCCGCACCAACCAAGTTTCCACCGCCGTTCGCATGCAGCTGCCAGCTCAACCAGCTGGGCAGGCACCTGCGTGGCAACATGCAGCTCCCGGGCCAACTCGTTAAGCGCCTGCGTGGCGGCATGCAGATCTTCGTGGAGGCTCCACCACCGCGCCACCTCAGCTGCCTGCCGGCCTACATGGCGCCACATGCATCACTGGTCGGGGCGCGTGTCAAAGCGAGGAGGAGCGGCGACGGACGGGACGGGCCTCGCCCCCGTCCCCGATAAAGCTAGGGGACACCTTAGCGGCGCATTAAATGCGTCTTGTCCTGTAATATGAGCGATAAGCTCGCAATACTGTACGCCTTTCCACCTCCTGTATGCCACTGTGGCAGCCCCTTTCGACTATAAAAGGAGGCCCATGGCATACTGGAGAAGGATTCGGCTCTCTGGGACCGCGCACCCCACCATAGCTAGTTCGAGAGCTCAAGAACTCTCTGAAATACACCCACCAAAGCAGGACTAGGGTTTTACGCATCCTCGCGGCCCGAACCTGGGTAAACAATCCTTGTGCTGATTACTAATCCTGCTCTTCTCGCAACCCTGCGCCCCGGCAACCATAGTAGGGATTCTTGTGATCCCAGAGGTGTCGTTCCACACCGACAGGCATATTTCCTTGAGTCTCCCACTTGCACTAGAGTCAATAATCTAGTTCACATCGTCATGTGATTTAACACCAATAGTTCACATCTTTATGTGATCAGTTCACATCGCTATGTAACTAACACCCAAAGGGTTTACTAGAGTCAATAATCTAGTTCACATCGCTATGTGATTAACACGCAAAGAGTACTAAGGTGTGATCATGTTTTCCTTATGAGAGAAGTTTAGTCAACGGGTCTGACACATTCAGATCCGTATGTATATTGCAAATTTCTATGTCTACAATGCTGTGCACGGAGCTACTCTAGCTAATTGCTCCCACTTTCAATATGTATCCAGATCGAGACTCAGAGTCATCCAGATTGGTGTCAACGCTTGCATCGACGTAACTCTTTGCGACGAACTCTTTATCACCTCCATAACCGAGAAATATTTCCTTAGTTCTCTAAGGATAATTTTGACCAATGTCCAGTGATCTAATCCTAGATCACTATTGTACTCCCTTACTAAACTCAGGGCAGGGTATACAATAGGTCTGCTACATAGTATGGCATACTTTATAGAACCTATGGCTAAGGCATAGGGAATGACTTTCATTCTCTCTCTATCTTCTGCCGTGGTCGGGCTTTGAGTCTTACTCAACTTCACACCTTGCAACACAGGCAAGAACTCCTTCTTTGACTATTCCATTTTGAACTACTTCAAAATCTTGTCAAGGTATGTACTCATTGAAAATCTTATCAAGCCTCTTGATCTATCTCTATAGATCTTGATGCTTAATGTGTAAGCAGCTTCACTGAGGTCTTTCTTTGAAAAACTCCTTTTCAAACACTCCTTTATGCTTTCCAAAAAATTCTACATCATTTCCGATCAACAATATGTCACTCACATATACTTATCAGAAAGGCTGTAGTGCTCCCACTCACTTTCTTGTAAATACAGGCTTCACCGTAAGTCTGTATAAAACTATATGCTTTGATCATCTTATCAAAGCGTATATTCCAACTCTGAGATGCTTGCACCAGTCCATAGATGGATCGCTGGAACTTGCACACTTTGTTAGCAACTTTAGGATCGATAAAACCTTCTGGTTGCATCATATACAACTCTTCTTTAATAAATTCATTAAGGAATGCAGTTTTTGACATCCATTTGCCAGATTTCATAAAATGTGGCAACTGCTGACATGATTCAGACAGACTTAAGCATCGCTACGGGTGAGAAGATCTCATCGTAGTCAACTCCTTGAACTTGTCGAAAACCTTTTGCAACAAGTCGAGCTTTGTAAACAGTAACATTACCGTCAGCGTCAGTCTTCCTCTTGAAGATCCATTTATTTTCTATGGCTTGCCGATCATCGGGCAAATCCACCAAAGTCCACACTTTGTTCTCGTACATGGATCCTATCTCAGATTTAATGGCCTCAAGCCATTTTGCGGAATCTGGGCTCATCATCGCTTCCTCATAGTTTGTAGGTTCATCATGGTCTAGTAACATGACCTCCAGAACAGGATTACCGTACCACTCTAGTGCGGAACGTACTCTGGTTGACCTACAAGGTTTGGTAGTAACTTGATCTGAAGTTTTATGATCATCATCATTAGCTTCCTCACTAATTGGTGTAGACATCACTGGAACTGATTTCTGTGATGAACTTCTTTCCAATTCGGGAGAAGGTACAATTACCTCATCAAGTTCTACTTTCCTCCCACTCACTTCTTTCGAGAGAAACTCCTTCTCTAGAAAGGATCCATTTTAAGAAACAAAGATCTTGCCTTCGGATCTGTGATAGAAGGTGTACCCAATACTCTCTTTTGGGTATCCTATGAAGACGCACTTCTTTGATTTGGGTTTGAGCTTATCATGCTGAAACCTTTTTCACATAAGCATCGCAACCCCAAACTTTAAGAAACGACAGCTTAGGTTTCTTGCTAAACCATAGTTCATACTGTGTCGTCTCAACGGATTTTGACGGTGCCCTATTTAACATGAATGCAGCTGTCTCTAATGCATAACCCCAAAACGATAGTGGTAAATCGGTAAGAGACATCATAGATTGCACTATATGCAATAAAGTACGGTTATGACGTTCGGACACACCATTATGATGTGGTGTGCCAGGTGGCATGAGTTTGTGAAACTATTCCACATTGTTTTAATTGAAGACCAAACTCGTAACTCAAATATTCGCCTCTACGATCAGATCGTAGAAACTTAATTTTCTTATTACGATGATTCCTCACTTCACTCTGAAATTTTTGAACGTTTCAAATGTTTCAGACTTGTGTTTCATTAAGTAGATATACCTATACCTGCTCAAATCATCTGTGAAGGTCAGAAAATAATGATACTTGCCGTGAGCTTCAACACTCATTAGACCGCATACATCAGTATGTATTATTTCCAATAAGTCAGTTGCTTGCTCCATGTTCTAGAGACCGGAGTCTTAGTCATCTTGCCCATGAGGCATGGTTCACAAGCATCAAGTGATTCATAATCAAGTGATTCCAAAAGCCCATCAGCATGGAGTTTCTTCATGCGCTTTACATTAATATGACCTAAACGGCAGTGCCACAAATAAGTTGCACTATCATTATCAACTTTGCATCTTTTGGCATCAATATTATGAATATGTGTATTACTACGATCGAGATCCAATAAACTATTTTTATTGGGTGTATGACCATCGAAGGTTTTATTCATGTAAACAGAACAACAATTATTCTCTGACTTTAAATGAATAACTGTATTGCAATAAAAATGATCAAATCATATTCATGCTCAACGAAAACTCCAAATAACACTTATTTAGGTTTAACACTAATCCCGAAAGTATAGGGAGTGTGCGATGATGATCATATCAATCTTGGAACCACTTCCAACACACATCGTCACTTCACCCTCAACTAGTCTCTGTTTATTCTGTAACTCCTGTTCGAGTTACTAATTTTTAGCAACCGAACAAGTATCAAATACCCAGGGGCTACTATAAACACTAGTAAGGTACACATCAATAACCTGTATATCAAATATACCCTTGTTCACTTTGCCATCCTTCTTATCCACCAAATATTCAGGGCATTTCCGCTTCCAGTGACCATTTCCTTTGCAGTAGAAGCACTCAGTTTCAGGCTTTAGTCTAGACTTGGGTTTCTTCACTTCGAGCAGCAACTTGCTTGCCGTTCTTCTTGAAGTTCCCCTTCTTTCCCTTGCCCTTTTACTTGAAACTTAGTGGTCTTGTCAACCATCAACACTTGATGCTTTTTCTTGATTTCTATCTTCGCTGATTTCAACATCGCGAAGAGCTTCGGGAATCATTTTCGTCATCCCTTGCATACTATAGTTCATCACGAAGTTCTACTAACTTGGTGATGGTGACTAGAGAATTTTGTCAATCACTATCTTATCTGGAAGATTAACTCCCACTTGATTCAAGCAATTGTAGTACCCAGACATTCTAAGCACATGCTCACTAGCTGAACTATTCTCCTCCATCTTGTAGGCAAAGTACTTGTCAAAGGTCTCATACCTTTCGACATGGGCATGAGTCTGAAATACTAATTTCAACTCCTGGAACATCTCATATGCTCCGTGGCGTTTCAAAAACATCTTTGATGCCCTGATTCTAAGCCGTAAAGCATGGTGCACTAAACTATCAGGTAGTCATCATACCGAGCTTTTGTCAAATGTTCATAACGTCTGCATCTGCTCCTACAATAGTTCTGTCACCTAGCGGTGCATTAAGGACATAATACTTCTGTGCAGCAAATGAGGTTAATCCTCAGATCACAGACCAAATCCGCATCATTGCTACTAACATCTTTCAACTTAGTTTTCTCTAGGAACATATCAAAACATAAACGGGGAGTAACAACGCGAGCTATTTATCTACAACATAGATATGCTAATACTATCAGGACTAAGTTCATGATAAATTAAAGTTCAATTAATCATATTACTTAAGAACTCCCACTTAGATAGACATCCCTCTAATCCTCTAAGTGGTCACGTGATCCATATCAACTAAACCATGTCCGATCATCACGTGAGATGGAGTAGTTTCAATGGTGAACATCACTATGTTGATCATATCTACTATATGATTCACGCTCGACCTTTCGGTCTCAGTGTTCCGAGGCCATATGTGCGCGTAATGTCGGTCCGGGCCGCTTCATCCAACAATACCGCCGAACCAAAGTGTGACATGCTGGTAAGTAGTATGACTTGTATCGCCCACAACTCACTTGTGTTCTACTCATGCAAATAACATCAACACATAAAACCAGGCTCGGATGCCACTGTTGGGGAACGTAGTAATTTCAAAAAAATTCCTACGCACACACAGGATCATGGTGATGCATAGCAATGAGAGGGGAGAGTGTGTCCATGTACCCTCGTAGACCAAAAGCGGAAGCGTTATGACAACGCGGTTGATGTAGTCGTACGTCTTCACGATCCGACCGATCCAAGTACCGAACACACAGCACCTCCCAGTTCAGCACACGTTCAGCTCGATGACGTCCCACGAACTCCGATCCAGCAGAGCTTCGAAGGAGAGTTCCGTCAGCACGAGGGCGTGATGACGGTGATGATGATGCTACCGACGCAGGGCTTCGCCTAAGCACCGCTACGATATGATCGAGGTGTATTATGGTGGAGGGGGGCATCGCACACGGCTAAGAGATCAAGATATCAATTGTTGTGTCTAGAGGTGCCCCCAACCCCCGCCCCCATCTATAAAGGAGGGAGGGAGAGGCCGGCCCTAGAGGGGGCGCGCCAAGTGTGGGGAGTCCTACTAGGACTCCCAAGTCCTAGTAGGATTCCCCTTTCCTTTTCGGAGTAGGAGAGAAGGAAAGAGGGGGAGGGGGAGAAGGAAAAGGGGGTTGCACCCCTTGTCCAATTCGGACCAGAGGGGGGGCGCGCGCCTCCTTCCTTTTGGCATCTCTCCTCTATTCCCGTATGGCCCAATAAGGCCCAATACTTCTCCCGATGAATTCCCGTAACTCCCCGGTACTCCGAAAATACCCGAATCACTCGGAACCTTTCCGATGTCCGAATATAGTCGTCCAATATATCGATCTTTACGTCTCGACCATTTCAAGACTCCTCGTCATGTCCCCGATCTCATCTGGGACTCCGAACTACCTTCGGTACATCAAAACACATAAACTCATAATACCAATCGTCACAGAACTTTAAGCGTGCGGACCCTACGGGTTCGAGAACTATGTAGACATGACCGAGACATGTCTCCGGTCAATAACCAATAGCGGAACCTGGATGCTCATATTGGCTCCCACATATTCTACAAAGATCTTTATCGGTCAAACCGCATAACAACATACGTTGTTCCCTTTGTCATTGGTATGTTAATTGCCCGAGATTCGATCGTCGGTATCTCAATACCTAGTTCAATCTCATTACCGGCAAATCCCTTTACTCGTTCCGTAATACATCATCCCGCAACTAACTCATTAGTTACAATGCTTGTCAGGCTTATAGTGATGTGCATTACCGAGTGGGCCCAGAGATACCTCTCCGACAATCGGAGTGACAAATCCTAATCTCGAAATACGCCAACCCAACAAGTACCTTCGGAGACACCTGTAGAGCACCTTTATAATCACCCAGTTACGTTGTGAAATTTGGTAGCACACAAAGTGTTCCTCCGGTAAACGGGACTTGCATAATCTCATAGTCATAGGAACATGTATAAGTCATGAAGAAAGCAATAGCAACATACTAAACGATCAAGTGCTAAGCTAACGGAATGGGTCAAGTCAACAACATCATTCTCCTAATGATGTGATCCCGTTAATCAAATGACAACTCATGTCTATGGCTAGGAAACATAACTATCTTTGATCAACGAGCTAGTCTAGTAGAGGCATACTAGTGACACTCTGTTTGTCTATGTATTCACACATGTATCATGTTTCCGGTTAATACAATTCTAGCATGAATAATAAACATTTATCATGATATAAGGAAATAAATAATAACTTTATTATTGCCTCTAGGGCATATTTCCTTCATGTGGAACCTCGACCGGCGAACTGAGAACGGGCGCCTCCGGAGGCGGCATGGCTGTGGAGGTCGCCCCCTCCTGGGGACGCTCCTGTGGGCCTTGCGAGGACGATCGAGCGGCAGAAGTAGGGGCGCCCTCACCGCCCTTCTGCGCCGGCGCACGAGTTCCCGGAACAGATGAGACCACGGAGCTGGCCCGTCGGCAGCACCAGGCGGCGTCAGAACCGGAGCGTCGCCTCGGGAGATCAGCGCCGACATGCTCTTCGTCGGGACCCCAGCCGGTGGCTTCTTCTAGGGGGTTACCCTGGACCTCGTGGTGACCCCAGCAGGGGGCGTGACCTCCTTCACCGAGTGGTCGCCGGCGTCATCATCGTCGGGCAAGGCGCAGAGGAGATCAGCCTTGCGCGGAGGGGAAGTCTCCCCTGCCCCCTCCCGGGTCGCCTCCGAGTCCCGCTCCTCCTCCTCGACGGAGTCGTCGTAAGACACCATCACCGGAGCCGTCACCACTGGGGCCTCGGAAGGCGCCAGCGGCACAAGCCCGCGCCCGTCGAAGGCGGGCATGGCGGCAGCAACCTTCGCTCCATCAGGGCGGCGGTACAGGGGAACGTGGGAGCTAGGCGGATACCCCAGATCGTCCCCAATCAAGAGGCGGATAGCCGTGCCCAGCTCCTCGTCCGACAAGGCATCTTGGCGCAGACGGAGGTCATCCTCCTCGTCCCCAAGCTTCCACAAGGGGCGCGAGCGCGCCTGGAGTGGAGCCACACGTTGCGCCAGGAACTCCTTGACAATCATGGCCCCCGTCAGCTTCGCCGCCAACAGATCGTCAGGCTTCAAGTCAGCATTCATCTTCTCCAGCACCTGCTCCGCCCTGGGGTCGGTGAGCTTCGCGCGGAGCCACCCGTCGTGAGGCGTGGGCATCTCCGTCGGCAACACCAACCGAGGATGGGAGCACTTGGCGTCCATGAGGACCCACTTGCTCCTGAAGCTCTCGGCCTTCTTCCCGGCCTTCGAGATCGCGTTGGTCCCGGTGGCCGTGATGAAGTTGGCACACCCGGAGCAGTGGTCGTCCTTGTTCCGGAGGTAAAAGAAGTGGCGAAGCAGCGCCACGGACGGCATCACCCCCACAAACGCCTCGCAATAGAAGGCAAAGATCGACAGGAGGAGGACGGAGTTGGAGTGAAGATGAAGGGCATGCAGCTTGTAGTGGCTAAGGACGGCGTAGAAGAAATCGGAGAAAGGGGAACGAGCCCCGCGACGACACTACTCATAAAGAAGGGGTAGAAGGTGCTACCTGAGGTCTCCGGCTCAGCGGAGCCTGCCCGAAGCGTGGTCTTCCCCTTCTCATTGCTGCTCTCCGCCGTCATCAGGAGTGTGGCAGCGAGGTTCTTCTCTGAAACGCTGGGCGCGCTCAGAGCTGGCTCGTACGAGGCGGGCGGAGAAGCGGCTTTTGCCTTGCCAGACGCCATCGATTGTGGGCTCGAAGAGGAGTTGGCGCGGATCTGGAGTCTTTGGGGGCGAGAAGCAAGAAAAGGGGATCTGGAGCAAGACGAAGGGGGGCAATGAAGACACCACAGCACGCACCAGCCTTTTGACAGTCGGGCAGTTGCCGAGGCAGCGTGGGGAAGCGAAGACGCCCACGTCCCGTCAGTCGCCATGCGTCAATCAAGGCCGTGGGCTATTGGGGCCCGCGGCGCTCTGCACTTGACCCTTGGCTTCGCCTCGAAGCCAAGTCCGAGCGCGCCTTGGGCCCAGGGGCTACTGTCGGCGTCCTGGGAACAGGGGTACCCAGACTTGCCTGCCTGCGGCCCAGGGCGTGGCTCAGCCAGTGGCCTGGTACGGCCCATCTTCATCAACAACCACTCAATACCCTCGCGAGGCGGACGACACAAGACCTCCTCAGGGGAAGCCTCCTTAGGCTGGCTCCCGAGGAGCAGAGATATCAAGGCAAGGAGCACCTCGCGAGGTGCACGTGACGTGAGCCATGACGACCAAGGCCAGGCGGGCGCCAGCGGGCGCAGAGTGCCAGTTTTCTCTTTGGTGCCAAAGGGACAAGCGCAGGCGAGGAGTCCCGAGGCATCAGGCAAAGGTTTCCATATTGGTGCAACCAGACCAAGACCAGCAAGACGACAGGACGGAGGTCATCGCGGAGCCCACGACGGCGTCACCACCAGAGCCTTTGGCAGGCGAAGACTACCTTTTGTCAGGATAGCTTGTACTAGTTGTCTCCCTTCAAAATTGGCCGTTGTGGGATCCCTTCCCGCCTAATATTTGGGAAGAGGACCAGGGCCTCTATAAATAGGACTAGCCACCACTCCAGAGGGGGACGAATCATTCAGACCACCCACTACTAGGAAAAGGCTAATTAGTGGCGCACCTGTTTTGGCCATTAATGGTGCACTATAGGTGCGCCACTATTATCACGCCATTAGTAACAAATAGTAATGGCGCACCTATAGTGCGCCATTACTATGCCTATCTGGTGCGCCATTAGTATCTGACTTAGTAATGGCGCACCACATAGAAGTGCGCCATTACTAACAATTTTTTTCAAAAAAAAATATCAGAAATTTTTTTTTCAAATTTTTTCTTAATCTCGGGTCATTATGCTTAATCTGAAGTCAAATCGCACTCTGTGGTCAAACTTCCCAGAAGGTCATCCCATCCTCACACTACTTCAGCCCAAGCACGCTTAACTTCAGAGTTCTATCCAACCCCAACACCAGCTCACTTCACAGGCACTTGTTGATATATCTATCATATCAATCCTATTAAACCTTGTTGATGTCTAGGACTTTGTTCATGTTCATGAGTGTGATGAAATTTTGAAAAAATATTTCAAACTTCCCGGTCATATTACGTATCATATTTTGAAAAAAAAATCCAAAAAAAAATTTTTAAACCAATTTTTTTCTGTTACTAGTGCCGCACCTAGCAAATGGTGCGCCACTAGTAAGTTTGAATTTTTTTTCATTTTCCCCCCTCTAGATCTTAAAAGCCCCGTATCTTTCGTTCTGTTAGGTTTTTGGGGATTTTGAAGATGTTCAACGGGGTTCCCCCGGTTGAAATCGGATGTAACTTTTCAAGTAGATGATTTTTCATATATAATTTTTTTAATCCGAGTTCGTATGCAAAAGTTATTCCCATTTTACTAAATTCCAGAGATATTTTGCAAATAAAGTCGAAATTCATATTTGTAAATTTTCCCAACAACTAGACCACATATCACATGGGAAACTTATTTTCTTTTATTTTTTTAACATTTTCATCATTTTCTTTTATTTATTTTTAAACTGAAAAGGCGGTCCAAGGGGGGTGCATTTAGCACCAGGGTTACTAATGGCGCACCTGGTGTGTGGTGCGCCATTAGTAGTTTTGAAAAAAAAATAAAAAAATGTTTGTAGTGGCGCACCATGGGATAGTGCGCCATTACTAACTAGTAACGGCGCACTATCCCATGATGCGCCACTACTAACAATTTTTTTTTATTTTTTTCAAAACTACTAATGGCGCATGGTGAGTGTGGTGCGCCATTACTATGTCAACTAGTAATGGCGCACTATCCCCTGGTGCGCCACTGCTAACAATTTTTTTTTCAAAACTACTAATGGCGCACCACACACGCCAGGTGCGCCATTAGTAATATGTCAATAATGGCGCACCTGTATGTGGTGCGCCACTGCTATATAGCAGCTGGCGCACCACATACATGGTGCGCCATTAATGTCCATATTAGCTATAGCCCTTTTCCTAGTAGTGACCCTTACACCCACAAGCTCATCGAGCTCAAGAACACCTCTCCTCAGGAGGCTGTTCTTTCCTTGTACTAGTTCATCCTCAGCCCACGAGGCAATCCACCACACCACACTGGAGTAGGGTATTACACCAAAACGGTGGCCCGAACCAGTATAAACCCTTGTGTCTCTTGTTCTTTGGGTTTGGCGAGCTAGGCTTTGAGATCGTTGCGAGAGGGAGCTAGAGGGAGAGAGAGATCTTCGTGCGCACCGCAGTGTTCGAACCTTAAGGGTTTGCCGGAACCCGTAATCCGACAGATCCCCTCTTCAAGATCCAACGGAGACCGTTTGTCTATAGCCTCCTTCATCTTGTCGGTGACGACGGGCGTTGAAGCTCCTTGGTGCATGTGTTTTGTACTGGTCCGCGGCGGAGATACCTTTCCGATATATGTGTGGTTGTTTTGGTCGTTGCGGCAGCTTGAGAAGTGCCTCCAAAGGTCTATATTTTTGTGTTCTTTTGTAGCCTTCAATTTTAAGTTACTCGAGTTGTTCTTATTTTTCTCGTTGTTTTTAGCATGAAGCATCATTCAACCTTAAAAGTCAATCGGATACTTTGATTTTAGTCTTAACTTGAAGTCTTTTTCTTGGCGGGGGTTGATGTAGTGGTGCTGCTTGGGCTTATGTTCAGAGTAAGTATCAAACGAACCCTCTCTAACTGGACAAAAGTGTGGAAGAAATAACAATAAAATGTTACTAGTAGCAATTAGCAATTAGATTACGTACTCGTTTGAACACCTTTGATGCTAACAACCGTAACTGGCAAAATAAATCATATACCGACGACGTCGTTCTCAAAGATACGTGCAGATTCGGAAGACAGCTCGGCTCGAGCCGTTCGTTTGTTCGTGGCAAATCATTGGGCACCCGTTCCCGTACACTAAAATAGCCCGAGCATCCGTTGTCATGCACTATATATTTTGCCACAGTAGGCCTCTAGGTAGAACCCGCAAAAAAAAAGGGAGTCTAGGTAGAATTTGTATAGTTTTAACTTTCCTTTTGAGTTGTAGGCTTTTTAGATTCTTATGATAGTATAATGACTGTACACGTTGGACGATATAACCTATGTGATTTTGGGGCGCGTTTTTGTACGTTTGCAGCCTGGAGATAACATAATCATTGGTAGAATGCTAGTGTTGGTCACGTTCTACTCGGCGGCTTGCCATGCGTCCAGGTCAGTTAGGGGATTGTTGCGGCGGTCTTCATCAAATCAAACCTTTTTGCCGCCGACCGATGATGTTAATTCGGCGCGAACAAATTTAATTTGATTGTGGGTGGGCTGGGCTGCCACTGCTGGCTACGTTCTCGTTAGTGTCGTTAGTGGCGTCCGAATATGGCGGGGCGCCATTCGATCGCCTGGTTGAAAAGTCATTGACGCTGCACGAATGCGGCAGGAAAGGGGGAGAGGGACGGGCGGGCCATGGTCGTGGGCTCATGGCTGTAGACCATAGTAGTAGGTGTGGGGGTCCGACTTCCGACCGGCGCACGCTTGTTTTGACCGCACCGGTCCGCTGCCGGCGGTGCCGGTGCCGCGCGCGGGGCTATGAGTTGCCGGTCAAAGACGACGTGACGGCACGCACGCCACAGCCACAGGTTACACGCGCGGCGGGGTGCGAACAAACGTGCTTTATTTCCCTTGCGCAGCAAAAACTAGTATTCTTTCCTCCAGAATAATGGAAAGATCTCTGTCAGAGAAGGAATAATCTGACAGATGTGCGTGCGACCCCTTCCCGGACGTGCCAAGCATCTTCTTCTTCTTCTTCTTCTTCTTCTCAAAGAAAGACAGAAACAAATCGTTTCTTAATCGACGGGTAGACTGATCTGATCTCCTTGTTAGAATTCGGTCACGTTGGAGGGAAGCAGCAGGACGATCTTTCAAGGCGGGAGCATCTCTCTTACCCGATCCGATGTGATTGTTTCGTGAAAACAAACAAAACTCGTCGTCTCGGATGATTTCGTCCGACCCGCGCCTAACCGAGATAATCCCCATCCGTGCCATAAACATCACTACTGTAGTAGTACTACTAACATGCATGGACAAGTGTGGTGTGGTTGACCAGCAGCAGCCTGCAGTGCAGCCGGCTCGGGCTTTCAAGACGTGGGCAAGTGGATCGGGAGCGGCGGTGCACAGCCGGATGACTCTTTCAGTTTGGTTGACGCAGTCACGTACGGTGGCCGTTGCCGCACCTCGCTCTCTCCCGAACGACAGGCGAAACCAACTAAGCCGTGTTTGGTTACTTTCGCTGCTAGGCCTGACTCAGAGAGGAAAAACGAGCCAGGCTGAGCAGGTCCTGGTTGAGGGAAAACGAGACTAAAAACGTAGATGTCAACTTCATTGGTTGCCTGCATTAGGGGGTCTTGTCTTTAAGATGCAATTTTGACCCGGCGTTTGGTTGCATACATGCATATGATTAGGAGTTAACAACAAAACTTAACGGCCACCAGGTTTGGCTTCTCATTTCGTCGAACACGTTGAGTGTGCCGGAGCTTCCTCTGCTCCTCGTGTCGCACACGGAGCCCGTTCGCCGCCGCCGTCGACCTCCTCGCGCCGCTCTTCGCCGACCTCCTGCGCCGCCACCCCGCTGACGCCGTCGTGTTCGACGGTGTCCTCCCATGGGCCGCCACCGCCGCCGCCGAGCTCGGCATCCCGCGGTACGCGTTCACCGGCACGGGCTGCTTCGCGCTCTCGGTGCAGCGGTCCCTGCTCCTCCACACCCCGCAGGAGAGAGTCACGTCGCCCACGGAGCCGTTCCTCGTGCCGGGCCTCCCGGACGCGGTGCGGCTCACCAGGTCGAGGCTCGCCGAGGCGACGCTCCCCGGCGCGGACTCGCGGGAGTTCTTGAACCGCATGTTCGACATCGAGCGCGCCATGGCCGGCTGGGTCCTCAACTCGTTCGCCGATCTCGAGCACTACGAGAAGGACACCGGGAAGCCGGTGTTCGCCGTCGGGCGGTGTTGAGGCACTCACCGGCGGCCGACGGGCACACGGCCGCTACCCTGCCCGCCCACGTCCGCACGAACCCGCCGCTCAGAAGCGGCAGCGCGGCGCTCGCCGCGAATGCCAGGGCCGACGCGCCCGCCGCCAGCGTCGGGCTCGGCAGGTTGCTCCTGTCGCCGCTGCCCCCGTCGACGTCGCGGGTGCGCTTGATCTGGGCCACCTCGATGTTGTACTGCGCGTACACGGACACGAACTCGTCGATGGCCATGCTGCAGGCGCCGGACACGAACCCCGCGATGCCCGACACGAGCATCGCGCGCTTGGACTCGTTGACGGCGCCGACGCCGATCATGAGCGAGGCCACGGTGACGAGGCCGTCGTTAGCGCCCAGGACGGCCGCGCGGAGCCACTACGTGTGTGCTACGTAGTTGACGCTGTCGCCGCCCGGGCTGCCGCCACCCGCCTCCACGTCGGCCGCCGCAGGAATGAGGCATGCGGCTGAGGCACTCACCGGCGGTCGACGGGCACACCGGCGCTTCTTGATTGACAGCGCTGGCGACTCCACGGACGAGGGCGGCGTCGCGGCCGACGGGATCGACTGGAGCAGAGGGAGAGAGAAAGGGGATTGAGGATTAGGGAGAGAGAGAGAGGGATTAACTCCAGACACGCGTCTCCGGAAAGCCACCCACGTGCGCCTCGAAACATCGCTCGGGCCTGGATCTCGGGAAACTGCCGATTCGGCCGTTTCCAACGGGCAAGCCCAGGGATGCTTTAAGAATCGTGCTATGCGGGCTCAACAGTGTATGCGAGAAACCAAACACCGAGGTCCAAAAAGATGCTACATCACGCGAGCCTGGTTGGGCTCAATACGGCCGACCAAACTCGCCCCGAGTGAACGTGCCTGGCTGGTCACCCAAAAGTAGATTGGACCAGCAAGAACGAACGAGGGGGCACCCAAGGTTTGCTCTTTCCACACACACACACACACACACTTGTACGTCAGGATCTCATCACAAAAGAGAGGGAAACTAAAAGGGACAGGAAACAAGATAATCACAACTTAAATGAACTGATGATGTAGAGATGGCAGTACAATCTATCTCCAGCAGCGCTCACATCGGCCACAGTTGACGGCATTATATCATGCATGCAATCCATTGGGAAAACACAACACGAGAGATGATAATCGATGAGCTGATCATTTACATGTTTCGCACAAAGGGAACCTGTGGCTGATTTAGGAACTTTTGACGAGGTATTGTACAATGCATACATGTGCCACTGACGCTCAAGAGCTCGGGACTCAGTGCTGGTCTCCCCGTCTTTTCTTTCAGAACAATTCCATCCATTAGCATCTCCACTGTTTTAGCGCAACTGATGGGCGCGCCCCTTGAGCTTGGGAACATTGACAACTCAGTACGTCTTGTACAATCCCATGAGAGGCTTCTCCCTGTCCTCCACTCTTTTCCGAGCTGCTTCCCGTGCTCTGAGTGCTGCCTCCTCCTCCTTCGAGACCACCTTGGGCTTCTTGGTGTCCTCTCTTTTTCTCTTATTAGCAGCAAGAGCTGAAGGAGCACCCTTCACAGCTCTCATCGGATTCAGTGGTTTCGTGACAACCACACCTGGGGCTGGCCCTCCTTTAATACCGGCGACAGGCCCGCCTCCACCAGCCGGTTTTGGTTGCGAGGTCGAGGATTGCGCAACATTGGTTTTTGAGGTTTCCGCCCACTTGTATGCCTCTTCCTGGGTGACCCATTTGCCTGCTCAACAAAATAACAAACAAGCATAAAAATAAATTTATAAAGAATAACCATTCTACAAGGCATGAAGCGAATGAATTCGAAATCCAGATATGTGCGCCTGGTTAATAAGAGTACCTAATCCGTCGGAATAATAGAAACCAGAGTTCGAGTCGTAATAAAGTCCAGTGGCTTTATCATAATAATATCCTGAAGTTGAGTCAAATACCCATCCTGCACAGACCATATTTCAAACATGTCAGAAAAGACATTCAGTGCAAAAAAAGAAGACATTCAAAATAATATCAATACATTGTCTTAGTACCAAGCATGATCAGACGGTACACCAGTCTATGCAGAGTATACTTATAATTCATACTAAGGATATTCCAGACACAAGGTTCATATTGAAATGGTATTACTAACCATAGCTAAAAAAAGGCACGCCTAGGCGGGCGCTTAAGTGCGACTAGGCTATAGGCGATAGCAAAACACCTAGCACTTAATCTGCACAGAATTGCGCATAAGCGTGCGCTTTGGTCAGAAAAGCACAAGGTGGTGGCAAAATGCATAATTAATGCCTAGCGCTTTATAAAACTATGTTACTAACATAGTCTTTGCTATCCAGTATTATACAAAAATATCTGGGTAGAACTAGAATTCATATATTAGCCATGCCAGATACCATAGGGGGCAGCCCGGTGCACGTAGCTCCTGCTTGCACAGGGTCTGAGGAAGGGTCCGACCACTTTGGGACTATAGTACGCAGCCTTTCCCTGCATTTCTGCAGGAGGCTGTTTCCAGGACTCGAACCCTTGACCTCATGGTCACAAGGCAACAGCTTTACCGCTGCGCCAAGGCTCCCCTTCCCAGGCCAGATAACATGTACAGAAAAATATGAACACGAAATTGTTGACAAGAGGACAATTTGCTGAGGTACGGTTCATGCAAAAACTAACATCTTTCAGCTAACTCAATGTTGCCTGTATTAAGACATTTTGAGGCCAATATTTCTGTCCTATCATATAAGAATTTGTTCACACATTTTCCTCCAGTAGGGGCATTTGGCATACAGGAATAAAAGCAAGCAGGATATAGTTTTGAACCAGCAAAAATGATATATTTGAATGGGTGATTTAAGCATAAGAAACAAGTGGGCTTGGAAAACTGACGATACATAACAGGTTATTTCTTGGTTCAGCAATCACATTCTCCTGCTGTGATGTGGCCATCTGGCTCGGAACTAAGCAAGTGAACAACTAAAATCAGTAGGAGAAAAGTCAGCAAGGTAATGAAAGCTCAAGGGTGAACAAGGGAGAAGCTCATAATAGATCAAGATCTAATTTGTGCTATACAGATCAAAGATGACTATGCACGCAATTTTGGGAAATAAAGGATGCAGTGTATTATGTATTCAGGTATTAAAGAAACAAACCTTCTCCAGGTGCTGCAGAACTGTCACCATCAGTGTTTCTCTGGTTATTCTCTAAATCTTTCTGGTAACTCTTTTTAGCTTTCTGCAGGTAAAATAAAATCAAATATAATCAGGAATGCCGCCTCATAACTCAGGAAAAAAAATGTAACAAGAGATAAAGAAAAGCCTGCATGTTGTAACAATCTAGCACCGTTTCCATTTACATATCTGGTTTATGTGAGACATGTATGTTACAGCTGGACTTAACTGATTGATAGCAAATACTACACAGAAAAATGCAGTGAATTATGAACTTACAGCCTCTATCAGTTGGAGAGCTTTTGCTGCTTGTTGCTGCTCCTTTTCCTTAGCAGCACCATCCTTTTGCATCGTAGACAATCTTTGGGTGACATTGTCCTTGTGGCGTTTGCCGAGTTCATGTGTTCTGATGCTGAAGGGATTGTTGGATATGAAGATTTTGCACAAGTCGCACCATTTGTTTCCTTGGCTCACCCAATACTGAGAAACAAGAGAGGAGAAGTTATTAGTCCCCAAACTTAACTTGAAGAACTGAATGTCCAAGACCAGTGGCGAAGCCACGTTGAGAGGAGTGTGGTCATTTGACCACACAGGTTTTTGGCAAATCCTTTATACACAAGTAGAAATCATGCAATTTTTTTCATAAAATTGGTGAAAACACATGTATTTGACATCACAGGTTTGAAATGACATCACAGACTTCTGATGCTCGCACCGCCACTGTCCAAGACCATAACAGAGCTTATAAAGAACAGCCTGTAGAATATTGCAGATGATGGCAAAAGGAACTCTCACTATTTCTAACAAAAGACGAACATCACACGATATCAGCACAGCAGCAGGATGAATTGGCACTCCCACCCACCAATCCCCACTTGAACCTGCTACAAATTTCCCAGTCCTCAAAATCTAGTAGGATGCATAAGTGTGCCACCATGGGCCTAACAATATGTAGTTCAGCGTCCCCGAGCTACACTTTCCAACAACTCCGCCGCATTGAACCGTCCAAGACACGCACAAGCAAGCGAACCTAACCCTAATTCCGCTTATTCGGAGTCTAACCCTAATTTTCCCAGACCCGCGAACCCGGAACCAGGCCGCGCGAGGCCCGAGTCATCAGCTAGCCAAAGTAAGATGAGATCTCTAGTCCAAGAACGCGGCCGCGGCAAGCCGGTAACAATCCCGAGACGCGCCGGGTCATGCCCCAAATCTGTGCGCGTGAATCGGCCGCGCAGCCGCGGATGGGGCAACGCGCGGCCTCGGATTTCGAAGGGGGGAGGGGGATGGGGGAGTTACCTCGGTCATGGCGGGCAGAGGCTCCGCGCGGTCGGGTCGTGGGGCTTCGCCTCCCGGAGCGGCGGATCACCGGAGCGGACGAGCGGGGGTTTGATTTTGGCGCAGGGTGGGCGGAGCGGACGGTCGGGGTTCGGGGAGGAGGCGCTCGAGAGTCGAGAGGTTATTCTGCGCGACGGGTTGGCTTTGGACTTCCGGGTTCAGTTCAGAGTGATGGAGAGGGAGGTAGGTAGGGTTTGGAGGAAGGGGAAAGGTAGTAATCAGAGGAAGAGCAACTTCTCTCTGCCGATCCAGTTCTCTATTCTTTGATGATCCACTATGTGGTAGCCTAGCTACTTAACCACACTCATAGGCACGCATGCCTGGTTGGCCCAGTACGCAACGCACACACTCCAGCCCAACAGGAACCGCCAACTGGCATCATTCTTTAACTGCCGCCCAGTCCAGTCCCTCTCCTGGGCCTCCTGCCGGTGGGGTCGCCCTGTAGGCGTGACATTCTTCCCCCCTTGGGACTCGGCTTGTCCCCCATCCGTGCTTGCTGGAAAACGACGACGGAGGTCTTCTGGTTCCTCCCAGGTTGCCAGCGACGGTGGCAACTCGCTCCACTGCACCAGAAGTCGCGGGCGCATCTCCCCCTGCGTCTTGATGAGCTTGGTTGCCAAAATCGCCTCAGGGAAGTGTTCTACCTGCAACACAGAGTTGGTTGGTGGAAGGCTCGAACTTACAGAAACGCCTGGACCGATCGCCTTCTTCAATTGAGAGACGTGCACCACAGGGTGTATTTTACTGTCAACCGGCAATTGGAGCTTGTACGCCACCTTCCCGATCCGAGCCATGATAGGATACGGCCTGTAATATCTGAACGCCAACTTCTGATATGGCCGCTGAGCTACTGATGTCTGAATGAATGGTTGAAGCTTCAGGTACACCAGATCCCCTACTTCAAAAGACCGGTCCGTGTGATGCTTGTCTGCTTGCTTCTTCATTCGATCTTGTGCGTGTTTCAGTTGCTGCTGCAAGTGATCCATCATGACTGCTCTCTCTTGTAACCACGCCGACAGGTCTGGCACTGAGCTCTCCTCCACCTGTGTGACTGCGAATTCTCGCGGCAGGTGCCCATAGATCACTTCAAAAGGAGTGCGCCATAGCGAGGAGTGAAAAGCTGTATTGTACCAATATTCAGCCAAAAACAGCCATTTGTTCCAGTTCTTCGGGCACGAGTGCACCGCACACCGTAAGTATCCTTCTAAACACTGATTCACCCTCTCGGTTTGCCCATCAGTCTGTGGATGGTAAGATGAGCTCAATCTCAGCTCGGTTTTGGATAGCTTAAATAGTTCCTGCCAAATTGCACTGGTGAATATCCGGTCTCTGTCCGAAATGATGGCCAGAGGCAACCCATGCAACCTGAAAATGTTCTTCATGAACACTTCTGCCACGGTCAGCGCTGTGTAAGGGTGTTTCAGGGGTATGAAATGAGCATATTTCGAGAATTTATCCACCACTACGAGAATTACGTTCTGCCCTCCTGAGGTCGGTAGCCCCTCGATGAAATCAAGACACAACTGCCCACGGTCGCTTTGAAATTGGAAGAGGTTGCAGTAATCCCGCTGGAGAGATCCTCTCTGTCTTAGCTCTCTGACAAGTGTCGCAAGATTTCACGTACTGTTTGATCATGGTCTTCATGCCTTTCCAAGAGAAGAGGTTTTTGACCCGATGATAAGTAGCATAGAATCCTGAACGGCCCCCGATCGCGCTGTCATGTAAGGCTTTGATCAGGGCTAACTGAGTTGTTTCATCTGAGCCAATCCAAATGCGCCCTTTGTGCCGAATCACCCCATCTTGCAAGGCGTAGTCACTGTCACTGGTTGGATCCAGCGTTAGTTGTTCCAGTCTGCGCTGAGTCTCCGCGTCCTGACGATAACTACTTGCGACGGCCTCGAGCCACGCTGGCCTACAGACTGAGACTGCTGCGAGCTCCCCCTCATCCCAATGATCTCTTCTGGACAACGCATCGGCTGCTTTGTTGGTGATGCCCGTTTTGTACTGGATTTGAAACTGAAGAGCCACGAGCTTGGTGAAAGCTCTTTGTTGAATTGGCGTGTTCAGCCGCTCGCCTATCAAGTGGAGCAAGCTCTTTTGATCCGTGCGCACCAAGAACTCCACGTGTTGCAAATACGGGCGCCAGTGGTCTACTGCAAGCATCAACGCTAGGCATTTTTTTTCATAAGCAGAGAGTCCAAGGTTGCGTGGGGCGAGAGCCTTGCTCAAGTAGGCCAGGGGATGAGCATCCTGCATAAGCACTGCACCCACTCCCGTAGCACTCGCATCTGTCTCGACCACAAACTTCTTTGTGAAATCTGGCAATGCCAGCACCGGGGCCTGAACTAGCGCTTTCTTCAATTCAGTGAATGTTGTCTCAGCCGTTGGTGTCCAGGTAAACAAGGTCCCCTTCTTAAGCATGTCCGTCAGAGGGAGAGAAATGATACCAAAGTTTCTGATGAATTTACGGTAATAGCCCGCCAGCCCCAAGAACTCCCTTAACTTACGAACTGATTCCGGACGCGGCCAATCACGGACCGACTCAATTTTGTTGTCATCCGTCGCCACCCCTTCGCTGCTGATCTTGTGCCACAAGTATATTATCTGTTGCTGTGCCAACGAGCACTTCGAGCGTTTGACCTTCAGGCTATGTTCCATCAGTGTTTGCAGAACTTGTCTTAACAGCCGCACATGCTCCTCCATGGTTGAGGAGTGAATCAGTATATCGTCCATGAACACCAACACTCCATGACGGAGTAGGGGTCCCAGCACGATATTCATCCCACCCTGGAATGTAGGTGGCCCTCCGGTTAGCCCATATGGCAACACTCTGAACTGAAAGTGCCCCTGATGAGTTTTAAATGCAGTCTTGGGTTCATCCTCTTCACGGAGCCTGATCTGATGATAGCCCGCCTGAAGGTCTAATTTGGAGAACCAACGAGACCCTGCCAGTTCGTCCAACAGTTCATCTATGATCGGCATGGGGTAGGCACTTTTTCACTGTGATTGCGTTCAAGTGCCGATAGTCCACGCACATCCTCCATGTCATATCTTTCTTCTTGACAAGCAACACGGGTGATGAGTAAGGGCTCGAGCTTGGAACAATCAACCCAGCCTTCAGCAGCTCTTTTACTTGAGTCTCAATCTCTGTTTTTTGTTCAGGTGCGTACTTGTATGGTCGGACGTTGACTGGCTTCACTCCTGGAATGATAGGAATGACATGATCCCACTCTCGATGTGGTGGTAATGCATTTGGTTCTTCGAATACCTCCTGAAATTCTTGCAACACTGCCCGCACTTCCACTGGAATATGCTCAATAATCACTTCCTCTCCCACTACATACAAACAAACTATGTGAGCCACAGCGTTGGTCTCCTCCAGCACACACAATTGGCCACAAGTGATTGGCTGAACTTGTTGAAGCTGATTTTTCACTCCTGTCAACAGAATTTGTTGTCCCTGGTGCATAAACTTGAGTTGCTTTGCTGCCCAATCGATCCACATTGGTCCACAAGACTCCAGTCAATCAATCCCCACCACCATGTCGTAACAACCCAATGACAAAACCCTGAGATCGGAGGAGAATTCATACCCTTGAGTGTGTCACTTGCAGTTGGGCACCACTCCAGAACAAGTTAATATCCCACCATCAGCTATCTTGACTGAAACCTTGTTCATCTGCTGCACTTGCAGGTTCAGCCTCTCTGCCACTATATCGCTGATGAAACTATGAGAACTCCCGGAGTTGACCAGTATCAAAAGTTCCTGGCCACCAATTTGTCCAAGCAGCCGAACAGTGCGTGGTGTTGTTTGCCCCGTAGTAGCCACTTTGGATATGCACATGAGCACATCATCATCTGAGTCCGGTTCCTGCACTGCCGGAGGGTCCTGATCTGCGTGCAGCAACTCCAGCAACTCCTCTACGACATGAAGTTGCACGGTAGGCCCGCACTGATGCCCTTGACCCCATCTTTCTCCACATTTGAAGCAAAGTCCAGGGGCTCGCCGGTAGTTACGCAGGGCCGCCACACGATCATCGCCCCTTCCTTGCCTGTCAGGAGGGTTGGCCGCGTCCAGTGCGCGGCGATCCTCGGCAGCCGCTGGTGGTCCTGGCAACATCTGGCGCGCGGGTGGAGCACCAATCGCCAACAGAGGGCGTTGCGCCGGTGCCCTGTGCTGCTGACCATCCTGGCGCCTATACTCCCGGCGCGGCATCGCTTCCAAAAGCTCCTCCTGCAACGTAGCCAGAGAGAAAGCAGATTCCAAATCTTTCGGCTGATGAAGCATAGCAACTGCTCGTATATCACTCTTAAGACCATCTAAGAACTGGGTGATGAAATAGATAGGATCAAAAGCAGGGTTATGAGCTAAGATATGGTGCATCAACTCCTCAAACTTAGTCATGTACTCCCCTACCGAGCCTGACTGACGCAGGGTGTTAAACTGCCGAAGATGAGCTTGATATTGCTCGCGGCCAAACTTGGCACACAGAGCTGTGCACAGGGATTCCCAAGTGAACAAGGCGCTCTGCATTTCATGCAGTTGCAGCCATCTGGCCGCGTTGCCCGTAAAATTGAGGGTAGCTACACGAACCCAAAGCTCTGGAACAACCCCATAGACATCAAAGTACTTTTCACATCTAGTCTTCCAGAATTGTGGGTTTTCCCCATCAAAAGAGGGAAAATCCATCTTGGGCAAAGCCCAGTGCGCGTGCTGTGATGGATGGGTGTACAACGTGTCCTGAGTAGCCCTTTTCTCCCCATCTAAACTCACTACTCCACGGAAATCGACGAAATTAATCGATTGAGATTGGAACGCACCCTTGCTCGGAGGCGGCGCGAGGGTAGTGACCACCCCCGGTGCCTGGCCCCCGGAATCGATGAACTCACCGTGGCCACCTGGCCCGTGGTGCCCCGGGCTGTCGGAGGTCGTCGGAGCGCCGTGCACCACTCGATCCGCGGACGAAGATGGTGGATCGGTTAGGGCGGGATGGAGCGCGATCCGCCCCACCTGCGAGCGAAGCTCGTCCAGTTGATGCTGCAGATTGGTGACCGCCGGTCGCCATAGCTCGAGGGAAGTCTGGATGGCGTCGAGCCTGGCGTCGTTGGCGATGCGACTATCGTTGACCGCCTTCGCCAGCGCGGCGATTTGCTCCTCCATCGCTGCCGCCTGAGTCGCCTGTTTGGTGATGTAGCGGGGCTTGCGGTACGGGTCCTCCAGATCGCCTGACCTCTGATACCAATTGTAACGGACTCGATCTACTGCAGACTAGAGATCGGATCTGGGAAGGGGATGGAGAGGGAGGTAGGTAGGGTTTGGAGGAAGGGGAAAGGTAGTAATCAAAGGAAGAGCAACTTCTCTTTGCCGATCCAGTTCTCTATTCTTTGATGATCCACTCTCTGGTAGCCTAGCTACTTAACCACACTCACAGGCACGCAGGCCTGGTTGGCCCAATACGCAACGCACACACTCCAGCCCAACAGGAACCGCCAACTGGCATCATTCTTTAACTGCCACCCGGTCCAGTCCCTCTCCTGGGCCTCCTGCAGGCGTGACAGTGACGCTCGTGCTCGTGGGGGACGAAACCGGAACGGACACCAGCAACAGTGTGCGGAACGCTACTCCATCAGCTGCTCGTAATTCATTTAGGGCATGTACAAGGATGGCATATGGATACATATGCCCCATGACTAAAAGTAATTTGAGGCACCTACATTTATTTTTTCTCCTCAATGCAAGCTACCACTAGTGGGCCTCATTAAGAAATAGAAAATAAAGACTTTAGTACACATGCATCTCTACTTTTCACTCCAACCTTTTCAGCTTTTGTCACCAGACCACACTTTTTTTCTTCAAGCACCCGCCTCCTAGAGAGGATCCCGCTTTCCTATCCGAACCTACTTTACGTCATATCCGATCCTACATAGCATGCGAGGCATCACCTTGAGGCTATGCATTGTACATGCCCTTATGAGGTAAATACATCACTGGTGCTTGAACTTGCCACGAATGTGCACTTTGGTGCCTGAACTTGTAAAATACATTGAACTAGTTCCGTAACTTGGCATGGACGTGCATATACAGTTTAATTCTCGTTTTTATACGTCCATGACGCTAACAAGGCACTCCAGAATGTAAGGGACAAGGCGTGTGGCTTTTTTTTGTGATAAACCCCATACAATATTTTTTCGTACAAAAAGACCCTCAAAGAAAAACAGATAAGTTAAAAAAAATTATTCTATTAATAATGAAAACTGGTCTGGGGTTTGAACCACACGCGCATGTGTACACTTTACAAACATAAAGTTGAACAACATAAATTTTAAAAATTATTCCAGCAATATAGTGCCATTGCTTTGAACCTGCAACCAGGCGCTATATAGCGGCCACACATAACACTATAACCGATGACATCGAATGGTAAAATGACAAATTTAGATTTATAACATAACCAGCCCGTGTGGCTAAAATGGACCACAGTATGGATCAGTTTTCAATGGGTTTGTTCTTTCTCAATTCATTTTTAAAAACAATACGTAAATTATTTATCATGTTACAAACAATATACTTATATTTAAAACAAATTACGTTAAAAGGTTCATATAATTTCATAAAATACCTATGCAGTAATTTAACAAAATAATTGAAATTACGAATTCAGAAGATAATTTATAATTTGAAAAAATGTTTGCATTTTAATAAAATATTAAAGTAATTTTAGAAACGTTCATATATTGAAACAAATTCTCATATAATTCTGAAGTTTCACATTTTTAATAAACTATTTATGTAGTATATCATTGTGTTCATGCTTTAACAAAAAAATGTGTTGTTTTAAAAAGCTTATATAGTATATAAGTTTGTGTGTTTTCTTAAAAAAAATACAAGCCTAGTGCGCCATTAGACTGCGGATCCTCACATGAATAATACTTGAATCATATAAACATTTTAATCATTCATAAATATTTTCAATTTTATGAATATGTTTTAAAATAACACGTGAATTATTTTTTAAATGACATGAAGATTTTTGCATTGTTTTGAAATTATGTTTGTTATACAGTCATAAAGAGTACTCGTACTTTTGATACATGACAACTCATTGGTTGGAGTGGCATCAGTCTACAAGCTTTGTTCCAATGTTGGGGTCACAAATCTGGTGCTGTTTTTGCCGGATTATTAAATTCTCTTTATTTATTTTGTTCGGCCAAATGTTTATAAATGTTATGAATCATTAAAATATTGGCAAATGTGAAGTTGTCAAGTGGCTAGCCACATGCACTCGACTGGTACGTCGCTGGTTCAATCCAGCACACCACTTTTAATATTTATTTTATAATTTGTCAGTTTCTCCCTCAGGGCCTTATTACAAGAAAATAATTCCTGGAGTTTTTTTCACAAAAAACCAGGCCACACACCCTTGTCACTGACAGCGGGCCCCATGGCATGTTGGCGCGTCTCCTCAGCTTCGCGGATGTATACAAACGCCATTTGAACCGTATATGCACGTCCATGCCAAGTTATGGAACCAGTTCAATGTATTTTACAAGTTCAGTCACTAAAGTGCACGTCCATGACAAGTTCAAGCACCACTGGTGTATTTACATCTTCATTTATACAATGTGTATGTGTATATATGTACTCCCTCCGTTCCGAGATATAAACCCTTTTAAATTCCAATACGGACTACATTCCAAGCAAAAGGAGTGAATCTACACTCTAAATATGTTTATATACATCCGTACGTAGTCTATGTTAAAATTTAAAAAAAACTTATATTTAAAAACGAGGGAGTATATATTTAAAAATAAAAAATATAAACCCTAAAATAACAGAACAAATGTATTCATCAAACAGGCACGAAGAACAACGAAAGTAATCCGAAAAAAAACTGAAAGTAACAGAATTACAGCCATGCTCATAGACCGCCTAGCTAGCGACGAATAGAAGCATTGAAGCAAGCCGAATGTGTGTCATCGTCATCGCCCCTTCCTTACCGGAGCCGGGCAAATCTTGTTGTAGTAAACGTTTCGAAAACTCATCGTGTTAAGACACCAAAAGACCAGCGCACCAGAACAACAACTATGTCGATGAATAAAAACACAGACCCAAAGGATTCAATCTGTAAACACATGATGCTACAAAGCCCAATGTTGTGTTTGGTAGGTCACATAGAACCCAACCAGGCCCACGCGGCGAATAATTTGACCTGTTTGGTTGCCTGCATACACTGTTTGACTCGCATAGCAAGAATTTTAAACCACCACCCAGCCAGGCCTACTAGGTGATAGCCTGCAAGTGCACGGGTTTAGTTGTAGCCTTTTCGAAGTAAGAGTATCCATCCCACGGGGAGCACAGGAATCAGACGTTTGCCTCTTGTAGAGAATTATGTATTATTGTTCCTGCAGAAAATTGTAGACTTAAAGCAAAGTGAGGGAGGATATAAATAATTGTTGAGTGGTTTGCAACTCGTAACTAAATAACATAAAAGTAAATGAGGTGCAAGAATTATAATGAAGAGTGGGATAACAGAATAAAAAGGCATTCTCACGGAGTCCGGAATCCCCATTGGTATGTTTCTAGCGCACATATGCATAAGCATAGTATAGACTGGATACTTGAAGCACTGTTGACGATTATGCTAGGCAGAGCTAGGTACAGTACACGTTCTACTCGTAGTAGACTTCGTGACACGCACGCCACCATCATAGTCTCCCCCAGAGGGTTAGAACTCATGATAATTAAGATTTTCCCCGTGGACGCGGCCTCTCTAAGGGTTCTTCGTCGTTCCCGGGTCAATTGCAAAGACTAGGAGCAGTAGGATTTTACTGTCACCTTGAATTACCTCCGCGCCCTAAACCTTTACAAGGACAGCGATATACTTCGTGGCCATAAGGCACAAATGTTGAGTGGGGCCCCTTCACAACATTCACGAAGTTATTAAACTAAGCATTCAACAGGGGATCTCATATCCACAAATAACGTTTTAGATCCTACACATACCAAGGTTCATCCATATCCCCGAAAAGTAGGGGTCTACCCACACACGAGGACAACAAACATCATAGCAGTGGTAATGGCATGCATGGATGAATGATTCAAATGATACACCGAAGGATCCACTATGGTTTTTGTTGTTACGGATGATAAGGATGATGATGATGATGATGAAAGTGACAATGGTGATTGATATGTCCCAGACGTATCTACTTTTCCAAACACTTTTGCTCTTGTTTTGGACTCTAATTTGCATGATTTGAATGACACTAATCTGGACTGACACTGTTTTCAGCAGAACTACCATGGTGTTGTTTTTGTGCAGAAATAGAAGTTCTCGGATTGGGCTAAAGATTTGCGAAGATTATTTTCAAAATATATAAAAATACCGGCGACGAGTTCTACTGGAGGGGCCCACTCAGTAGCCACGAGCTCAAGGGGCGCGCCTAGAGAGCTCGTGGGCCCCCTGGTCTCCGGCAACCTAACTCCAACTATATAAAGACCGTTGATGTCTACTATGCAACCTTCTTCTTGTAGACTCGTGTTGGACCTCCAAGCGCAGAGTTTTGTATGATAGTAGCAAATTTCCCTCAAGTGGATGACCTAAGGTTTATCAATTCGTGGGAAGCGTAGGATGAAGATGGTCTCTCTCAAACAACCCTGCAACCAAATAACAAAGAGTCTCTTGTGTCCCCAACACACCCAATATAATGGCAAATTGTATAGGTGCACTAGTTCAGCGAAGAGATGGTGATACAAGCGTAATATGGATGGTAGATATAGGTTTTGTAATCAGAAAATATAAAAACAGCAAGGTAACTAGTAACAAAAGTGAGCGAAAACGATATTGCAATGCTTAGAAACAAGGCCTAGGGTTCATACTTTCACTAGTGCAAGTTCTCTCAACAATGATAACATAATTAGACCATATAACAATCCCTCAACGTGCAACAAAGAGTCACTCCAAAGTCACTAATAGCGGAGAATAAACGAAGAGATTATTGTAGGGTACGAAACCACCTCAAAGTTATTCTTTCTGATCGATCTATTGGGCTATTCCTATAAGTGTCACAAACAGCCCTAGAGTTCATACTAAAATAACACCTTAAGACACACATCAACCAAAACCCTAATGTCACCTAGATACTCCAATGTCACCACAAGTATCAGCGGGTTTGATTATACGATATGCATCACACAATCTCAGATTCATCTATTCAAACCAACACAAGAACTTCAAAGAGTGCCCCAAAGTCTCTACCGGAGAGTCAGGACGAAAACGTGTGCCAACCCCTATGCATAAGTTCACAAGGTCACAGAACCCGCAAGTTGATCACCAAAACATACATCAAGTAGATCACGTGAATATCCCATTGTCACCACAGATAAGCACATGCAAGACATACATCAAGTGTTCTCAAATCCTTAAAGACTCAATCCGATAAGATAACTTCAAAGGGAAAACTCAATCCATTACAAGAAGGTAGAGGGGGACAAACATCATAAGATCCAACTATAATAGCAAAGCTCGCGGTACATCAAGACCGTGCCAAATCAAGAACGAGAGAGAGAGAGAGAGAGAGAGAAGAGAGAGAGAGAGATCAAACACATAGCTACTGGTACATACCCTCAGCCCCGAGGGTGAACTACTCCCTCCTCGTGATGGAGAGCGCCAGGATGATGAAGATGACCACCGGTGATGATTTCCCCCTTCGGCAAGGTGCCGGAACAGGGTCCCGATTTGTTTTTGGTGGCTATAGAGGCTTCCGGCGGCGGAACTCCCGATCTAGGTTTATTTCTCGGGGTTTCTATATTTATAGGAATTTTTGGCGTCGGGAACAAGTCAGGGGGGTCCACGAGTCAACGACAAGGACAGAGGACGCGCCCGGGGGGGGGGGGGTAGGGCGCGCCCTCCAACCTTTTGGTTGGCTCGGGACTCTTCTGGCCCAACTCTTTTGCTTCAGGGGCTTCTTCTGGTCCATAAAAAATCAACATAAATTTTAAGCTCGTTTGGATTCCGTTTGATATTTTTTTCTGCGAAACTCAAAAACAAGGAAAAAACAGAAACTGGCACTGGGCTCTAGGTTAATAGGTTAGTCCCAAAAATCATATAAAATAGCATCTAAATGCATATAAAACATCCAAGATAGATAATATAATAGCATGGAACAATAAAAAATTATAGATACGTTGGAGACGTATCAAGCATCCCCAAGCTTAATTCTTGCTCGTCCTCGAGTAGGTAAATGATAAAAACAGAAGTTTTGATGTAGAATGCTACCTAACATATTTATCCATGTAATTTCTTTATTGTGGCATGAATGTTCAGATCCGTATGATTCAAAACAAAAGTTTAATATTGACATAAAAACAATAATACTTCAAGCATACTAATAAAGCAATAATGTCTTCTCAAAATAACATGGCAAAAGAAAGTTATCCCTACAAAATCATATAGTCTGGCTATGCTCCATCTTCATCACATAAAATATTCAACTCATGCACAACACCGATGACAAGCCAAGCAATTGTTTCATACTTTTGATGTTCTCAAACTTTTTCAACTTTCACGCAATACATGAGCGTGAGCCATGGACATAACACTATAGGTGGAATAGATGGTGGTTGTGGAGAAGACAAAAAGAAGGAGATAGTCTCACATCAACTAGGCGTATCAACGGGCTATGGAGATGCCCATCAATAGATATCTGTGAGTGAGTAGGGATTGCCATGCAACGGATGCACTAGAGCTATAAGTTTATGAAAGCTCAAAAAGAAACTAAGTGGGGGTGTATCCAACTTGCTTGCTCACGAAGACCTAGGGCAATTTGAGGAAGCCCATCGTTCATTGGAATATACAAGCGAAGTTTTATAATAAAAATGACCACTAGTATATGAAAGTGACAACACAGGAGACTCTCTATCATGAAGATCATGGTGCTACTTTGAAGCACAAGTGTGGTAAAAGGATAGTAGCATTGCCCCTTCTCTCTTTTCTCTCATTTTTTTTGTTTTTTGTTTTTTTGGGCCCTTTCTTTTTTTGGCCTCTTTATTTCTTTTTTCTTTTTCGTCCGGAGTCTCATCCTGACTTGTGGGGGAATCATAGTCTCCATCATCCTTTCCTCACATGGGACAATGCTTTAATAATGAAGATCATCACACTTTTATTTACTTACAACTCAAGGATTACAACTCGATACTAGAACAGAATATGACTATATGAATGCCTCCGGCGGTGTTCCGGGATGTGCAATGAATCAAGAGTGACATGTATGAAAGAATTATGAACGGTGGCTTTGCCACAAATATGATGTCAACTACATGATCATGCAAAGCAATATGACAATGATGGAACGTGTCATAATAAACGGAACGGTGGAATGTTGCATGGCAATATATCTCGGAATGGCTATGGAAATGCCATAATAGGTAGGTATGGTGGCTGTTTTGAGGAAGATATATGGTGGGTGTATGGTACCGGCGAAGGTTGCGCGGCACTAGAGTGGCTAGCAATGGTGGAAGGGTGAGAGTGCATATAATCCATGGACTGAACATTAGTCATAAAGAACTCACATACTTATAGCAAAAATCTATTAGTTATCGAAACGAAGTACTACACGCATGCTCCTAAGGGGATAGATTGGTAGGAAAAGACAATAGCTCGTCCCCGACCGCCACTCATAAGGAAGACAATCAATAAATAAATCATGCTCCGACTTCATCACATAACGGTTCACCATACGTGCATGCTATGGGAATCACAAACTTTAACACAAGTATTTCTACAATCCACAATTACTTACTAGCATGACTCTAATATCACCATCTTTATATCTCAAAACAATCATAAGGAATCAAACTTCTCATAATATGCAATGCACTTAATATGAAAGTTTTTATTATATCCCTCTTGGATGCCTATCATATTAGGACTAAATTCATAACCAAAGCAAATTACCATGTTGTTTAAAGACTCTCAAAATAATATAAGTGAAGCATGAGAGTTCAATAATTTCTTCAAAATAAAACTACCGTCGTGCTCTAAGAGCAAATGACAAACTATTCCAAAAGATATAAGTGAAGATTAATGAGTAGTCGAATAATTATGTAACTATGTGAAGACTCCTTCTCATAAATAAATTTTTAGATCTTAAGTACTTTATTCAAACAGCAAGCAAAACAAAATAAAATGGCACTGCAAGGATAGCACATATCATGTGAAGAAGCAAAAAGTTAGGCTCAACCAAAACTGACTGATAGTTGTTGAAGAAGAAAGGTGGGATGCCTACCGGGGCATCCCCAAGCTTAGATGATTTAGACTTCTTGGAATATTAACTAGGGATGCCTTGGGCATCCCCAAGCTTGAGCTTTTGTGTCTCCTTAATTCCTCTCATATCACAGTTTCCCTAATTCTTAAAAACTTCATCCACACAAAACTCAACAAGAACTCGTGAGATAAGTTAGTATAAATCCATGCTAAACCTTATCATTCTATACTGTAGCAAATAACTAAAATTATCATTTAACATTGCATACTAAATGACTCTGCATATTTAAAACTCCTATCCTCAAATAGAATCATTAAACAAGCAAACATATGCAAACAGTGCAATCATAACACCAATCTGTCTAAATAGGATAGTCTGTAAAGAATGGAAGAGGAATCATACTTCTTTAACTCCAAAAATTCTGAAAAATTACCACACTGTAGATAATGTGTTGTTACTTATTGTGTAAAAATTTCAAGATTTTATCATGTTCTAACTATTCACCAATATTCAAAACATAACAACAAACTTTCTGTTTTCAAACAGCAACATGTAGACTTGCAAAATAAGCATGGTAAAGGCTATACTTGAACTTTTTATTGAAATAAAAGATGCAAAACATTACTCTAAATAACAGCAAGCAAATCCTAATAAATGAAAATGGCGCTCCAAGAAAAATCATATCATGTGGTGAATAAAAATATAGCCTCAAGTAAATTTACCGATGAACGAAGACGAAAGAGGGGATGCCATCCGGGGCATCCCCAAGATTAGGCTCTTAGTTGTCCTTGAATATTACCTTGGGGTGCCTTGGGCATCCCCAAGCTTAGCCTCTTGCCACTCCTTATTCCGTAGTCCATCGAAACTTCACCCAAAACTTGAAAACTTCACAACACAAAACTCAACAGAAAACTCATAAGCTCCGTTAGTATAAGAAAATAAATCACCACTTAGGTATTGTTGTGAACTCATACTAAATTTATATTGGTGTAATATCTACTGTATTCCAACTTCTCCATGGTTCATATCCTCCGATACTACTCATAGATTCATCAAAATAAGCAACAACACATAGAAAACAGAATCTGTCAAAAACAGAATAGTCTGTAGTAATCTGTAACTCTCGAATACTTTTGTAACTTCAAAAATTCTGAAATATTAGGACAACCTGGGAAATTTGTATATTAATATTCCGCAAAAGGAATCAGTATTTTATCATGCTTTTGTTAAAAATAAGAATTGTTTTCCTGAGCGCAAAAGTTTCTGTTTTTCAGCAAGATCAAATCAACTATCACCATAGATCACCCCAAAGGTCTTACTTGGCACTTTATTGAAACAAAAGCTATAAAACATGATTAATACAGTAGCCTAATAATATTAACACACAAAAACAGTAAGGGTAAATATTGGGTTGTCTCCCAACAAGCGCTTTTCTTTAATGCCTTTCTAGCTAGGCATGATGATTTCAATGATGCTCACATAAAGAATAAGAATTGAAACATAACGGGAGCATCATTGAGCATATGACTAGCACATTTAAGCCTAACCCACTTCCTAAGCATAGGGATTTTGTGAGCAAACAATTCATGGGAGCAAGAATCATCTAGCATAGGAAGGCAAAACAAGTGCAACTTCATCAACATATAGAGAGGAAACTTGATATTATTGCAACTCCTACAAGCATATATTTCTCCCTCATAATAATTTTCAGCATCATCATGAATGAATTCAACAATATAGATATCACACAAAGGATTATTTTCATGATGCACAAGCATAGAAATTTCATTACTCTCCACATAAGCAAAATTCTTCTTATTCATAGTAGTGGGAGCAAACTCAACAAAATAACTCTCATGGGATTGTAAATTAAAATCAAGATGACAAGTTTCATGTTTATCATAATCTTTATAGCATACATGTCATCACAATAATCATCATAGATAGCAACTTTGTTCTCATAATCAATTGGAACCTCTTCCGAAATAGTGGATTCATCATTAAATAAAGTCATGACCTCTCCAAATCCACTTTTATAAAAATTATAAGATTCAACACCCTCCAAAATAGTGGGATCATTACCTAGAGTTGACATTCTTCCAAACCCATTTTCATCAACATATTCATCATAAATAGGAGGCATACTTTCATCATAATAAATTTGCTCATCAAAACTTGGGGGACAAAAAATATCATCTTCATCAAACATAGCATCCCCAAGCTTATGGCTTTGCATATCATTAGCATCATGGATATTCAAAGAATTCATACTAACAACATTGCAATCATGCTCATCATTCAAAGATTTAGTGCCAAACATTTTAATGCATTCTTCTTCTAACACTTTGGCAAAATTATCAGAATCTTTATTTTCATGAAAGACATTAAAAAGATGAAGCATATGAGGCAACCTCAATTCCATTTTTTGTAGTTTTCTTTTATAGACTAAACTAGTGATAAAACAAGAAACTAAAAGATTCGATTGCAAGATCTAAAGATATACCTTCAAGCACTAACCTCCCCCGCAACGGCGCCAGAAAAGAGCTTGATGTCTACTACGCAACCTTCTTCTTGTAGACTCGTGTTGGGCCTCCAAGGGCAGAGTTTTGTAGGACAGTAGCAAATTTCCCTCAAGTGGATGACCTAAGGTTTATCAATCCGTGGGAGGCGTAGGATGAAGATGGTCTCTCTCAAACAACCCTGCAACCAAATAACAAAGAGTCTCTTGTGTCCCCAACACACCCAATACAATGGCAAATTGTATAGGTGCACTAGTTCAGCAAAGAGATGGTGATACAAGCGTAATATGGATGGTAGATATAGGTTTTTGTAATCTGAAAATATAAAAACAGCAAGGTAAGTAGTAACAAAAGTGAGCGAAAACGATATTGCAATGCTTAGAAACAAGGCCTAGGGTTCATACTTTCACTAGTGCAAGTTCTCTTAACAATGATAGCATAATTAGATCATATAACAATCCCTCAACGTGCAACAAAGAGTCACTCCAAAGTCGCTAATAGGGGAGAATAAACGAAGAGATTATTGTAGGGTACGAAACCACCTCAAAGTTATTATTTCTGATCGATCTATTGGGCTATTCCTATAAGTGTCACAAACAGCCCTACAGTTCGTACTAAAATAACACCTTAAGACACACATCAACCAAAACCCTAATGCGACCTAGATACTCCAATGTCACCACAAGTATCCGCGGGTTTGATTATACGATATGCATCACACAATCTCAGATTCATCTATTCAAACCAACACAAAGAACTTCAAAGAGTGCCCCAAAGTTTCTACCGGAGAGTCAGGACGAGAACATGTGTCAACCCCTATGCATAAGTTCACAAGGTCACAGAACCCGCAAGTTGATCACCAAAACATACATCAAGTAGATCACATGAATATCCCATTGTCACCACAGATAAGCACATGTAAGACATACATCAAGTGTTCCCAAATCCTTAAAGACTCAATCCGATAAGATAACTTCAAAGGGAAAACTCAGTCCATTACAAGAAGGTAGAGGGGGAGAAACATCATAAGATCCAACTATAATAGCAAAGCTTGCGGTACATCAAGATCGTGCCAAATCAAGAACACGAGAGAGAGAGATATCAAACACATAGCTACTGGTACATACCCTCAGCCCCGAGGGTGAACTACTCCCTCCTCGTGGTGGAGAGCACCAGGATGATGAAGATGACCACCGGTGATGATTTCCCCTTCGGCAGGGTGCCGGAACAGGGTCCCGATTGGTTTTTGGTGGCTACAGAGGCTTGCGGCGGCGGAACTCCCAATCTAGGTTTATTTCTCGGGGTTTCTATATTTATAGGAATTTTTGGCGTTGGGAACAAGTTAGGGGGGTCCACGAGTCAACGACAAGGACGGAGGACGCGCCCCGGGGGGGGGGGGTAGGGCGCGCCCTCCAACCTTGTGGTTGGCTCGGGACTCTTCTGGCCCAACTCTTTTGCTTCAGGGGCTTCTTCTGGTCCATAAAAAATAACCGTAAATTTTCAGCTCGTTTGGACTCCGTTTGATATTCGTTTTCGGAGAACTCAAAAATAAGGAAAAAAACAGAAACTGGCACTAGGCTCTAGGTTAATAGTTTAGTCCCAAAATCATATAAAATAACATATCAATGCATGGAACAATAAAAAATTATAGATACGTTGGAGACTTATCAACCGTCTCATGGAGAAAAAATTAGAGAGAAAGTTTCACCGTGTTTTACAATACGGAGTCGCAGCCACCTCCTGATCTTCATTGGAAGGGCTGTTCTGGAGTCCGTTTGCGGCTCCAGAGGTATTTCGATGCCATCGTTAAGGGAGTCCTGAATAGGGGCTCTTCGGGTGTCCGGGCTATTTGATATGGACCGGACTGATGGGCTGTGAGGATACAAGGCGGAAGACCTTCCCGTGTGTCCGGGTAGGACTCTCCTATGCGTGGACAGCAAGATTGGTGCCCGGATATGTAATTTCCTTCCTCTACAAACCGACTCTGTGCAACCCTAGACCCCTCCGGTGTGTATATAAACTGAAGGGTTTAGTCCGTAGAGGATATCAGAATTCACATAGGCTAGATAGCTAGGGTTTAGCCATTACGATCTCGTGGTAGATCAACTCTTGTAACCCTTATACTCATCAAAGACAATCAAGCAGGACGTAGGGTTTTACCTCCATTAAGAGGGACCGAACCTGGGTAAACATCATGTCCCCTTTGTCCCTTGTTACCTTCGATCCTCAGACACACAGTTCGGGACCCCCTACCCGAGATCGACCGGTTTTGACACCGACATTGGTGCTTTCATTGGGAGTTCCACTGTGTCGTCGGCAAAAGGTTCGATGGCTCGTTTGATCATCGACAACGATGCTGTGTCCGGGGAAACCTTCCTCCCTGGACAACTTTTCGTGTTTGGCGGCTTCGCTCTGCGTGCCAATTCAACTGGTCGCCTTGAACAGATCGACAACTATGCTCCTGGTCACCAGATCAGGTTCGGAAGCTTGAACTATATCGCTGATATCCGAGGAGACTTGATCTTCAATGGGTTCTCGGCCTCGATTGCCGTTCCTCACCCACATGAAGGAAGCCTGTCGAATCCACCACCAGGCTCCGTTCAAGGATCAATTGTCGTTCTTGCCCTTGCCTTAGATCCAGAGCGGACCACCTTGTCCGAAGACGGGAGTATGAACCCATCGGACCCTCTCCTACTACGGAGCTCCCTGCCGGAGACCCGGAGGCGACCATATTATCGGCAGACCTGGAATCAAACAGGGTTCTCCCTGTCATCAGGAAGCCGAACTCACCTCTGGATGTTAACTCCGAACTCTTGAGGTCTGCGTCCATTGGGCACGGCCGAGCGGCGTTCACCAGGCCCAGCTCCGCAGATCCTCGGCCACTCGTCTAGTTTTCACTTCTAAGCGAAGCTCTGGACTTAATGTGATCTCTCGCCATCACAGAAGCGTCGCTTCTGAACTACGCCCAGCCCGAACTAGGGGCTGAGTGCGGGGAATTTTGCGTCCCACCCACCACCCACTTGGTAGCCACTGTCGAGGACTCAACCAACATGCTAGACTGCGCCTCCGAAGATATCGACGGTATGGACAACGATGCCAGAGCCAACCCAGGCCAAAACCCGCTTATCACCGGGCGTTGGACAACCACCTCTACATACGACGTGTATATGGTGGATACACCCAAAAAGGACGACGACAACGACATGCAAGACCCGATTGAGGACAAGCCCGTTGAAGCACCACCAAAGCGCCGACGTCAGCGGCGCCACTCACGATCGCGTCGGGAAAAGGACAGTAATACCGGCACCAGAGACAATAACACCCCGGACAACACCGAAGACTCCGACCGCCCCGTCGAGCCTGCTCTCGAGCAGGATGAGTGGGAAGAAGGACAAGTCAACCCAGATGAACCTGTCGATCACGAGGATCCGGAGGATAGTAACTATCTACCGGTCTCCGAGGAGGATGTTAGCCTCGGTAACGAGGATTTCATCATACCAGAGGAACCCCTCGAACAAGAACGCTTCAAGCAGTAGCTCATCGCCACTGCGAGGAGCCTGAAAAAGAAACAACAACAGCTTCAAGCCGAACAAGATACGCTCAACGACAGATGGACCAAGGTCCTGGCTGCCGAAGAATATGGCCTCGAGCGTCCAACAAAGAGCTATCCAAACGAAGGCTATTACCATAATTCGACGACGAGGCCCTTGAGCCAATACCGTCAAGGTATAATCATGCTGACGAACTGGACCGACCACCACGTGGACGGGACAAAACGGCTACCTATGCCGAACACCAGCCCGCACAACCTCACCGTCGAGGCAAAGAGGTAGCAGCTCCAGGCTATACCTCTGACCTACGACAGGACCTGGACAATAGAGCTGGCCAGACTAGATCAATCTACGGATCACGGGGGCGTGCTCCAACACGAGACGACGACCATCAAGCTTGGCGTGATAAGCATAACCAAACTCGGGCCGAACACCGAACACGGATGTCATCCAAACTCCGTCGTGATGTTGCCCGATACAGAGGCGCCGCACTTCCTTTGTGCTTTACCAATGAGGTAATGCAACACCAGTTTCCAGAAGGGTTTAAACCCGTAAACATTGAAGCATACGATGGAACGACAGATCCCGCTGTATGAATTGAAGATTTTCTTCTCCATATCCACATGGCTCGTGGCGACGATCTCCACGCCATTAAATACCTCCCCCTAAAGCTAAAAGGTCCAGCATGGCACTAGTTGAATAGCCTCCCAGAGAACTCTATTGGCAGCTGGGAAGACTTGGAGGATGCCTTTCGAGACAACTTCCAAGGTACTTATGTTCGCCCACCGGACGTCGATGACCTTAGTCACATAGTCCAGCAACCCGGAGAGTCAGCCCGCAAACTCTGGACTCGGTTCTTAATTAAAAAGAACCAAATCATCGACTGTCCGGACGCTGAAGCCTTAGCGGCCTTTAAACACAATGTCCGTGACGAATGGCTCACCCGACACCTAGGTCAGGAAAAGCCGAAGACTATGGCAGCTCTTACTGCACTTATGACCCGCTTTTGCGCGGGAGAAGATAGCTGGTTGGCTCGTAGAAGCAACAGTACCAACGACCCCGGCACCTCTGAAGCCAGGGATGCCAACGGAAGGCCACGACGTAACAAAAGCAAGCGCCGGAACAACAATGAAGAAACTGACGATACGGCGGTTAACGCCGGATTTAGTGGCTCCAAACCCGGTCAACGGAAGAAGCCATTCAAAGGAAATAGAGACGGTCCATCTAATCTGGATAAGATACTAGATAGGCCTTGCCAGATTCATGGCACCCCCGACAAGCCTGCCAACCACTCCAACAGAAATTGCTGGGTTTTTAAACAGACCGGTAAGTTAAATACCGAACACAAGGGGAAAGGGCCTCAGAGCGAGGATGATGATGAGCCCCGTCCACCGAACACAGGGGGACAGAAGAAATTCCCCCCTGAGGTGAAAATAGTGAACATGATATATGTCACACATATCCCCAAGAGGGAGCACAAGCACGCACTAAGGGACGTCTACACTGTAGAGCCTGTCGCCCCCAAATTCAACCCATGGTCGGCTTGTCCTATCACCTTCAATCGCAGGGACCGCCCAACTAGTATCCGTCATGGAGGTTTAGCGGCCCTGGTACTCGACCCAATTATTGATGGATACCATCTCATTCGCGTCCTTATGGACGGCGGCAGCAGTCTTAACCTGATTTATCAAGACACTGTCCATAAAATGGGTATTGACCCGTCAATAATGAAGCCTAGTAACACTACCTTTAAAGGAGTGATACTCGGCGTAGAGGCCCGCTGCACGGGCTCCTTAACATTGGAAGTAGTCTTCGGTTCGCCGGATAACTTCTGAAGCGAGGACTTGATCTTCGACATTGTCCCTTTTCGCAGTGGCTATCACGCACTGCTCGGACGAACTGCCTTCACCCGTTTCAATGCAGTCCCGCATTATGCTTATTTAAAGCTCAAAATGCCCGGACCGGGTGGCATTATCACAGTCAATGGAAATATGGAGCGCTCCTTCCATACTGAGGAGCACACCGCGGCCCTTGCAGCCGAGGTACAGAGCGGCCTCATCAAGCCGAACAATTCATCGGTCGTTAAAACACCTGACACTACTAAGCGAGTCCGGCCTACTCTGCAGAACAACAACTCAGCGGATCCAGAGCTTGACTAGTAGTTTCGCCTCCGCCGATCGCCCCATAAGACCGCGGCATACGTACTGCGCGTGCATAATTACACACTTAAAATACCCTGGGCAGCGACGGAGGCACACTGCAGAAAAGGTCTATAGTGCGGCTTGACCCTATTCGGACCTTAACCTTTTCTCCTTCTTTCTTTTTTTCTTCTTCTATCATACTACAGGTTCATTAAAAACCTAGCTACCCCACGGTCGTACAAGGGCCCCTTTTCCAAGCCCCCTTTTGTATAGACGACCGTCGATGGCTCCTTTCAAAGGATTTTTTACCAAGGAGAAACGGCGCAGACGTGCCGCAGGGCATCAAGGGGATCTTCAAGACTACCTTTTCTTTTTTTGGCCCTGTATACAGCTTCTCCTTGTGTACAAATTCTCGGCATGAAAAATAGGCTTGATGTTCATGGCATTATCTGTAATAGCACGCTTTGACGTATTAATCAGAGTATAAAGGAAACAGTTGATCGCCAACTTCTGTTCGGTATTGGTTTATTTTACCATCTGTATTCCCTACTTGCTTCAGATTGCCACATATGCCTTGGTCCGGCCTAAATGCTGGGAACTCTATCTGGCTTTGCATACTTTTAGAAGTCCAAACACCTATAGGGTACTCTTCAGCGCCCCGAATACTGCATTATATGCATTAGCTCCAAATCATGTCTTTGGTCTATAGTTGGGTTGCCCGACTCCTGTGTTTACCACCTTACGTTCCGTTAAGTTCGGCTAATGTAGTAAAGGGAGAACTACTACGATTGTGTTTCTGGTTCGTCCGATTAAACACCTCGGTAGAGAAAGCCGAAAACTGACTGTCATGGTATGACGAGAGCTGGTCGGCGATCCGGCGGCTTAATATAAATCATTAGTGATTTACTCCGTGTTATACGAAGGGCTGGTCTTCGACCAGTCATGTGACAAAGGCATCCTAGTTTGGATCGCCGCTTATGCACCAGGGGCTCGTACTTAGCCCCACCGTCAAACTCCTATGGCTAAGTGAAAGTAATAAAGACACATAGTCTAATTGCCTGGTTCGCTATGCGGACACCTCCTCTACGGACCAAGACGTTGGATAAAGTGTGATCACGCGCTATACCGAACGCCCCCGTAGCATCTACGTGGGGGCTGAAGCCGACGACTGGCAAACTTTCAGCATTAAAAACGGTCGCACAAGAGGAAAATAACTTAAGATAAAAGCATGACAAGCCTTGGTTCACAAAATAAAGTTTTGACATCCTGGATACATTTACTCAAACATAACATCCTTTGAGCATTGGCCCTCTACTATTCGGGCACCCTCTAGGACATCTTTGAAGTATCTCTCCGGCTTGTAGTGGTCCTTGCCTTCGGGCGGGCCTGTGGTCGCCACGTCGGTGGCCTTCATCTTTGCCTAGTGCATCTTGACATGGGCAAAGGCCATCCGCGCACCCTCTATGCACGCCGAGCGCTTCACAGCTTCAACTCGAGGCAGCGCATCGACGAGTCGCCTAACCAAGCCGAAGTAGCTGCTAGGAATTGGTTCGGCTGGCCAAAGCTGGACTATGAGATCCTTCATGGCCAAGCTGGACATCCTATGCAGCCCCGATAGCTGCTTCATCTGGTTGTTCAGAAGCGCTGGATGCTCCGGCGCCAGGAACTGTGACCAGAACAGCTTCTCGGTTGAGTTCCCCTCCTGGGCTCGGAAGAACTACACGGGGTCGGTGGCACTCCTCGGAAGATCCGCAAAGGCGTCTAGAGAACTCCACAATCGAGTGAGCAAGGCATATCTTTGACCCCCAAATATACTCTGCAAGAGAAAGGGCTTACCAGCCGCTATCTGTTCGGCATGCCGGATCTCTTCACGAGCACTCCGAGACTCGATCTGCGCCTCTTTGGCCTCCTAGAGGGCTGTGGCAATTTCGGCCGCTTGGGCCGAAGTCTTCTCCTCCAAGGCCTCGCACTTGACGATGGCGTCCTTTAGTTCTTGCTCCACCTCGGCTACCCTTTCTTCGTGCTGGCGGCGGGCGACCTGTTCGGTCTTTAGTTCAGCAACCGCCTTGTCAGCGGCTGCTTTATTTGCCTTCGCCTCCTCCTTGGCCTGGGCAAGGGTGCTCTTGAGGGTCTCGACCTCGGCCGCGCCAACTGCGCTCATAATCACAGCAGTACATGAGTTAAACTCTGAATTTACATATCACTTCAGATATATGATCAACTTCTTTTAAATACGCGCATACCTTGCATCTCGTCGAATCGCTTGTTGACGCGATCTATTTCATCATCCGCCAGCTTCAGCTTCCGATTGAGTTCGGAAACTTCAGCTGCCTGGGCAGTTGCCGCCAACAGGGAAGCCTATTATGCAATAGAAAAATATGTCACCTCTTCTGAATACTATGTGATTCTTTGTCCGGCTTTTTCAAACCAGACAGAGTCTCAGGGGCTACTATCTATATACAGGTATATTTCCTTGATATAAAAAAAGCATCTAGAGCATTACGTTGCATACCTCGAAGCCTGTCAGTAGGCCGGTGAAAGCTTCGTTCAGCCCGTTCTTGGCGGACTGAACCTTCTCTACCACCACACCCATTAGGGTGCGGTGCTCCTCCACGATGGAAGCACGTCGTAGTGCTTCCACCAGAGTATTCGGCTCCTCTGGATTAGTGGAGGTTGCCGTCGGAGCTGATGCTCCCCCCCTCCTTCAAAGGGGGCTGCTCGCCTGATTCCGGAGCCACGTGGGTCTCCGGAATGATGTCTGGCTTGGGGCCGGATTGATCAGGGCCCCCGCCATCGGTCGCCATGGGGGTCGCATCCCCCATGTCTTCAGCAGCCGAGGTATTACCCTCGGGCGCCTTCTCGGCAGCCTTGCTCGCCCCTCCGCGGCCAGGAGAGGTCCTTCGGGACAACACCTCAGTGTCATCCGTGATGGTTGGTGAAGGGGCTTGCGGGGGCGTCTTGCTCTCTGCCATCTCAGGTGGCAGAGAACTCCCCTCAGATAGTGAAGGGTTGAGGAGGTCGCGAGTAGGGCTGAAAGACACATGGTGTAATAAGTTATATCATAAAAGCATAAAGGACCGAAGATGTATGATAACCCCTTTGGTACTTACGATTCGGCCAGGGGTTCACCCTGGGAAGCCTCTTGGGGATGGGTTCGGCCTCTGAATCCGAACCATCTGAGAGGGCCATCTTCCCCCTCTTGGCGCCTCCTCCTTCGGGTCTGTGGAGGTTGCGCTCTTCTTCTTCCTCCCCCTAAGAGGGGAGTCGCTTTCTGCTTCCTCCTCCTCTTCTTCCTCATCTCCCTCGTGGGAGGAGGGGGCTTCGGTCTCTCCGGACACTGTGTCCGAAGGACCCTTGCGGCGGAGGCTGCCCTTGGCCTCCTTGCCCTTCTTCTTCGGCGCCCGATAGGGCGCCGGGACCAGCATCTTTGTCAGCTGGGGTGTGGCTGGGTCTTCAGGCAGCGGGGCCGGACACTTAATCCGCTCCGCCTTTGCTATCCAGCCCTGTACAAGGGACGGAAAACTCACTATGTTTAAAAAACTTATTGACCGAATATATATTTGGGAAAAACATACTTACCGGTGTGGCCGGATTCTCGCTATCAAGACCGATGTCTTCGGTCTTTTTCGGCCACGCTTTTTGGGCCTTGAACAACAGCTTCCAGATGTCTTCATGCGTTGTGCCGAAGAAGTGCTTCAAGGTCCGTGGATCTTCTGGATTGAACTCCCACATGTGAGAGGGCCGGAGTTGACAGGGAAGAATCCGGCGGAAGAGCATCACCTGAATCACGTTAGTGAGACTGGTGTTCTTGCCTATCATGTTTGTGATGTGCTTTTGCAGCATCAACACTTCTGCTGTGGATCCCCAGTCCCAGACCCTGAGTGGTCCATGAGGGGAGCCACATAGGGGGTCCGGATCTAAACTCAGGAGTGGCCGCCCACTTGGCGTCGCGGGGTTCGGTGATGTAGAACCACTCCTGCTGCCACACCTTGACAGTCTCCACGAAGGCCCCCTTAGGCCAAACGGCGTTGGGGAGCTTGCTCACCATGGCGCTACCGCAGTCCTCATGCTGCCCGTCGACCACCTTCGGCTTCAGATTGAAGACCTTGAGCCATAGGCCGAAGTGTGGTGGGATGCGGAGTAGCGCCTCGCACACGACGATGAACGCCGAGATGTGGATGAAAGAATTTGGGGCTAGATCATGGAAATCTAGCCCGTAGTAGAACATAAGGCCCCGGACGAAGGGGTGGAGGGGGAACCCTAGCCCACGGAGGAAGTGGGGGATGAATACAACCGCCGGGCTCCGGAGTGGGGATGACTTGATCCTTGGCAGGGAGCCTGTGCGCGATGTCCGCAGACACGTACCCCGCCTCCTGGAGGTCCTTGACGTCCTTCTCGGTGACGGAGGAGGCCTCCCACTTGCCCTTTGAACCAGATCCTGACATGGCTAGGGAGGCTGGTGGCGGTGGGAAAGATTGAAGTTTGGGCGCCGGAGCTCGAAGATGGGAAAGCAGGAGAAGGAAGAAGGCGTGGGGAAAAGGGGAAATCTTTATCCTCTTATATAGGCAGTGAATATCAAACGCCCCCCTCAAGCCTTAAAACTCGCCTGTTCCCAAGGGGTTGTGCGAATGGCACGGTTGGATTACCCAAAACCGTATTGGTGAGGATCCCGTAAAGGGCGGACATGATATCTGTTTTGACAAGACGCGTCGATGGAGGTTGTTCCTCGAAACGCGAAGCAGGAGGCGTGAAAACGGTTCGAAATGTTAAGAGGCCAGACGTGACGTTTCACCAAAAAAAGTTGTCAGTGGAAAGACACTGTTTTGTTTGATATCTTACCTTCATGGCTAAAGGTTGTAATAACTATACAGAGCCGAATACAGTTCTTTTGTTCAAAAAATTACTTTGGAGTATTCAAGAGGAGGAACCCGCCTTGCAATGCCGAAGACAATCCGCATGCCGAACATATCGTCATTGAAGACTGGTTCAGGGGCTACTGAGGGAGTCCTGGACTAGGGGGTCCTCGGGTGTCCGGGCTATTTGATATGGGCCGGACTGATGGGCCGTGAAGATACAAGGCGGAAGACCTTCCCCCGTGTCCGGGTTGGACTCTCCTATGCGTGGATGGAAAGATTTGTGTCCGGATATGTAATTTCCTTCCTCTACAAACCGACTCTATGCAACCCTAGACCCCTCCGGTGTATATAAACCGGAGGGTTTAGTCCGTAGAGGCTATCAGAATTCACATAGGCTAGACAGCTAGGGTTTAGCCATTACAATCTCGAGGTAGATCAACTCTTGTAACCCCTATACTCATCAAATACAATCAAGCAGGACGTAGGGTTTTACCTCCATTAAGAGGGCCCGAACCTGGGTAAACATAATGTCCCCTTTGTCCCTTGTTACCTTCGATCCTCAGATGCATAGTTCGGGACCCCCTACCCGAGATCGGCTGGTTTTGACACCGACAATCATCATCATCAACCCTTGTTCATCGCCAATTTCCTGATGCTCACCATCTTTGGAGTGAGTAATTCATTCGTAGGCTTGCTGGACGGGTGATGGAGTTGGATGAGATTTATCATGTAATCGTGTTAATTTGTTAGGGCTTGATCCCTAGTATTCATTATGTTCTGAGATTGATGTTGCTATGACTTTGCTATGCTTAATGCTTGTCAGTAGGGTCTGAGTGCCATGATTTCATATATGAACCTATTATGTTTTCACGAATATATGTGTGTTTTGGGTCCTATCTCGCAAGTTGTATGCACCTATTACGTGTTTTGATCCGCATACCCCAAGGTGATAATAATTGGGATTCTTTTCGGTGATGACCGTAGTATGAGGAGTTCATGTATTCACTATGTGTTAGTGCTTTGTTCTGGTTCTCTATTAAAAGGAGGCCTTAATTCTCCTTAGATTTCCTTATGGACCCCGTTGCCACGGGTGGGTAGGACAAAAGACGGCATGCAAGTTCTTATTATAAGAATGTATGACTATATATGGAATACATGCCTACATTACATTGATGAATTGGAGTGTCTCGCTCTAGGTTGTAACTGTTACATGATGAATGCCATCCAACACCAATATCCATCGTTGATCTGATGCCTACGCTTTTCTCATATTGATCTTTGCTAAGTTACTACTGTTGTTGTTACGATCATCACAAAACTGCTACTTTTGCCGTTCCTATTACTATTGCTACGGTTACCGTTACTATCAAAACTATCAAATTTCTGTGCTACTAAACACTTTACTGCAGAATATTATATCCTAGGTGTGGTTGAATTGACAACTCAACTCACTACAAAAAAAGACACATCCGTGACATTTTGGGCCGAACGAATTTTTTTCTGTCATGCTTATGACACTTCTATGACGATAATTGTGACAAAACCCAGTATCATCATAGATGTTGTGGGCTCGTGCTTCTATGACAAAAAATCATGACAGAAAATGGGCTTTTCGTCCTGGGCGGGCCGGAGACGCACCTGCATGACATTCTTTGGGCCGTCAATGACGGAAAAAACCATGGTAGAAGCGAGGGCGAGGAAAATATCAAAGAGTTCCCGGTTACGGTGGGTGTCGGGGGCCGAGCGATGTGCGTTTTTCTCGTACACGCACGCGCGTGGGTGCGAGGCGTTGGGCTCTAACTGAACCTGAGCGAGGCGTTTGCCTACTGAACCCGAGCGATTACACTGCAGGCTACGCGTTACTGAACCCGAGCGATCGATCGATCTGGCTGTTAACTGAACCCGATCGAGCGATTCCTTCGCTACTGCTGCTAACTGAAGTCGAGCGAACCTGTTGCCTCCTTCCCTTGATGAATAGTGAGTGTTGTTGGGGGGGGGGGTTGGATGAACAGTTCCCGGTGGGAGATTGGATGAACAGGACCCCGTGGTAGTAGAGGTCGTTGCCGCTGGATGAATAGGACCCCGATCGATCGAGCCGGTTGGGGGTGGATGAACAGGACCCCGTGGAGGGCTGGATGAACAGGACCCCGTGGAGGGCTGGTTGAATAGTAGCCGGTGGAGGGCTGGATGAATAGTACCCCATGGAGGGGTGGCTGAACAGGACCCCGTGGAGAGGGCTGGTTGAACAGTAGCCGGTGGAGGAGCGGTGGAGGCCGGATGAACAGGAGCCCGTGGATGAACAGTCGCAGGTGGAGGCTGGAGGAGGTCGGCGGTGAATGAACAGTAGCCCGTGGAGGCTGGAGGAGGTCGACGATGGAGATGAACAGTAGCCCGTGGAGTCCCGTTTTGCAGTATGCCACACCCCTCCCGGTGAACAGGACCCCCGTTTCGACCGTAGCGCTCCAACACAAGTCCGTTTCCTCTGTTTTGCGGTACGCCACACCCCTCCCGACCAACAGGACCCCATTTCGACCATAGGAGGTCCAAGAGAAGTCCATTTCCTCCGTTTTGTGGTACGCCAGACCCCTCCCAATGAATAGGATCCCGTTTCGATCGTGGCCGGTCGAACACAAGGCCGTTTCCTCCGTTCTGCGGTACGCCAGGCCTCGTTTTGATCGGCTGTTTCGTCCAAGCCGGTTGGCTCCCGATGAACACGAAGTATTCCGTTGCCTCCCGATCACTACAAAAAAGACACATTCGTGACATTTTGGGCCGACTAATTTTTTTCTGTCATGCTTATGACACTTCTATGACGATAATTGTGACAAAACCCTGTACCATCATAGATGTGGTGGGCTCTTACTTCTATGACAAAAAATCATGACAGAAAATGGGCTTTTCGATCTGGGCGGGCCGGAGACGCAGCTGCATGAAATTCTTTGGGTCGTCCATGACGGAAAAAACCGTGGTAGAAGCGAGGGCGAGGAAAATATCGGGGAGTTCCCGGTTACGGTGGGTGGTCGGGGCCTAGCGATGCACGGAGGTTTGTGCGTTTCTCTCGTACACGTACGCATGTGTGTGCGAGGCGTTGCGCTCTAACTGAACCCGAGCGAGGTGTTAGGCTCTAACTGAACCTGAGCGATTGCACTAGCTACGTTACTGAACTCGAGCGATCGATCCCTTGCTATTAACTGAACGCGAGTGATTCCTTCGCTACTGCTGCTAACTGAAGCCGATCGAACCCTGCTACCTCCTTCCCTTGATGAACAGTGAGCGTTGTTGCGGGGGGGGGGGGTGGATGAACAGTTCCCGGTGGGGGGTTGGATGAACAGGACCCCGTGGTAGTAGAGGCCGTTGCCGCTGGATGAACAGGACCTCGATAGATCGAGCCGGTTGGGGGGTGGATGAACAGGCCCCCGTGGAGGGCTGGATGAACAGGACGACCCCGTGGAGGGCTGGTTGAACAGTAGCCGGTGGAGGGCTGGATGAACAGTAGCCCCGTGCAGGGGTGGTTGAACAGGACCCCGTGGAGAGGACTGGTTGAAAGTAGCCAGTGGAGGAGCGGTGGAGGCTAGATGAACAGGAGCCCGTGGAGGAACAGTCGCAGGTGGAGGCTGGAGGAGGTCGACGGTGGATGAACAGTAGCCCGTGGAGGCTGGAGGAGGTCGACGGTGGAGATGAACAGTGTCTCGTGGAGTCCCGTTTTGCGGTACGCCACACCCCTCCCGATGAACAGGACCCCCGTTTCAACCGTAGCGCTCCAACACAAGTCTGTTTCCTCCGTTTTGCGGTACGCCACACCCCTCCCGATCAACAGGACCCCGTTTCGACCATAGGAGGTCCAAGAGAAGTCTGTTTCCTCCATTTTGTGGTACGCCAGGCCCCTCCCGATGAACAGGATCCAGTTTCAACCGTGGCCTATCGAACACAAGGCCATTTCCTCCATTCTGCGGTACGCCATGCCTCGTTTCGATCGGCTGTTCTTTCCAAGCCGGTTGGCTCCCGATGAACACGACGTATTCCGTTGCCTCCCGATGAACACGACACATTCCGTTGCCTCCCCATGAACACGACGACGACGCAGTTTCTCCATTCCGACCCAGCCATGTACACGAGCCCTGGCCGTACGTATGCGCGAGTAGGCGTTCGAGACCGCGCCCGTATGTACGTATGTGGCCGTATTTACTTTCTTGCACACTGGCCGCTATACGTACGTGCACACGATATTAACGGGACTACGTGACATGCTACGTGCGCACCTCTACTACGACACGTGCCCTTCCTTACACAGCCACGGTTCATTGCTGTAGCCTGCAGACAGACCGATCGACCAGTATGTATGTACACATTCGCGACCAGAATGACAACGCTACGTACGCTTCGACCATGTGGGTCCCGACTGTCAGGCACTTCCTTGTGTGCAAAGATGTAGCTGGTGGGTCCCAGCAGTTAGGGGGCGAATCATTTTTTTGCCCGTAATATGGACGCACTTCCTTGTGTGCGAAGATGTAGCTGGTGGGTCCTAGCAGTCAGGGGGGAAACGTTTTTTTCACGAAACACGATGGCCCATCCGGTGGGTCCCTGCTGTCAGGTGGAGGAATCATTATTTTTCGCGTAATAAGGAGGCACTTCCTTGCTGTGGCCGTGGACCCAGCTGTCAGCCTCTCCACATACAGTACTCTTCCGATGGAAGTCGTTCCTTGACCGCGTTGACCACGCCGCGCCGAGAGCACCGGGGTGGTGGACAACGACGAGGCCTAGGAAGGGGACGACACGAAGCTGGGGAAGACGCGGCAGTGGAAGCCCACGCGGAGAGGAGTACGAGGGTTCACTGGTTCGGCTGCGGTGTGAGGCTGTCGTCGCTGCAGAATAACAGGGGGTGTGGGTGAGTGGATGGCTTGGCCAGCGGTGGGAGTAGTAGGGGGCGGTGAGGCCTCCGCGGCATCACAGCCGGTCATGGGAGGCAGGAGCACGCGGCACGACCGCGCTGGTTTGGGCGGCTGGAGCAAGAAGACCAAAGGTTGAAGAAGCACTACGGCCATCGGATGGACATCGTACGGTCACTGGAGCTAGAATCGTTCATATTGACTAAGTTGACAAAGCCCTCCATCCCCGTCATCTTAGTAGGCCCACAAGTCAGCCTGCCACTATGGTGGGTCCCAGCTAGAAGGGGGAGTATTCATTTTTTTGTGCGTAATAAGGAGGCACTTCCTTGCGTGCAAAGATATAACTGGTGGGTCCGACCTGTCAGCGGGGGGAACGTTCTTTCATGAAATACAGAGGCCCTTCCGGTGGGTCCCAGCTGTTAGGTGGAGGAATCATTATTTTGCGTGTAATAAGGAGGCATTTCCTTGTGTGCGGCCGTGGACCCAGCTGTCAGCCTCTCCACGTACAGTCCACTTCCGATGGATGTCGTTCGTTGACCACGCCGCGCCGAGAGCACCAGGGCGGTGGACGACGGCGAGGCCTAGGAAGGGAACGACATGGAGCCAGGGAAGACTCGGAAGTTGTTTCCCACGCGAAGGGGAGTACGAGGGTTTACTGGTTCGTCTGCCATCGCCGGAGAATAATAGCAAGTGTGGGTGAGTAGAGGGATGGCTAGGCCAGCGATGGGAGTACGGTGGGGTGGTGAGGCCTGTGCGGCAGCACAACCGGTCGTGGGAGGAGGGAGTAGGCAGTCTGCCGACGCTTGTTTGAGCGGCTGGAGCAGGAAGAGCAGAGATTGAAGAAGCACGACGGCCGTTGGATGGACATCCAACAGTCACTGCTCTCGTGTGTCGACTAAGTTGACACGGTGTTGCATGTGCGTCAACCTTTTTTTAGGAAAGCATACGCGTCAACCTGTAGTAGGCGCACAAGTCAGCCTCAAATCTGTGTAAAACAGCATACAACCTATCTGCCGTTATTTCTAATAATTTATAGCCCATTTGCTAATTCTTAAGAATTTTTTTGCAGCCCATCTTCTTTTTGTTAGCATTACACCCCATATTGTGGCCATAGTTAAAAATTATACGAAATTTTGCATATTTCGGTGCGGTCAACTGTTTTTAATCCTGAAATATCGAGTCACATTCAAACTATTTTGAAAAATAAATTATATAAATATAAAATCCAAATAATTGTCCACGCATAAAAATCAATGGAATTTAAAATCTTGTAATGAAAAAAAATTGAAACTAATTCCCGGTTTGATGTGTTTACAAAATGTACATCCCATTCTGGGCAAACAGTCGTCTTGAAAGATTTGCAGCCCAGCGGGGCTGATAAAGCAAGTAGGCCTCGTTTGGGTATTCTTTAAAAAAACTAGAACTGGGCTAGCCATTTTCAGCAAGAAAAAAACACAACTGGGCTCATGATGTGGTAAACATAAATAAAACCCTGGTTAGACGTTCCACAGCCCCAGGCGTGAACTAGTATAACCAGGGTTAGACGTTCTCTCGTTTATTGACTACGTTGACAATGGCGTGAGCCCTAGATGTCCAACCATTAGGAGGAACATTTTTACGGCTTGTAATAACGAGGCACTTGCTTGCGTACTGCCATGACGCTGGTGGGTCCTACTGTCATCCTCTCCACGTACAGTCATCTCCTTGGTCTTCTTGGTTATTCACGACGTTGACAACGCAAGAGGGAGTCGCACCGCGCACGGTGAGCGAACCAAGGCGGAGGACGACGGCGAGGCCTCGGACGGAACAAACAGGAGCCGTGGAAGATGCGCTGGTCCAGTCGCAGGCGGAGGGGAGTATGAGGGTTGACTGGTTCGGGTGCGGGTGCGTGTTGGGGCTTACGTCGCCGGAGAATAACAGGACGTGTGGGGGAATAGAGGAAGGGACCGGCCAACGTTGGATGGTACGGTAGGGCGGCGGAGGCACAGCCAGCCATGGGAGGCGGGAGCAGGCGGAGCCGACGGGGTGGTTTGGTTTGGGCGGCTAGAGGAAGAAGACAAGAGACAGAAGATACATGACAGATGTTGGATGTCAATCCAACGGCTGGTAGGCTGAATCATTTGTTGACTAGCTAGTAAGTGGACACCACCTTGGATAGGCTATTTCCTCGTGGGTCCCAAATGTCAGAATCCAAATCTGTCACGGTCATGCAGCCTTTCCTATGAAAATTTACAGCCCATTTGGTGTGCTAGTTCAAAATAAGTTTGTGGGTGCTGGTGGGGGCTAATCACTTGGCTTCTATAATGCACAGTGAGCTCAAGCAGACGGCGAGAATGATGTTATTTCCCTTGGTTGGGATTTGTTACAATATTTCACTCTAAATTAAACGAATGGCAAGCCATTTGTCTTATTTCAAAGAAAATATGACAGTCATAGACGAGTTGAAAAGGGCAAGAACATCTAACTCCAGCTTACAAACTGTACAAAAGCACGAGGGTTAATTGTTTATCAGGTTTAGACAAAAGCCAGGTTGAAAAGGGCAACAACATCTAACTCCAGCACTGTTTTCGGCAGTCACAGTCAAATGGATCGGTCAGGTCCATAGAATGAACATCCTGGGTCGTAAAATTTACTGGATTATGACCACAATATGTTGTAAATAGAAGCCCGACACGTTCAGAAGCACTTTTGCCCACCTGAAACTCCTTTTTTTGCTCTTCGACATACCCATCCGTCAAAACCATGCTGCTGATAAACTTAAGCCTGATGGACAATAGTTACCTCGCATTCAGCAGGAAGAATGTGACAAATCTAGTGTTTGCATGGTTGGCTACATATCATTCTAGCGTTATTGTCTTCAATCGAATGTCATGAGAAGTGAGAAAATCCCGGTGCTTATGAATCCACCGATTGGTTATAACTTTCTTAACCCGTCCTGTTGCCTAAATAGACATGAAGATTGAAAACAGTTAAGGTCTAAAAAAAGAGTGTCGAAAGAGCAACAGCTGAACGGTTAATTCTAGTACACTATATGCGGGCTTCCAATGTGCGTGAAATTATCACCTTTATATACAACTTCTCCAGACATGGAAAGCATTGTAGCAAGCAAATAATCTTGTTCAGAACAAAACTATTCATTTGGATATATAAGATCTTGACAGAATCCAGCACCATTGATAGGCAATCCATGGAGAAACTCTTCATTGAGCATAGAACATAATATTAGTACAAAATGTGTACTCCAAGATGATATATAACTTATACGCAGAAATTTAAAATGCAGCTTATGGTTACAAGTGTAGATGATAATATAAAGTACCTAAAGAACTGTGGAGCCAAACACCATCTTGAAATGAGCACATAGATCATGTATTACACCCAAGGTCTCCAGTTTAGGCGCAGAGAGGACGGTTATTTGCGACGGTGAATAACTAGAATCAAGGATCAACCTTTGAAATGAAGGGGCATCTTGGATGATGAGCTGCCTTCCATCAAAAGAAATTCCAATTCTTACAAGGTTAGGCGACTTTATTTGGAGACAACCGATTCTAACTGTGAAAACAACACCAAGCACTCCAGGGCAGGGCAACTGAAGTGGATGATGTTGTGCAATGAGGCCTCCGATATACGAACCCGCACAAGTGAAAGTTTCTTGAGAAATGGGAGTCGAAGGTTTAGTACCAGATTGTCTGGTAGGTAGCACAGCGCAAAGGTGGCGGTGTGGAGAGAGGAGGAAAACCGCGAGATGGACATCGGTGCTGAGGGCACAAGTACATGGAGTTCGGTATCTGGTAGGTGATTTCCAGGGGAATAGTAGAACTCAAGCAGCTATAGTTTTGTGAATTCAGGGGATTTCAGCCAGGCGTCCACCGTGCAGGGCATGGTATGCTTGCTCAGGTAGCATGACGGGGTGGAGAGGCTTTGAACGGAGCCCTGGTGGGAGGAGATGATGGCTCTGGGGATTTCAAAATCATTGAAGAGAGATAGCTGACGACAATCGAGATTAAGGGGCACGGCGCGCCATAGAGGGCGCCACCGAATTGAGAGGACTTGGGTGCGGCAGCAATCCTTGGTGGGGATAAGCGAGATTATCTCCCCAAGGATGGCGTCCGGGAGATGATGCAGTCCACCCGAGATTCTATGGGTTCCTGGGATCCGGTGGGGGCGGGGTCGCCGCTTCTCCCGGCGCTGCCGGGTGCGGGATCTACAGCAGGCATCGACGCTGGCGGGAGCCTCATCTTCTTGGTGCTAGGGTCAGCCGACTCCATTTTCCTTGAGGGCGTCCCGTCGCGCTCATGGATTTGAGCAGAGTAATGAATGACGAGCCTAGTTGTAGTGCGAGTGAAGAAGAAGGGGAGCTGGGGTTTTTCTGTAGTAGTGCGGAAGAAGGGGAGCTGGGGTTTTCTTTAGGAGTGAGATGATGAATTTGGGGGTACGAGTGGAGCGAGCTGACGTGAGGTGGGTGGGAGTGAGGAGGAAGAAGAGCACCCAGGTTTTTTTGGGGGGCGGTGTGCTGGGTGTGGGTAGCGCCTCTCATTAAGTAAATATATGGGCTTTTGAATTGATTTTATTATTTACTAGGGTGGATGGGCTGTTTTGTCTTGGGTCCAGAGAAACAATTACTACTAGTACAGTGGAGACACTCTACAGCTACCCAGAAAAACAATTACTACTAGTACAGTGGATATACTACCCCTTCTGGCTCCTCCTAGGTCATTGAAACATCTCCCTCTACTGAATGCCGTTTTACTTTTGTTCACCGACATGCGGGGCATGCAGCGCGTGGGCCCAAATGCCATCCACCAAATTAGAAGGCAGTATGCAGGCGGAGAGTCACCCCGGTCGTAGCACGGCAGTAATGAGCCGTCGTATCACAAAACCCCACCTCCCCGCAGTCTAAGTTTAATGGACGAAGCAACCATCATTTCACTCTTCGCTGAATCCCCTTCTCCGTCACCGTCTTCAAGAAAGCCAACACTCGCATCTGCCACTGTTCTTCTCTCCCAATGAAGGGAAGGTAAGTGAATCCGTGATGTTGGTATATTTTCGTTCAGAGAAAAAAAGAACTTTTGCAAAGCAGTAACCGATCCTCACTCTCTTTTTTGTTTCATTGTCATTGCGATTGTGTTTTCCTTTTAGTGGTCTCCTAGTATTCGTTAGTTTCATGATGGACCAAGGAGAACCAGGCAAAGATCTGCCGATATTGGAGCAGACGCGGGAGGATGATCCCCACGAGACAGAGAGCTCCAAGAAGATGGAGGCAGCCACCGAGCCGACCCCAGAAACGCTCACGGCCACTACTGAGATGGTCAACGCCCCGTTTGAGGTTACAGCCCCCGTGGCCTTGCAGGAGCAGTTTTCCCCCTTCGAGGCTGTGTCCCCCCCGTTGAGCTACCCAAGGTGATTTTCTTCTTTGCCGATCTCGATTGTGGTTTTTCATCTAAGTATGTGGTGATGAATAATGCAAAATTCTATTAGCTTCGATGCCATGCTATACATAGTGGTTTAAATAACTTGTGTTTCTTATACTGGAAAGTAATTCAGAATTTGTTTCTGTTTCAATTAGAGCCCTGATGCAGACAAGGATTGTGTGGTTGTACATGTCACTCGCTATGAGGCGGATGGCCTGAATATACACACTGGGAAAACAGAGTTCTTAGGCTGTTGGATCTTGGATGCCATTTGCGCTTGTACCGATGTCGAGTTGTATTCCAGCCTCACTGTTGTCAGGCGTGTTGTCCAGTGTGTACTGAAGCACAAGAAGTTCAAAGCTACTCCTTTGTTTGTGAGGCATACTGTTCTTGTCAAGCTTACGCAGGAAGATGACGTGGCATGCCTCCACAAACAAGTCTATGAGTGGCAAGGCCACAAGGTTATCTTCATGAAGGTTCACAGGATTGAGCTGCTGCCGGACGTCCTCGATGATGTTCATGGAAAGGTCCGTCTTGTGTCCAGCCCAAATTAGATCGAGGCATGAAATAGTTGCCCCAGCTAGTGTTTAATAGTAGTTTGGATTGTGTCTAATTATCCGAACCTTGCCTATTATCGAGCCCTCTGGGGCTAGTACTCTGTTTGAATCCGTCTATGGGAACTGCTGCTACTTTTGTGTGCCCGTGAATCATGTGAGAACCATCGTAATTGTTGCCGAAACAGATGCGTCCTCACTAGTTTTTTTCATGAATATGGCATGGTAAGACATAAGTTGTCACGGTTTATCATACGAGCAGTGTGTATTTGATGAAATAGAGTACTCGTTCGAGAACTGTGCGCTGACGTATACATAAGTACTTGTAAACACTGTTGGTGCTACCCCACGTGTAAGCAGTTGTGCAAAACATGGCACATTGGCTCAGCTCGCTTCAACACTAGGCTATCGACCAGCTAACAATCAATAATCTGTTGTCTGACATATAAGCAACTACTCGTATGTATCTTGTTATAGTGGTTCATGCAGTTAACTGAGGCCACAATGTAAATTCCAAATGTTCACACGCTAGTCCAGCATTCATGTGGAACACTCACATTAAACTCGGCTTCATAAAAAACTTGAAAAGCATAAGTTAAGAAATTTTATACATCTCAATGATTCATAGAACATAACAAACATATACTAGTTCACAGCAAAAGACAAAGTTGTGAGAAGGTTTACAAATCAGGAAAAAACAAGCAAGGCTTCTCTGAGCAAAGGGCCTCCCGGCAGGCTTAAATTTCCTGGAGTTCACTCTGGATTTTTCTTGTTGCCACCATCCAGGGTTAGGTTCTCTCATTCCAGAATAACCAATTACAATTGTGTTCTCAGCTGGAACGCTGAACTGAACCATGTAGTGTATTGACCAGCTGAAATTCTTGTGCATTCCACTAAATTTAAGCACCGCTATTTGCAGAAATAAGCAGACCACAGTGCCTCTTGTCAGCGCACCTGTCCCAAAAACCTCTGTGCAGCCGTGCCAGCTAGTCCTCGGTCCATGGATGAACTGGTAGAAAGTGCATTCCGAACTAGGATGCAGTTGTTTTCGCTCGTCCCTGCACTGCAATCAGGAAGTAAAACGTATGAATCAGCTTCTTTTAGATTGGGTTGGTTATTCTACCTAGTTACTACCAATGTAGGAATACCTAGAAAACTGGTGGTTAGAGGACGACAACTAGGAATAGCCATCTCATTTTGTGCAGTTGTACTAAAACCGAGGTGTGTACTTTTGATTGCGCAGATAGAAACGATATGGAGACAGACATCCCTATTTGCGCAAATACAAAATACGGTTATTTAAACAGTGACAGATATTTGCAGTGGTGTATGATTAACAACAACATCTATTGTGTTATACTTGGCACTAGATTGACAATATGAAAGTGCCCTTAAGTAAGTAGCATCACATCACATCAACACTGCCACTAGATTAACATGCAGAACAATAGCATTAGTATTACTGTAATGAGAGTAGCACATGGTCAGTAAATGTGCAATCAAATTTGTGCAGTTCCACTAGGATGAAGCAATGTTAGCGGTGTGAGATTTAAGTGTAACTGCAAAAACACAATTCATGGGAAATAAAGCCAGACGGAAGCACTTCATAAAATGGTGGTGACATTGCTTCAATTTATCGGCGGCACTAGACCATTACTTATAGTGACATTAGGTGGCATTGCTTAATGCTTCATGTGATTTTACATTAACGGTAGCGATATGCGCGTAGGGACAACAGGGGCATAAAGTGGTGAGGCAGATGTGGTTGCCGAGAGCGGCAAACACTCAGGCAACATGTCTGCATTTGTCCCATTTTTTATCTCCTCGGCGACATTTTCCTATGTGAGCACAGGAAATATAGACCTGCTCATTGCGTTGTCCCCCAACACCCCTCACTTTCTTTCCTTTTTCAACCAAGAGACAGGTCCACTCCCCCACCCTTCGCCATCCACCATGCATTCTTCGCCTTTTCAGCCAAGAGACCGGTTGGGTAGCCAGTATCTACTACTTTCCCCCGTTTCCTCTTAGAACCAAGTCCTAGATTCATGCTACAACTTCCCACTTTCTTCCCTGTTTGAACCAACTCTTAGATTCAACTGTATGAACTAGCTTTACCTCTAATAATAGTAAAAGTCTAGGTGGCTTTGGATCTACCGACAGAAGTAGAAAAAGATCCACACGCAGCCACGTGCAGAGCTAGGGCAGCAGAGCAAGGCAGGTTTCGAAGGAATATATACCTGAGGGTCGTCGGCGTGTGGCAAACACGGTGTCGGGAGGCCGCATCTTGGCCACAATACCACAGGGAGGAAGAAGGGGTCGGAGGCCCTCCCGAGCCGGCTCTCTCTCGGAGAGAACGGCACGGCCGCTGATCGGGATGCACGGGCATCCGTTGGTCTCCTCCCTCGGCGCCGCCGATAACGTGAACTATGCACCTACACCCCTGCCCCGGTCGAGGTGGTCCGGCCGGATTTGTGACCAGCCGTGAGCAGAGAGAGAGAGTGTGGCCACCTATGTCTTGCTTTGATCTGGAGAGCATGAGAGAGTGAAAGAGAGGAACCCTAGTAAAGCAAGCACTAAGACTCCTACTTATATATATAGTGGAGTGATTTTGTTGTACCAGCTTCAAAAAAATGCGCTCCTACGTGTACCCGCGAGTGGGTGTGAGAGAACTAGTGCGTGCGTGCACCGCTTCTCTTCGTGAAAGTACAATATACTATGCCCAAAGAACGCTCGCCACAAGAGTAATAGTATAAGTGTGTGACGTGTGAGCTAAAATAAAATGTGCGCGACGTCTTTTGTTTTTTAGAAGTTCTGAGGGTAGGGTGTGAAGAGCACATATGTGTGTGACGTCTACCTGCAGATAGACGGTGGGTGCGAGAGGACTCGGGAGAGTCGTGACTCGTGAGGGTGCGTGTGTGCATGAGGGAGAGGGGGCACGTATCAATGCAATGCATGTGTCCGTAAATCATTATCCGACAAACATTCGCCACAAGCCGTTTCCTGACGAACGCCGTAAGAACCGTTAGATCGGCATCCGACAGTGTCAGTTTTGCCATGTCATTTAATAGAACAGCCACTCCTCCTACACACAAATCTTCCACGTGAGTGTTAGCAACTGTGGTTTGCTCCTCCCTCCATTCCAAAATGCAGTGCATATAGATTTATTGAAAATTCGAACCTTGCAAACTTTTACCGAGTTTTCGTGTACCAAAATGCACATATAGAATACCCAATATATATCATTTCATTCATCTTCGAGAGGTAACTATAAAGATGGGGGAGGAGTCTACAAAGAAAGACCGTCGTATCACCTGCAGCAATTTCAACCATCCTTTGGTGTGGAGGAATATCATAGGAACTCTATATGATATGATTTTTATAGGATATTTTCCTTTAGAGCCAATTGGTTCATAGGAATAGATTCATATACTCCACATTTCAAAGGAAATAAACATGATATCATTTTTATAGCTTTAGAGCCACTTGGTTCATATGAATGGATTCCTATACTCCCATAATTTCAAAGGAAAATAAACATTAGCGTATATTCAATAGAAAAGTTCCTATGATGTGAACTAAATGACATCTCTTTTCTAATCACTCCTCATAGGAATTGAGATACATGTCATCTCTAGATTCAATAGAAAAGTTCCTATGATGTGAACCAAATGACATCTCTTTTCCAATCCCTACTCATAGGAATTGAGATACATGTCATCTCTTTCCCTACAACTTCCATGTATACATCTTCTATTCCTAAATAGCTAGTACAACCCACTAGTAGCTTTTCTCCTAGACATGCAACTATGGCACAAGAAAATGTCATGCATGCAAGTCATAAAATCACATTGTTTTTGTAATCTATGCATGCAAGCACCACATCATCAATTCGTGCATGTTACTCATAAGTTATTTCTTGCATTAAATTTTGTATTGACAACGTATGTGTTGGTCACGTGCACAGATATGTAGTTCACATTCACATTTTTGTTAGAAATGTCATTCTTTTAACTGCAATTCATTTTTTCTCTTTGTACTCCCTCCGTCTAGGTGTGTAAGTCATCTTCCGAAAACCAAATAATCCCAAAACACTTAGGCACGGTACATTAACTACCTCCTCGTTTCTTGTTTCGTGACATATCAACCAATAAGAAATGTGGGTCGTGCATGCTTTCAATGGCTTGAGACTTTCAAACATGACATGAAGTGGTTAATTCATTGCATGGAATGCTATTAACTAGCAAAAAAACCTAAGATGACTTATACACCTAGAAGGAGGGAGTATTACATTTTTTTCATTTTAAGTATATATTCACTTCCCAATAGTTATAGATGTTTTTCAAGGAACTTTTATGCATTATCTATACCCCTATATAGTGTGCGAATAACTTTGAAAGATGGTCGTTGAATGAAGCTAATCCGACAGTGCAGAGATGGCAAATCCGAGCACTACTGGCCGTTGGATATCATCAACATTCCACCAGATTCTGCCACATGTACAATCTAGAAGACTCGATGGTTGAACTTAAGCATAATGCACAAACCTCAAAACGCAAGCACTTCTCCTTTGTTCTAGAATCTTCCGTATCATAATTGCCCAAACTTTTTTTTCTAAATGAATTGCCATTATTTGTTTTTTACTTTATGCTTTACAATGCACAATCCCATGAATCTTAACCTTTTTATAAAACTAATTGATTTTGAATGAGATGAACTATAAGAACTAAACGAACATCTACATCATGCATATATGACTCAAAGCTTACATGCTATAGTGTGTATTTATTCATAATTTGGTTCCAAATCTCATGCGTTCAATGCATGTGTACCTTACTAGTTTTGAGTAGGGTAGCAAATTTCACGCGGCCGCGGGTATATCAAAATGCAGGGCCCATGCATCATTGCCTTTCGGTCGAACCTACGTCCAATTTTTTTTGCATGTATATCTCCACTGGTCCCCGAACCCAAAATGCTGCCTCGTTCCCATAAAACCAAGCGGCCCTGATGTTGCTTGAAGCTACGTTGGTATTTCCCCAAAGAGGAAGGGATGATGCAGCACAGCGGCGGTAGGTATTTCCCTCAGATATGAAACCAAGGTTATCGAACCAGTAGGAGAACCAAGCAACACAACGTAAACAGCCGCTGCACACAAATAACAACACCTCGCAAACCGACGTGTTAAAGGGGTTGGCAATCCCTTTCGGGGTAGGGCACTAGAAATTGCGTGTTGACGGGGTAAAATTGTAATAGATTGAAATAATAGATCGCGAATAAAATAAAGTGCAGCAAAGTATTTTTGTATTTTGGTTGAGTAGATCTGAATAAAAAGTGCAAATAAAATAGATCGCAAAGCAAATATATGAGGAAGAAGACCTGGGGGCCGTAGGTTTCACTAGTGGCTTCTCTCGAGAAAATAGCAAATGGTGGGTAAACAAATTACTGTTCGGAAATTGATAGAACTTCAAATAATTATGACGATATCCAGGGAATGATCATTACATAGGCATCACGTCCAAGATTAGTAGACTGACTCCTACCTGCATCTACTACTATTACTCCACACATCGACCGCTATCCAGCATGCATCTAGTGTATTAAGTTCATGGAAAAACGGAGTAATGCAATAAGAACGATGACATGATGTAGATAAGATCCGTTTATCTATGGCGGTAGATATAGATCTCGTCTTTTTATCCTTAGTAGCAACGATACATACGTGTCGATTCCCTTTCCGTCACTGGGATCAAGCACCGTAAGATCGAACCCACTACCGGTCACCTCTTCCCATTGCGATATAAATAGATCAAGTTGGCCAAACAAAACCAAAATATCAGAGAAGAAATACGAGGCTATAAGAGATCATGCATATAAGAGATCAAAGAAACTCAAATAACTTTCATGGATATAAAAAGATATAACTGATCATAAACTCGAAGTTCATCAGATCCCAACAAACACATCGCAAAAAGAGTTACATCATAAAGATCTCCAAGAGACCATTTTATTGAGAATTCAGCGAGAGAGAGAAAGCCATCTAGCTACTAACTACGGACCCAAAGGTCTACAAAGAACTACTCACGCATCATCGGAGAGGCACCAATGGAAGTGGTGAACCCCTCCGTGAGGGTGTCTAGATTGGATCTGGTGGTTCTGGACTCTGCGGCGGCTGGATCAATATTTCGTCGACGCTTCTAGGGTTCTGGTACTTTTGGGGTATTTATAGAGCAAAGAGGCGGTCCGGGGGGCACCCGAGGTGGGCACAACCCACCAGGGCACGCCCAGGCCTCCTGGCGTGCCCTGGTGGGTTGTGCCCCCCTCGGGGCACCCCCCAGGTGCAACCAGGGCCCATTGCCTTCCTTCTGGCCCATAAAAAATCATCATGGAGTTTCGTGGCATTTGGACTTCGTCTGATATTGATTTCCTGCAATGTAAAAAACATGGAAAAACAACAACCGGCACTTGGCACTATGTTAGTACCAAAAATGATATAAAAAGGATTTGTAGTGGAGGCCCCTACCCTAGGGTGCCCAAGGTAGCTGCCGCACGCATCATTGGTTTTCTCTTTTCTTTATGCTCTTGCGTCCTAGAGTGAAATGATGGTTGCTTCGTCCGTCCAGCTTAATGCGGGAAAGGTGGGGCTCTATGATTTGACCCCTCATTGCTCTACTGCGGTGCTACAACTGGGGTGCCTCCAAGTCCAACCGCTGCTCCGAACTGTAATTTGGTGCATCACACGTGGAACAAGACGGTGGATGAGCCACATGTCGGCCAAAGGGGTCCTGTTAAGTGTGTTGCCATTTCGCGTGCGGACTGACCCTGCTTGAGTTGCTACGCCAACACGACAGGAGCAGCCTACCACTTGGTTTTGCTCCTTGGTGAATCCCGACTATATTGATCTAAAAAGATACATACTGTACTACCCTCTCCGTCTCGGTTTATAGGGTGTGCAGGTAGTTCTAGGTCATCCATTTGACTAACTAAATATGAGTTACTATGTCACAAAAAGTATATCATTGGATTCTTAAGCGGATGTAGTTTCTAAACATATACTGTTCATCACATATATAGCCAGATAAATTCTCAACCTAGAACGACGTGCATGCCCTGTAAACCGATACAGAGGAAGTAGTAAAAATGAGGTGATTTTACCGAGCGATAGGCGGGGGAGCATGGCCTGTCATGCGGTCCCACGTGTCATGATGTACCAAGGCGATGCGCGTGTCTCGCTTGAGGCAGAAGCAATACTACGTGGTTTTCTTGAAGGAGATGATGGCGAAGCGAAGTGTGAAATAATGGTTGCTTCGTCCGTCTGGGAAGGTGCGGCATTGTGATTTGACGTCTCATTGCTCATTACTACTACTGGGGCAGTACGACTGGGGTGCGTCCCCCTGCTGTTCTGCACCGTTATTTGGTGCATGACACGTTGACCCAGTTGCTATATATCCCACATGTCGGCGAGAGGAAGTACAGAATTCATGAAAGCGAGCGTCGACGGAGGAGTACAAGACACGACTTGGTTTTTGCTGCTTCGCGCGATCCATAGATACAAACCCGGACTAAAAAAGGCGAGGGCGGGTCTTTTCCCGCGCGGCAGGCAGGGGAGTTTGGCATAGTCTGTTCGAGGCAACGAGGTAGGAAGGGAAACATGCAAATAAAGGTTGAGCGACTTAGTTTTGGGAAAATTTGATACGGAGTATGTACCCACTATGGAGGTAGTACTACTTACTACTCCCTCCTTTCTGGTTTATAGGGATCATCTAAAAAAATTTGTTTTTCCGTTTTATAAGTCTCAATTCTACTAGTAGTAGTAGTAGTACCATCACATGTTTGGATTTTGAGGTGCGTTAAATCACCCGATGCAAGCAGTGTCAAGAGAAAACTCACCAATGCATGTAGAAGTTCATGGAAATTTAGTGGTCATGCATGCATTCGTTCTAATTAATGCCTCGGTAAACATAACTTCTTGAGAAAAATGAGCGTACTAATTACTTGTGCAAACTACGAAATTAATTCCACCACTCACCGCCTACCTTGGTTGGAGAGATTTTGAAACTGAGTCATAATCCGGAAAGGAGGGAGTAGTAACATAGCCTAGGGTAGCTTGCTGCACCACGGACTCCAAGGAAATTGCTGTAGTAGTACTACTACTCCTATATACCACTGTACTACTCCTACTACTAAAAGACATATATTTCAAACAATATGATAATCTCTCTAACCAAGGTAGGGACGAGGAGTAAATAGAGGGAGTAGAGCATGGTTAATAATACAACCAACTGCTGGCTATAGGATATTGCCAGATCATCTATAGCCAACACATATAGTCACTCATACAACAAGGTTAGCTATAAGGTTGGCTATAAGATTAGTACTTTTTCTCATTTTCTCTCTATCTCTTTCCTCACATTTATTGCATCTGCCTTGGAGCACGCATATAGCCAGACTCTTGCATGAAAGCCCACTCCACTTACTTTTTCATGTCTCTCTCCTGCACATAGGCAAAATTGTCATGTAAGCAGGCTATAAGCCCATTATTATACTTGCTCGTAGTAAAATTTTCTCCTCGTCCTGCGAGCCACCGCACGCGGGGGCGAGGGAGCGGGCGTAAGGCGTAGTAAGCAAGCTTCACCTCATCCTGCGAGCCACCGCACCCGTGGGCGGGGGATACGGCATACTAAGCAAGCTTCTCCTCGTTCTGCGAGTTGACGGGACATAATAAAAGTACTCCAGTGTATATAGCCTTGCCGAAGTGTTTTGGGAAAAGGGAGGAGCAAGTCTCTTCCAGAGAGCCCCTTGAGAGTCGCCTGTAGCTTCCCTGATCCCGCCCGATCCCCAATCTCTGACGACGGCGATGCCGGCCGGACGAGAGACGAGAGAGGTGTGTGGAGCTCTGTAAATAGCGGGTCTAGGATTAGATCGAGTCTTGCCCAAGTGGCGTCTGGCGCTATGCCGTGGTGGAGCGCGCCACCAGCGCATGCGAGCTGCACCTGGTGGCTAGCGTCGGCGTTTCTGATGGCTGTGGTGGCGAGGTGCTGCGTGCAACCGGAGGAAATGACGGCGGCGACTCCTTCAACAAGCTTGCTGTGTTTGCTGTTAAGGTGGAGGCCCGGCTGCTCTTCCCTTTCTTTTCAGGCCATCATGGTGGTGGATGGAGGAAGAAGGAGAGGCGGTGAGCTGGACTTTGCAGTTTGGGAAGGAGATCATCCTCAAAGGTGTTTGAGACGAGGCAACGACTCCCACTTCGGCTGTCGGCAACCGGTCCTCACCGTCTCGCCATTGAATATGCTGGCCGAAGGGCGGTCCTTTCTCTTCCTCCCGGCCTGGTGCCTAGATGGGAGGCAGTTCATCTCCGAATCGGAGTCTAAGGCTTCTTCTTCTACGGTGTTGTGCTACGGGAGAAGCAGCTGCGGAGGTCCCGGCGTACCAAGTGGTAACATCCCCGGCGACGACGGGATTGGATCCGGTTGGAGATGATTTCGACCCGATTGCATTTCTTGTTTCCTGTTTAGGGTCCTCCATGCAAAAACAGGGACTGGTCTGTAATTTTCTTTCCTTTGTGGGTCCTGTTGTAAACTGCAGTGTGCTAGTGCTACCGATCTATGGTTAATGCAGTTTCTGGGTCGCGTGACCCATCTTTTGTTCAAAAAAATAGCCTTGCCTCTAAGGTAGGCCCCACAGGGTTTGCCTCTTTTTAACATAATGCATCAAGTTGCAATTTGTTTGTTCACCTGTGGTAGACGATCCTCCATCAAGTGGACAACCAGTACACGTGTCAAATTAGCACATGGGATGCCTTTTCGTACAGAAATGAGCTCCACCGTGTACCCGCGCGAGTGCGGTTGGGAAAGAGACGGGAGTACGTGCGCCGTGCATGCACCTCTTCTCTTCGTGCACGTCCCCCACCTACGTGGGTGTGTGAGAGAGATACAAACCTAGACATAATGCGCCGTCCATCCCCATGCCTCCGCCCAGTCCGACCACCAGTCACCACCACGCCCCACTCCTCTCACCTTATCTCTCATTTTTCTCGAGATATCATTTTTTCGATGAAATTCTCGAGATACCATTTTTTCGATAAAATTCTCGAGATATCATTAGGTTTTACACATGGGATTTCTCCTGCATGGGTCAATCACAACAGGTGTTTTGTAAAAAATGCATCTTGATGTTCCGTGCAATGCACGGGCATCCAATCACAATAGGTGTTTTGTAAAAAATGCATCTTGATGTTCCGAGCAATGCACGAGCATATTGCTAGTCCATGAAAACAACACATGGCAAAATTTCACGGCAAACGAGGGATTTGAATATGCTGGGAGGGGCTGTTTGGATCTTGCCCGGGGTAGCCAAAATATTGGCGACCCTTTTGTCCACCGGTGCCTTTGCCACCGATGAACGATGAATGGCTCGGGTGCTCATGCATCCTCCAGCGCGCATGTTGGAGACGAGCTCGCACGAGCTGTGCTTTTTTTGTCCCACCACACCGCCCGAGCCGGCCGCAGACCGACTGGCGACCCACAAATTACGCCATCCAACCATAGCCGCACACATTCTGACAGCAACTCAACCAACCGGACGAAATTCATGCAAACACGGCGATATTTCATATAAACAATGACGAAATTCATATAAAATACCGAATTTTCATACAAACATGACGGATTTCATTACATTCAAATCAACTAAGTGGTGCTAGTTCTGGACAACACAGGTATATAATACCTCTGGCCTAAATGGTCGCCCGCCGATCCATTTGTGTTCCTCCTGTCCGGCAGCACGATCACCGGACTGCCGGGAGCCCCGGAGGTAAATGCTTTAGCGCAAAGGACGGCTCGCTTCCCCATTGCCCAACTGATATCGTTGGCTGATGCCCAAGATGACGGTGGAAGGGGGCTTCTCCGCTTCCGTGGAGCCCATGAGAGGTCGACGAAGGTCCTCGCAACAATAGGATCCGGCAAGACACCTGCTGTGTACGCCAGCGTCGCCTCTGCGGTGGCCTTCATGGGACCCAAGCGGCGGCGGCCTCCTGTGTTCTACTTCTCCTCGATGATGACGGCGGACGCGGAGGCGCTGGCCACCAACTCGTCACTCTCCGCGCACCCAACTTCTGTCTCTGCTTGCATGGCACGACCGCCGGCATGGGAGTCTCAGCCACAGAAACGGGAGACGCGGTCGCAGACATGGGAGGCGCGGTACGAGGCGCTACACCGCTCCTCGTCGAGCTGGCCTAGAGCGGCGAGTTGCTGAACCGCGCTCCGGCTTGGGGCGGCAACTGGCTCCGTCGGGCGAGGGGAGGGAGGTGGATCAGCGAGCTGCATAGCTCGCATCCGGCGGGCTCGGCGGGCCACCCAGCCGGCTTGGATGCGGGATAACTACTCTTCGTAAGCCATTGTAAGAGTGGACAAAATGGTGAAGGAGGAGATAGGGAAGCGGTGGAGGTGTGCGATTCTTAGCCGGCGTTTGGCCTCGTTTAAATAGGAGATTAAATAGACGGCGGATGGGAGGAGCTCGGCCGGCGTTGCGTTTAATGCTGGCCCGGTCATGAACGGACGTGTGTCCAGAGTGGGTTTCTCGGCTTCCACACGGGTTTCATGGAGGCGTTTAAATGTGGCAAGGAGGCGTGTTTAGCCGAGCGTGCAGCGAGTGGCGCCCTCGACTTTGACGTACGACACCGCGCCATTCTTCCACTGACGTGTGGGCTCTTTGGGTACATGGCCTACATGTCAGTGACCCAATGTGTTGGGGATATTACCACTGGGCGTAAACCGGCCAGGAGAGGCCGGGTTAACCCCATAGTAGCTCACTATATCTGAAGCCCATGAAGACAGACGGTGATGCTTTATGAAGGCCCAAGGCCCAAAGCCGGTTTAAGGCTTGTAGACATAAACCGACATTGATATGTAAACTTGTATTGTAAGATAGAAATAGCAGAGGCCGAGCTAGGCACGTTTATGAGCCGGCCTCAAGATTTTGTAAACCGACGGGCGTCAACCCATGTATATAAGGGGACGGCCCGGCGGCGGTTCAAGGAGAGATAACAACTTGAGACTCAGGCAAAGCGGCTCCCTGATCATCGAAACCCAAGCAATCCCACAACAACTGGATCATAGGCTTTTACCTTCACCGCAAGGGGCCGAACCAGTATAAACTCTCTTGCGTCCCTTGTCTGCTTTAACCCCTTTAAGCTAACCCGTAGCGATGGCTCCACGACTAAGTCCTTTCTCTAGGACATCTGCCGTGACAAAACCACGACAGTTGGCGCCCACCGTGGGGCTATCGCACGATGGTTTCAAGTTCTTAGAGGGCAGCTTCGAAGGACTCAAGGGCTATGCTGTGGGCCGGATGACCAAGAGTCATCGCGGCAAGCTCTACATCGACGACGCAGGCTGGGGCCCCGAGGCCGGCTCAATCGAGTACGGGTACCGGGTCCCCTTCGGTGGCATACACGTTTTCATTGGCAAGATCGGCGAACCGGGCCCTAAGCCGGACATCTGCACCGACATCGTCGAGATGGCTCAGCGTGTGAGATCTGCTCGGGTTAAGCCTGCCATGAAGCGTGCCTTCGTGGGAGTCATCCACGGAGTGGAATCTGAGGATAGATCGGAATCTGGTGGTGAAACCGTCGTTTATTCCGGCGACGAGTCATCGATCGGAGAAACCGAGTCATTATATCAGTTGCAAGATGACCGGATTGGGGGCTGTTCCGATGGCGATAGTATTCCGGACCCCTTCGATCCGCCAAACCGGTTGCGATCTTCATGGCCGGTACACAGCCAGCGCTCCACTCTTCGACCGCAGCGGCGGTGATTTCCGGGTCAGCAGCAGCGACAACGGTCGGGGCAGGAGGCCCTGTGCGACCGCCGGCTCAGGTCCTATCTGATCTGTTTGACGCTTTGGCAACGCTGATGGTGGAGGATAATCCGGCGGATCAAGATGCCCGTAATGCGGAAATCGTGAAGGTGAAGGATCAGATCGCCCAGGCTAAAGTCGACTTGGTAGCTGAGGATACCAGGATGGCTGCGGAACGGGCCGCATTGGATGCACGGGCTTACCGGCTTATGCTAGATCAGAGTGCGTCGAATGATGTCCTAAAGAGGAGGTACCAATCTCGCCTGCCGCCGGTTTATGTGGCCAGGAATCTCTTTAATACCCCAGGAGCGGGGACCAGTAATCCACCGGTGGTAAACCGGGCGGAGGCACCTGGAGCAGGGGCGCCGGTTCACCCACGTTTGGTAGATCCACCTCGCCAGAATCATGTTTCGCCACAGCATGTCCCAACACCACCAGGTCATTATTCTAACCCGATGGACAATATTGTGCTGCCGCTTCACGGCTGGCGGCGCTACCGATCGAAGGCGAGTCTCCGGTGGCAGTCGAGACGCGACGGGCTAGGGAGCTTCTTCAGACAGCTTTGGTTCAGCAGCAGGCTTATTCGTATAGTCGCGAGAGGATCCATTCTACTCCCCGCCCAAGCCGGAGCTACAGCAGGCGTATGGATGAACCGACTGTGTCAAGCAACGCACGGAACCGTGATCCGCCCCGTGGTCATAACCCGGCGGGTGGTGGTGGTGATGCTCAGGATGTGGTGGATCGCGCTAGAGCTCGTCGAGAGGCCGAGTTAGCCGCACAGCACGAGGCTCGCCAACTCACTCCGGTTCGTCCAACCACATCGGTGGAACCAGGGGTTACCTCTAGCGCTTTGGGAATACCGTGTCTCGTCCCAGCACTGCACAACGTGCGCCTGCCCAAGGATTTCAAAGGCCCACGAAAAGTGCCGAATTACACCGCCGGTTTATCCCTCGAGTCATGGGTGGAAAGCTATGAGATGGCAATGGAGATGCTGGATGTGGACGATGCGGCGTGCGCTAAATACTTTACCATGATGTTGGAAGGAACGGCTCGGACTTGGCTGAAAAAGTTACCGGCTAACTCCATTGGGTCATGGGCCGAGCTGAGGGCCCGGTTTATCCAGAACTCCAAGGATACGTGCAAGCAGCCCATGTCAATTGTGGACCTAGCTGCCTGTGTCCAGGAGGAAGGAGAATCAACAACCCATTGGGTGCGCCGGGTTTGGGAGATTTTGCATTCATCGGACCACATTAACGCTGACACAACAGTTTTAACGTTGGAAGGCAATTGCCGGTTTGCACCTCTGAAGTTGAAGTTGGGACGGCTCAAACGCCACTGCAATGATATGGGGACTCTCATGGCTGCTCTGGTGAAATATGCCGACTCTGATGGTACCAAGGACCCCGAGTCTGACGATGACAAGACAGGGAAGGGAAAGAAGAGCGGACATACCAAGGGGCAGCAGCACAACCCGGCGGGCCATGGAAACAACGGTAAGCGTAAAGCGGATAATAGATTGGACTTTGTGGCTAATACCAACGCGCAGGACAAAGGCCAACGGTGTAAAGGTAAACCGCCCCAGCGCGGTGGAGGACCAAGTCCTAATCCGGACCGCCTGTCTTATCTATTGAACCAGCCTTGCCCAAAGCATGGGACGAAGGAGAACCCGTCCACGCACCTCTGGAAAGATTGTTACATCATGCAAGAGTTCAAAAATTCTGATTCTTTTCGGTATGATCATGGACCGGGTGGCGGTTCGGGCCCCGGGTCTCATGGGCCGGGTTATGGTGGAGGCAGTTCCGGTTCAGGTTTTCACGGTAACCAGAGCGGACATGGCAATCAAAGCAATCAGGGCAACCAAGGTGGTTATAACAATCAGGGGAATCAGCAACAGCAGCAACAGTCGGGTTACCAGAGCAACCCGAAGCAGTTGAATAGCGGGCAGTATTATGTCTTCACCACTAGCCTGGACAAGCGCGATCAGAAGCTTCATAAAAGGGCAGTGAATTCCGTTGAACCGACAGTTCCCCGATACTTACGCTGGTCTGAACAGCCTATTGTGTGGAGTCGAGAGGATCATCCGCCCCGGGTTGATAATCCGGGTCATCTAGCGTTGGTGGTCGCACCTCAGGTGGGAGGTTATAAGTTCACCAAAGTACTCATGGATGGGGGAGTAGTATCAATATCCTTTATTATGAAACCTTCCATCGCATGGGGTTAACAGATAAAAATCTTAAACCGTCCAACACGGTCTTTCATGGTGTGGTACCTGGTAAATCGGCATATCCCGTTGGTAAGATAGCTCTGGAGGTTGCTTTTGGCGACGAGCATGATTCAAGATCAGAGAAGTTGACCTTTGAGGTGGTGAAAATCAAGAGCCCATATCATGCCCTGTTTGGACGACCGGCTTATGCTAAGTTTATGGCAAGGCCCTGTTATGTCTATCTGCAGCTCAAGATGCCGGGTCATAAGGGGACTATCACAGTACACGGGAGTCGCAAAATCGCTTTGGAATGTGAAGAGAGCGATGCAGCATACGCTGAGTTGGTTTGTGCAACTGAGGAATTGAAGTTCTATAAGGACAATGTTGATCCGGCAGATATGACTTCATTGAAGAAACCAACTACAGAGCATGATCCGGCCCTAAAATTTAAATCGGCTGATGAAACTAAGCTTGTTGACTTCATGCCCGGCGATTCGTCCAAGCAGTTTAGCATCAGCGCTAACTTGGATCCGAAATAGGAAAGCGCGCTCATCGAGTTCATCCGTGAGAATCGGGACATCTTTGCGTGGAAGTCTTCTGACATGCCAGGTGTACCGAGAGAACTCGCTGAGCACACTCTTAATGTGGATCCCAAGTTTAAACCGGTCAAGCAATTTCTTCGCCAGTTCAATGAAGAAAGACGCAAGGCTATTGGAGAAGAAGTTGCCAGGCTTTTGGCGGCTGGGTTTATCGTCGAAGTGTTTCATCCTGAGTGGTTGGCCAATCCGGTGCTAGTACTTAAGAAGAATGGCACTTGGCGTATGTGTGTGGACTATATAGATCTCAACAAAGCCTGTCCAGCAGATCCTTTTGCCCTCCCTCGTATTGATCAAATCATTGATGCTATGGCGGGTTGCGAGCGTTTGAGATTTCTAGATGCGTATTCTGGCTACCATCAGATCAAAATGGCAGTTAAGGACCAGGAGAAGACAACCTTCATAACTCCTTTTGGAGCCTTCTGCTATGTGTCTATGCCCTTTGGGCTCAAGAGTGCCCAGGCGACTTATCAACGGTGTGTGCAGAATTGTCTTCATGATCAGATCGGCCGCAATGTTCATGCTTATGTGGATGATATTGTGGTAAAATCTAGACAGAAGGAGACATTGATAGATGACTTGAAGGCGACCTTCGAAAACCTGCGAGTTTATAAAATGATGCTTAATCCGGCAAAGTGCGTTTTTGGTGTACCGGCAGGCAAGCTCTTGGGCTTCTTGGTGTCTAATAGGGGGATTGAAGCTAATCCGGAAAAGATCAAAGCCATCACCTCTTTGACCAAACCGAAGTGTATCAATGATGTTCAACGCCTGGCAGGCCGGATTGCTGCGTTGAGCCGGTTTATCAGTCGCCTTGGCGAGAAAGCCATCCCTTTGTATCAGATGCTGAAGAAAACGGATAACTTCGTCTGGAGTGACACCGCTAATGAAGCGTTTGAGGACTTAAAGCGGCAACTGGCTAATCCGCCGATTCTCGCTGCTCCGGTTGACAAAGAACCATTGTTGCTATATGTGGCAGCTAACGCCCGGGCTGTTAGTGTGGCTATTGTGGTGGAGCGCAAGGAGGCAGGAAAGGAATATCCGGTTCAGCGGCCGGTTTACTATATCAGTGAGGTACTTATTGAGTCCAAGCAGAGATACCCGCATTGGCAAAAATTGGTGTATGGAGTTTTCATGGCAAGCCGGAAGCTTAAGCAATATTTCCAAGGTCACCCTATCACGATGGTCAGATCTACTCCTTTGGGGGATATAAATCAGAACAGGGAAGCAACCGGCCGGATTGCTATGTGGGCTATCGAGCTCGAGCCTCATGGGTTGAAATACATACCCCGAACGGCGATCAAATCTCAGGCACTTGTGGATTTCATCAATGATTGGACAGAACTACAAGCGCCAGAAGAGAAGCCGGATCATACTTATTGGACTATTCATTTTGATGGGTCCAGGCAATTGGAGGGCTCGGGGGCTGGAGTCGTATTAACTTCCCCACGAGGTGATAAGTTTTGTTATGTTCTCCGTTTAATGTTCCCTTGCACTAACAATGCAGCTGAATATGAGGCTTTACTCCATGGTCTTCGGATGGCTAAGGAGATGAACCTAAGCCGAGTTAAGTGCTTCGGTGACTCGGATCTGGTGGCTCAGCAAGTGTCCGGCACTTGGGATTCCAAGGACCAACTCATGGCGGCATATCGTCGTGAGGTGGATACTATTACAGGTCACTTCAAAGGCTATCAAGTAGATCATGTGGACCGGTGGAAGAACGAAGCGGCGGACGCTTTAAGCCGTTTGGGTTCCCAGCGTAAACCGGTTCCACCTAATGTCTTCCTGGATGTGTTGCATAATCCGTCCGTCAAACTCCCTGGTGAAGAGGATTTGGCTGTTCCTGATCCGAAAGCTCAGTTGGTGGCGGCTCTTCATGTTATTCTGGATTGGACGGTTCCATATTTGGCGTATATGAACCGGGGCGAGTTACTAGAGGATGAAACTTTGGCCAGGCAGATAATCCGGCGGTCCAAGTCCATGACTATTATCAATGGAGAGTTACATCGTTGCAGTGTGACAGGGGCGTTTCAACGCTGTGTGTCTCCTGAAGAAGGCCATGAAATTTTGCGTGAGATCCATGAAGGAGATTGTGGTCACCACGCGGTTCAAAGTCTTTGGTAGCCAAGGCGTTTCGTCACGGTTTCTATTGGTTGACAGCTCATGCTGATGCCGAGGACTTGGTCAAAAGATGTGATGGCTGTCAAAAATTCTCAAGGCGCGCTCATGTACCGGCTCAAGAATTGAGGATGATTCCAATCACCTGGCCGTTTGCAACTTGGGGGCTGGATATGGTTGGGCCTTTCAAGAGATCCAAGGACAAGAAGACCCACCTTTTGGTGGCAGTTGATAAGTTCACGAAATGGGTGGAGGCAGAGCCAGTTAGTAAGTGTGATGCAGCTATGGCGGTTCAATTCATCAAAAAGGTGATCTTCCGGTTTGTCTTTCCACACAACATTATAACAGACAATGGCACCAATCTGTCAAAGGGTGCCATGAAGGAGTTCTGTCAACGTGAGCACATCCGGCTTGACGTTTCATCAGTGGCTCACCCCCAGTCCAATGGTCAAGCGGAGAGGGCCAATCAAGAGATCTTGAGAGGCATCAAACCCCGGCTTATGGTTCCTTTGCAACGGACGCCGGGTTGTTGGGTTGAGGAGTTACCTTCTGTATTATGGAGCATCAATACCACACCCAACAGGTCGACGGGGTACACACCGTTCTTCATGGTTTATGGAGCGGAATTGGTTCTTCCTAGTGACATCCGTCATGACTCACCCCGTGTAGTGGCATATGTTGAAGCTGACAATGAGAAGGCACGGCAGGAAGCTCTTGACCTATTAGATGAGGAGCGTGACATGGCAGCAGCCCGTTCGGCGATTTATCAGCAAGATCTGCGTCGTTATCATAGCCGCCGGGTTAGAACCAGAACCTTTCAAGAAGGCGATTTGGTGCTTCGACTCATCCAGGATCAGACGGATATGCACAAGCTATCCCCTCCTTGGGAAGGGCCCTTTGTGGTCAGCAAGAATCTGCACAACGGGTCATACTACCTAATCGATGTTCGAGAGCGCAAAGACTCATGTAAATCGGAGGAGGAGACCAACAGGCCGTGGAATATTGCTCATCTTCGGCCCTACTATACTTGAGCCATAGGCTCTGCTTATGTACATATTATGACAATGTATATATTATGATAAATATAATAAACCGGAACCTCAGCTAAAGCGGGGTATCTGTTGTTTTTCTTATATCATGTGTGGTTACATGGAGCATCTGTTGATAAAGCGGCGTCCGGTTTACCCCTTGATTCAGCTTCTCAAAGCTTTATATTACATCACTTGGGGGCTTGGTCGTATCCGAACCATAGCTACACCTTTTGATCGGCGCAATGCCACAACATCACTTGGGGGCTTGGTCATATCTGAACCATAGTCACACCTCTTGATCGGCTCAAAGCCACATCGATCTGGGGCCAAAGTGAGTGTTAGAAAACAACAACTCAGACATGGACACCCACTGAGCACAACTCAAAATGTTACTTGGGGATTCTTTGCTGTCGAAATGAACAAAGAATCTACACTTGTAATAGGCTATCAAGCCATGGCTTGGAAGCCTGGTGTATACACCTAAAACCCCGGGTTAACCTGCCTATTTAAGTAAGTCACTCCGCCCAGGTAAACCTGGTATGACCCTTCGACCTTTGACAAGTTACTCTAAAATAAAGACCTGAACTTGTCAAGTTAAAACGATGATTGGTTAAGGATTGAGGACCATCTTAAAAAGGCTTTGTGAAACGGTTTAACTCAGTGGCCTGGCAGCCCATGAAAAGCCTCGAATTTGGGGCGTGGCAGCCCGTGAAAAGCCTCGACTACAACGGTTTTTATTTGCCTTTTGCTAAGTTTTTCTTTATTTTGATAAGATTTGTGATGTTTTCACACCAGGGTTTACCAACCTGGTTAGGCTGTCAACTACAAGTTGTCAGTACATGATCAAGTTATAATCCGGAGACTATCAGCCCGGTCTGGTTTTGACTCAAAGTCACCAGTATGGAATAAACCGGTGTTTATCACAACCCGGAACTGTTTTATTGTAAACCGACATCATATAAGAGAAGTTACTTATACTCCGGAGTAGGGTTATGACCCTCATTACAAAGTTGGTTAGCCAACATTATGCTTAAAGGTCACAAGTATCATATATTTCCATATTTGATTATCTTTTACAACCTTGGTTATAAACCTTGGTCATATATATATATTTGGGTATTGTGACCCGCCCGGTGATAAACCGCCAGGGCGCTTTAAGATTCTTTTCTGCAGGGATAGCTTGAATAAAAGGCTATGGATTATGAATATCATATCTTAAGCATGGCGGATTAGCAAGCATCAGTCACAGATAAATATGCACGAAGGCATAACAGACCAAGTGTTTTAAACTAGCCTATTACAAGGCATCTCAGTGCCCAAAAGGATAATTGTTTTCTCAAATACATGTCGCAGCATGTAGAAGACTAAACCGGCCTCCGGATCATGATTCGTCACCAGCTTGGCCTGATGGCTGCGGATCATCTCGCACCGGTTCAACTCCCTCCTCTCTGCCTAGTGGCTGGAAGTCAACAGTTGCCCAGTCGATCCCAGTTAGGGCTTGGAATACAGCCTCATCGCTTATAAGCATGGACGGTTCAATGTCAGGGGCATAAGTGTGCTTACGGATTGGTGGGATAAGATTTTGCGCTTCCGGAATTGGTGCAGCAACCCGTCTGTTCTTATCATCATAACTCGCCTGATAGTACGAGAGATCCGCCTCTTCAGTCAGTTGACAAGCCAATGGGCGTACCTCCCGGTTTATGGTTCGGAGATCATCATTGCCAAATTCTGTTCCCTCTTCTTTCAAGCTGGGATAGCCTTGGGCCGCTTCCACTGGATCAAAGTCAGGCACCCATGCTTTTGCCCGGATTAGTGCGGTCAGAGCGCCTGTTCTTGCGGCAGACTTTTTTAGCTCTTCTACCCGGGCAGGAAGCATAGATAACCTTTCTAAGGTTTCCTTGATCAAGGTGGGAGGAGGATTATTGTGTGAAGCGGTATAGATGATCCGCTATGCGCCGGTGTACAACTGCTCTATCAGGGTGTAGGCAGCCTTCAACTTCTTCTGTACATCAGAGCCCAGATGGCTAATATGAGTTCCTGCACCATTGTAAACATCAGTAAACCAATAACACATGGGAAGACATGTTGAAAGTATAAGGAAAAGATGTTTACCGAACACAGCAGCAGTCATGGCATGAATGTGCCGCTTTATACCGGTCAGTTCATCAACCACCGGTTTAAGAGCTGCCTCTGCGTCTTCGGCCCTTTTTCGCAAAGCGGATTTTTCTGTCTCCCAATCCGCCCGCTCCTTGTTGAAGCCCTCTTTCAGTTTCTCCATAGCGCCTAGAGCGCTGTCAACTCTTCCTTGGCTTTGGAGGTTTCGGCTTGCTGGGATTTGAGGTTCTCTTGCAGATCAGCGGTTTGGCTTTCCTTCTTACTCAGCTCAGCCTGTAAAGAGACAGATATATAATGAGTTGACAATACATATTTGAAGTACCAAGCACATAACAAGTTATGCCCTTGGTACTTGGGGGCTAATGCATATTTGCTTTTTATCAGAAAATTCTACAAGTCCCAAGCACAATACAAGTATTAATCTTGGCACTTGGGGGCTAATGTGTGTTTGCTCATAATTGCTGAGATGGGCATTCTTCTACTGTCCCGGTTCATCTTTATAAAGTTAAACCGGCCCTTGGGGACTATACCAGTGAAAAAAATGGTGGTGCAAGTATAAAGATTGTTACTAAAAGTCCCGGTTTAGATTGATATCATAAACCGTCACTTGGGGGCTACTGGAGTTGATATTTGGAATTTACAAGAGAGACAGTTAAGCAGAGTTGAGTATTAATTACCTCATATCGCTCTTTCATCAAATTTACCAAACCGGCTTCATAGTCACGGCTGGTGTACAGACGGTTCAAGAAGCCGGAGTGAAGGTCTTGAGCATTGAGATGGGCATAGTTTGACAAATCGGCGTTCCATTTGCCTTTGCCGATAGCAGAGAGCTCGTCCTTGGCAGTATGCTTTGATAAAGCGACAGGATTGCCAGGCGTGGTATGGCCAGTGCCAGTAATCATAATATCATCCTCTTTATCATCAGCAGCTTTTACTGGAGTTGGCGGTTTGTCAGTATCCTTAACTGGACTAACCGGTTTGTCATCAGGTCAGACAGGGCTGGTTGGCTGGTCAGCATGGCTTGTGGTGTCAACTTCCACTTGTTCAGCAAAGACGTCATGGTCTTGAGGCGGCGGATCATTAAGTGTGGCATCAGTATTAGCTTCTTCGAAATCTGGAGTCTTCTCCGGTTCAACATCCGCGTTATCATCAGTCGGTTTATTCAACCGAGCCTTCTTGCTGGGTCTGGGCTTGGCGCTGAGGAAAATAAGCATGAGGATCAGTACAGTATATAAAAATAACAGATCAAGGATAAAAACAAGTATATAGCTCACCCAAGAACTGTTTTGAGGGGTGGAAGTTTTGTGGCCAACGACTCGCCAGAAGATGAGTGAGAAGTGCCCTGATAATTTGAATCAGACGGGTTAAGAGGCTGGCGGAAACAACCTGCTTTGGGGCATGAAGTGTCAAGGGGATAAGAGACCTCTGATCGGCGTTTTTGAACCGGACTGTTCGGTAAACCGGCGGAGGTAACTACCTGGCCGCTGTGCCGGGTTGTGCGGCGAGCCTCGTGCTGCTGCGTCTTCAAAAGAAAGTTTGGGTCCAAGTAAGCAAGGGGTGAGAAAATTTTACTTTCCGGTTTGCTCGACGAATTTTTGATGTTGGCAGAGGATCTGAATCAGAGGAAAGAATGGTTACCTCTACATCATCAGCGTGACTGCCTTCAGCGTCGTCCTGATAATAATCATTGTCAATGAGGTGTACGAAAAATGAACCAAGAGAGTCAAGTTCTACCTCTGATTCCGGGTTACCCACATCGTCATCAGCATTTAGCTCGGATGATGCAGTGGTCCTTTTCTTGGCAGGTTTTTTAATAACCTTGGTCTTTGGGCGAATTGGCTTGGATGTTTTGTCTTGTGGCTTTGCCAGTTTTTCTTGTGGCTTCTTGTTCTAGAACGGATCATTACCCTGTCAGAAAATAGTCAAACTTTCAGAGAATAATTTGACAGAAGCAACTTAAGATAAAAAAAAGAGAGTTATATGAGTCTTACAGCTGGCGGTTTGTTGAAGGTGCAGAAAGGGAGTAGTCCGGTCTGGCCACAGACAACCTCCGGTTCATTCAGCATCTTCTTTACAGCCTCAGTAACTTCTGCATCTATAAGCTGAATATCAATGTGTCGTTGAGCATCCTTCAAACTCCCTGTGTACTCACACATGAAATCGGAGCGCCGGCTTAAGGGCGGAATATTCCAGCTTATCCAACAACGGGCAAGGTCAACTCCTGTCAAACCGTTCGCCATGAAGGCTCTAAGCTTTGATAGTTGAGGGGCATAGTTGGCCCTTTCTTTTGCAGTCAACCTCTGAGGAAAAGGATGTGTATTACTAAGGCGATGAGGGCGGTAACCCGGCAAGGGGTTTTCATCGGTTGGTGATGTATCTTTGCAGTAAAACCAAGTCTGATTCCACTCTTTGGGGTGACTGTGGAGCTTGGGATGAGGGAAAGTAACTTCCTTCCTTTTCTGAACCGCCATTCCACCCAATTCCATATTGGGTCCATCCGTGAATTCTGTGTGACGGTTTAAGTGAAAGAAATCCCTAAACAATTCGACTGTAGGTTCTTCTTGTAGATAAGCCTCACAGAAGACTTGGAAGTGGCAGATGTTGGTCACAGAATTTGGACCGATGTCTTGAGGGTGCAGCTGAAAACTGGCCAGTACATCCCGGAATTTTTTTGAACCGGGAGGGCTAAAACCTCATCCCAGGTGATCAGCAAACACGACTACCTCTCCGTCCTTGGGTGTAGGAGGATTTTCCGGGCCAGGGACCCTCCAGTGAATGACATCTTTCTTGGCTAAAGCGCCCGTTCTAACATAGTTGTTTAACTGATCTTCGGTTACTCGAGAAGGAGCCCAATTGCATTCATAGACTTGCTTGGCCATGGCAATGAAAATCTGAAACATGATTATTGCCGGTTTAAGATTTACAGTGGACAGCTATAAGGTGGTATAAGGATGTAAGCATATTGTTAAACCGGAGTTGGTTATTCGTAAACCGGAGTCTAGCAATGGAGACAGTACAATGATGAATGCATTGGCGGTTCAACAGGGGACTAATGGTATCTACTGGGTCATCATTTTTCTATGAAGTTAAACCGCCTAACCTGGTATTAAAGGTATAAGTCTAAAGATGTATAAGTGAAGGAAAAACAAGTTTCACAGTTTGGCATGGGAATTTCAGATCTGCCGTGCGTTGGATAATCAAAATATATTCTGGTTTAATCTCAAGCGCTCAATAAGTTCAGTAAGTTCAGATGAGTTTGATATCAAGCAGATGCCTTAACAAGGAGAAAGGAGTTTAAACTACAAAAGGCGCTGAAAACAATTAGATCTAGCTGGCCATTGGTATTACTGAAGGAGGAACAGCTTCAAGCTATGAAGAACACCGAACCCTAATGGTGGATCTGGGGTGAGGAGAAGAGGAACTTACTGGTGCAGGAAGAAGCAGCGGAGGATCACCGCGTTTCTCTGACACGGTCAGGTTGATGCAGCGGCCTTCGTCGAAGCCGAGGCGAAGGACGACGGCGGCGGCAGAGCTCGAGGGTCGGTCGGCGCGAGGAAGACGACGACGCGAAGAGGCACGAGGGGGAAAAGTGAAAGGGACCCCTCGACCTTATTTATAAAGGGAATGGATAAAAGGCAGGCGCGAGAATCGAGGAGCCTGGAAAATGGGATAAGTGACAACTCTGTTGCCTCGATTGTCGGAGGTCCATTAATGAAGGTGGGTTATACGCAGTTTTAAATAACAGATGATGTCATGGCGGTTTACCATGGTCCTGGAAGGTGACGTCACGGCGGTTTACCAGATTACGTGAAGATGCTGAAGAAGAGAATTTCTTAAGTATTGAGGATTGACATGAACCAGTTCAAATCAATCTGGGGCCTAATGTTGGGGATATTACCACTGGGCGTAAACAGGCCAGGAGAGGCCGGGTTAACCCCATAGTAGCTCACTATATCTGAAGACCATGAAGACAGACGATGACGCTTTATGAAGGCCCAAGGCCCAAAGCCGGTTTAAGGCCTGTAGACATAAACCGGCATTGATATGTAAACTTGTATTGTAAGATAGAAAGAGCAGAGGCTGAGCCGGACACGTTTATGAGCCGGCCTCGGGATTTTGTAAACCGACGGGCGTCAACCCATGTATATAAGGGGACGATCCGGCGGCGGTTCAAGGAGAGATAACAACTCGAGACTCAGGCAAAGCGTATTCGCTCCCTGATCATCGAAACCCAAGTAATCCCACAACAACTGGATCGTAGGCTTTTACCTTCACCGCAAGGGGCCGAACCAGTATAAACTCTCTTGCGTCCCTTGTCTGTTTTAACCCCTTTAAGCTAACCCGTAGCGATGGCTCCATGACTAAGTCCTTTCTCTAGGACATCTGCCGTGACAAAACCACGACACAATGCAGGCAGCGCACGACAGAGGAACTTTTGGTGGGCCAGGGCGGTCAGAAGCGGGCATTTCATAAACCGATGATTGTTCAATGAGTGTGACGTCATCTATTTCATGTAGATAAGCCTACTATATAATGTAAGAGAATTTTAAAATTTTCATATATACGTTGATAGCATGTTCGATACGTTGTGATTCATAAAGACCGCTGCAAACATCAATGTTCTGCTTATCACAGATAAGATTGATTAATATCCATGACAATCCATGTCCTTAACAAAGTGTGCATGCACGTATAGGTTGAGCGTGTGTCTTGCATCGTGTGCTGTGTGCATGCAGGCGTGTGAGCGTTGCGTGCGTGCATGTGTACGTTTCAGTGTTGCATGCATGTGTGCGTACGTGCGTGTGTTCGTGAGTGCATGTGTACGTGTTAGTGTTGCACGCCTGCATGCGTGCGTGTGTTTGCTATATGTACGTGTCAGTGTTGCACGCCTGCATGCGTGCGTGTGTTTGTGTGAGTGTTGCGTGCGTGCATGTGTACGTGCAGGGTGAGGCTACACGTCAGTCGACTGACTTTTTCATCTCTGGTCAGTAGATTTTCCAGCCGTTGGATACGAAATCAAGGGCCTGCAGTTTATCTTCAACCTCCACCCCCCTGAGCCGCCAGCCACCACCGGCCGAACCGCCGGCCCCCATCGCCCGCGGCCGGCCCGCGCCACCACGCCGCCCCGGCCATCCCTCTAGCCCCCCCCCCCCCCCCGCGCCAAGCTTTTTCTTCGGCGATCCCCATGCTACCGCCCAATCACCGCGCCCCCACCGCCGGCGACTGCCAACCAGAGATCTCACGACTTTTAATCCCCACCAACCACTAATTTATTACCATTTCTGTCCTTCATATATGCGCTGACGGGTGGGCCCTACGGTAATGTGCGCTGCTGAATGTGGACCGTTTGGCTGGTCAATTGATCGTGTCATCAACAAATTACGGAGCTGTATGGTGAGCCAGTGACCGTATGATCACCCTAAAATGTATTTTATTAACACAGTACATACTCAAACTACCATTTCTTTCTTTCATATACGCGCTGACAGGTGGGCCCCACGGTTACGTGCCCCGATGGTGCAACACTAGTTGTGCCACGTGGAACGTTTGACTGGTCAATTGATTGTGTCATCAACAAAATACGGAGTTGTACGGGTGAGCCAGTGACCGTATAATCATGACATGTATTTTTTTAACACGGTACAGACGCAAGTGCTCATATATACACGCAAGCACTCACCGCTATAAGCGCACACACGCAGACCCTACCCCTATGAGCACCTTCGAGAGAGTGAGCTAGCATATGATCTTGAGATTTTACGAAGTCACCATAGGTGCCTCGTAGTTGAGTGGAACGTCTCCTCCCACTGAACGCACATCGCCGGAAAATACTGAAATTAACCCAGGATAAATGCGAGCACCAGGACTTTAACCCTGGTGGGCTCGGGAAACCACTGTCCTCCTAACCATCCAACCACAGGTTGGTTAGCACCACAAAATGTATGTGGTGACCGTGATGAGCTTATTCTGAAGTCCAGTGACCATATCGTGCTTTCGCTTCAAATACAATGACCGTAAGTGTCGTCAACAAAATACGGAGCACGCATCAAATACAATGTCCATCAGTGTCATCAACAAAATACGGAGACGTATCGTGAGCTAGATACCGTATGATCACCACGAGAATGTATACGGTGACCATAATGAGCATATTCTGAAGTCCAGTGACCGTATAGTGCTTTCGCTTGAAATACAGTGACCGTCACGCGTGAATGTGTCATGGGCATGCATACTTTTAGAGGGCCGAGAGATAGTTTGTGTGCGTACATGAAAGTGGTGTAGAAAGAGGGGGTGTCCGGTGGAGACAAGGAGAGATATGTCCTTAATTTCTCTTTCCCGTGACTAATATTTTAGGAGAAAATATAAACATTCACAATGCAGAACAAATAGTTTTGGATGCACCATGCAATTAACTTTCATGTATAACATTGTACTATTGTATATGCTTATTTTCTTAGTGGCCGATTGCGTGTGTGGTGTGGTGGGCACATCATTTCTAGTTGTGGTGGGTCAATATGAGGACTCATGGGTCGGTTCCATCCTGTGCCACATAGGTTGGACCGAGACGCATTATACGAAGACCCATGTGGAGGACTCGGCGTACAACACGAAGCTACCAGAGTCGTGGAGGACTCTATCCCCACTGGTGATAAGCCGACTCTATATGATTTGTAACCCTAGGCCCCGAGTATGTTATAGAAGCCTGGGGGCTAGTTCCTCGATAGTATACACACACGCACAATGCCTGGTATTCACGTGTACTTTGTACACACTCCTATCACTAATATACAGTACCAGGAGTAGGCTTTTTCCTCAACTGCAAGGGACCGAACTTGGGTAAAACTTTGCCTCGTATTACCATCCAGCCTAAAAGTCAGGGATATCCTACCGAATGATCTGATGGAATCATATCTACCAACTACTAAGAGAGAGGTGTGTCTGTGGGGGGGGGCGCAACGTGTGCGAGAGAGGCCTAAAGATAATGTGCGTGCGGGAGACACGTACGCACATATATGTGCGTATAGAGGGCTAGTAGCGACCGTGCGTGTGTATATATGCATGTGAGAGAAATAGTGTTTTCCAACTGAGATTAGTGAAAAGAGTGGTACATAGTAGTTAGAAAGAGAGAGAGAGATATAGAGAGAGAGTGTGCCTGAGACACCCCGACACCCCGGGAGAGATTGTGAGCATGTGTGAAAGAGAAATGCTGATGTATATAAAGTGTGTGCACTTATGCGTTAGATAGAGAGATATATAGCGCGTTTGAGAACGGGCCAAGGCATAGTGCATCTACGTGTAAAAGGCGGTTCTACGCATTAAATTAAAATATAAATGGCATTATTATTTTTGGATGAGATCATGAATTTTGCAATTTGCGTATGAACGAAATCGGTCTATCAGACACCCATACTCTATTGAATTCTAGCATGTGTATGTGTTTATTTCATATTATCGATCCATAGAGTGAGAGCAGTTTGAAATACAGGCAATGCATTGCTTTTGCAATTCATATATAAACATTAATTAGTGCACTCCATGTTGTTAGTGTGAAGCACTTTATACATTTGTCACTTACATGGATACATTCCAAATTGCTAGCTACGAAATAGAATACATGTTGAATTCAACATAAAGGGGGTTTCAAAGATTCGAATTCATAGGAAGTGCATTCATCTATTTGAACCCAAGATAATGGCGTTTGTAAATCAGATCTAAAAGGGGGCATCAATCTTTGTTGTGCGTTTGAACATGCTATATATTCATACGCATGCCTAACTATTTTTTGTGCAACAAAGGAGATTATATCTGGAACCATGCATGAACCGAGGTAAGTTGCATATTTTTTAATATATACTCGTGTACAATGTATATTCAAATGTACCCCCTCCATTCCAAAATAATCGTAATTTTAGGATTTTCAAGAGTAAAGATTTGTGACAAATCCTGAAAGTTCAATTCAAGAGAACCGAAAACGTTAATGCTTCTGCTCCCAAATATTGAACGAAGCGCCAAATAAGCCTCTGGTCACTCGAAACCGCGCGAGACTAATGTTTGGTGGTAGGAAATTACTGTCCTGACTCTGGCCCGTGTAGCCTATCGACCCAATGTCCAAAGGTCTAAACCGGGGTAGGTTTGTAACTTCACCAAGACGCCAGTCTCAACCGCCTCCGAGAAGCATTCATACGTCGTGGGCGCCTAAACACCCATGCGCTCGGCTGAAATCTATCCCGCCCACCATTTGGGACACCTGAGATTACTGTCCTCCCCCCAACCCGTAATATGTCCGAAATTTTAGATGGGGGCAAAGTTTAAAACTTTCCCCAAATTTCAAACAAGCGCGTCCGAAACCGAAACATTGTTCCCCCTTAGTTCCCCTCCTGCCTCCGTTTCCCCATTCATACTCCGTGGGCGCCAAAATGCCCTCTCCACCAACCGCGAAACCCCAGCCTCCTCCGTCCTCCACCCCATCGCGCCCAATCCACCGCCGCCCTCCTCCATCACGCCGGAGCCAGCACCCCGACGTCGTCGTCCAACGTAACCGCAACCGCAACCGCAACGCCCTCAAGGACTTAGCAGCTGAAGCCGAGGCAGAGCTGCCTCCATGATGCTGACGCCGACGTGCGCCGTACCAGAACCACTTTGACCACGCCGTCCTGCGCCTCACCGCTGCTGCTCCACTGTCGCAACCGTCCACCACACCGGAGCTGTTCCCGCTACACCGTCGTTCGCCGCCTCGGATCTGGTTCCCCGCCGCCGACAGACGGCCACCGCACCACACTCAACAACTTGGCCATGGGTTTGTCCAAGGCTCCACCGTCCTCCACAACTTCTCGTTTCTAGCGAACCACAAGAAGATCGTTGGAAAAACAGAAGGAGGACACAGCACTACCAGCAGAAAGAGGTACTAGTAATTTCATGTGCCATGCATGTTGTAGAGCTATCATATGTCTCCCATCATTTATTTCTCACCGACCTGCTATCTGCTATCTGCTACCTTTACACTGTACTACTTGTGCACACACTTCACCCATACTCACACTATTTTTTTATGCATGGGTATTTCAGACTCTGACGCAGTGTTGATGAATACAAAAAAGAAAAGACAGAAGTCGCTCTAGTGTAATTTGAAGATAAGCACTAAGCCTTTCAGCGCTCCAAAGGGTGCAGTGTCAGCAGATGGAGACAGTAAACGTAGCTATGCAGTTGATGATCTCAATTGCCACACACAACCATCCCAAGTGCTTGCTTTAACTTCGCGCTGTCAAATGTGGTTGCATGTTGCATATGGTGTCTAGCTTGTATTGCTTCCAGTTTGGTTAAATTGCATATGCTTACTTTACACATTATACCTTTGATAATGACATGCCTTCCTGTTTTTGATACATACTACATATGTCTATTAACCATGTTCATACATCAAACTAATGCTCTTTTGTATCCCTCATCAATCACTTATGATGAGACTGTCACCCTAGTGGGTTACTGTGAGACGCGCTACTCGTTTAAAGAGTGTAGTGTCATCCTCCCCACATGATTCTCAAGAAACACCAAGGCTAAATGAAGATAGTCAACGTAGCACTCTAGTTGATGACCGCAATTCCCCCACACCACCATCGCAGGTGCTTGCTCTTACTTGGCAGTGTGATATGTGGTTGCATGTTGCATATGGTGTCTACCTTGTAATGCTTCTAATTAGGGTAAATTGCATTTGCTTAGTTAACACATTATACCTGTGAATATGACATGCCTTCCTGTTTTTCGTACATACTACGTCTTTCTATGAACCATGTTCTTACATCAAACTACTTTTCTTGTGTATCCCTCATCAATCACTTCTGATGAGACACCTTCAAGTTGACAGTGTAATATTGGTTGCATCTTGCATATCATTTCAAACATGTATTGCCTCTAATTTGTTGAAGTGCCACTTATAATGAGACACATCTAACTTGGTAGAGTGATTTTGGTTGGATCTTTCATATGGTGTCTAGATTGCATTGCTTCCAATTTGTTGAAATGCCTTCTGCTTAGCATTTTTCGTACATATTCCATCCTCCTATAATGTGGTTGCCATACATAAAAGTTGTGTTCGTCAGTATCATGCATCAACGAATTTGGAAGTGCGAATTTCATTCCTTTTTCTTGTGTGTTTACTTGACAAGGAAAAATCTAAAAGGACGAAGGCACAGAATGATGGTGGTCCTCTGGAGCAACCGAAACAGATGATCTCTGCAGATTCTCCTGCTACTCCTACTGCAGTGCAAGTTCCAAATCTCATCTCCCCTACTCCACAACCCCAGGTACTTGCTCTAACATGGCAGTGTGATATCTGGTTGCATGTTGCATATGGTGCCTAGCTTGTATTGCTCCTAATTTGTTAAATTGCATCTCCTGAGCTTACACATTATACATGTGAATATGACACGCCTTCCTGTTTTTGGTACATACTACATCTGCCTATCACACCATGTTCTTACATCAAACTACAGTTCTTGTGTATCCTGCATCTATCGCTTATGATGAGATAGTCACGCCCGTGGGTTAGTATGAGACGCGCTACTCTTATAAAGAGTGCAGTTTCATCCTCTCCACATGATTCTCAAGAAACAACAAGCCTAAATGAAGATATTGAATGTAGCTCTGTACTTGAAGACCGCACTTCCCCTACACCACCATCGCAGGTGCTGGCTCTAACTTTGCAGTGTGATATGTGGTTGCATGTTGCATACGGTGTCTAGCTTGTAATGCTTCTAATTAGGGTAAATTGCATCTGCTGAGTTTACACATTATACCTGTGAATATGACATGCCTTCCTATTTTTGGTACACACTACATCTATGTGTTAACCATGTTCTTACATGAAACTACCTCTCTTCTGTATCCTGCATCAATCACTTACGATGAGACACCTTTATTCGTTGCATATTGCATATTATTTCTAGCCTGTTGTTATGTATTGCTTCTAATTTGGTCAAATACATTTGTTAGGCCACCCTTTTAATTTGGCAGAGTGATATTGGTTTCATCTTTCATATGGTTTCTAGCTTGCATTGCTTCTAACTAGTTCGAACACCTTGTGCTTAGTTTACACTTTATACATCATACATGTCAATATGTCATGCCGTCCTGTTTTTCATACATATTCCATCCTCCTATCATGCGGATGCCTTACATGAAAGTAGTGTTCGTCAGTATCATGCATCAATGAGTTCTGAAGAGCAAATTTTATTCCTTTTTCTTGTGGGTTTGACTTGACAAGGCAATATCAAAAAAGAGGAAGGAAAAGAGTAAGGAAGGCGATGATGGTGGTCCTCTGCACCAACGTAAACGAAGCATCTGTACAGATTCTCCTTGTACTGCTAGTGCATTACAAGTTCCAAGTTTCCGCTCCCCTACTCCACCATCCAAGGTGCTTGCTCTAACTTGGCAGTGTGATATCTGGTTGCATGTTGCATATGGTGTCTAGCTTGTATTGCTCCTAATTAGTGTAAACTGCATCTGCTTAGCTTACACATGATACGTGTGAATATGACACGCTTTCCTGTTTTTGGTACATACTATATATGTCTATCACACCATGTTCTTACATGAAACTACTCTTCTTGTGTATCCTTCATCAGTCACTTATGATGGGACACCTTTAAGTTGGCAGTGTGATATTGGTTTGCGTCTTGAATATGATTTCTAGCATGTAGTGCTTCTAGTTTGATGAACGCCACCTATGACGAGACAGATTTAACTTGGCAGAGTGATATTGATTGCACCTTCCATATGGTGTCTAACTTGCAGTGCTTCTAATTTGTTGAAGTGCCTTCTTCTTAGTTACCACATCATAGGTGTGAATATGTCACGCCATCCTGTTTTTCGTACATATTCCATCCTCGTATCATGTGTTAGCCGTTCATCCGAGTAGTGTTCGTCAATATCATGCATGAATGAGTTCTGAAGAGCGAATTTTATTCCTTTTTCTTATCGGTTTGAGTTCACAATGCAAAATCAATACAACTGAAGGAAATTAGTCCGACAGTGGATGATGGTGGTCCTTCGGAGCAACTCAAACAGAGGGTCTCTACAGATTCTACTCTTCCATCCTCCCAACAAGATTCGCAAGACAACACAAGGCTGGACAGTCAACATAGCTGTGTAGATGATGAGCACATCTCCCCTACTCCACCATCACAGGTGCTTGCTCTAACTTGGCACTATTATATGTGGTTGCATGTTGCGTATGATGTCTAGCTTGTATTGCTTCTAACTTTGTTGAATTGCATCTGCTTACTTTACACATAATGCCTGTGAATATGACACATGTTCCTGTTTCTAGAACATACGTGTAGATGATGAGCACATCTCCCCTACTCCACCATCATAGGTGCTTGCTCTAACTTGGAACTGTTATATGTGGTTGTGTGTTCTGTATGATGTCTAGTTTGTATTGCTTCTGATTTTGTTGAATTGCATCCGCATAGCTTACAACTTATACCTATACCCATAAGACACATTTAACTTGGGAGTGTGATGTAGGTTGCATCTTGCATTGTCTTCTAGCTTGTACTGCTTCTAATTTCTTGAAATGGCACTTACGACGAGACACTTTTTACCTGATAGAGTGATATTGGTTGCATGTTCATATGGTGCCTAGCTTTCATTTCTTCTAATTTTGTTTAAATTCCTTCTGCTTACTGTTTTTCATACATATTCCATCCTCCTATCGTACGTCTGAATATGCAATGCTGTATTTTTTTGTATATATTCCATCCTCCTATCCTGTGCTTGCCTTACATCAAAGTAGTGTTCATCTGTATCATGCATCAACCAGTTATGCAGAGATAATTTTATTCATCTTATTTTGGTTTTGACTTCATAAGGCAATATCAGAAAATAGGAAGGAAAAGAGTAAGTTAGGGGATGTTGGTGGTCCTCCAGACCGACGCAAACAGAGACTCTCTAGATTTGCCACTGCTACTGCTAATGAAGTTGAAGTCCCAAGTCTACATGATGAGTTCATCTCCCGTACTCCACCATCGCAGGTGCTTGCTCTAAGTTGACAGTGTGATAATTGGTTTCATGTTGCATATGTTGTCTAGCCTGTATTTCTTCTATTTTGATTAAATTGCACCTGTTGAGTTTATACGTTATACATGTGCATGTGACATGCCTTTTTGTGTCTAGAATACACTACATCTATCAATCATACCATGTTCTTACATCAAAGTACTGCTGTTGTGTATCCCGCATCAGTCACTCATGATTGGACGCTTTTAACATGGCAGTTTGATAGTGGTTGCATCTTGCATTGATTTCTACGTTGTACTGCTTCTAATTTTTCAAAATGCCACTTATGACAAGACACTTTTAACTTGACAGAGTGTATTGGTTGCATCTTTCAAATGGTGTCTAGATTGCATTACTTCTATTTTCTTGAAAATCCTTCTGCTTAGTTTACACATCGTAGCTGTGAATATGTCACACCGTCCTGTTTTTCTTCATATTCCATCCTCATACGGTTGTCTTACATCAAAGTATTGCTTGTCTGTATCATGCATCAATGAGTTCTGGGTACGGCTTGACATGGCAAAGTCAAAAAAGAGCAAGGAAAATAATATAGTAGGGAATGGTGTTACTCGTCGGGTGAAACGGAAAAGGATCTGCCCTCGAGATTCTGCTGGTACTTATAGTGCAGTAGAAGGTCCAAGTCCACCGGCTAAATCTACAAACACAGTATCACCTGCTCCACCAGCTGCAGCATCCGCTTCAACTATACCAGCATCTGAACGAGTTACTCGTTCGTTTGCTCCGGAACTGGCTAGTTCCCAAGCTGCCTTCACACCTAACACTACTTCCGAAGCACTGCTGACACAACAGGACTTGGCAAGATCAGATGAACCTCATGAGCATCAACACCAAGACGGTACCTGACCGAGTCAAGTTGCAGTTGCATGCTCCTTTATATGTACTCTCACAGTTTGATGTGCACTAACACTTTCCATATTCGTTGTTGAACTAGCACCATGGCGCAAGCGGAAACAGACATCAGGGATAATGCTTGACAGATTAACAAAATCTATAGGAGAAAGAATGGAGATCCATTTTGAGGCAGGTTTAAAAAGGCCACGTGATGCTACAGAGTCAGCCAAGTTAGTATCAGAGGCAGCCGTTGCCATTAGGTGTCATGCACGTATCCTCCCAACGTGGATCCAGTACAGGAATGAGAAAGACAATACCCAGTTTAACACCTTCCTTGACCATTTATTCGTAAGTAATGTTATTCATCGCAATTTTTAATATTGTCTTGCTCTGTACCATACTTTCTAGCTTCCTCCTAATAAGACTCACATTCTTTTTTCAGCAGATGAGGTTCAAGTTGGATCCGAAAGATGATGCAACTAAACAAGCATGCACTAATGTTTTTTAGTCTGCTCTGCGACAGTATCGGTACCACCTTAGAAAATCTCACTTTGAAGGCAAGGCTAACAATGAAATCGCCCAAACATTCCAGTGGAATATATTACAAATGAAGACTGGACAGCCCTTGTTAAACACTGGTCTGATCCAAAGTATCAGGTAGGGTATATGTATTTGATCAGACCACATATTGAACTTGTATTTATGTATGTGCCTTACAAGTGTATCTTCTTCTAGGCTAATTGTTTGAAGATCAAAGACCAACCGTTTTAAAGTGAAATTCCAACACACAACAGGATCTCGTAGCTATATTGCACACTGCGAGGCTCTTGTAAATAGCTAGTAGTTCCTTCTTTTTTCTGTGCCATATTATCGTATCTATATTGACTTGTTCCAAATACAGAGGAAAACCCATGCGGATCAAAAAGAACCTGAACCGAATGCAGTGCAAATCTTCAAGGATTGCCACACCAGCAAAATGAAGGGCATGAGCACACCAGTTCAAGCCGCTGTTGTAAGTCCTTACTCCTCCTGCCTTTGAACTGATTGGTACTGTGATGTGTTCATTTAACTGCTTGGTTTGCAGCCAATCTCAGTTACTCTGTTCACTTTTATACACAGTTGTCTTAACGCATCATTTCACCTTACATGGTTTAAAAGAGATGAAGGATATTCTTTTGGTCTTGATCTGTAATCTAGTTGTGATGTTCACATGAGCACACAATGATACAATAGCCTGTTTGTTTTATATCCGTTTGCCCATGATATGAATGATTTCATAGTATGTTCATCCTACTTTAAACCATGTCTATTTATCCTTAGATGTCAACGAATGTGAGGAAATAGACAATACAGCAGGCATGCTACAAGGACATATGTTCCAAAAGTGATTTTATTATGTAATTGGCACCACAATACATGCTAATATATTACAGTAGTTCGCCAAAATAAGCTATGTATAAACGTGAAACCTACTTCGTTTGTTTTTGTCTCATTAGGAACTTATCTGGTACACTAATCTACAAGTTCAAACTTACAGAAAGCTACGGACCAAATGATTGAACAACCACAACCACCTGAAGGTGACGAGGCTACCACAGGCACCACGTCACCTCTTGCTATAGTGCGTCAGTATCTCTCCACTAACAGTGCAAAAAGCACCTTCCTGCGTAATTCTGGGTTGGTTGTCAAGGTAACCTCGTCCAAATCGCCTACTGAACAAAATCTTCCAGCTAGACAGAGTGATATATCTGTGCTCCAGACACAAGTCCAATCCCTAATGGACATTGTTTCGGAAACAAGAATAGTGGTTGACAAATGTCGTGAAGATATGAATGGTTTTGAAACCAGACTATCAGGCATTTGCTTCGTTGTTCAAGAGCAATGGAGGAAAAAAGGGGAAGATCGTGCTGCTCCATCAGATTCTACAGCCTGAAACATTAGCACTCGGGTCAAATGATTGTGCTTCTATACATCTGATGGTGCTTTTATCTGCAAGGACTATAAACTTTATGCCAACAGGACTTTTGTTGTATGGTTGGAAATTATTTTGTCGTGATGTAGCATTTATGATGCTGCCAAAGGCTGCAGTAATTACGACGCTATTTTTGTATAGTGTAGGTTTATCTTAGTAATGTATTCGGCCGAAAGCTTCGTAGGATCCCAACATGCCAACATTCGTCGGGCCCATTCCAATTGGGTTAAAATGGTTATGGGATGAAATTTGCATGTAGCCCACTAAAAATATCTGGGCCTAACTTTCATATTTTTCTGGTAGGCCTATGCCCATAGTGGGCCTTTAACAGGCCTAAACATAATTTGGGCCCTTAGCAACAATAGGCCATTTACAGGTGTAAATATCTTGAGCCCATAAAAAACATGGGCCTTTAATAGGCTGAAAGTGAGGTTGGGCCCTGATTGTGCCAAATAACCCACTGGTCTTAGCAGGCTGAAATGGTGGCCCATTTACAATGCGGATCGTTCACAGGATTGTAGTGTCCTGCCCACTTGAATCCTATGAGATTAGTAAGGAAATGCGGGGAGCTGTGTCACCTTTGAGAGTTACACTGATATTAACAGTACCACACCTTCAGTTGAAGAGAGCTGGTATCCAAAGCCTTTCTAGCCGTACCGGCAATACTAGCACATATATTCCAGCAAGTTCCACTTTCCTGATTTTACTCCTGATGCTTAGGGTTTTCCCATTATATCTACACTACGATCTGCGTAGGTGCTTTGTGTCCTACTAGCAGCTGTCCACCCTTTAAAGCTAAATAACACATCAATCATACATCCTAAGGTTCTTCAAATACGAATGTGATATGATACTGACATTAGCTAATAGACACACATTTAATTGGTTAGCTAATGCTCCCAATTGAGTTTCCAAATGCATGTGGCCACATATAGAGAGACATCATGGAATTGCATTTCTTTGGGCGCTCTGATTCATCATGGGTGGGCAACCAACATTGTATAGATAGAAGGGGAATCTCAATAATATGCTTCCCCTTCTATTCTTTAACATGTTCCTCTTCTGTTATTCTTTAGTAAGCACAGTATGTTCCTTGTCAGGAAGGGGAGCAGGGACATCTGCAGTCAACAACTCTATTGGGTTGGTTCTGCTAAATGATTTCGCACTTCGAGTTGGTCTGCCATAATACCCCGGAAATGGTGGGAGTCGCGCGGTCTTTGATAGACTAAACTGATAGTAATAGTTGTGCGTCTTCAGATGAATAGAGCTGGCCTGTAGGTGATCGTTAGGCTGCATATTAGTAGCGGCAAAACCCTGTGTTTTCTAGCCAGTTCCGCTTTCCCGATTTATTTATGGTGGTTATGGTGTACCCCTATTATCTACACTATGATATGCCTACTGGCTCTGTGCTCTCGTTATCATGGTTTGGCAATAAACTTTCTATACGGTATATTGTGAACCTATCATCTGCCAACTATCCTTACATCTGGGGCTCCCAACAGGGAGCCTTTTTTTGTGTAGTTGTGCCAGATTATATTAATCTACTCACTATATTATAGCACACATGAGCTCTCTCATCAGAATGCAGTGATAGCACAAAAGGGTTTACAGGGAGCCTCTATTATATTACAATATCCTCTGCATTACAAAGATAATCTCACTACTATTTGTGTTTTCATGCTTTACAGATATTGTACGTAATCACAATGAATATAAGAATGCGCACATCAGAAGAATATTGCAGAACAGTCCAATGGGTGACAAACTTGGCATCAAGGGATTGAGGTCCATTGTGGATGTAATGAAACCCACATGCTCCTGACCTATAGATTCGTATTCAGAATATGATCCTAATGACTATTCTGAGCTCAAGGAGTCAAAGGCAGACGGCCTATCCTGTTCACCCAATAAGGTGCGTGTTCTAATTTGGCAAGGTTTTATTGGTTGCACATATCTTGCATAAGGTATCTTGCATTTCTTTTGCTTCGTTGCACCGCCATCTACTTAGTTTACTCATGATATATGTGAAGATGCCATGCCCATCCATTATAAACACCTATTCCATTTGTCGCCATACCATGTTTTTTCATTCAAATGTTGTTCTTGTGTTTCAGACATCCAAAAGGAGAGGGTGATTGCAGAACCTAAAGGAGTACAAGCAAAGTCCTTGAAAAAGGTGGTGCTACCGGAGAAATCACATAGCACCCGACGTATAATGGCGATAGAACCAGCGCCACAAAACCTAGGATATCGCAACTATGCTGGTCGCTGCTTTGCTCTTGTGAGTACCTATTGTCCTATCGTTGTCCTTACATTCATACCTGGTGGATTATGTGACATCATTGTGCATTTTGCTTATCCACTGTTTGCTCCAAATTATCGGATCTATATTAATGCTTAAATTAATGTAGAATAAACCCAATGCTTATGAAGAAATTTAGTTCTGCATTGTTCTTGTAAGTATATGCTGTCCTTCATCACGGTACTTATATTTGTCAGCTAGTTCTTCATGTACACTTCGAAGCTTATTTTCCCTTGTCCTCCATTTTTCTACACATCAGATCTGCATTTACTCTTGCCAAAATATTGAATAAAACCAATGTTACTGAAGAAGTTTAGCTCTGCATTGCTCTTGTCAATGCCTTCTGCCTGTATGCTGTATTTACATTTGTACTCTGCATCTTAAGTTAAATAATCGCCATTTGTTCCTATATTTTCACATCTATATTTACTCTTAACGAAATGTAGAATAAAGGCAATACTCTTGAAGAAGAGTGTGCGGTAAACTTCTTGAATTGCCCCCCCCCCCATCAATATGGACAAGGCCTTTATAGAGCCTGTCTTCACTACTAATGTAAGTTTGTCCTCCTCAAGCCTTCAAACTTTGTTGTGTATATTTGGATAGCTATGAGTGAAAATGATGTTTATTTTTGTCATATGCATCAAATTGCTTGTTCAAAGTTTATAAAGTAGAAGTACATAAACATAAGTTTGTCCTTCTCAATTTCAGTCTTTAGTTGTACAACCTAGTTCCTTATTCGTACCATGTAAATTAAACTAAACATAGCAAGTTATCTTCTTTAGCACTATGTGTATGCTTGTGTTCTTGATCTGTAATCCAGTGGTGTGGTGAGACTACCAACAACAGCACAATGTCATATCCTGCTATGTCTCAACTATGAACAATGCCACATTATATTAATGTTATTTAAATCGTGTCTCTTTATTTACCAATCTGAAATGGTATAAATTGACAGTACACTCACCATTCATGCTTATACGTTGTTTAGAACTACATCTATGCTTGTGTTCTTGATCTGTAATCCAGTGGTCTGGTGAAGCTGGCCGCTCCTGCACAATGCCATTTCCTGCCGTCTTAACTATGAAAAATGCCTATTATGTTAATGCTATTTTAAAGTCTCTTTATTTCTAACAAAGAAGTGAGATGAATTGACAGCGCTAATGCTTATACATGCAAAACCTGTTATCTACCTACTTGTTTCTCTTTCAGGATGACAACACTGCTGCTAGGAAGAACTGCCACAATGATAGTGAGACGAACCCATTGTTTGTCCCTCTAACACATATTCCAGAGGAGAAGGCAACACATCTTGAGGATAGGGATACAACCACGAAGTCACATCTTGATGTAGTGTCAAACTTACTCAGTGACACAAGCTCGATGAAGTCGCCGCCTGAATCTGTTCGACTTCTTCAGTCTGAAATTCAAGCAGAAATACATGCTTCCGCTCAAATCCGACTGGAACTCCAATCTCTATGCAAGATTAACCGTAAGTACAGGACGTTTATTGATGCTATGTAGCTTAAGTTGGTGGATATGAGCGCCAAAGAAGCGCAGTCTCATCAGGTTGCTAAGCTGCTTGCGCTGCAGCTCCTGGGTCGGGCTAACCTTTCTTGAACTGTGTTGAAGTGCTGTCGGTTCTGTCTATTATTTTGTCCGCCTGTTAACTTCCACTGGTGGCGGCCTGCCCAGTTTATGTAATCTGCTGTCTGGTTGCCCTTTATTATCACTGGCGGCGGACTTTGATGCCCAGGGGATGTAATATGTTGTAATTTCTTTGTTGTATAGTCTAGGTTTACTCTTCGTCACGATGTTGTAATTTATTTGATGTTTCTATTGTCGTTTCTCTGAGAAAAGGTCATAATATTCGATCGGTGCGCAATGAGCCAATAGGTTAGGTTTATAAAATAATAATTTCTGTACTAAAACTGGCCGGTCGCCAATCACTAGTACGGGCCGAACCGTGGGCCTACAATCATCTTGGGCCATTAGTTTGGTCTAGTCTTAATCTGGCTCACTATTAGTTTCGGGCCTTTAAAAGGCCGAGTAAACTACTTGCCTTAATTGGGCATGAAAATTAAATAGGCTTTTAACAGATTGAAATGTTTTTGGGCCTTGGCTGACAAAATTACATGACGGGTGGGAAGCAGGCCGGATGTATAACGGGCCTAAATTAGGCCCAACACTCTCAAGGGCCTTTAACGAGCCGATATGCAGTTTGGGCTAGAATGTATCCACGAAGACTACGGGCCGTTAAGAGGCCGAAAGTAACTACGAACCATAATTAGGCCCAGGTGCAACTCGGGCCTTTAAATGGCCGAAAGTGAAACCGGGCTGAAAGAGGCCCATATATAGACAAGGTCGCTGACAGGCCGAAACTAGTATCGGGCCGAACTGTTAAACGGGCCATTAAGAGGCCGAAGAGCAAATCAGGCCGCCAATGGGCCCAATGGCACAATAGCTGTTAAAAGGGTCGTATCTGTTATGGGCCGTAATTTGGCCCAAGAAATAAAAGTCAGTTAACAGGCCGGATTAGGTGTGGACCGTAATTTGGCCCAAACTATCGCATGCTGTTAACGGGCCGGATCTGACATGGGCCGTAAACTGGGCCCAGAATATTGCAGTCATTTAACGGCCCGTAGCTGATGTGGGCTATAATTTGGTCCAGAAAATGTTAGGCTCTTAACGGGCTGGCCCATTAGATCTGACGAAATCTTGTGGGCCAGTTCCTGGGCTGGCTTTTAGACCTATATGGGCCTCTATTGGGCCGTCCCATGTGTCAACGTTTCATTGGCGATTCTTGTCAAATGGACGATTGACATCTGTCCCAATGCTAAGCCGACACGTGGTTCGCCGGCGAATGAGAATTTTACACGTGGAAAATCGCCATTGGTCCGGGCTGTTAACGGGTTATCGGATCCAAACCGGAACCTGATAGCTCAACGGCGACCCGTTACGGTGGATGCTATGTGTTGCTCACCCTTGACGAAAGCACTTCTATGACGCACGATTTATCGTCATGGAAGTGGACACTTCCGTGATGATAATTTTGGTAATGTCATGGAACACTTCTACGATAGCACAGGTATGACTATCTTGATTCTGTCATAAAATCATCGCGGATGTACATGCATGACAGAAAATGTGACCTACTGTGACAAACACGTATCATCACGGAAGTGTATTTTTTTGTAGTGACTGCTAAGACTCATAAATATTCTTTGGCTCCCCTCGTATCGAATCAATAAATTTGGGTGAAATACTACCCTCGAAGACTATCACGATCCCCTATACTTATGGGTTATCAAGATCTTTTTCTAGCGCTGTTGCCGGGGAGCATAGCTCTATTTATTATGTTCACTTGGGATGTAAAGCTATATTTATTGTGTTCACTTGGGATTTTACACTCTGAAGAATCCGAAAGACGCTAAGACTAAGATCGTACCCTCTAAGACGAGGGGAGGTAAGGAAAGCTCCGAACTTGATTCACCTTCTGTTTTAAGTAGGCATGCGACACCGCCACCTGTAATTCATTCTGATATGTCGCAAGTGATTGATGATACTACTTTAGTTATAAATGAAACTTGTGATGATGCTAGTACCCTGCTTTCAAGTCTCACCCAATCGCTAACGTGTTTTCCTTTTCGTCCTCTTTGTGATGACGTGTATAACGAGAGAGGTCGCACTTCTGCCGCAACTTATTGTGTTTGATTGTGGTATGAGGAAACTATTTTCTGTTGTCATGTAGTGGTTTATTCGAGTTCATGTTGTAGTTTTAAGGAACAATTTGTGACTGTTCGTTTACATCTTCAGCTGTGCAGACTATATTTTTTAAGACTTTGCAAGCCACTGATCTGAATCAAACCACATGGTTTTCTCCATTTATTAGAGAATAATGTTGCAGTTGTATGATTGATTCCGACGTTGATAAGCTTGGACATGATCTGAATTTCTTGCAATATGTAAGTTGCATTTAGGATTGCTTGGTGCATGCTCGAAATTTTACTGCTGCTTGCTTTCAACGCTACCATTTAGACAGGTGCAAGAATATGTCTACTTGTGTGTGCAGAGCAGTTCAATCAATTCAAATTTTGAACTGCGTGGGCGGTAGACTGCAGCAGGATGTATACATAAACAGGGAATTGACGGACAGAGTTGAAGGTAGAATCGACTTCACTCATCAAGTGAAGAGAGAACAAGGCCACCCCATCCCTACATTCGAGGAAGGCTCCGCGAAATTTCTCCTTGAGCCAACCAAAGTGACTTAAATAAGACCTGGTGTGGACGGTGCTCAAAACGGAAACCGCATCAATCAATTATTATGCCACTACTCTACTCGTCCAAATGCACCACTCATCTCTCTCATTATTGTGCACGCAGCTAGCACAAGAGAAGTTAAATCACTGACAAGAAAATGAGTACAAATCAAATCAGGGATGTTCAAGCCCGTGAATTGTGAGCTGGGTAGTAATTTGTCAATGAAGCATCACAGGTTAACTTAACTAGAGTCATAAATCTCGACAATATTACAAATGCAGCGGTCGAACCACCATCTTACTAAAGAACAGAACATCAATCAAGCTGTTAGAGATATGACATGCAAATCAACACAACGAAGAACGAAAAACAAGCAGGGGACACAGAGATTTTAACGTGGAAAATCCCTCCAACACGAAGGGGAAAAAACCACGGGCGCCAGCCAGCAAATCTTCACTATATCAGGAGAGGTTACTAACGTCGGGGATTTACAACCGATTGACTTATCCTATGCAGCGGCTTACAAGAGGTATATATAACACATGTGTCCTAGGTCAATACTGATCCATACCGCAGGGGGGCCCACGCACCCCCCAGGCGTCCTGCTCGTCAGAAGTTTGCCTTTCTCTTTATAATTGAATTTGGAGCATAACATAACACAAGCAAGCAACATGAGGCTAACTCAAGAGTGAGCCATAACACAAGAGCGAGCTTCCCCCCTCCATCGCCTCTGAGACAATGATGAGGGACACCAACACCACGGCCAAGAGACCTCGGCGAACAAGATTGGCCTTCTCCATTGCCTTCCTCCGGCCGCTCAGCACAACAAGGCATTCACTGTGCTATTTGCTTCAAATGGAAATAGAAGGCACAAGGCATGTGTCCCACCGAAATATATGGAGGTAGTGATCGTGCCCTTTGCTCGAAAGGGCGTACCTCAAAGGATTTTTTTCTATACTAGTCTAACATACGATTTATATTGTCCCCTCAAAGCTCTTCTTTTGGGGGGGATGGAATCCATCATGGCGATTTTTATTGATCTGGAATCACAGTTACATCATCAACTAGGACACCACGAATAAAATCTGGAGGTTCCTGCCAAGAATGGTTCCCCTCACTAAATCTAGCCAGATTATGGGCTGCTCTATTAGCTTCCCTAGGGCAATGCGAGAAAATTACACGTGTAAAATTATGGCATAGAAAAGTACATTCTTCATAAATGGTTGTGGCCACACCTAGAGAATTACAGCCATTTTGCATGACTTTCGCAACTTCCATGCAATCACTTTCGACTAGGAGTTTGTTGCATCATACATTACTTGCAATGATCAAACCATCACGAAGTGCACATGCTTCAGCGGTCACCGCTGTATCAATGAATGATAGACATGAGCTACCCCCGGCAATTGGGGCTCCTGTATAATCATGAATAATTGCCCCTGTCGCCTTGTGCCTGTTTCCTCATTAAAAGCAGCGTCGACATTTAATTTCACAAATCCTTCTAACCTCCAACCATGTCTGATTACTTCGGCGGTTCTAAATTTTTTCACTCGAGCAAAGTTTAAAGCCAGCACCGAGATGGCTTAAGTTGGTCTGATCGACACTTGTAGTGCCTCACCTCTTGTGAACTTCCTCTTCGCACCATGTGTACCAGGAGGCTACAACCACAAGATCACACCTCAGGATACCTGCCATCATAGGCACATTATTAGTGTCTAATAGTAGCTGTTCAAGGGGGGCCAATCCCATCCACCTCCGCAAATCAAGCCTCCTCAACAATTCCATTCATACCCAGGTGAGACCAGATTTCTTTTGCTCTTTGGCATTTAAAGAATATATGGTCAATGCTTTCACAATCGATTGAGAAGATAGGGCATGCACTCCAGCTTTGTATATGACGATTTGCAAGTACACCATAACATGGAATTGCGCCATACAAAGCACGCCAACAGTGGATCTTAACCTTAGCCAGAGTTTTTAAATTCGATAACGCCTTCCATATCAGATTACGTGAGGAAGTATCATATGGCCTTGTGATCCGTAACTTTCGTCCATACTGATGATCCCATTCAAAATAATAAGCTGATTTAACTATGAACAATCCATTCTTATTATGATGCCATGACACAGAATCTTCCATCATCCCCTCAGACCTCTTTAAAATACAATCTTCTGTTTTTCCTATATAAATGAACCAAACCCCTATAGGATTAAGATGAACATAACATTTCAATTCTATGTATTTTCTATTCCCACATAACGTTGCGGTCCATACATAGTGATTTGCGGGTCGGCCTAATTATGTATCGTAATTTTACGTTTTGGCCCATTTCCCTTTTCATAGAGCGAAGACGGTGTATATATATATACAGTAAATAAACTGCAACATCGTGGCTAAGAAAAAACCTATACTATACAATAAAGAAATTACGGCATATTACATCCACTAGGCATTAAAGTTCGCCACCATTGATAATAAAGCGCAAGCAGATAGCAGATTACATACACTGGGCATCAAAGATCGCCACCAGTGCAAATAAACACGCCGACAAAATAATATACTGAACCAACAACACTTCAACAGAGTTCAAGAAAGGTTAGCCCTGCTCGGGAGCTGCAACGCAAGCAGCTAAGCAAGCTGATGATACTATACTTGTTTGACGCTTATATCCTCCAATTCTTGTTGCATAGCATCAATGGACACACTGGACTTCTCGTTGATCTTCCATAGAGATTGAAGTTCCAGTAGGGGTTCAGCTGAACCATGTCTTACTGCTTGAAGTTGAGACTGAAGAAATGTAACAGATTCAGGTGGCGACTGATAACCCACAAGTATAGGGGATCAATTGTAGCCTCTTTCGACAAGTAAGAGTGTCGAACCCAATGAGGAGCTAAAGGTAGAACAAATATTCCCTCAAGTTCTATCGACCACCGATACAACTCTACGCACGCTTAACGTTCGCTTTATCTAAAACAAGTATGAAACTAGAAGTACTTTGTAGGTGTTGTGGGACAGGTTTGCAAGATAATAAAGAGCGCGTAAATAAAAAGTAGGGGCTGTTTAGATAAAGAAACAATGAAGTAAATATAGCGAGTGTGGAAAAGTGGTGGTAGGAGTTGTGAAATTGTCCCTAAGCAATTGACTACTTTACTAGACTGATAGCAAGTTTTATGTGGGAGAGGCCACTGCTAGCATGTCATCCCTGACTTGGAATTCTATGCACTTATGATTGGAACTATTAGCAAGCATCCGCAACTACTAACGTTCATTAAGGTAAAACTCAAACATAGCATTAAGTTATATTGGTCCCCCTTCAATCCCGTATGCATCAATTTCTATGCTAGGTAGAAGCTTCTGTCGCTCTTGCCCTCCAATACATAGTCCTATCAACATACAACTAACCCTATGGTGTGATCCACTCGCGCGCTCATATGATGGGCACCAAAGGACAGCAACATAACCACAAGCAAATTAAATCAATCATAGCAATTCATCAACCACCGATAGGACAACGAAAATCTACTCAGACATCATAGGATGGCAACACATCATTGGATAATAATATGAAGCATAAAGCACCATGTTCAAGTAGAGGGTATAGCGGGTTGCGGGAGAGTGGACCACTGTAGATAGAGGGGGGAAGGTGATGGAGATGTTGGTGAAGATGGCGTAGGTGTTGGTGAATATCGCGATGATGATGATGGCCCCGGCGGCGTTCCAGCACCACCGGAAGCGAGGGGGAGAGAGACCCCCTCCTTCTTCTTCTTCCTTGACCATCTCCCTAGATGGGAGAAGGGTTTCCCCTCTGGTCCATGGTCTCCATGGCGTGGGAGGGGCGAGAGCCCCTCCGAGATTGGATCTGTCTCTCTGTTTCTGCGTTCTCGATTCTGCCCTTCCACCGTTTCTTTTATAACCGGAGATCCATAACTCCGATTGGATTGAAAACTTCGCCCAGATTTTTCTCCGAAATTTAGCTTTCTTGCGGCCGAAGAAGAGTAGCAACCGTCTTACGAGGGGCCCACGAGGGTCAGGGGCGTGCCCCCTGCCTCATGGCCACCTCGGGCACCGTCTCGCGTTGATTCTTCTTCCCATATTTTCCAAATATTCCAAAAATATTCTCCGTCCGTTTTCATCCCATTTGGACTCCGTTTGATATGGGTTTTCTGCGAAACATAAAACATGCAACAGACAGGAACTGGCACTGGGCACTGGATCAATATGTTAGTCCCAAAAATAGTATAAAAAGTTGCCAAAAGTATATGAAAGTTGTAGAATATTGGCATGGAACAATAAAAAATTATAGATACGATGGAGACGTATCAGCAACTTTATCGAGCTTGTGTCACTGCTATTAGCGAGTAACTTCAACACTACATGAGGACATGACTTTGGAGTTGTATCGCTATCTCCAAGATGTGTTGCCTTCTTCCCTGCAATATATGTTAGAGAGACATGCAATGGGTTCGTCTCGCTATCATTGTGACAGTTCTTCCTGGCGTGAGAGGTATCACCCTGAAAGAGAAACAAGCAGACAGATGACAGGTTTTGCACATATAAGTATCAGTGCTGGCAATTATCCCATTTCTTATTGGCAAATAAAAGAGACACAATTTAAAATTGCATTAACATAATATGACATTGTTCATACTTAAGACATGGCAGGAAATGACATTGTGCAGGAGTGGCCAGTTTCACCACACCACTGGATTACATATCAAGAACACGTTTTGCTTTGGCCGATCTACCCGGGTGCAGCCTTTTTGTGTAGCTGTGTGTGGGTGCGCTCTAGGGAAGGGCCCACTCGTCTGCGGCGTGTTGTTGCCTTCTTAGGCGTGTCCTCCGGTGTGGCCTGTTAGAGCATGTTAATAATACAACTGTTAGATCTCGGGTTCCGGCAAAACCCTTAAGGTTCGAACTCTAGGGTGTGCACGAAGATCTCCCCCTACTGATCCACGTCCTAGCTTCTCTAAGATCTCAAGGACTAACTCGACGAACTCGCAACACAAAGAACACAAGATTTATACTGGTTCGGGCCACCGTTGTGATGTAATACCCTACTCCAGTGTGGTGGTCGTGGATTGCCTCTCGGGCTGAGGATGAACAGTTACAAGGGGAAGAACAACCTCCTGAGGTTGAGGTGTGCTTGTGCTCGGCGTGTGGCTAAGGGTTGGCTAAAGATCAGATGCCAGAGGCTCAGTTCAGTTCAGTTCTCTCCCCCCTACTGTGGTGGCTAGTCCTATTTATAGAGGCCCTGGTCCTCTTCCCAAATATTGAGTGGGAAGGGAGCCAACAACGGCCAATTTGAAAGGGGACAGCTAGTACAACTTATCCTGACAAAAGTAGTCTTCACCTGCCAAAGGCTCTTGTGGTGACGCCGCCTTGGGCTCCATGGTGACCTCCGTCTTGCCGTCATGCTGGTCTTGGTCTCGTTGCACTGATATGGAAACCTTTGCTTAACACCTCGGTACTCCGCGCCTGCGCTTGCCTCCTTAGCACCAAAGAGGAAACAAGGACACTGTGCGCGCTGGCGCCCGCCCAGTCTCGGTCGTCATGGCTCACGCCACGAGAACCTCGCGAGGTTTGCCTTGCCTTGATCTCTCCGCCCCTCACGAGCCAACCTGGTGAGGCCGCTCCTGAGGAGGTCTTGTGTCGTCCGCCTCGCGAGGCTTGGCCCCTCGCGAGGGTCTTGAATGCTTGTTGGTGAAGATGGGCCGTACGGGCCAACCAGCAGAGCCACGCCGTGGGCCGCAGGCAGGCAAGTCCGGGGATCCCCGTTCCCAGAACTCCGACAGTAGCCCCCAGGCCCAAGGCGCGCTTGGGCTTGGCTTCGAGGCGAAGCCAAAGGCCAAGTGCGGAGCGCCGCGGGCCCCAATAGCCTGCGGCCTTGGTCGATGCATGGCGGTTGATTGGACGTGGGCGTCTCCGCTTCCCCACGCTGCCTCGGCAACTGCCCGACTTGACAAGTCCTTGCGACATGCAAGGGAAAACATCATTACCTATGATCGTGGGGGGCGCCGGTTGGCCTTCCCTTGCTATAAATGGGGAGGGGGGCAGAGCCCCTGTCGCCCATCTCTTCCCATTCTGCTTGCTTCTTCCTCCTTGCTCCACTACTAGTAGCAATTCCAATGGCGCAGATCCAAAGATTCTCCGCCGAGGAGAAAGGAAAGGCTCCCCGCGATGAGCCAGGGCCGCTTCCGCCGAAGAAGAGGCCGGTCCACCGTCGCGACGCGGCGGTGATGCTGGTGGTGACGAGGCCTTGGTGCGAACGGCCACCTCCAGGGTATCCGCTGCCCTTGTACGCCCAAGCCGAGGGCTCAGGAAGGAGAGGCGACGAGCGGCACCGCCCGCACCGCGACCACGGCCGCCACGCCATGGCGACACGCGCCGTCGCCCCTGGAATCCACGCTGCGGACTCCTCTCGTGAACTCATGTTGTGGGCAGTGATGCCCCCGAGCACTTGGATCCGCTTCCCACGGTTCTTCTCTGACGTGATGCCGCCAAGGGGATCCCTCGAGCTCTGGTTGCAGCATGCTGACTGCGATGCTCCGGCGACCGGAGCAGAGGTTGAAGTGGTCTCCTCCGGCAAGATCTTCATGACCCGCGGCTGGAGTGAGGTCGCGCGGGTTTGCCGTGCTGAGGGCGCCCTCGCGATCCACTTCGATTATGATGGCGCCTCCACGCCGTCCTTCAAGGTCTTTGATGCGGAGGGCCGCCGCCTGGAGTGCTGCCCTGGGGGGTGCGCCAGGACGATGCGCGCCCGGCCTGCGGCTCCTCCAGCAGCAGCGACTCTTGGGAGTCCAGCGGTTCTCCTGAGCTCTACGAGACTCCGGAGACGAGCGACGACAGCTACGTGCCCCCGAGCTCTCGCCGCGCCCGGAGCAAGGCCGCAGCGTCCAGCCATCGCCCGTCGCTGATCGGGATGGGGTTGGCGCCAGCCTCCCGTGGCCCACTGTTGATGATGGCGTCGGCTGCGGGGGCGTGTGAAGATAGGATTCCCTAAGCTCTTGTCTTTTGTTCCCTGCGAGGAATCAAGAAGTACCCCGTGGGGGCGTGTAAAGGGTTTGTAATGTCTTTTGTTGATATTATCCTTATTATGAAAATTTGCGAACGCATGTCCTGTTTAGGCTCAGTATCCCCTTTCCAACCTCGCAACGGCTTGTTGCTCTACGCCGACAGGTCCCGGTCCCCAGGCAAGCTGCAGCCGTCACTGGTATGCCAGGTCGCGTGCCGTGGTCAAGGCCAGGAGGTGAGCGGCCCGCGGTCCAGTAAGAGCTCCTGGGGCGCGATGCTCAGGAGGTCCCCTTTGGCGCTCAAGCAGCCGTGGTAAGGTAAGAAAGGGAGGCGACGTTGCCGCAACAGGGCTACGTCGAGCGTATCCCCTAGGCTCCAACGATTAGCCGATCTGAGCGCGAGACTTATCTTGACGGACCAGGGTTGATTCCTCGCGATGCGCCATGTTCATGCGTAGCTAGGTCAGGTCCATGCGAGCCTCCCCCTCTTCTCCACGCTCTCCTTCATGCTCTGCGTCCTCGGGTCCCGGCCCTCGAGCGAGCTCAGCCGCCGCTGGTATGCCAGGTCGCGTGCCATGGTCAAGGCCAGGGGGTGAGGGCTGGAGATCCAGTAGGAGCTCCCGAGTCGCGATGCTCAGGAGCCCCCCATTTAATGCGCAAGCGGATTGCATGGGAGAAGAGGGAGCTCGTGGTGCCGCCTGCTGTCGTTTTCATGAGATTCCTGCAAGCCAGCACAAGGGGAAACACAGTTTGCCATCATGCTTGCCGGTCCGCCGCTGGTTGCTCCGCGAGGAGGTGGAGGCACTGAGGGCCTGGTGAGGTGACGTGCGCGCGGCGTGCCGCGAGCTAGAGCTCGACCGCTCAGATTTGTCGACGTTGCAGGGACGGACCCGTGCACAAGCGTCGTGCCAGCGTGAGTAGCCCCCGTGGGAGGTGAGAGTCAAACAGGTGATAGTCATAGATAGATTAAGCATGGGAAGCATACTGGCTTAGGTAAATGCAGGGAGATACATGCCACCGGGTCAGGCCCGAGCGGCTTGGGGATGATGCAGCCCGAGGGGCGCCCCCGGCAAGGTAAGCTAAAGACATAAGAAAAGGGATACATGCCACAGGGACGGACCCATGCGGCCTAGGAATGATGCAGCCCGGGGGGGGCGCTCCCAGCTAAGTAAACTTGGAAAATGTCACCTGGTTCTGTCGATGAAGGGGTGTTGGAGCAGCTGATGGTACGCGGCGAAGGGGTCGCTCCTCACGAACCACCGGGGCCCTGAGCCTCGAGAGGCTCTGGGGGTCCAGGCGGTTCCTTGAGGACCGTTGATAACCCACAAGTATAGGGGATCGCAAAAGTTTTCGAGGGTAGAGTATTGAACCCAAATTTATTGATTCGACACAAGGGGAGCCAAAGAATATTCTCAAGTATTAGCAGTTGAGTTGTCAATTCAACCACACCTGGATAACTTAGTATCTGCAGCAAAGTATTTAGTAGCAAAGTAATATGGAAGTAACGGTAACGGTAGCAAAAGTAATATTTTTGGGTTTTGTAGTGATTGTAACAGTAACAACGGAAAAGTAAATAAGCGGAGAACAATATGTGAAAAGCTCGTAGGCATTGGATCGGTGATGGAGAATTATGCCGGATGCGGTTCATCATGTAACAATCATAACATAGGGTGACACAGAACTAGCTCCAATTCATCAATGTAATGTAGGCATGTATTCCGAATATAGTCATACGTGCTTATGGAAAAGAACTTGCATGACATCTTTTGTCCTACCCTCCCATGGCAGCGGGGTCCTAACGGAAACTAAGGGATATTAAGGCCTCCTTTTGATAGAGTACCAAACCAAAGCATTAACACATAGTGAATACATGAACTCCTCAAACTACGGTCGTCACCGGGAGTGGTCCCGATTATTGTCACTTCGGGGTTGCCGGATCATAACACATAGTAGGTGACTATAGACTTGCAAGATAGGATCAAGAACTCACATATATTCATGAAAACATAATAGGTTCAGATCTGAAATCATGGCACTCAGGCCCTAGTGACAAGCATTAAGCATAGCAAAGTCATAGCAACATCAATCTCAGAACATAGTGGATACTAGGGATCAAACCCTAACAAAACTAACTCGATTACATGATAAATCTCATCCAACCCATCACCGTCCAGCAAGCCTACGATGGAATTACTCACGCACGGCGGTGAGCATCATGAAATTGGTGATGGAGGATGGTTGATGATGACGACGGCGACAGATTCCCCTCTCCGGAGCCCCGAACGGACTCCAGATCAGCCCTCTCGAGAGAGTTTAGGGCCTGGCGGCGGCTCCGTATCGTAAAACGCGATGAATCTTTCTCTCTGATTTTTTTTCTCCCCGAACACGAATATATGGAGTTGGAGTTGAGGTCGGTGGAGCAACAGGGGGCCCACGAGGCAGGGGCGCATGCCCGGGGGGCAGGCGCGCCCCCCACCCTCGTGGACAGGGTGTGGGCCCCCTGGCCTTGATTCTTTCGCCAATATTTTTAATATTTTCCAAAAATAAGTTCCGTGGAGTTTCAGGTCATTCCGAGAACTTTTGTTTCTGCATATAAATAACACCATGGCAATTCTGCTGAAAACAGCGTCAGTCCGGGTTAGTTCCATTCAAATCATGCAAGTTAGAGTCCAAAACAAGGGCAAAAGTGTTTGGAAAAGTAGATACGACAGAGACGTATCAACCGTTTCCATCTCCGTCAGGACGGCGTGGTGCCTGGCCTCCTGAGTCGCCAGGGCGCGCCGCAAGTTGCGCTGATAGGCGGACGCCACGCTCGGCAGGCCGAAAGGCATGCGAACGTAGCTGTGCGGTGGACCCTCGCAGTGTCCCACGCGCGAAGGCCAGAAGAGCTCCTGAGAAGCGGCCCTGTTGAGCCCTAGGAGGTCGATGCAGACGCGCAGCCCGGCATCCTCGCCTGGATGGGGAGCTGGGCCTGGTGAGCGACGGTCGCTGCGCATGACCCTTGCGTCTTGCAGTTCCTGAGTGGTCCTGGTGATGAACTCCTGAGCGGTGGGCGCTCCTCGCCCTGTGTTCTCTTGAGGGAAACGTGCCGTGAAGCACGCCTCCAAGTGGTGCCCGAGCGCCTCCCTCTGATGTTGGCATGGTCTGAGGCCCTCTAGAAGAGAGCCCCCGAGACCTGCCCGAGAAGGGCGTCAGGCGCGCCTTCCTATGCGAGGGAGGGAGGCGCCCCAGGCACGGGCGCTGATCCTGACGAGGTTCTACTTGTGACGCCACCCTCCTGAGGTCCTGCGCGGAGCAGCCGCTTCTTCTTCTTGGGGGTGGCCTCAGGAGGGCACTCGCCCTTGCTGTCGGGGTCGTCGATTGCTACAGCTTGGAAGGCGCGCTCGAGGGAGCACACCGCGTCTCTTTCTTCGCACGGGACTGTGATGATTCCGCCGCTTCCTGGCATCTTGAGGACATTGTAGCCGTGATTGGTCACCGCCATGAACTTGGCCAGGGCTGGATACCCGAGGATGGCATTGTATGGCAGAGGGATGTGCGCGACGTCGAAGTCGATGAGCTCGGTGCGGTAGTTGTTGCGTTCTCCGAAGGTGACTGGGAGGCGGACCTGCCCGATCGGGGTAGTGGAGCCGTCGGTCACTCCTGAGAAAGGCTTGGTGGGTTGAAGCTGGTCGTAGGCCACTTCGAGGTTGTCGAACGTATCGACGGACAGGACGTTGAGCCCTGCGCCGCCGTCGATGAGGGTCTTGGTGACTTGCATGTTGCTGATGACTGGTGAACAAAGCATCAGGAGGGCGCCAGCGGTAGCCGCGCACTTGAGCTGATCTGCCGAGCTGAACGTGATGGCGCACTTGGACCATCTGAGCGGGCGCGTGGCTTCGAGCTTGGGGAGGACTGCATTCACTTCACGAGCAAACTATTTGAAGATACGCTGTGAGGCTGGGGCCCGAGCTCCGCCCCAGATGCAGGCGATAGCACGCGGCTCCTGGATGCCCCCAGCCCCCTCGTCTTGATGGTGGTCGTCATTCCTTCTTGGTGGTGGCGGTAGTGGAGGAAGACCGGCGTTGCCCTGAGGACGATCTTCACGAGGCTGATCCCTCCAGGCGCCCTCGCGAGGCTGATCCTGCCAGTGGTCCTCACAAGGCCGGTCGTGCCACTCCTGGCGCGGGCCGCGGTCATCCCAGTGTCCGCCACCACGTCCTCCTCCTCGGCTGTAACCCTGGTCGTTGCGCTCGGGGCGTCGACCGAAGCGTCCTTCTCGAATGGCTCTGAGCTCTTGACAGTCACTGGTGTTGTGGCTATGCAGGTTGTGGAAGGCGCAGAACGGTCGGCTGCTCTTGGATGACTCGGGCTGGTCCCTGCCGCGTTTGGTGTCTGGCTCCGCTGCGAGCACGGCTGCTCCCTTGCGCTTTACGTCCTTGGCCTTGGCTTTCTTCTCCTCCGGGTCCGCAGTCGGGAGCTCGAGGAGGGAGAGGCGCCCCTCCTCAGCTCTTGCGCACTTGGTCGCCAGGTTGAACAGCTCCAGGGACGTGCATAACTCCTCGTGGATGGCGAGCTCCTCCTTCATCTTGACGTCGTGGACGCCATCAGAGAAGCGGAGATGATGGCCTCGTCCGTCACCTTGGGGATCTTGAGGCGAACGTTGTTGAAGCGCTAGATGTACTTCTGGAGGGTCTCTCCTGGTTGTTGCTTGACGCGGCGTAGGTCACCCGCGGCCGGTGGGCGGTCGCGAGTGCCCTGGAAGTTGGTGACGAAGCGGTCGCGCATCTCGTCCCAGGAGGAGATCGAGCCTGGTGGCAGGTTCAGGAGCCACGAACGAGCACCGTCCTTGATAGCCATGGGGAACCAGTTCGCCATGACTTCCTCGTTGCCGTTGGCCGCCTCGATGCTCAGCTCGTAGAGCTGCAGGAACTCCACGGGGTCGGGGGTGCCGTCGTAGCGCGGAGGCAGGTCTGGCTTGAACTTGCCCGGCCAGGCGACGCTACGCAGCTCTGGGGTGAAGGCGCGGCAGCCGGCCGTGGTCACCGGGGCTCGTCTTGGAGGCGGAGCGTGGTCTTGGCGCCCACGCGCCGCCACGGCAAGTGGCGCGGGGCCCTGCCGCAGCAAGCGATCCTGGCGTGGCGGTGCGGGGAGTGGTGGAGCGTTTTCTTGCGGTCGAGGGACTTCTTGGCAGCTTCTCTCTTCTTGCGCGGGCGCCGGACGCGGCAGGTCGCGCCGTGGGGCCGCGCACCTTGGCGCCAAGACTCCGTCTTGGGGCAGAGGTGGTGGAGGCGCTCCATGGGCTATGCCGCCCGTAGCTAGTGGAGGGCGAGGCAGCGAGAGGGACGACGCAGGGGAGCGCCCTGCGGCACTGACAAGCTCGGCGATGCGGTCGAGCTAGTCCTCGTAGAGGTCGTCGACGGGGCGGTAGCGCAGGAGCTCACGCGCCATGCACAGAGCGGCCTGCGCGTCCACGGAAGCGCGACAAGCGTGGGATGACGAACCGACTGGGGTAAGCGATGGAGTGGCGGTGCTGCCGTCCCGCCGCACCGAGGGGTGCGGCGAGGATGCTTGCTGCTCGTTCCCCGCCGGGCCGGTGGCGGCGTTGGCGGCAGGCGATGGAGAACGACGGGGTGGCCCGCCGACGGGAGCCGTCTGAGCAACGCGGGTGGCGAGGGAAGCCCGACGCTCGGCGCGAGCGCGGCGTGCGTCCGCCATGGAGACGATGAAGCAACGGGACGCGGAGCGACGGAAGGGAAGCTTCGGCGCACCCCTACCTGGCGCGCCAAATGTCGGATCTCGGGTTCCCGCAAAACCCTTAAGGTTCGAACTCTGGGGTGCGCACGAAGATCTCCCCCTACCGATCCACGTCCTAGCTTCTCTAAGATCTCAAGGACTAACTCGACAAAGAACACAAGATTTATATTGGTTAGGGCCACCGTTGTGATGCAATACCCTACTCCAGTGTGGTGGTGGTGGATTGCCTCTCGGGCTGAGGATGAACAGTTACAAGGGGAAGAACAACCTCCTGAGGTTGAGGTGTTCTTGTGCTCGGCGTGTGGCTAAGGGTTGGCTAAAGATCAGATGCCAGAGGATCAGTTCAGTTCAGTTCTCTCCCCCCCTACTGTGGTGGCTAGTCCTATTTATAGAGGCACTGGTCCTCTTCCAAAATATTGAGCGGGAAGGGAGCCAACAATAGCCAATTTGAAAGGGGACAGCTAGTACAGCTTATCCTGACAAAAGTAGTCTTCGCCTGCCAAAGGCTCTGGTGGTGACGCCACCTTGGGCTCCATGGTGACCTCCGTCTTGCCGTCCTGCTGGTCTTGGTCTCCTTGCACTGATATGGAAACCTTTGCTTGACGCCTCGGTACTCCGCGCCTGCGCTTGCCTCCTTAGCACCAAAGAGGAAACAAGGACACTGTGCGCGCTGGCGCCCGCCTGGTCTCGGTCGTCATGGCTCACGTCACGAGAACCTCGCGAGGTTTGCCTTGCCTTGATCTCTCCGCCCCTCGTGAGCCAAGCTGGTGAGGCCGCTCCTGAGGAGGTCTGGTGTCGTCCGCCTCGCGAGGCTTGGCCCCTCGCGAGGGTCTTGAATGCTTGTTGGTGAAGATGGGCCGTACGGGCCCATCAGCAGAGCCACGCCGTAGGCCGCAGGCAGGCAAGTCCGGGGACCCTCGTTCCCAGAACGCCGACAACAACCAACAATCGGCTATAAGGAGTTTTCACATCATCTATAGTCAACCTTGTAGCCGGCATGTACAATAGTAAGTTTTATATGTGTACTACTTTATTACTAGTTGGTCCACCATACAACCTCACAAAGTGTCTTGGGGTTCGTGCTAGAGCCGACTACTAACCAAGAGCCCGCTTCTCTTCTCTCTCATCTTCTCTCTCCTCCAACTAAACAAAGATATAATATTTTAATCCTTATAGCCCGTTTATGTCACCTTATTGTACTTGCTCTACTGTGAACGACGCGCGGGGGGTCGGCTGACGTGCGTGCACCACGCGGTTGACCACGGGCTCTCGATGAGGTGTGCTCGGGCTTGTGCGAGGCCTACGGGCGTGTTTGGTTGCCTGCACCGAGCCCAACCAGGCCCGCGCGGGAAGGGACAGGCCTGTTTGGTTGCCTGGTTTTCCTGTTGGGCTTGCATCGCACGCTCCTCAAAGCAGCCCAGAGCCTGGCTCGCTGGAAACCCTCGGATCGGCAGTTTCTCGCGAGCCAGGCTGAGTGCGGCGCGAGGTCGCATGGGTGGGAGCGAGGCGCGGGCGAGGGAGGATGGCGGGAGATGGAAATCTGGCGCGTCGTCCCGGCGCCAAATTAGCCTCACCCCCCTTTCACTCGCTCACCCGTAGCCACTGCCCCCTTTCTTCCCTACTGCCTCACCACCGGCGGCGGCTGCGATTTCAGATCTGCGCTATAGGCGGCGGAAGAGGCGGCGGCGTTTGCGGCGGATCTGGTGCTCCCCTTGCTGTTGGCCACCGTCTGGTCGACCTACTCTGTGCCATGGCTCCCCCTACGCCGTCCTCGTCTCCGATGCCGGTAAGCAGCACCCCCTCCCCCTTTGTTAGCTCAGTGGTTAGGCCTTTAAGCTAGGTGTAGGATCGATTTCCCACTGAACGAACCGGCGATGTCGACTAGGTTATGGACGCACGGATGAGGCTGATAATCCAGGCAGCAGCACTGATTAGTGTGATTCAGGCATGGGTCATGTTCATGCACGAGAGAGCTGTTCGTTGTGCTGGGAGACCGTTGATCCGATATGGTCCATTGTTTCCCCGGGAACAGGAGAGGATCCAAAATCTGAACTACATCTACAACTGCAATGACGTCGAGGCTCTGTGGATGCTTGGAATGAAAAGAGCACCATTTGCCAGGCTTGTCGAGACCTTCAGGGGCAGGGGCCTGTTACAAGATAGCATCAACACCAGTGTCGAAGAGCAAGTGGGCATGTTCCTCCATGTTGTTGGCCATAACCAGAGGTTCATGTTCATTCACAACACGTTCAGGAGATCAATGGAGACCATCTCTAGGTACTTCAAGCAGGTGCTTTTTGCTGTTGGGGAGCTTAGAGGAGAGATGATCAGGAGACCATCTGGCCAGACTCCACCCAAGATTCGCGGAAGCCCAAGATGGTATCCATACTTCAAGGTGAGCATTGACAATATACACTTTTCATGGCTTGATATGCTTGTATTGTTCAAGTTCAGCACTAACACAGGCTGGTGATGCCATTTTCAGGACTACATTGGGGCAATAGATGGTACTCATGTCACTGCCAGAGTTCCTAGGTCACAGTCTGCAGCATACAGGGGGAGGAAGCACTACACAAGCCAGAATGTGCTTGCTGCTGTTGACTTTGATCTGAAGTTCACATATGTGCTGGCTGGCTGAGAGGGGTCAGCGCATGATGCAAACATTCTCACTGGCAGCATGAGTCGACCTGATGGGATCAACATCCCCGACGGCAAGTTCTACCTTGGAAATGCTGGCTATGCATATCGGCCGGGTATTCTTCCACCCTTCAGGAAAACAAGGTACCATCTCAACGAGTTCTCTGGTAGGAACTTTCCTAGGACTGCATAGGAGCTGTTTAATCTCAGACACTCCAGCCTTAGAGTAACTGTTGAGAGGGCATTTGGAGCTCTGAAGAATAGGTTTAAGATCCTGGATCAGAAGCCATTCCACCCATACTCCACTCAAGTTAAGCTAGTTCTCGCTTGTTGCATTCTGCATAACTGGATTCTTTAGTGGGGCTTTGATGAACACGTGCCTGAGGAGGAAGAGGTCGAGCCTGACGATGTTGTTAGCTCTGGCCATGGTGTGGAGGCATTTGACAATGACGCTTGGAAGAACAAAAGGTTGGAGTGGGCAGAGGCAATGTGGCTTAACAGAGGTCAGTGCAGGATTTGAAGAAGAGGAAGAAGAAACAACAGCAGAAGAAGAGGAAGAAGAAGCAGCAGCAGCAGCAGCAGAAGCAGAAGAGGAAGATGAAGCAGCAACACCGATGAACTATCCCCCTATTTAGCCAATGGCTCTTAATAATTTGATCTGTCATTTGATTGTAGTTAGGATGAACTGTCATTTTTTTAACTAGCTGGCACTATGTTTAGATTGTGTGTGGTAAGGTCACCGCTAGTTAGAAGTGGTGACAATACCTTATGCAGGTTGCAACCAAACACCATGTCATATGTGCGCTTAATGCAATGCGGGAAACCAAACGCCGGGTCAAAAATGGTTGTCTCATGCAACTAGGGGCATGCAGGCAACCAAACTATGTGCATCTGGGTTTTTTTGGCCTGCATCCCCTCAAACCGGCTCAATAGAGCCAGGCTCGCCGGGCCAGGCTGAATCGGCAATGTAATCAAACACGCCCTACGTGACTTGGGCACTCTCTCTGACGGTGGGCTCTAGCCCCCACGTGTCGGTGTTTGTGTTTCCTTCGTGGGTGTTCATCTCGGTTCGTAGTAGTTGGCTCTGCTGGTCGATGTGGGCAGGGCCACCTTTTTCTCTTCGTTTCCCCCACCCTTTCTTCTTCTTTTGCCTACTAGTAGCATTCTATTCCCGTTCGCTTCATCCACTTGCTGCCGCCACTGCTTCCGGACTACTGCGCCCTCTCCGTCTCCGAGTCACCTTGCTTTCTCCATTTCGGGCGTGCTTAGTTGCGGCCTGTCGCCATGTCCATCCTTTGCTTCATGGGTGCGGCTGGTTAAGGTTCTTCCTGTTCTTCTCCTTGTGTTTTTCCTTTCCGCTCTTCGTGCGGTTTGCTTATTATTCCATCTGCCTTCGTTTTGTCCGTGCCTGTGTAGTTTCCATCATTTCGCCGTTGGCTCCTTCGTGGAAGCTTTGGTCATTCTCTCCTATACGCCTCATTTGTTTCTCTCTCTCTCTCTCTCTTTTGAGGGATGTTTGATGAAATGTGAATGTGCGCCTGCTGCTCGATGAAATGCCTGTGTGATGGAGTCTGTTTTGGTATGTTTACTTTGCGTTGGTTCCACGCGCTGTATGAATATCAGGACTTTTGTGTTCCAGATTGGAAAACACTTGTATTCAACCGGATGATTTTGGCTCAGCATCAACCGCGTCCGACGCCGTCCGATCTCACAGGATCATGCGGCTACCCTTACCCGTATCCAGTAATCTCCATCTCTCTTCTCCCTGTATCAGCGTCCTCCTCTTGCGTCTCGCCTCGCTCACTACACGCGCGCTCTCCGCCCTGGCCAAGGCTCCGCCCTCCCGCATGCAGCTCCTCCTGTAGCTCTCACGTCTCTCCTCGCCTTCGTATTTCTCTCTCCATTTCTCTTTCTCAAACTGCCCTGGTTTTGTGCCACTAACACACGCACTTACCCATGATCTAATCCTACTCCTAGATAAGCTCGATTGCTTGAAGGATCCTAACGACTAGGCCTGTGATGTTCATGTAGCTAACCACCTCAACATGCAGCTAACTACCTACATGCACGGCTAAGTTCAGTACTTAGGCAGCCTCATCAATCACCACATAACCAACCAAACTAGCTAGCATGTCATCGCAACATCATCAGAGCAGCCGGCCGCCATTGCCGCCCCGCTGCGGCCATCACAGCATCATCGAAGCAGTCATGCCCATCATCGCAAGACTACCGGGGTTTTGAAACATGTCATCGCGGCATCGTCAAAGCAGTTGAAAGTAGCATCGTGCGGTTGTCGAAGAACGACATCACAACCTCAGCACGATTGTTCGAAGCACACCGTTGCAGCATCGTCTTGGTTGTCAAAGCAACATTTGCGGACGTCGAAGCGCAACACGAGCGTTAGAAGCATGTCATCGCGTCATCGCCACAATCGTCGAAGCACGGCTCATAGCATCACCATGGTCGTCGAAGCACACCATGATTGTTCGAAGCATATGTCATCGTGCCAACGCCGCAGCCGCCGCAACATCATCGAAGCAGTCGGGATGCCGTTGTGGCATGCCTCGTAGCCTCACCACAGTCATCGAAGCACACCACGGGTGTTCGAGCATGTCGTCGTGCCCATGTCCCGCCCGTCACAACATCGCCGAAGCAATCGGGATGTCGTCCCAGCATCGCCATGACCGTCGAAGTACACCATAGGCGATCGAAGCATGTGGTCGCGTCATCACCGCGACCATTGCAACATGTATCGTAGCATCGCCGCGGTCGTTGAAGCAGTCGGATGCCATAGAGACCGGCGTCCGGCATCGCAGCACTACCGATGGCCTTTGGTGTTGCGACGGAGCATCACCGGGGGGTGTCCAGCGATGCGAGCTGCAATGGAGCAGCGTCGAGGATCGTTGTGGCTGCGACGGAGCATCATGAGGCGTGCGGTGCCGCGTTGGAGCTCCAATGGAGCGTCGTCGAGGGTGGCGCTGGTGCTACAATAGAGTTGTAATGAAGCATCATGCGGTGATCGTCGGCGGCCGGCGCCGCTCGCTGAGGTGCTGCAACGCAGCATGCGGTGGTCGTCACCAACGGGCGCCGCTCGCTGTGGTGCTGCAACGCAGCATGCAGGGGGAGGCCGGCGGTGAGCGCTGCTCACTGCTGCAACGCAGCACGCGGTGGTGGTCGGAGGCGGGCGCCGCTCTGTTGGTGCTGCAACGCAGCATGCAGGGGGAGGCCGGCGGCGAGCACTGTTCACTGCTGCAACACATCACATGGTGGTTGCCAGAGGCGGGCGTCGCTGGCCTTCTGTATCGATGGGTGGCAAAAACTGCTGGGAGCGGTGCTGCAAGGGACGGCGGTGACTTCTTCGGTGTTTGCTGCAAGACAGCCTCGCCGATGCGTGAGATCATAGGCTACAAGTGCGGCCGGCGTGCAGCGTGGTCACCGCAAGTTCGCGGGTGCTGTTCCTCTCCTCGCATGCGAGTCGGACTCTTATGATACGGTATAGAGTAAAGGTAATTAATTGAAGGATCCAACGGTGCACTCTGGCTACGGAGGCGGCTTATCCTTTTCTAGGATCAGCCGGTTTATTTGTACTTCCAGATTACGGTTAGTTCACATTGTATACCACGCACTGTATGGCTCTGGTCCAGTGCCCCGAAGGGAGATTTTTCGAAGCCCTGCCTGGCTTGGGTTCGTGAACGCTTAGGAACAAGCTGCTCTGCAAGCTATACGTTTTTGCAAGGTCTACATGGATTTGGCGTTCATGACTATAATTATGACTGTACGATGGCCTGTAGGAGATCTGCCCGTTCATCAATGGTTATAGCAGTCCCTGCTGTTCAGCACCATTACATCTACACCATCTGTAAAAGGTGAAGTTCTAGAAAGAAAGGTGAACCGATGATACGCTTGTCACTTGCAGTCATCAGTCGAAGTTCTCAATCTTGATCGGAGTTATATCATCTGCCACCTCAAATTTCCCGACTGTTCGAGCAAAAAACACCATCTGCTGCTCCAAGGTGAACTTGATGTTCTCGGCCTGCTCACAGTGAAAAAGGTGAGGATGAGAACCTTGAAAGTCAACAGGGTTAAAGGTAAATGCAATTGGTATTGGTACGGTATCTAACCTTGCGGAACCCATGTTGCTCTCCTTCGTATTCAACCAAGGCAACAGGCAGACCACTTTCTTTCAAGGCCTTGTATATTTTGCGCGCCTGGTCTGGTGGCACGACCTGCACAACATCAAGGAGTGTGAAATATTTCGCAATTGTCTCTTTCAGTCTCACACTTCCACAAGCCAAATGCAGATTATGATTTTGCTGTCGAACAATTGGGTTGACTTCATGAGACATTTTGCACAATGAAACGTTGCAGCAATGATTCATGTTAATGGAGTTCTACGGAGACGCTATACAATTACTTTTTGCCTCAAAAAAATTGCCTCCAAATTTTGCCATTCAGTACTCAGAAAATGGAATCTCAGGGTTACATCTAATACATTGCTTCTGCAGCCCTTCCAGAGTCAGGTCCAAAGCTTGTCAGTTTGTTTAAGGTATATTATAGAATGTGAACGTGGGATTTGTTATTTATTGGAAGTACTTCATATTTCAATCATATATCTCCAAAACACTATGAAAATACAGAAACATGGCTGTTAATTTTACAGGAGGAACTATATCATGACTATCCTAAGAATGGAATGGCTAATCCACTACAGAAGAAACAGAATCTCAGCTGGATATCGATTTCAACTCAGAGCTGCAACACACCGCTCAATATAGTCAGCTCTCGCCTCATATAACTTGATATCATATAGAAACATGCATATACATATACATGGTTCTACTGACTAGGGTACTCATGAATTCATGATAATATATGTGGTTGATGATCAGGACCTACCTTATCATCCAACCCTTGAAACAGAATAACTGGGCATGTAAATTTATTGACAAAGTTGATTGGTGATCTTTCATAGTAAGCTCCTTCGCTTCCTGAAAGGATATCGTGCAGGAAATAAATATTAAAGCATACCAAGGATGGATTGAACATCCTTTTCCAGAACAAAGAATGCTGAGATACTTTCTTACCAACAAGATTGTCCATATAACGGGACTCAAATTTGTGTGTCTCTGCCCTCAGCAAAGTTATATCACCAATCTGCTCATCATTTGAGCAAAAGAATTAGTTATTACGTGCATACAAATGAAGAGCAATATAACAAAAAGACTAAATTAGACCAACCAAAATGGCATTAATCAACTTTATTTTAAAATCAGCCTAATGTAAATGAATGAACAAGTCTAAAGCATGCCATATTGGTTTGGGACCTTTTATTTCCCAAAATAAGCCCCCTTTACGAGAGCTTGGGCATATGCATAAATGTCAAATGCTCCACTTCCCCCAGCAGCACCTTTGGACCAGCTTGTGCTTAGAACTTTCGAAGAAGAAGAAGAATAGCAAAATGAACAGCACCATTATGAGTGGCATGATGACTAAGATTTGGCCATAAGCCCCTAGAAGGTACACCTTGGGCTTGTACCCAAAGCTAGCACCTAGGTTGTGAGGGTAAATCTATATGGCACAATAGGCCACGTTTGGAACTCGAAATTTCACAAGAAAGAGTTCAACTCCCACAGGAATCAAGAAATTTTCTGAGTTCCAAACAGGGCCTATAAGGGTGTGCGCAGGCCACAGGGACACAAAATATTCTTGAATATTCATGCCTTGAGCCAGACACAGAGGGATAAGGCCAGTCAGGCAACCTGCAGTCGGAGAAGAACTAAGGCCCTGTTCGGAACGTAGGTATGCAAAACAAAGGAATAGAAAAATGTGTAGGAATAGGATTAAGGCCAAAGTGAAAACCTACGGGCATGAAATCGCTGGAAAAAGTTCAACTAGTGGCGTTCGAAACGAAGGAAGCCAGCGTAGGATAGAATAAACTAACAGCTGGATTAAAAAATAAAGGGCAACCGGCCGTGCATGCCTCTTGGTGAATCATTGTCGCATGTAAACACAGGCCACATGCACCACCACATTTTTTGCTTTGTGTTGTTGCATGGTTCACCTAAACCAGGTCCACCCCGCCTGTATCAAACGCATCAAATCCTGCAGTCACAGGGCCGCACCTTTTTGCCTCAGGCCTACGCGAAAAATGAGGTCCGAGCGCATGTTTCAGTTCCCGTGAAAAATGGAGGATAGGAAACGTTTCATGAGGAATCGATGCCGCTGTTCCTCTGTACCGAACGCCCCCGAAGGAAAGATATCCATAGGAAAAGAAACCTCCACAATTCCTGTGAAATTCCTTTGTACCGAACACAGCCTAAAGAGAGACCTCTTTACTCTCTTCTTCAGAATGAGCGAGGTGTTTGTGCACCACTCTGGTCCAGGCTTGACTTCTTTGTATAGTCCTGTCTGGTTCCCTCTAGTCCTCTTTCCTTGTGTGCATTCCCCCTCTAGTATAGCTCCATGCAATTATGTCCCCTTTCAATAAAGTTTGTCAGGGCTTCTCCTACAGTTCTCCACCAAAAAGAAGTGGTTGAACCTTTCTGTCTGCTTGTAATATCTTAAATGCTTTATTATAGCTTTCATTCAGACTAAGGAAAATTCAAATTTGCTTTCTGCTGCTCTTTGAGATCAGTAATAGGTTTCTCTTCTTAGCGTAGGGTTTAGCATCTTCTGTGGTATATTCTGCTGTACAACACTTTGTTTCCGTCTTATAATGAAATGAAGAAGGGATGCTATCTCATATCCAAAAAAGAGGATGAATGATAGAATGTAGCCAAATGGAAACAGTGAAACATAAATGCAATTCATGGATGAGCAATATAAAAGTCATAGTAGCGGTCTAAGACAACTATTTTGAGACTGCATGTTTACACAAGGAAAACAAATATAGAAGCTGCACCACCCATTGAGTATCTGTTGAATGTTTGCTTGTAGCAAGACAATAAAATAGATTCTGAAAAGATAGAACTTACACCATACAAAGATGCTCCAGCCTTGAATGTATCTCTGAATGCGAGTGAAGCTAAAGTAGTGTATCCGCCTGCCGATCTCCCAGTTATACAAAGGCGCTGTTCATCTACTTTCCCATTCTCCACCTTACAATAAAGTAGGGTGGCTTGTAAATTGCTATAAATGCTACTGTACTATTAGAATCACTGATGATAAAACGTACCAGGAATCTTGCACAGCTGCAACAATCATCAACATCAACAATACCCCATTTCTTCAATAATCTCTCTCGATACTCTCTCCCATAGCCTTCGGTTTATGTTTCAATAAAGTTTAGCGAGTAGACTAATATAATTAATGCTTCAAATGAATCCAGAGCCTTAGTTACACGACGAAACAAAGAGTTTTCAACATTTACACAATGCATAATCTGAATATTAGTAGAGGTAAGGACAAACCGGTGCTTCCTCCGTAGTTAACATCAAGAAATGCCCACCCTCGACTTGTCCAATACTGGACACTAAGGTCTAGAACTCCACGTGTTTCAGCTGTAGGTCCTCCTGCAAATTGTGGTAAGTGTCAAAACTCCATGGTTTTGTTATCATCATGGAAAACAGAGTAGTATCCCGTAACTCACTTAACAAACCAACATCTTTCAACGTAATTAACAAAAGCACACACAAAAACACACTGAACTTGAGTATGCATAATTATTTCGAGGCATCACAAGGGTTCATTAATTCCTTTACCATGTGTTTTGACAAGCAATGGAGGCTTTTCATCTGGTAAACCTTCAAACATGGGATTCAACGGTGGGTAGAAGTAGGCATAAGCCTTCTGCCCAGGGCTGGATGTCGGGAACTCGATAAATTCTGGGGTGCTGAAAAAAGATCTATACTGCATAACATTTGGTGAGGAGGACCAGACTATTGAGAAACTAATTACTTTTGTTTTGTTCTCATCCAGAGTAACCTGGAAAGAAACAACATATGTGCTGCATCAGTCGATGCACTAATACATCATCAATCCATAACCAAAAGTGTGGATGTCACTAAAAACCTTTGCAATTGACGTGGGGATGCTTCCAGATGCACCTTCAATATAGAAGTAATCATTTCCAGTAACCTGCCAGACCACAATTAGATCATTACAACTAGCAGCATGAAATACCATATTATACACGCAACAAAATTTTAAATAGAGCGTATGCAGATTCTGATGCTTACAACATTGGACAAATCGGAGAAAGGGATGTCGAGCAATGAAACAGAACCTGAATCACAATCTAGAACACCAAGATATGATTTTCCGAGCTGCCTGCGTGACATCAGTATTTAAATATGTTTCATCAACAAAATATGACAATGAAACAAGCAACTTTACAGAATTATTATCACAACCTGTAAGTGAAAACGATGTGATTGCTTTTTCCTAGAAAATCGTAAGAGTTGATGCCAAAAACCCACAATGGTCTTGTGAACTCAGCATCTAATGTGTACATCGGAACAACCTCATTGGTGTGTTCAACCTGATACAAAGAAGTGCAGAGATATTTTATGCAAGCAAAGATAAGATGATGACAGAGAATGTAGTATTTAATCACCATGTCGTAAGTCACAAGCTTTCAAGTTATTACTCTCCATGACAGAAAACAGCAACAGTGTCATCAAAATGTATGAATATTAAAGATCTCAAGTCCTGAGAGAAATAACAAATTACCCATTTATGAATGTTCCAGAATCCACTCCCTCTGTCAGTTACGAAAAACAGTTCTCCTGCAAGGTTTTTTTTTAGATAATGAGTTCTCCTGCAAGCTTGCATGTACTAAAATAATTTTGTTCTAGAAGTTGCAAGCAATGATCAAATTATGGTAGTCAGTAGTCAGCTTATTATTGTGGAAGCAGATATATTGATACTAAAGTTCTGTAGGATAGGAAATCAAACAGTTCAATCAGTAGGCAGCATGAACTGTGAACAAAGTATCGTACTTCCATATTGAAGATAACCTTTTTTATCTATGGAGAAATTTTTCATATTATGGGCACAAACTATGATAGTCCATTTAGTTGAAGCAGCTCCAAGAAATGTTGAATCAAGAAATTGTCAGACCAACAGAAACTAGTGACTATTTGACTTTGGGCACAAACTATGATAGTCCATTTAGCACAAACTATGACGTGAATCTCGACATTATAAAACTTCCAGTTCCATCATCAAACAGAAGAGTGTATTGAAGCCATAAAGATGCACACCTAAAGAGTATGGAAAGATATGTAAGTGCTTGTCAACTTCACATATTAAATGCAATAAAAATGTGTTTGACTTTGTTCGGGAACAGAACTTCAGAAATAAAACAAAAGAGCAAAATATTACACTAATGAGGAATGTCTTTATCACTCAAGTAAGCACAGTAACATATATCCAAGGAAATAACAAGGAATACAGGCAAATGACACCTTTTGGTGACCATTTAGGCTCGGCAGGGGATTCCACCAACATCGGATTGCTTCCAGCAACACAGACACGTTCGGTCAAGTCTCTGCACACAAATAAAGCAACAGGTAGAAAGGTAATTGACGGCAGCTAAGGCTGTAGTTGATGTAATCTCGCTTTCTTTTGGGGTGCTTGTTCTAAGCTGGGAGGTCTCTTCCTGCTGGTCCGGGATATGATACGAGCCATGTGGGGCCCTCTATGCTTTCCTATGTACCCAGGTGTTCCCTGATTTATTGTTCTGTTAAACCTGTTTGGGCTTTAATACAAAAGCTCAGCCAAGGGCCTTTTATCTGAAAAGCTAGTTTTTATTGGTGGATCTCTCTCAGCTAGTAGCCATGACATCCTGATCTGTTGCCACTGGGGGAAGCAGGGCCTGGTCAGCCCCACATGAAAAAAAGGGGGCGGGAGGTGCCTGGTTTTCCTGGTAACTAACTATTGGAATGTGTTTCGTAACTACATTGTGGTAACAGACGAGTTTTTTGGAGATGTAATACATAAAGTGTCCCTAAAGGTGGGCATAAAGGTGCAATCGAACTCCTTCAGTACCATGGTAGATATGCAGAATGTATCTACTGACAAAGTGCCTGCCTATCCATATTTAGGTGTGGATTGACTAAGTTATTTTTAGTTATAACATATCATGCAAGGAAAGACAGGATGTTCCAGTTCAAAAGATAATGCCATTTACCCGCTTTCAGAGAAGTAGCCAACCCAGAGTTCTGATTTATCCCATGGCATGTTTGGGTGACCCCACTCAATCCATGCCATCCTCTTTTTAGTTGGATCAATTCGAGGAGAAGCATAGAAGTCATTCCCACTGATCAGCACCTTCGGTTCTTCAATAAAGAAAATATGTGAGGTACTGTTAATCACAACATCAAACCAGAGTAAACATCACAATAAACCAACAGACATAGATCACTTGGTAGAAATAGAATTTTCTAGTCTTACCATGGACATCACCATTGCTTAAGTTTATAGACACAATTGTTGTAGCGGGATTCAAGCTACTCGTTCGCCGGTCTATCAAGAAATTTGAGCATGTCAGAGTTCAGTAGTTCATCCTGTAACAAGATACTACCTCCATTCCAAAATATAAGACGTTATGGTAGGCTAAACTAGCCTACCAAAACGTCTTATATTTTAGAACAGAGGTAGTATACTGCATGTAAGGCTGTAAACAAATCATATGCAAAATACCTTCCATCACAGTAATATAACGGCTGAAGTGTGGGTCAAAGACACCATCAGCATAACTGACATCAGGTGCACCATAATCGGGTGTAAGAGGCACAGGCAGACTACCAGCTGAAAAGGGAAAATAATCATGTGAAATGGTTTAAAATAAAGCGACATCATAGTTTAGTTTGCTGAAGATAAAATGTTAAATGGTTCTAAAGAGTTGATATGATATAGTGCCAATCCTTACAACCTCCCTAAGCCATCTTGCATACTCATCCTTGTACAGCTTTTTATAGTTCACAAAACATATATTGTCGAGGCATCCCCTACAGTTCTCAGTCAAACAAGACTCCCTAGTTTTCCTGTCAGACACATTGTAACATTCATTTGTTGCCAATGATAAGTATTCAGCCTAAAATGTAAGTTGTTCTCGTGCAATCATGATTAGGGCAGAGCGCTTTAGCTAGCCCGCATATTGATTACGATGTTGGATGATCTCAGAGATAAGTTTATTAGGCACTCATATCCGGGCTTAAGTACTACTCCCTCTGTATCAAAATATAAGACGTTTTTTGACACTGAGTAGTATATTGCATCGGCTATGTTGGCATCACTCTTTCTGACCCTGTTCTTCTCACATTTTTAGGCATACTGTACTCATATTACCCATTTGAATGAACACAGCAACCTATGCAGTAATCTATGAAGGGGTATGTAATGGAATGTAAGACCATAGTGTTTGACACAGTAATAAAATTAAGTAATCAAAGTAAACACCACATAATTCCAACTTAACTACACTCCATTATTGACATGGCGCGAGTGGATTAGAGTTATATTGAACTAACTCCATTCTAAATGCTTACTATCCCACTTACTTCCGATTGGTTGTTTGTACAGGCGCTGATCCTTGTAGTTTGAGAAAACAACAACATTATCTTGGACTGCAAATGCACCGCCTCCATATTCTTGAGCCAGAGTGCGTGCTGCAAATTCCTGAGGTATGATATCCACAGGCTTGTCATCCTCCTTTACAATAACCATGCGCCTGAATACAAAATTAGTTAAATATGGTGCAAAAATATTCAATTGTGTGTCTCCACACAAACTAACTGAAGCCTACCAAGATTGAATATGGTACACCAATAATCAGCATTAATGTAAAGTAATTGACATAGGCTGAGGAGTTTGATATGTTCACTAATAGAGATCCATTGTGTCATTGATTGTGAACGAGGAAGGATGTGTTATGTGAGATTCAGTCGTGATACCAATACAATTTTATCTCGCGTGCAAAACGCACACACTTAGGCTTGGCACACTCTGGAACTTTATATTTGTAAATGTGCAATGCTGTTGCAATTTGCTTCTACAGAAAAAAAAAAAGAATAATCATAAGTCATGCAATCAGTCTCATTTGAGATGTCTTCCCTCTTCCAGAGTTGAGAGAGAATCTTTCTCTAGGAATCTGTACTCTGGTGGTAAACAAAACGAACATTAATCTGCCAAGAACCTAACGCTCCAGAAAGTGACGCCAAATCATATTCTCTATCCTATTCAGCTATGTCCACAATCCACTTGAGGTGATAGAATAGAACTACTGAGCCCTCTGCTACAGTGGTGCCCAATGCAGTTAGATGTCCCACAAGCTGTGAAGACAACTGCAGATATGAGCAGTTGCTAAGAAATTACCATTAACTAGCTCAGCAATCAGAACACGTGGTAAAGCTACAGGAAACTATACAGTCTTGCACAATCACCAACAATGTTTAGCAGTTCAAAGCTACGAGGTACAAATCTGGAAGCGCGGAAGCAGTGGTTACTCACCCTTTCTCCTCGGGGCGGCCCTCGATCCATAGCAGGCGGCCGTCTCCGGCGAGGGCGATGTCTCCGAGGCGCTTGGAGGCGCCGGAGACGACGTCCGCGGTGATGGGCGACCTCCAGGACCCGAACGGCGCCGCCGTGGGCCTCTCCCCTCCCGCGGCGTCTGCCGGCGCGGGAGAGGCGGCGGCGGAGGAGGAGGACATGCGGGGCGGCGAGGCGAGGGGGCGGCGGAGGCGGAGGCGGGGGAAGGCACGGAGGAGGAGCGCCGGGGCGGAGGTGGAGCAGGCTGCGGGTAAGATGGAGGCGAGAAGTGTCGCCATTACCGGGGGCGTGGACTGTGATTTTATACATACAGGTTTAGGTGGGGTTTTGCGGCTATAGTGCGAGTCTGCGAGAGCAACCACCTTCCCGAATATATGAAATTAAATCAAAAAAGCATAACTGCATTTTTATTAAAATAAAAATGGCAGATTGTATATACTCCCTCCCTTCCTAAATATTTATCTTTTTAGATATTTCGATAAGTGACTACATACGAAACAAAATGAGTGAATCTACACTCTAAAATATGTTTATGTACATCCGTATGTGGTAATCCATTTGAAATATCTAGAAAGACAAATATTTAGAATGGAGGGAGTAGATGCCTAACTGGCTTTTTGCAAAAACAAAAAATGAAACAAATATTTTTTTTCAAAAATCTTCCGATCTATTCATGATATGTCATGTCATGTCAGTACAAAGAACACCAGAAGTAACAAAAATTACAACCAGGTATGTAGACCATTTGCGACGACTACAAACAATGGAGCGAGCAGAAAGAGTGCCGCCATCATTGCCCCTCCCTCTCTGGAGCCGAGCAAACCTTGTGATAGCAGTCACTCCGGAAAGTCGTCGTACTGGCTGCTAAGGCCCTAAACTACCAGTTCACTGAAACAACAACCGTCACACGATGAAAAGAATCTTGCAGTGGAAGGATACAACCTGACACCACACGCTCTTTAATGACACTAGATGCACCACTGGGACAGGGGCTGAGCGGGAAGGAGCCGCCACCGCCTCACCTCCCTGAGGATGACACAACTCTAACCTAACTAAAGAATGTTGAAATGGAGCTGAGCAAACCTTGGTATAGTAGTCCGTTCGGAATTCATCATGCTAAGGTCGTAAAAGACAAGTGCACCAAAACAACAACTGTCGCCTAATGCAAAGAAGCTTAGATTGGAAGGATACAACCTGATACCACACAAACAAAGTTTGGATCCAAATAGATCCATCGAAGACTAGCACCGACAGAATCTCGCAAAGTTAGCCGGAGACACAAATCCACACACTCTCTGAAAATACTAGATGCCCTTTGGCCTCTCTCCACGCCATCACGCGTATTGGCTCGGACCCCGGTCGTCGTCGGTGGTGACTTCAATCTCCTCCGTTTTGCAGAGGATAAGAATAACGATCTAGTTAACTTCCCGCGCATGCAGATGTTCAATGACTGCATTGCTGACCTCGGTCTGCGGAAATTAGATAGGATTGGTGCCGGGTTCACCTGGACCAACCGCCAGGCCGACCCGAGTCGCTCCGTGTTGGATAGGGTCTTGGTCTCTCCTAAGTGGGAGCTGAGGTGCCCTCTGGCCTCTCTCCGCGCCATCACGCGTATTGGCTCGGACCACGTTCCTCTGCTTCTATCTTCTCAGGATGAACGCCCCCCCCCCACCGCTCCTAGATTTTGCTTCGAGACCTTCTGGCTTAAGCAGAACGGGTTCGCTGAGGCCGTGCGCGGCCGCTGGCTCGAGGCCCACCTCGCATCCCACAGGTCCATCTCTGCGGTGGACGACTGGCACTTCTGTGCCAAGCGCTCTCGCCAGTTCATGAAGGGGTGGGGCGCGAATCTTGGGCGGGATCTCCATCTCCGCAAGAAGGCCCTCCTTGACTCCATTCAGGCCCTGGACCTTCGGGCGGACACGGTGGGCCTCTCTCCTGACGAGTGGATGCAGCGGTATGATCTCGAGGACCAGCTTATGGTCATCTACACAGACGAGGAGGCTTATTGGCGCCTTCGGGGTACCCAAAAGTGGGTCCTCAAGGGCGACGCGAACACCGTCTACTTCCAGGCGATCGCCAATGGTCGTAGGCGGCGTAATACCATCCCATTTCTGTGGGATGGTGAGACCCTCCTGCAGCGGCCTGCTGACATCCGCGCCCATGTTGACGGTTTCTATCACGACCTGTTTTCAGCCCCCCCTAGGTGGGGCTTAGCTCTTGCGCCTCACTTCTGGGATGCCCCGCAGTGCATATCGGCCGCAGACAATGCGATCCTCACAGCCCCGTTCTCTGAGGAGGAAGTGTGGCTTGCGATTAAAGGGATGAACCCCTCGTCCGCCCCGGGCCCTGACGGCCTCCCGGTTAAGTTCTTCCAGTCATTCTGGCCCGCCATCAAGCAGGAGGTCATGGCTCTCTTCGAGGAATTCTATGTTGGCTCCATCGACCTCAAGCGCCTTAACTACGGGATTATCACTTTGATTCCAAAGGTCCCGGGCGCCTCCGACATCCGCCAGTTCCGTCCTATCACGGTGATCAATGTGATCTTCCGCATTCTTGCCAAGGGGTACGCCAATAAGGTGGCCCCGTTAGCTGACCGAATCACCCACCCGGACCAATCCGCCTTTATTCAGGGCCGATTTATCTTGGATGGGGTTCTGGTGTTCCACAAAGTCCTGCACGAGGTCCGTTCCAAAAACCTCAAAGCAGTGTTCCTGAAGATTGACTTTCATAAGGCGTATGACAGGGTTAGCTGGCCTTTCCTTCGGGAGGTGTTGCTGAGGAAAGGGTTTGATGATCGCTGGGTGTCCCGGTTCATGCAGATGGTTTCGTCGGGTCGCACCGCGGTGAACATTAATGGGGAAATCGGACCCTACTTCCCCACCTTTTCTGGGGTTAGACAGGGGGACCCCTTTTCCCTGTTCCTGTTCAACATGGTGGTTGATGCCTTGGCCTCGATTCTGGATAAGGCCACGGCCGCCGGCCACATTCTAGACATTACCCCGCACTTGGTGGACAGAGGCGGCGTACCCTCCTCCAATACGCCGATGACACCATCATCATGGTGCAAGGCTCGGCGCCAGAGATCTCGAACCTGAAATTCCTACTTCCATGCTTCCAACACCTTTCGGGCCTCAGAATAAACTTCGATAAGAGCGAGGTGATGGTGTTGGGGAACGTAGTAATTTCAAAAAATTTCCTAGGCACACATAGGATCATGGTGATGCATAGCAACGAGAGGGGAGAGTGTTGTCCACGTACCCTCGTAGACCGAAAGCGGAAGCGTTAGCACAACGCGGTTGATGTAGTCGTACGTCTTCACGATCCGACCGATCAAGTACCGAACGCACGGCACCTCCGAGCTCAGCACACGTTCAGCCCGATGACGTCCCTCGAACTCCGATCCAGCCGAGTGTTGAGGGAGAGTTTCGTCAGCACGACGGCGTGGTGACGATGATGATGTTCTACCGACGCAGGGCTTCGCCTAAGCACCGCTACAGTATTATCGAGGTGGACTATGGTGGAGGGGGGCACCGCACACGGCTTAAAGATCAAACGATCAATTGTTGTGTCTTTGGGGTGCCCCTCTGCCCCCGTATATAAAGGAACAAGGGGGGGAGTTGCGGCCGGCCAGGAGGAGGCGCGCCAGGAGGAGTCCTACTCCCACCGGGAGTAGGATCCCCCCCTCCAAGTAGTAGGAGTAGGAGTCAAGGAAAGGGGAGAGAAGAGAAGGAAGGAGGGGGCGCAGCCCCTCCCCCTAGTCCAATTCGGACTAGGCCTTGGGGGGGTGCCCAGCCTCTCCTCTCTCTTTCCCGTAAAGCCCAATAAGGCCCATATACTCCCGGCGAATTCCCGTAACTCTCCGGTACTCCGAAAAATACCCGAATCACTCGGAACCTTTCCGATGTCCGAATTGTTGGAAATATGCCCTAGAGGCAATAATAAAATGGTTATTATTGTATTTCCTTGTTCATGATAATTGTCTGTTGTTCATGCTATAATTGTATTAACTGGAAACCGTAATACATGTGTGAATACATAAACCACAACATGTCCCTAGTAAGCCTCTAGTTGACTAGCTCGTTGATCAATAGATGGTTATGGTTTCCTGACCATGGACATTGGATGTCATTGATAACGGGATCACATCATTAGGAGAATGATGTGATGGACAAGACCCAATCCTAAGCATAGCACAAGATCGTGTAGTTCGTTTGCTAGAGCTTTTCTAATGTCAAGTATCATTTCCTTAGACCATGAGATTGTGCAACTCCCGGATACCGTAGGAATGCTTTGGGTGTACCAAACGTCACAACGTAACTGGGTGGCTATAAAGGTGCACTACAGGTATCTCCGAAAGTGTCTGTTGGGTTGGCACGAATCGAGACTAGGATTTGTCACTCCGTATGACGGAGAGGTATCTCTGGGCCCACTCGGTAATGCATCATCATAATGAGCTCAATGTGACTAAGGAGTTAGCCACGGGATCATGCGTTACGGTACGAGTAAAGTGACTTGCCGGTAACGAGATTGGACAAGGTATTGGGATACCGACGATCGAATCTCGGGCAAGTAACGTACCGATTGACAAAGGGAATTGTATACGGGATTGATTGAATCCTCGACATCGTGGTTCATCCGATGAGATCGTCGTGGAACATGTGGGAGCCAACATGGGTATCCAGATCCCGTTGTTGGTTATTGACCGGAGAGTCGTCTCGGTCATGTCTGCATGTCTCCCGAACCCGTAGGGTCTACACACTTAAGGTTCGGTGACGCTAGAGTTGTAGAGATATTAGTATGCGGTTAAACGAAAGTTGTTCGGAGTCTCGGATGAGATCCCGGACGTCACGAGGAGTTCCAGAATGGTCCGGAGGTAAAGATTTATATATGGGAAGTCCTATTTTGGCCACCGGAAAATGTTCGGGATTTTTCGGTATTGTACCGGGAAGGTTCTAGAAGGTTCTGAAGTGGGGCCCACCTGCATGGGGGAACCCACATGAACGTGGGTAGTGGGGGCAAGGCCCCACACCCCTGGTCAAGGCGCACCAAGATCCCACCTTAGAAGGAATAAGATCATATCCCGAAGGGATAAGATCAAGATCCCTAAAAAGGGGGGATAACAATCGATGGGGAAGGGAAATGATGGGATTTCTTTCCCCCACCTTTGCCAACGCCCCAATGGACTTGGAGGGCAAGAAACCAGCCCCCTCCACCCCTATATATAGTGGGGAGGCGCATGGGAGCAGCACCCCAAGCCCTGGCGCCTCCCTCCCTCCCGTGACACCTCTTCCTCCCCGCTTGCGCTTGGCGAAGCCCTGCCGGGATCCCGCTACTTCCACCACCACGCCGTCGTGCTGCTGGATCTCCATCAACTTCTCCTCCCCCTTTGCTGGATCAAGAAGGAGGAGACGTCCCCGCTCCGTACGTGTGTTGAACGCGGAGGTGCCGTCCGTTCGGCGCTAGGATCATCGGTGATTTGGATCACGACGAGTACGACTCCATCAACCCCGTTCTCTTGAACGCTTCCGCGCGCGATCTACAAGGGTATGTAGATGCACTCCCCTCTCTCTCGTTGCTAGATGACTCCATAGATTGATCTTGGTGATACGTAGAAAATTTTAAATTTCTGCTACGTTCCCCAACACGAATATAGTCGTCCAATATATCGATCTTTACGTCTCGACCATTTCGAGACTCCTCGTCATGTCCCCGATCTCATCCGGGACTCCGAACTACCTTCGGTACATCAAAACACATAAACTCATAATATAACCATCATCGAACTTTAAGCGTGCGGACCCTGCGGGTTCGAGAACTATGTAGACATGACCGAGACACGTCTCCGGTCAATAACCAATAGCGGAACCTGGATGCTCATATTGGCTCCCACATATTCTACGAAGATCTTTATCGGTCAGACCGCATAACAACATACGTTGTTCCCTTTGTCATCGGTATGTTACTTGCCCGAGATTCGATCGTCGGTATCTCAATACCTAGTTCAATCTCGTTATCGGCAAGTCTCTTTACTCGTTCCGTAATACATCATCCCGCAACTAACTCATTAGTTGCAATGCTTGCAAGGCTTAAGTGATGTGCATTACCGAGAGGGCCCAGAGATACCTCTCCGACAATCGGAGTGACAAATCCTAATCTCGAAATACGCCAACCCAACAAGTACCTTTGGAGACACCTAATCACCGAGTTACGTTGTGACGTTTGGTAGCACACAAAGTGTTCCTCCGGTAAACGGGAGTTGCATAATCTCATAGTCATAGGAACATGTATAAGTCATGAAGAAAGCAATAGCAACATACTAAACGATCGAGTGCTAAGCTAACGGAATGGGTCAAGTCAATCACATCATTCTCCTAATGATGTGACCCCGTTAATCAAATGACAACTCATGTCTATGGCTAGGAAACATAACCATCTTTGATCAACGAGCTAGTCAAGTAGAGGCATACTAGTGACACTCTGTTTGTCTATGTATTCACACATGTATCATGTTTCTGGTTAATACAATTCTAGCATGAATAATAAACATTTATCATGATATAAGGAAATAAATAATAACTTTATTATTGCCTCTAGGGCATATTTCCTTCAGATGGTTCTAGGATATTTGCCCTCTGAGAGCCAGAGTATCGCTAACCGACTTAACTGTCAGTTGGGGACATTCCCTACTACCTACCTAGGGGTCCCCATTAGTGACTCCCGTCTGACCGTGGCTGATCTGCGGCCCTCGGTCCTCAAGCTCCACCACTGCATCGAGCCGTGGCTGGGGCGATGGCTTTCTAAGGCAGCCCGTACGGTCCTCATCAACTCGTCCCTCTCCACTCTCCTCATGTTCATCATGAGCTTCTATAGCCTCCCCGAGACTCTTCACCATGAGATCGGTTCGATCCAGGCCCGGTTCTATTGGGCTGGTGAGGGCGACAAGCAGAAGTGCCATATGGTCCGCTGGACCAAAATCTGCAAGCCCCGCGACCAAGGTGGCCTTGGAATCATGTCCTCCAAGCTCATGAACTTGGCCCTTCTCACTCGTTGGCTCTGGCGCATTGCTAATGGCGATGGAGGCCTGTGGTTGCAGATCGTGCGCCGTAAATACCTGCGCGGACAGCCCCTCGCCTTTGCGTTAGGTCTAAAGGGTCACAGTTCTGGCAGTCTGTCATTCAGCTTCTACCGGTCCTCCGCATTGGGACATCCATCTCGATCGAAACTGGGACATCTACGCTATTTTGTCTTGACCGCTGGGCTGGGGACCTCCCCTTCGCAGCGAGGTTTCCTGACCTCTTCTCCATCGCCGTTGAGTCTAGGATTTCCGTCGAGGCGGCCCTTATTGACTTAGGGCGGCTCGCGTTCCGGCGGCCCTTTGGGCCCCCGGAGGTTGCAGCTTGGCACGATCTCCTTGATGCCGTGGTTCTTCATGAGCCTGACCTTGCTCAACCCCTCGACCGTCTGTCCTGGCGCCTCGAGCCCTCCGGCCGCTTCTCTACGAAGTCTCTATACTGCGCCATTGCCCCTCCCCTTGCCCGCCTGTTTTCGAGTATATTTGGACCATCCGCCTGCCACTAAAGATCAGAATCTTCATGTGGCAATGGATCCGTGGCCGGCTTCCCTCTGGCGTGGAGGTGATTAAGCGCCATGGCCCGGGTGACGGTATCTGCCCCCTATGTGGGACGGAAGAGACCTCGAATCACATCTTCTTCTCGTGCGTGTCCGCCCAGTTCCTCTGGGGCTGCCTCCACGAGGCGATCGGTGGTGTGTGGTGTAACACCAACTCCCCTGATCTCCTCGCCGAGATTTAGGCCTCCCCCATGTCGGGCCGCCACATTAGGTGGCTGCTCATTGGGGTGCTTGCATGGACACTCTGGACTGTGCGTAACAAGCTTGTCATTCAGCGGGTTCCTCTCCGCCGCGCTACTGATGTTGTGTTCAAATTGTGTGGTTACTTGCAGCTCTGGCGGCCGCTTAGCCGTCAACAGGACCGGGACGCCATCACCACCATCATCTCCGACCTTCGCGCGATGGCTCTTTGCTTGGCGCCGCCGCTTCCTCCTCCGCCGCCCGAGCTGGATTAGCTCCTTCTTGGATGTCGCGGTTGTCCCGCCTTCGTTTTTTTGTTTCTCTTTTTAAGGCTTGTTGAGCTGTGCCCTCAGCTGCACCTATCTGTAATCTATGTTCGTGTGACTTTGTGGGTGTGTGGGTGAACTCTTGTGTACCGTTTGGCTATGGTGGTTTGCTTTATTTATAAAGCGGGGCGAAAGCCTTTTTCGGTAATACTAGATGCACCACCAGGACGGGGGCTGAGCAGGAAGGATCTTATCCCATCATCAGGGAGCCGCCACCGCTTTGCTTCCTTGAGCATGACCCTAACCGAACTGAAGAATGTAACTAAAAATGAAGCTGAAGCCCTTTGGTCGGCATGGGATGGGGGCCACCGTGCCTCCATGGCCCTAAGGCCATCAAAGATGAGGCAGACCGACAGCGGCACCGACGAAAAATAAGGAAACCTTAACCACCTTTTCTCGTTGTTGTAACCAGAGATAACCTTTTTGCACAAGTTCTCTGTGTTATTCCAAGGCCAGAGATCAACATATCTCATGACATAGAATAACCTACAAGTACCAGCAGCGAAAGAACAAAAATAAATATACAACAAGGCCTATTGAATGAATCAAAGAGGTCCACTAGATGGGTGAATAGGCGATTACATTTTTTTTAGCTTTTCTTGCAAATTTAGGAATGTGCAGATGAAGTAAGTTCTCCAAAGAGCAACAAGTTAGCTTTCAAGCACAAAGCACACACAAAAAAAAGGAGTGAGAAAGAATCAACCATAAAGCCGAAGACAAGACATATCCCAAAGTTCACTCTTATAAGCTAATCCGTGTTAGTGAGATGCGGGCGCCAACCTCCCCGACACCACCTAGGCTCACCTTATTCTTCTTGAGCCTCCCACCAAAAGGAAGGACCTAAATCCACCGGTGTTTGGTCTTTAGGCGACCACCAAACCTTCACAAACTTCCATTCAACCTCTACATTTTCAAAGGAAAACTCTGTTAGTGAGATGCGGGTAACACCACCCAAGCTCGCCTTATTCTTCTTGAGCCTCCCACCAAAGGAAAGACCTGAATTCACTAGTGGTTGGTCTTTCAACGACCACCAAACGTTCACAAAACTTCCATTCAACCTTTACATTTCCAGAGGAAAACTCAAAAGTGCGCAATGCATGCCTGAGAGCACCATGCGCGCATCAGACCGCTGTCTCGGCCAGGCCAGTCCCCATCAACGTCATCATCCGTAGTAGCAACTATCAATTCAGAGAACAAGCAAGCAATCCCAAACTATTGCTAATAATTGACAAGACTAAAAAAATTCAAGAAGCTGAATTCGCCTATTCGAGCTCTACTATTCCATACTAAGAGCCCGTTCGGTTCCTCTCCGCTCCTCAATTGTGCTCCGGAGCGGACTGGGTTGCAGCTCATTTTCACGGAGCGGCTAAAACAGAGCTCCACAGCTCCGCGGAGTCGAGCGGAGATGAGAGATTCTGAACAGGGTCTAAGATTCTTCCATACGAATAACAAATAGCTGTAACTGTATGTAAAGGATGGAGCTTGTCGGCTCTGTGCTTTGGCCAGGCCCCTGGACAGTAGCTTTTCAATTTTCTGCTTTAAACTCTAGTTTGTTTCTCTTTTTAGTTGTAATCCTCAACTTGTGCCACTGATGTCTTCATGTCAACGGAAGCCTTCCTGATGATCTAAAAAAGTATAAAGGATATTGAACTGCAGAAGGGCAAGAAGTCAATGTAACAAAAAAAAACTTGACAAAGTGTCCAGCACAGGCCCTTGACCTTCAAAATCCTACCACCACATCCAAACAAATGTAGCATGAACTGATCCCCAACACTGGTTTCTGGTGCCAATTTTCCACAACATGCAACAAGCAGGAAAAATGCGGCAAAAGCAGTATGCAGAATAAACTGCAGAAAAAAAAGATTACCTAAGAACCGAAACTGAAATCCTTTCTATTTCATACTAGAATCAGTGCCTGGCCCTACTTTTACACAAGTTTACACCACAGCACTCAGAACTAGCAGTTACACAGTTCATCGACAAGATAGTAGCCATGCAATTCATAACAAAAGCGTACCATTGCGGGCACAGCTACCTGTGTTTTTCCCCAGACGGGCACTGAAAGAATGCTATTCAGCTGCATCTACACTTGCTGAATGCTCGCAAACCTCTGCATCTAAACTCTATCAAGCCTGCAGTTGCCCTCTACAGCATTTACCATCTCTTTCTAACTTCCTATACAGTAGTCTGCGAATCATTCTCTGTACCAGAGTAACTAACATGACTGATCTTGGCAACCAGCTAAGTAAGGACAAGCCAATCAGGAGCACTGAAGTATATCTCGGCCTCCTCTGACAGCAAACAATGCATGGCCAGTCGACGAGCAGCACCATTGGAATCTTCCGTGATGTGCTGCACTCTGCAACGTGAGAGATGCAGTAATGTCGTCAACTCTTCCATATCTCGGCAGGGAGCATGAGCGCCGCCAAGTAGCAGGTCGACCAGACGGAATAGATGGGACTCCAGCACAATGCTAGTAGGTTGATAGGCCAGAGCAACTTTGATCCCTTCACAACAAGCGGCTGCAAAAAGAACCGTCTCCTCCGTGCTCCGCATCGGAAAACATAACGCGCAGATGAACTGCCACGTTTCCCTCTTGATTAACAACCCTGCAGCACCTGTAGTGCCGTCACCTGCCATCAAACAAGCGACATGGACCCGCAGTTCTTGCTGGCCTACTCCTAATGCAGGTCCCTTTCCTTTGATATCTACTGCGGGCAGCACTGAAATATGACACAGAGGTTCATGCATGTCTACCTTCCAAGCTGGAAATGACAAGCGTTCAGAAAAATCTAACCTTCTCTGTTCTGCATCAGCCCCTGTGGAGTGAGTTGCGCTGGTCCAGGTTGGTGCAGAGATGGTGCTCTCATTGCAGGTGTACCATAGTTGTTCTGCATCAGCTCCTGTGGAGCCATTTGCTGGGATCCCGGTTGGCCCAGGGATAGGTTCGCAAATGCCAGTGCTGGAGAAATATCAAAGGAAGACCCACAAAGCGTTAGATAAAGCATACCTTCTAATACAAATACTGCTGCAATGCAATTGGTTTCATTTTCTTGAAATATGAATTAGAGTATTGCAACAGAAATCACAGAAACAACGTAATCAGTTGCTCAGATATTATTCGATATGATAAAACTTCCATAATTTGCATGGAAGTACACTGCAATATAGAAATGAGAAGAGAGGCAGCAGAGGTGGACATCTGCAGTAGCATCTTATATTCGTCCATATCTGGAACGGAAATATGTTCTACTCCGTATTTGTTAACCAAACTAGAGAAAAACTATCACTGTGTTCCCTTACTGTGAAAACTTGAGTTGGATCCCTTTTAATAATTTGCAATAGTTTTATCCATCTCCTTTTGTATTTCTAACTTCTAAATGGATTGTTTTAAAAAAAAAAAACTTCTAAATGGATTGCCACAAAAGTTCACTGGGCCATGTGGTTTGGCCTCATAGGACTCATCTGCTACTATGGCTTGATCGCGTATTCAACTGGAAAGTAAAGTAGTGTTCTCTGAGCATAGCTCAAAATATGTACAGGTTGAACCTGTCTGAACTGGAGCAATATAAGCATACATCTTAAAATAATGAAGTTGAATAGCGTATTTTGGTGGTAACTAGGTATGTACTTATATTATTGTATTAAGGGAAAAATATACATCATTGTGTTATAAGAATACATGCCCAATGGCTTATAGCCTCTGTTACTTCAGGGAAAAGATATACTAGAAGAATAGCAAGAAGTTGATCTTGGCAATCACAAACATTCCAGGCTACATTGAGAGAGTTGAAACTTCAATCATAAATGCACTAGTGCTCTGTCCAGTATATGTTTTATGAATAAACAAGTAGCCAACACAACATACAATCAAGACAAAAAAAAAAAACTTCTTGGGTGTGGTACCCAAGTCAAACTAATAAACAAATAAGTGACCTATGCAGGGACAACGGTACTAACCAAGAGTAGAATCAGTCCCCCGTTGAGCAAAATCTGAAGTATGAGTTGCCCAGTGAAAAGCAGATGTTCGATTAAGCGGTCTGGCACGTGAGATCAGAAAATTGATCACTACACACATGAGACATAATGATTAGTATAAGGACATCCTTAAGTTATTTTTAGAGTAAGCAAATAGAAAGCATTTACTAACCATCTTCCTGTTGTGGAGAAAGCGTTGCAGTAGGAGTGCTTGAGCTAGAAGCATACAATTGATTAAGCATTGCAGCATTTCTGGGCACTGCACACAGATGATATGATGATAAGTAGAAAGACATTATTCAGACAGAACCAAAACATAGAACTTAGCTAGAGCATACTGCCAGTTTCATCGTACGTGTATATCGACTGCAGAATACTGGATGAATTATGCAAGCGATGCTGTTGCTAACTTTGGTTTCTATTAGCAAATGTTCCTTTTTATTTCAGAAACCCTTTTTTGGTAATACTTGATAGGAGTTAAAGAAACAATTACTTGGAAATATATTGTCACAAAAGATTGTACGCATCAGGCAACAGGCAGGCCTAAATCTTGGGTAAATACGGTAGTAGAAAATTTTAATCCTTGTGACAATCATCTTTATCAGATAGTCGTGCATTTACAGCACAGACAGTATAGTGGAATAATGGTAATCTTGAGAAAAATGATAATAAAACAGGCCAACAACTACATCTATGAGTCATATCATTCAAAAAAGTGCCCAAAAAGAAGATCTGTTGAAGTTGTAAACCTGCATCGAAATTGGATGGATTACCAGATATCTGAGGCGCACAAAGTCTGCAAACAACAGCAAAAATTAGATAGCTCATGTGCAGGGCTGAGCTCACATAATGCCATATTCAGTTAGATCAAACTGCTTTTTTGTCAAATACAAGTGATGAATGGGTCAGGGATAGTCATGCTCCCTCCTGCTTCCTACAGCTTTTCTATTATTAACTACAGTACTGCTTAAATTCCTACCAAATGGCAACATAGAAACAAATATTTATCAAGCCTTCGTCTTGATGATGCTTGTTGTCAGGTTGAAATACTAACTGTAACAGACAAAAAAACTGAATCCTAAGATAGAATATGGTTCTATTAAACTGAAAGGCAGAAACACCATGGGTATTAAGTTGGCATTATTATAATTCCTTCAGGAGAAAAAAAGTAATCCTGCATATAAGCTGGTTTAGAAAAAACAACACCAACCAGGAAGATAAATACTGCTACCAGAAAATATCAGGCCAACAAACTCTTGTTACAACCGTTTTTTTTTGGTGTGTTTTCTCAAAGCAATTTTTTTGTTAATCCTGTACTGTCCATATCCTTTCAACCAAGCAAACCATTGCCGCACTTCCCCACTGCTAAACTGCCAACAAAGCTTGGGACTGGGTCTTCTGTCCAAGGTTTCACCAAATAAGCAACAGTTCTGAAAATAAAACTTTTGACCCTCTAGAAAATCTAAGCAGTGAGGATCAGAGCTTGATACTTCATTTTCTTCCACTTGACCAATATCATTTCACAATGTGATGCGCGCCTTGCCATTTTTCCAGCATAGGAATTTCCAGGAAAAGAGTTAGACATAAAAAGGTGCTCTCTTACAAGACTGAACCAAATCTTTTATGCCCAGAACAGCATTGGATAAAACTTAACAGACTGATTCATTCCAGTTAAGATTGATCTTCTTCGCACTATACGAAAACTCTAAACCAAACCATCTGTTCCAACAGCATGCAAATTCTGTACAGCAGACAATTAACTGAGTGCTTAAGCATGTAAAGGTAATGACTCCAATAGCAACAATTCTGTGCACCATCATACTAAACCAAACCGTTCATTCCACCAGTAACAAATCTGCACATGAGACCAGAAGGAATTAACCAAGTGCTTGAGAACTTAACCATGGAAGCCTAATTACTTAAGCTGCATCAGACTGTGAGCCCATTTCCTTGTGCACAAAACATCGAACAGATTGCGGAAGGACCAACCTGTTAAGCATTGCGTCTGCGTGAGCCCACGCGTACATCGCCCAATACAGGGTCCACGAGCTCTCGTCGGGCCACCAGTTTCTGGAGGGAGGGAGATAAACACATTGCAAGAATCAGTGCAAGAAGATCACCAAATTAGCCCTGGGTGAGAGGTGAAAGAACCATCGCAAAAAACAGAGCAAGAAGCCAAGAACGCGACCAATTAGGACCCAGAGGAAGCGAAAGAACCAGCGCAAAAATCCGAGCAAGAACGCAACCAATTAGTTCCCAGAGGAAGGGAAAGAACCAGTGCGGAAATCAGAGCAAGAACCGCAACCAGAGAAGGGGGGAGAAAGAACAACCGCAAGAATCTGAGCAAGAACGGGACCAATTAGCCCCCGGGGAAACCAATGGAAGAACCATAGCAAGAATCAGAGCAAGGTCGAAATAAACCGCTGCAAGAAGCGAGCCGATTAAGCGGGAGATGGGCAGCGAAAAGCTCACCCCAGCCGCGGCGCCTCGAGAGCCCTCACGGCGAAGCCGACGAGGCGGCATCGCAGGTCCGCGGGCGCTCCGGGGATGGAGTGCACGTAGTTGAAGAGGTCCCGCGGCCGGCGGTTGATGACGAGCGAGAAGACGCGCGCCGGGTCGAGATAGACGCCGTAGGGGGGGACGTGGTCGCCGAGGGAGCCCATCTGCACCGACGCGCGAACCGGGAGCCCGGAGCAAGTCACTAAGCAGGAAATGTGGTAGCGACGGGGGTAGGGCGATGGTAGAGGATGATCTCGACGGAGGGATCTCACCTCGACGGCGGTGGTCGGCGGCGCGAAGGCGAGCGAGCGGGCGGGAAGGTGGGCGGTGGCGGGCGACGGAGGAACGAAATGAGCAAGACCGGGACGGCCGTGTGCCCCGTGCGGGTGAAATACTTTGCGGCGCCGGACGGAAAGGAGGGCGGGCTTGCCTATTTGGGCCCAATCGATTACCAGTGACGGAACACCCAAGTGGGCTCGCACTTTTTTTTTGAGGGGAAAGTGGGCTTGCACTTGCATGAGTGTGATGTCGACACGCCTCCGGCCCGCATTGGTCTACTTTTGAGAGATGTACACAACACCTTCTCGGACGCGGCCCACATCGCCGTCGTGGAATCACATTCTTAGAAGGTGTCTCAACTAATGTACATGCCCTTATAACTCTGGTCGTCGTAACCACATAGCCCTTCATGTTGATGAGTATTTGAATGTTGAGAGAAAGAAGAGAAAAGGAGAAGAATAAAGAAATGAAAAAAAAACTCTGGTTGTCGTATCGACAGTCATCATATCTCATATATGAAAGAAAAACTCTGCGGTAAACACACTAATCTAAGATGATATTGCATTACAAAGTGGTTACACATGTAGAAAAGTTTATTAACGACATTTTTTCACTAAACTGATGACTTTTTACGTTTTGAAAAGAAGCACTAGTTTTCCACCATGAAAATGATGATGCAAAGCACAAAGCACATGCAATATTTAATGAGTCGACTCGTCATCTACGTGTGGTAGTGTAATGGTCCTGCGACCTCATTTTCATCTCATTCCTTCCCACGGATGTCAAGGTCAGGGAGGCCTAATATGGAGTGATTTGATTCGACTCGGTGAGTGTCACGGTGCCCATCTTGAATGTGTGCGTCATCTGACGCGCTCCCTCTCTGTCGTCAAATCTGCATGTTTCTTCTCTTAACGGAGCCACACAACACGGTCCTTCTCCGCCTTTAACGTCTGCCCGACGGCAGTCTCTTTGAAGATTTCACAAGGGCAGGCGGCTGAGGCATATATGGCGTCGCTCATCCCATGCCTCCTTAACAGTGAGGCGATGGGGAGCACATCGTGGCTGATATGAGCTGCGTGGGTGAGCTCTCTCCTGCCCATATGGTATCTGCACGTAGCCGTGCTCGACATCAGATCCAGATCTGGGAACTCGCTGAGGAGGGCAGGATCTTCCAACATGGCCTCCAGCGCATCATGTTGATTCCACTCCTGCTCCTCTAGAGAGGCCTCCTCCTCTACCCGCTCTTCGTCCAGGATTTTCTCCTCCTCCGACAGTGGCACCTAGTCTAGCAGCAGAGGAAGAGGCATGTGACGAGGAGGGAAGTGGAGGTTCTAGGCGGCGATGGTATAAACTATCCAGATAGGGCGATGGCCACTTTATAGCAGCAGGCGGTGGGAAAATATGGAGCATAGAGGGAAATATATGGAGGAAATGGTCGCGGGCAGTTGGCACGCGGTGCCGCCATTAATTGACATGCTTCTCGGTGCCATGGGGCGTCTATCGTCCGAGTCATTGGTGCGGCGAGGAGATGGCCTGTGTAGAACGTTGAGGGAGGTGAAACTTCCCTCCCTGCGCGAGTGGTTGCCGGATGGAGTGCCCTCCTACCCCACACCCCACAACCCCAAATATGGAGGCTAGTGGGATCGATATGGAGTGCCTTCATAAAATATTATGACAATCCGGAGTCGTATGACAACTTTGCTAGAGTGGTATTTTTTGGTCAAAATCGCCATATCAAGAGTTATTATGGAGATCGATCCGATATGATGAAACCGCTAAAGTTGCTCTTAGGATGCTCCATTGCATCTCTCAAAAAAAGAGGAAGGACCCAGGTGGACCTAGAGCAACTTCATTAATTTAGCATCTGAACACAACTGACCCAAAGACCCCAAATTAAGAAATAATACAACTTGGTCCAAACTACGTACAAATGGACCCATGGACTGAGCTTAGCTTAGATGGTCAAGTTCATTGTTGTGGAACTAGCCCATTAGGATTCAAGTCTTAGACTTGACACTGGTGCTCATATTTTGCTGGATTTTCAATGAGTACCAATGCCATTGTTGATGGCGATGGGAATGTCGTCTCACACTAAATGAAAAAAGGAAGCACATGTGCTCACATTGTCGATTCAAGTCTCATTCAGGCTTTTCGGTGATGATCATTCAGTGGGAGACGACGTTCCCATAGACAATGATATGCTTGTGGTGACTTTGTCAATCTCAAGCCTCTCTAAAGGGTCAGCCTTTAGTCAGAAGAGTCAATAGCGAAACAACTCGTGGCCACCAATCAACTACAAAGCCCGAAGACGGTGAGGGATGTCGTAGCTCCACCCCTGCAACATTGTTGATGGTGAGCTCAAGGCGAAGCAGACACACGTGCTCCAGGTCCAACATGCGAGACTCATTCTTGACGAGATGACCGATATTAAGAGGTTGATGAAGGAAATATGCCCTAGAGGCAATAATAAAGTTGTTATTTATATTTCCTTATATCATGATAAATGTTTATTATTCATACTAGAATTGTATTAACCGAAAACTTGATACATGTGTGAATACATAGACAAAACGAAGTGTCCGAGTATGCCTCTATTTGACTAGCTTGTTAATCAAACATGGTTAAGTTTCCTAAACCATAGACATGTGTTGTCATTTGATGAACGGGATCACATCATTAGGAGAATGATGTGATGGACAAGACCCATCCGTTAGCTTAGCATAATGATCGTTAAGTTTTATTGCTACTGCTTTCTTCATGACCTATACATATTCCTCTGACTATGAGATTATGCAACTCCTGAATACTGGAGGAACACCTTGTGTGCTATCAAACGTCACAATGTAACTGGGTGATTATAAAGATGCTCTACAGGTGTCTCCGAAGGTGTTTGTTGGGTTGGCATAGATCAAGATTAAGATTTGTCACTCCGAGTATCGGAGAGGTATCTCTGGGCCCTCTCGGTAATGCACATCACTATAAGCCTTGCAAGCAATGTGACTAATGAGTTAGTTGCGGGATGATGCATTATGGAACGAGTAAAAAGACTTGCCGGTAACGAGATTGAACTAGGTATGATGATACCGACGATCGAATCTCGGACAAGTAACATACCGATGCCAAAGGGAATAATGTATGTTGTTATTGCGGTTTGACCGATAAAGATCTTCGTAGAATATGTAGGAACCAATATGAGCATCCAGGTTCCGCTATTGGTTATTGACCGGAGATGTGTCTCAGTCATGTCTACATAGTTCTTGAACCCGTACGGTCCGCACGCTTAACGTTCGATGATGATTTGTATTATGAGTTATGTGTTTTGGTGACCGAAGTTTGTTCGGAGTCCCGGATGAGATCACATACATGACAAGGAGTCTCGAAATGGTCGAGAGGTAAAGATTGAATATTGGAAGGTAGTATTCGGACACCGGAAGGGTTCCGGAGTGTATCGGATACATACCGGAGTACCAGAGGGGTTACCGGAACCCCCCGGGGAAACATATGGGCCATATGGACCATATGAGGGAGGCTAACCAGCCCACAAGGGGCTGGTGCGCCCCCCACAAGGGAGGAGGCCGAATTGGACTAGGGAAGGGGGCGCCATCCCCTTTCCTTCTCCTACTCCCTCTCCTTCCCCTTTTCCCCCTCCGGTGGAAGGAAAAAAAAGGGGGGCCGAATCCTACTAAGACTGGAGTCCTAGTAGGACTCCCCTCTTCTTGGCGCACCCCTTGTGGCCGGCCTCCTCCCCTCCTCCCTTATATACGGGGGCAAGGGGGCACCCCAAAGCACAACAGTTGTTCTCTTAGCCGTGTGCGGTGCCCCCCTCCATAGTTTACTTCTCCGTTCATAGCGTCGTAGTGCTTAAGTAAAGCCCTGCGTGGATCACATCACCATCACCATCACCACGCCGTCGTGCCGACGGAACTCTCCCTCGACCCTCTGCTGGATCAAGAGTTCAAGGGACGTCATCAAGCTGAACGTGTGTTGAACACGGAGGTGCCATACGTTCGGTACTAAGATCGGTTGGATCGTGAAGACGTTCGACTACATCAACCGCGTTAATCTAACGCTTCCGCTTTCGGTCTATGAGGGTACGTGGACAGACTCTCCCCCTCTCGTTGCTATGCATCTCCTAGATAGATCTTGTGTGATCATAGGAATTTTTTTGAAATTGCATGCTACGTTACCCAACAGTGGCATCCGAGCCAGGTTTATGCGTAGATGATATGCACGAGTAGAACACAAAGAGTTGTGGGCGATAATAGTCATACTGCTTACCACCAACGTCTTACTTTGATTCGGCGGTATTGTTGGATGAAGTGGCCCGGACCAACATTACATGACCACGTTCATGAGACTGGTTCTAACGACGTGCTTTGCACACAGGTGGCTGGCGGGTGTCTGTTTCTCCAACTTTAGTTGAATCGAGTTTGACTACGGCCGGTACTTGTTGAAGGTTAAAATAGCACACTTGATTAAAAATCGTTGTGGTTTTTGATGCGTAGGTAAGAACGGTTCTTGATAGAAGCCCGTAGCAGCCACATAAAACTTGCAACAACAAAGTAGAGGACGTCTAAATTATTTTTGCAGGGCATGTTGTGATGTGATATGGTCAAGACGTGATGAGATATAAATTGTTGTATGAGATGATCATGTTTTGTAAAAGTTATCGGCAACTGACAGGAGCCTTATGGTTGTCGCTTTATTGTATGAAATGCAATCACCATGTAATTGCTTTACTTTATCACTAAGCAATAGCGATAGTCGTAGAAGCAATAGTTGGCGAGACGACAACGCCGCTACGATGGAGATCAAGGTGTCAAGCCGGTGACGATGGAGATCATGACGGTGCTTTGGAGATGGAGATCAAAGGCACAAGATGATGATGGCCATATCATGTCACATATTTTGATTGCATGTGATGTTTATCTTTTATGCATCTTATTTTGCTTAGTACGGCGGTAGCATTATAAGATGATCCCTCACTAAATTTCAAGGTACAAGTGTTCTCCCTAAGTATGCACCGTTGCTACAGTTCGTCGTGCCGAGACACCACACGATGATCGGGTGTGATAAGCTCTACGTTCACATACAACGGGTTATGATACTCGGGTTAAACTTGACGAGCCTAGCATATGCAGATATGGTCTCGGAACACTGAGACCGAAAGGTCGAACGTGAATCATATAGTAGATATGATCAACATAGTGATGTTCACCATTGAAAACTACTCCATCTCACGTGATGATCGAACATGGTTTAGTTAATATGGATCACGTGATCATTTAGATGACTAGAGGGATGTCTATCTAAGTGGGAGTTCTTAAGTAATATGATTAACTGAACTTTAATTTATCATGAACTTAGTCCTGATAGTATTTGCAAATTATGTTGTAGAACAATAGCTCGCATTATAGCTCCCCGTTTATTTTTGATATGTTCCTAGAGTTGAAAGATGATAGTAGCAATGATGCAGACTGGATCCGTGATCTGAGGATTATCCTCATCGCTGCATAGAAGAATTATGTCCTTGATGCACCACTAGGTGACGGACCTTTTGCAGGAGCAGATGCAGACGTTATGAACGTTTGGCAAGCTCGGTATGATGACTACTTGATAGTTTAGTGCGCCATGCTTTACGGCTTAGAACTGGGACTTCGAAAATGTTTTGAACGCCACGGAGCATATAAAATGTTCCAAGAGCTGAAATTGGTATTTCAGACTCATGCCCAAGTCGAGAGGTATGAGACCTCTAACAAGTACTTTGCCTACAAGATGGAGGAGAATAGCTCAACCAGTGAGCATGTGTTCAGAATGTCTGAGTACTACAATCGCTTGAATCAAGTGGGAGTTAATCTTCCAGATAAAATAGTGATTGACAGAGTTCTCTAGTCACTATCACCAAGTTACTGGAACTTCGTGATGAACTATAATATGCAAGGGATGACGAAAACAATTCCCGAGCTCTTTGCGATGCTAAAAGTGGCGAAGGTAGAAGTCAAGAAAGAACATCAAGTGTTATGGTTAACAAGACCACTAGTTTCAAGAAAAGGGGCAAAGGAAAAGAAAGGGAACTTCAAAGAATGGCAAGCAAGTTGCCACTCCCGTGAAGAAATCCAAAGCTAGACCTAAGCCTGAAACTGAGTGCTTCTACTGCAAAGGGAATGGTCACTGGAAGCGGAACTACCCCAAATACTTGGCGGATAAGAAGGATGGCAAAGTGAAAGGTATATTTGATATACATGTTATTGATGTGTACTTTACTAGTGTTCATAGTAACCCCAGGGTATTTGATACCGGTTCAGTTGCTAAGATTAGTAACTCGAAACAGGAGTTACAAAATGAACAGAGACTAGTTGAGGGCGAGGCAACGATGTATGTTGGAAGTGATTCCAAGGTTGATAAGATCACCGTCGCATACTCCCTCTACCTTCGGGATTAGTGTTGAACCTAAATAAATGTTATTTGGTGTTTGCATTGAGCATGAATATGATTGGATCATGTTTATTGCAATACGATTATTCATTTAAGTCGGAGAATTATTGTTCTGTTTACATGAATAAAACCTTCAATGGTCATACACCCAATGTGAATGGTTTGTTGAATCTCGATCGTGGTTATACACATATTCATAATATTGAAGCCAAAAAAAATGCAAAGTTAATAATGATAGTGCAACTTATTTGTGGCACTGCCGTTTAGGTCATATTGGTGTAAAGCGCATGAAGAAACTCCATGCTGATGGGCTTTTGGAATCACTTGATTATGAATCACTTGATGCTTGCGAACCATGCCTCGTGGGAAAGATGACTAAAACTCCGTTCTCCAGAACAATGGAGCGAGCCACTGACTTATTGGAAATAGTACATACTGACGTATGCGGTCCGATGAGTGTTGAGGCTCGCGGCGGGATTCATTATTTTCTAACCTTCACAGTTGATTTGAGCAGATATGGGTATATCTAATTAATGAAACACAAAGTCTGAATCTTTTTGAAAAGTTCAAAGAATTTTAGAGTGAAGTGGAGAATCATCGTAACAAGAAATAAAGTTTCTGTGATCTGATCACAGAGGCAAATATTTGAGTTACGAGTTTTGGCCTTCATTTAAAACAATGTGGAATAGTTTCACAACTCACGCCATCTGGAACACCACAGCGTAATGGTGTGTCCGAACGTCGTAACCGTACTTTATTAGATATGGTGCGATCTATGATGCCTCTTACCGATTTACCGCTATCGTTTTGGGGGTTATGCATTAGAGACAACTGCATTCACGTTAAATAGGGCACCGTCTAAATCTGTTGAGGCGACACCGTATGAACTATGGTTTGGCAAGAAACCATAGTTGTCGTTTCTTAAAGTTTGGGGTTGCGATGCTTATGTGAAAAAGCTTCAACCTGATAAACTCGAACCCAAATCGTAGAAGTGCGTCTTCATAGGATACCCAAAAGAAACTGTTGGTACACCTTCTATCACAGATCCGAAGGCAAGATTTTTGCAGCTAAAGATGGATCCTTTCTAGAGAAGGAGTTTCTCTCGAAAGAAGTGAGTGGGAGGAAAGTAGAACTTGATGAGGTAGTTGTACCTTCTCTCGAATTGGAAAGTAGTTCATCACAAAAATCAGTTCTAGTGATGCCTACACCAGTTAGTGAGGAAGCTAATGATGATGATCATGAAACTTCAGATCAAATTACTACCGTACCTCATAGGTCAACCAGAGTACGTTCCACACGAGAGTGGTACGGTAATCCGGTTCTGGAAGTCATGTTACTAGACCATGACAAACCTATGAACTATGAGGAAGCGATGATGAGCCCAGATTCCGATAAATGACTTGAGGCCATGAAATCTGAGATAGGATCCATGTATGAGAAAAAAGTATGGACTTTGATTGACTTGCCCAATGATCGGCGAGCCATTGAAAATAAATGGATCTTCAAGAGGAAGACGGACGTTGATAGTAGTATTACTATCTACAAAGCTCGAATTGTCGCAAAAGGTTTTCGACATGTTCAAGGTGTTGACTACGATGAGATTTTCTCACTAGTAGCGATGCTTAAGTCTGTCCAAATCATGTTAGCAATTGCCGCATTTTAAGAAATCTGGCAAATGGATGTCAAAACTACATTCCTCAATGGATATCTTAAAGAAGAGTTGTATACGATGCAACCAAAAGGTTTTGTCGATCCTAAAGGTACTAACAAAGTGTGCAAGCTCCAGCGATCAATTTATGGACTGGTGCAAGCATCTCGGAGTTGGAATATACGCTTTGATGTGGTGATCAAAACATATGGTTTTATACAGATTTTCAGAGAAGCCTGTATTTACAAGAAAGTGAGTGGGAGCTCTGTAGCATTTCTGATATTATATGTGGATGACATATTGTTGATCAGGAATGCTATAGAATTTCTGGATAGCATAAAAGGATACTTGAATAAGATTTTTTTAATAAAAGATCTCGGTGAAGCTGCTTATATATTGAGCATCAAGATCTATAGAGATAAATCAAGAGGCTTGATAGGACTTTCACAAAGCACATACCTTGACAAGATTTTGAAGGAGTTCAAAATGGATCAGTCTAAGAAAGGGTTCTTACCTGTGTTACAAGGTGTGAAATTGAGTAAAGACTCAAAACCCGACCACGGCAGAATATAGAGAGAATGAAAGTCATTCCCTGTGCCTCAGCCATAGGTTCTATAAATTATGCTATGCTGTCGTGGAATTGTCACGGCAGATGTCCTAGTGTGAGGACTTAGTCGTGGAGCCATCGCACTAGGTTAGCTTAAAGGGGTTAAACGGGACAAAGGACACAGGAGTTTATACTGGGGGGTCCCCTTGCGGTGAAGGTAAAGGTGAAGGAAATATGCCCTAGAGGCAATAATAAAGTTATTATTTATTTCCTCATATCATGATAGATGTTTATTATTCATGCTAGAATTGTATTAACCGGAAACTTAGTACATGTGTGAATACATAGACAAACAGAGTGTCCCTAGTATGCCTCTACTTGACTAGCTCGTTAACTAAAGATGGTTCTGTTTCCTAATCATAGACATGAGTTGTCATTTGATTAACGGGATCACATCATTAGGAGAATGATGAGATTGACTTGACCCATTCCGTTAGCTTAGCACTTGATCGTGTAGTATGTCGCTATTGCTTTCTTCATGACTTATATATGTTCCTATGACTATGAGATTATGCAACTCCCGTTTACCGGAGGAACACTTTGTGTGCTACCAAACGTCACAACGTAAATGGGTGATTATAAAGGTGCTCTACAGGTGTCTCCGAAGGTATTTGTTGAGTTGGCGTATATCGAGATTAGGATTTGTCACTCCGATTGTCGGAGAGGTATCTCCGGGCCCACTCGGTAATACACATCACTATAAGCCTTTCAAGCATTGCAACTAATGAGTTAGTTGCGAAATGATGTATTACGGAACGAGTAAAGAGACTTGTCGGTAACGAGATTGAACTAGGTATTGAGATATCGACGATCGAATCTCGGGCAAGTAACATACCGATGACAAAGGGAACAACGTATGTTGTTACGCGGTTTGATCGATAAAGATCTTCGTAGAATATGTGGGAGCCAATATGAGCATCCAGGTTCCGCTATTGGTTATTGACCGGAGACGTGTCTCGGTCATGTCTACATAGTTCTCGAACCCGTAGGGTCCGCACGCTTAAAGTTCGGTGACGATCAGTATTATGAGTTTTTGTGTTTTGATGTACCGAAGGTAGTTCGGAGTCCCGGATATGATCATGGACATGACGAGGAGTCTCAAAATGGTCGAGACGTAAAGATCAATATATTGGACGACTATATTCGGACACCGGAAGTGTTCCGGGTGGTTTCGGAGAAAACCGGAGTGCCGGAGGGTTACCGGAACCCCCCGGGAGAAATAATGGGCCTTATGGGCCTTAGTGGAGAGAGAGAGGGCTGGCCTAGGGCATGCCGTGCGCCCCTCCCCCTCTGGTCCGAATTGGACTAGGAGAGGGGGGCGGCGCCCCCCTTTCCTTCTCCCTCTCCCCTTCCTAGTAGGAGTAGGAAAGAGGGGAGTCCTAGTCCTACTAGGAGGAGGACTCCTCCTCCTGGCGCGCCATAGAGGGCCGGCCGGCCTCCCCCTTGCTCCTTTATATACAGGGGCAGGGGGGCACCTCTAGACACACAAGTTGATCAGTTGATCTCTCCCAACCGTGTGCGGTGCCCCCCCTCCACCATAATCCACCTCGATCATATCGTAGCGGTGCTTAGGCGAAGCCCTGCGTCGGTAGCATCATCATCACTGTCATCACGCCGTCGTGCTGACGGAACTCTCCCTCGAAGCTCTGCTGGATCGGAGTTCGTGGGACGTTATTGAGCTGAACGTGTGCTGAACTCGGAGGTGCCGTGTGTTCGGTACTTGGATCGGTCGGATCGTGAAGACGTACGACTACATCAACCGCGTTGTCATAACGCTTCCGCTTTCGGTCTACGAGGGTACGTGGACACACTCTCCCCTCTCGTTGCTATGCATCACCATGATCCTGTGTGTGCGTAGGATTTTTTTTGAAATTACTACGTTCCCCAACAGTGGCATCCGAGCCTGGTTTTATGCGTTGATGTTATTTGCATGAGTAGAACACAAGTGAGTTGTGGGCGATACAAGTCATACTGCTTACCAGCATGTCACACTTTGGTTCGGCGGTATTGTTGGATGAAGCGGCCCGGACCGACATTATGCGTACGCTTACGCGAGACTGGTTCTACCGACGTGCTTTGCACACAGGTGGCTGGCGGGTGTCAGTTTCTCCAATTTTAGTTGAACCGAGTGTGGCTACGCCTGGTCCTTGAGAAGGTTAAAACAACACTAACTTGACGAACTATCGTTGTGGTTTTGATGCGTAGGTAAGAACGGTTCTTGCTCAGCCCGTAGCAGCCACGTAAAACTTGCAACAATAAAGTAGAGGACGTCTAACTTGTTTTTGCAGGGCATGTTGTGATGTGATATGGTCAAGACATGATGCTATATTTTATTGTATGAGATGATCATGTTTTGTAACCGAGTTATCGGCAACTGGCAGGAGCCATATGGTTGTCGCTTTATTGTATGCAATGCAATCGCCCTGTAATTTCTTTACTTTATCACTAAGCGGTAGCGATAGTCATAGAAGCAATAGTTGGCGAGACGACAACGATGCTATAATGGAGATCAAGGTGTCGCGCCGGTGACGATGGTGATCATGACGGTGCTTCGGAGATGGAGATCACAAGCACAAGATGATGATGGCCATATCATATCACTTATATTGATTGCATGTGATGTTTATCCTTTATGCATCTTATTTTGCTTTGATTGACGGTAGCATTATAAGATGATCTCTCACTAAATTTCAAGGTAAAAGTGTTCTCCCTGAGTATGCACCGTTGCCAAAGTTCGTCGTGCTGAGACACCACGTGATGATCGGGTGTGATAAGCTCAACGTTCATCTACAACGGGTGCAAGTGAGTTTTGCACACGCAGAATACTCGGGTTAAACTTGACGAGCCTAGCATATGCAGATATGGCCTCGAAACACTGAGACCTAAAGGTCGAGCGTGAATCATATAGTAGATATGATCAACATAGTGATGTTCACCATTGAAAACTACTCCATTTCACGTGATGATCGGTTATGGTTTAGTTGATTTGGATCACGTGATCACTTAGATGATTAGAGGGATGTCTATCTAAGTGGGAGTTCTTAAGTAATATGATTAATTGAACTTAAATTTATCATGAACTTAGTACCTGATAGTATTTTGCTTGTCTATGTTATTGTAGATAGATGGCCCGTGCTGTTGTTCCGTTGAATTTTAATGCGTTCCTTGAGAAAGCTAAGTTGAAAGATGATGGTAGCAATCACACGGACTGGGTCCGTAACTTGAGGATTATCCTCATTGCTGCACAGAAGAATTACGTCCTGGAAGCACCGCTAGGTGCCAAACCTGCTGCAGGAGCAACACCAGATGTTATGAACGTCTGGCAGAGCAAAGCTGATGACTACTCGATAGTTCAGTGTGCCATGCTTTACGGCTTAGAACCGGGACTTCAGCGACGTTTTGAACGCCATGGATCATATGAGATGTTCCAGGAGTTGAAGTTAATATTTCAAGCAAATGCCCGGATTGAGAGATATGAAGTCTCCAATAAGTTCTACAACTACAAGATGGAGGAGAATAGTTCTGTCAGTGAGCATATACTCAGAATGTCTGGGTATAACAATCACTTGATTCAACTGGGAGTTAATCTTCCGGATGATAGTGTCATTGACAGAATTCTTCAATCACTGCCACCAAGCTACAAGAGCTTCGTGATGAACTATAATATGCAAGGGATGGATAAGACAATTCCCGAGCTCTTTGCAATGCTAAAGGCTGCGGAGGTAGAAATCAAGAAGGAGCATCAAGTGTTGATGGTCAACAAGACCACCAGTTTCAAGAAAAAGGGCAAAGGGAAGAAGAAGGGGAACTTCAAGAAGAACATGAAACAAGTTGTTGCTCAAGAGAAGAAACCCAAGTCTGGACCTAAGCTTGAGACTGAGTGCTTCTACTGCAAGCAGACTGGTCACTGGAAGCGGACCTGCCCCAAGTATTTGGCGGATAAGAAGGATGGCAAGGTGAACAAAGGTATATGTGATATACATGTTATTGATGTGTACCTTACTACAGCTCGTAGTATCACCTGGGTATTTGATACTGGTTCTGTTGCTAATATTTGCAACTCAAAACAGGGACTACGGATTAAGCGAAGACTGGCTAAGGACGAGGTGACGATGCGCGTGGGAAATAGTTCCAAAGTCGATGTGATCGCCGTCGGCACGCTACCTCTACATCTACCTTCGGGATTAGTTCCAGACCTAAATAATTGTTATTTGGTGCCAGCGTTGAGCATGAACATTATATCTGGATCTTGTTTGATGCGAGACGATTATTCATTTAAATATGAGAATAATGGTTGTTCTATTTATATGAGTAATATCTTTTATGGTGATGCACCCTTGAAGAGTGGTCTATTTGTGTTAAATCTCGATAGTAGTGACACACATATTCATAATGTTGAAGCCAAAAGATGCAGAGTTGATAATGATAGTGCAACTTATTTGTGGCACTGCCGTTTGGGTCATATTGGTGTAAAGCGCATGAAGAAACTCCATACTGATGGACTTTTGGAATCACTTGATTATGAATCACTTGGTACTTGCGAACCATGCCTCATGGGCAAGATGACTAAAACGCCGTTCTCCGGAACTATGGAGCGAGCAACAGATTTATTGGAAATCATACATACTGATGTATGTGGTCCGATGAATATTGAGGCTCGCGGCGGGTATCGTTATTTTCTCACCTTCACAGATGATTTGAGCAGATATGGGTATATCTACTTAATGAAACATAAGTCTGAAACATTTGAAAGGTTCAAAGAATTTCAGAGTGAAGTGGAAAATCATCATAACAAGAAAATAAAGTTTCTACGATCTGATCGTGGAGGAGAATATTTGAGTTACGAGTTTGGTCTACATTTGAAACAATGCGGAATAGTTTCGCAACTCACGCCACCCGGAACACCACATCGTAATGGTGTGTCCGAACATCGTAATCGTACTTTACTAGATATGGTGCGATCTATGATGTCTCTTACTGATTTACCGCTATCGTTTTGGTGCTATGCTTTAGAGACGGCTGCATTCATGTTAAATAGGGCACCATCGAAATCCGTTGAGATGACACCTTATGAACTATGGTTTGGCAAGAAACCAAAGTTGTCGTTTCTTAAAGTTTGGGGCTGCGATGCTTATGTGAAAAAGCTTCAACCTGATAAGCGCGAACCCAAATTGTAGAAATGTGTCTTCATAGGATACCCAAAGGAAACTGTTGGGTACACCTTCTATCACAGATCCGAAGGCAAGACATTCGTTGCTAAGAATGGATCCTTTCTAGAGAAGGAGTTTCTCTCGAAAGAAGTGAGTGGGAGGAAAGTAGAACTTGATGAGGTTAATGTACCTGCTCCCTTATAAGAAAGTAGTTCATCACAGAAACCGGTTCCTGTGACACCTACACCAATTAGTGAGGAAGCTAATGATGATGATCATAAAACTTTAGATCAAGTTACTACCGAACCTCGTAGGTCGACCAGAGTAAGATCCGCACCAGAGTGGCACGGTAATCCTGTTCTGGAGGTCATGTTACTAGACCATGACGAACCTACGAACTATGAGGAAGCGATGATGAGCCCAGATTCCGCAAAATGGCTTGAGGCCATGAAATCTGAGATGGGATCCATGTGTGAGAACAAAGTATGGACTTTGGTTGACTTGCCGAATGATCGACAAGCCATCAAAAATAAATGGATCTTCAAGAAGAAGACAGACGTTGATTGTAATGTTACTGTCTACAAAGCTCGACTTGTTGCGAAAGGTTTTCGACAAGTTCAAGGAGTTGACTATGATGAGACCTTCTCACCCGTAGCGATGCTTAAGTCCGTCCGAATCATGTTAGCAATTGCCGCATTTTATGATTATGAAATTTGGCAAATGGATGTAAAGACTGCATTCCTGAATGGATTTCTAGAAGAAGAGTTGTATATGATGCAACCTGAAGGTTTTATCGATCCAAAAGGTGCTAACAAAGTGTGCAAGCTCCAGCGATCCATTTATGGACTGGTGCAAGCCTCTCGGAGCTGGAATAAACGTTTTGATAGTGTGATCAAAGCATATGGTTTTATACAGACTTTTGGAGAAGCCTGTATTTACAAGAAAGTGAGTGGGAGCTCTGTAGCATTTCTAATCTTATATGTGGATGACATATTGTTGATTGGAAATGATAGAATTTCTGGATAGCATAAAAGGATACTTGAATAAGAGTTTTTCAATGAAGGACCTCAGTGAAGCTGCTTACATATTGGGCATCAAGATCTATAGAGATAGATCAAGATGCTTAATTGGACTTTCACAAAGCACATACCTTGACAAAGTGTTGAAGAAGTTCAAAATGGATCAGGCAAAGAAAGGGTTCTTACCTGTGTTACAAGGTGTGAAGTTGAGTAAGACTCAATGCCCGACCACTGCAGAAGATAGAGAGAAAATGAAAGATGTTCCCTATGCTTCGGCCATAGGCTCTATCATGTAAGCAATGCTATGTACCAGACCTGATGTGTGCCTTGCTATTAGTTTAGCAGGGAGGTACCAAAGTAATCCAGGAGTGGATCACTGGACAGCGGTCAAGAACATCCTGAAATACCTGAAAAGGACTAAGGATATGTTTCTCATTTATGGAGGTGACAAAGAGCTCATCGTAAATGGTTACGTTGATGCAAGCTTTGACACTGATCCAGACGATTCTAAATCGCAAACCGGATACGTGTTTATATTGAACGGTGGAGCTGTCAGTTGGAGCAGTTCTAAACAAAGCGTCGTGGCGGGATCTACGTGTGAAGCAGAGTACATTGCTGCTTCGGAAGCAGTAAATGAAGGAGTCTGGATGAAGGAGTTCATATCCGATCTAGGTGTCATACCTAGTGCATTGGGTCCAATGAAAATCTTTTGTGACAATACTGGTGCAATTGCCTTGGCAAAGGAATCCAGATTTCACAAGAGAACCAAGCACATCAAGAGACGCTTCAACTCCATCCGGGATCAAGTCCAGGTGGGAGACATAGAGATTTAAAAAATACATACGGATCCGAATGTTGCAGACCCGTTGACTAAGCCTCTTCCACGAGCAAAACATGATCAGCACCAAGGCTCCATGGGTGTTAGAATCATTACTGTGTAATCTAGATTATTGACTCTAGTGCAAGTGGGAGACTGAAGGAAATATGCCCTAGAGGCAATAATAAAGTTATTATTTATTTCCTCATATCATGATAAATGTTTATTATTCATGCTAGAATTTTATTAACCGGAAACTTAGTACATGTGTGAATACATAGACAAACAGAGTGTCACTAGTATGCCTCTACTTGACTAGCTCGTTAATTAAAGATGGTTATGTTTCCTAATCATAGACATGAGTTGTCATTTGATTAACGGGATCACATCATTAGGAGAATGATGAGATTGACTTGATCCATTCCGTTAGCTTAGCACTTGATCGTTTAGTATGTTGCTATTGCTTTCTTCATGACTTATATATGTTCCTGTGACTATGAGATTATGCAACTCCCGTTTATCGGGGGAACACTTTGTGTGCTACCAAACGTCACAACGTAAATGGGTGATTATAAAGGTGCTCTACAGGTATCTCCGAAGGTATTTGTTGAGTTGGCGTATATCGAAATTAGGATTTGTCACTCCGATTGTCGGAGAGGTATCTCTGGGCCCAATCGGTAATACACATCACTATAAGCCTTGCAAGCATTGCAACTAATGAGTTAGTTGTGAAATGATGTATTACGGAACGAGTAAATAGACTTGCCGGTAACGAGATTTAACTAGGTATTGAGATACCGACGATCGAATCTCGGGCAAGTAACATACCGATGACAAAAGGAACAACGTATGTTGTTATGCGGTTTCACCGATAAAGATCTTCGTAGGATATGTGGGAGCCAATATGAGCATCCAGGTTCCGCTATTGGTTATTGACCGGAGACGTGTCTCGGTCATGTCTACATAGTTCTCGAACCCGTAGGGTCCGCATGCTTAAAGTTCGGTGACGATCGGTATTATGAGTTTTTGTGTTTTGATGTACCGAAGGTAGTTCAGAGTCCAGGATATGATCACAGACATGACGAGGAGTCTCGAAATGGTCGAGACGTAAAGATCGATATATTGGACGACTATATTTGGACACCGGAAGTGTTCCGGGTGGTTTCGGAGAAAACCGGAGTGCCGGAGGGTTACCGAAACCCCCCGGGAGAAATAATGGGCCTTATGGGCCTTAGTGGAGAGAGAGAGAGGGCTGGCCTAGGGCAGGCCGCGCGCCCCTCCCCCTCTGGTCCGAATTGGACTAGGAGAGGGGGGCGGTGCCCCCCTTTCCTTCTCCCTCTCCCCCTTCCTTTCCCCCTCCTAGTAGGAGTAGGAAAGAGGGGAGTCCTACTCCTACTAGGAGGAGGACTCCTCCTCCTGGCGCGCCATAGAGGGCCGGCCGGCCTTCCCCCTTGCTCCTTTATATACAGGGGCAGGGGGCACCTCTAGACACACAAGTTGATCAGTTGATCTCTCCCAACCGTGTGCGGTGCCCCCCTCCACCATAATCCACCTCGATCATATCATAGCGGTGCTTAGGCGAAGCCCTGCATCGGTAGCAACATCATCATCGTCATCACGCCGTCGTGCTGTCGAAACTCTCCGGCGAAGCTCTGCTAGATCGGAGCTCGCGGGATGTCATCGAGTTGAACGTGTGCTGAACTCGGAGGTGCCGTGCGTTCGGTACTTGGATCGGTCGGATCGTGAATACGTATGACTACATCAACCGCGTTGTGCTAACACTTCCGCTTTCGGTCTACGAGGGTACATGGACACACTCTCCCCTCTCGTTTCTATGCATCACCATGATCCTGCGTGTGCGTAGGAAAATTTTGAAATTACTACGTTCCCCAACTAAAGGCCTAATCCAGTTTGAGGTGGTATTACTTATGTTTCGATTACCAGGGAGCGAATACGCTTGACCTAGCTTTCGATCTGTTCTCTCTTGCCCTAAACCGCCGCCGGGTCGTCCCTTTATATACACAGGTTGACGCCCCGCGGCTTACAGAGTCCCGGACGGCTCATAACAACGTGTCCGGCTCGGTGACCAAATATACATGCCTTACAATACAAGTCATACATACATGGCGGTTTACACTTATGGGCTTTAAATCGCCTCTGGGCTCTGGGCCTTTAAACGAGTCTTCATAGTGAACCGCCATCTTAAACATCTTTATGGGCTTCATGATGATGAACTGCCGTTGGTATAACCCGGCCGCTTCTGGGCGGGTCATACCCATTAGTTATATCCCCAACATTAGGCCCAGGTTGATTTGGACTCGTTCATGTCAATCTTCAACACTTACGAAAAATCCTTCTTCACTTGTTCTTGCTAGATATTGTAACCCGCCATGACGTCATCTCCTGAAATTGTGGTAACTCGCCATGACGTCACCTGTTATTAATATTAAGTATGGCCCAAATCTTAATAAATCTTCTCTTTTAACGAACCTCCGAAAATCGAGGCGCTCATGCCGTCACATATCCATTTTCTTGTCTCCTCGATTCCCGCGCTTACCAATTATCCTTCCATCCTTATAAATAGGGTCACGGGTCCTTTTTTTCATTCTCCCCCTTTGCCTGCTCGTCTTCATCTTCCTCCTCGCAACGCTCCAGCGCGCCCGAGCTCCGCCGCCGTCGATCTTCGTCCACTGCTTCAACTCCAGCCGCTGCATCACCCTGAACGAACCAGAACATCGCGGCGCCCCTCCGCTATTCATCAGCGTCGGTAAGCATTCACCTTTCCTCTTAATAGATCTGCCTTTAGGGTTTCACTGTTCGTTGGCGTTCATCATCGTTCTTCCTTCTCTTTCCTAGATTGCATGGTTTTGATCTGAAAACAACACAGATCTTGTGCGGTAGCAGTTTTAGCACTTGTTTTTTAATACCAGAATATATCCTCATTGCAATAGATCTCATCTGGGCATCCCCACTTTCCTGCTGCCGCCACCTTAGGTTTAGATTTTACTTCATTTCTCTAAACTGCTGCAGATCCAATCTTATAACTCCAATCTGTGAAACCTGTTTGTCCCAAAACTTAGTAAAATTTGCTCTTTGATAGATGTTGAGTACCATTGCTGTCACGGCGGCTTACATCACCAGTTATAATTATCCATATATCATTAGGCCCGATTTAAGCCGCCATTCTGAATATATACTGCAGCTTTTTATTTCCGGCTTAATGAATCAATTTGAACCGGCCAATTTTCTTTCTTTCTTTTAGGCTTCTTCCTTCACAATGCCACCGAAAACAGTCACCTCATGCAATTGGGTTCCCTCAATTGTCACTGAGAACACACTCAAAGACTTTGTCAAGATTGACTTCTTACCAGCAAACACTACAAAAAAATACACTTCCGTGATGATACGTGTTTGTCACAGTAGGTCACGTTTTCTGTCATGCATGTACATCCATGACAAATTTATGACAGAATCAAGATAGTCATACCTGTGCTGTCGTAGAAGTGTTCCATGACATTACCAAAATTATCATCACGAAAGTGTCCACTTCCATGACGATAAATCGCGCGTCACAGAAGTGCTTTCGTCAAGGGTGATCGACACGTGGCATCCACCGTAACGGAACGCCGTTAAGCTATTGGGTCCGGTTTTGGATCCGATAACCCGTTAACAGCCCTGACCAATGGGGATTTTCCACATGTAAAATCATCATTGGCTGGAGGAAACACGTGTAGGCTCACCGTTGGGATAGATGTCATCCACTCATTGGACCCAAAGCGCCTATGATACGCCGGCACATGGCACGGCCCAACAGAGGCCCATTCCTGTGAAAAGGCCGGCCCGTTTGACTTGGTCAAAAGGTGGCGGGCCGGCCCACGGCAAGCCTGTTAACGGCGTATTCGCATATAGCCTACAACCCGCTATCCCAGGGCCCGTTTACGGCCTATCCCAATTAGGCCCAGTAGCGTCATCTGGGCCATCCAATATAATTCCAGCCCGTTTTAACTTCCGGCCCATGTATGGCCCATGACGTCTTTCGGCCCATATGAGTCCCTTAGTAACCGTCGGCCCCTTAACGGCCCGTGGTAAAACTGGCCCGTAATGAACAGTGTATCACTTTATACCCATTAACGGCCCATTATTCCGTTGGGCCGTTTCCAGCCCATGATATCTTTCGGCCTTCTCAGGGCCCATTTATTCTTGGGCTCATTTCCAGCATTCGGTTACTTATGGCCTGTTACTGTCATTTTCTGCTTGTGGGCCATATTCAGCCCGTGGTTACAGTCGGCTCGTTAATACGTTGGGCCGTTTTCATGTCGAAAAAAACCCGTTGGGCTGTTTTCATAGAGTTATCAAAGACGGCCAATAAACGGCCCGTTATTGTCCACGAATAGTACGGCCCATGATTGGCGAAATGACGATACGCCCCGTAGAAGGCCCATGGATCGTACGGCCCATAAAAGGCCCATGGATCGTATGGCCCGTAGAAGGCCCATGGATCCTACGGCCCGTATAGAAGGCCAATGGATCCTATGGCCCGTAGAAGGCCCATGGATCATACGACCCGCAGGAGGCCCATGGTTACAACAGTCCGTGTGTTGCCATGATTATTTTGGCCTAGTTTCCAAAAATAGGTTATTGTGGCCACTAGAAAAACACAGAAAAAGAACTGCAGTGACTACAAGCAAACAACTAAACAAGACAATAAGGAAATAAATAAGCAAGCAATTAACGCTAGCCTATTACCGCTATTACACATATTACATCCACTGGGCATCAAAGTTCGCCACCAGTGCAAATATAGGGAACAAAGCAGCATATTACATACATTGGCCCTCAAAATTGGCCACCAGTGCAAATAAACGGGGCAGCAAAACAAGAGCATAACTAAAACAACTTCATAAGAGCTCAAGAAACGTGGTATCCACCATGCTGGCAATAAGCTTAGCAAGCTTATTAGCTTTGTCCTGTTTGGCGCTAAAATCCTCCAACGCTTGTTGTTGCACCAGAAAGTATGCATCTGAATGCTCCAGGGACTTCCGCAGTCCTTCCGCTTCTTGTCGCAACATAGCTGATCGATGTCTTTCAGCTTGTAGTTGAGATTCAAGAAACCGAACTGATTCAGACAGTGAGTTTGAATAGCTTGTGCAAGCGGTAGTGGCCAGTAACTCCAACACTAAACCAAGACAGGACTTTGGGGTTGTCTCACTGTCTTCGAGATAGTCTTCCTTAGCTGTTTTATCAGCTTTGTTGGAGACCAACAAGGATGTGTCACTATCCTGAACCTTATCTGCATTACTTCCTTTACCATTGCTTAATAGGCACTCTTCCCCAATATTCTGTCAGCATTCTAAAAGAAGAAACAAGCAGACACATAACAGTTTAGCATGTACTAGTATATGAAACTCATTTCGGTGAACCAGTTCATTAGTAAGGTGGACAGGATTAAACTACCAAGTCTTCTATTGCCAAGTACTAGTACATAATAAAAGCATCAAACAAACATATATCTATGTCCTATGGTCACTGCATTGTCTTGCCAAATCAAAATAGAGACACGGTTCAAATCATATCAGTTCAAGACAAAGCAGCAGTGAAAGAATACAAAGCATGGGAAACTACATGGCACAACAAGATTTCAGATGGGTACCACGGGTCTACATGTACAACAACACTATTGGCTCTGTTGTGATGCTAGTAATGTGCATGATATGAGAAGTCAACTGTATACACAGTTGAAATTGAAATCAATAGAGCTATTGATGAGAGCAAGCTTTTTAAAGAAACATGCGTGAACATACCTGCTGTGCCATTGCAGTTTCGATTGGATCCTTCAATTTAAAAATATGTTTGTATGAGTAAATATAGTGATACAAGAGCAAAGCAGTATGCACGATAGCAATCATAGTTAAAAAAGGCGCGCCTAAGCGAGCGCGTAACCGCGCCTAGGCTCTAGGCGTTGGCGAAACGCATTGCACATAACTACGCTTAATCTGTGCATAACTGCGCATAAGCATGCGCTTTGGTCAGTAAAGCGCAAGGCAGTGGCAAAACGCACAATTAACGCCTAGCGCTTTTTTGAACTATGATAGCAATGGAATCTTAAATTAGAACAGTTGTTCTTCAGGTTTAGGCACTTGTTCTACATGAACAGAGTACAGTAAGACGCAAGAATATAATACTTAAAAATAGAAAATGAGCTCATAGACCTTACCACATTCTTGGTTCGGGACCAGTACAGAACAAGGCGTTCCCAGTCATTGTCCAGTAAATGTGTCTCAGGAGAACGTAAGGGAATTTGATGAGTTTCTTTGCCGGTGAAGTACGTTTTCTTCAGGTAATTCCGATACTGCCACCAAGCATTCTTGAAGATAGCAGAGGTATTAGCACAGGTTACCTCATCCTGAGTTTCCAAATCGGTCCTTCTCTATAGAGAAAAATGGGAAAATTTGCTGTATTATAACCATCATGGAGGTAGGATGTATGGGACAAAGCAAAGTAATTGCCATGAATAACATTACTTACACATAACTCCTGGACAAACACCTGCAACTAGCATTTTCCTTCATCTTCAGTATAATATTTCCAAGATGGGAAGATACGCACATACGATTTAACAACATCAAATGCGATAGATGCTAAACTACGACTAGCTGGTTGTGCTTCCTCCACAGGAATAGGCGTACTAACTGGTGGAGTTGGGGTTCGCCGTGGTAGTACTGGCCCTTTGGGCACTGGAGCTGCCTTACTAACTGCTCTTGTTTGGGAGCTCTGTGGTGGAGATGGTGTTGTGTCAACAGGAACTGGGTTACTATTTGCTGGGGTTGGGGTTAGATTGGGTGAAGCTGGTTCTCTGTCCATCGCAGTAGGGGTACAATCTGCGAGAGTTTGGGTTATGTGTGGTAGGGCTGGTTCTCGTGCATGTACAACCAGGGTGCTATCTCCACCAAGAGGTAGCACTGTTTTATTTGAAGACCGTGTTTTTAGTCCGCTAGATGTTGGCATCACCCGCTCCAATTCAAATGGCTGATAAACAGGAAACATAGTTGAATGTACAGATAGTGTATGAGAGACAGATGCAATAGACAGTGTGGAAAAAAGAGGGCATGAAATAGTTGACATGTATATTGTTTAACTAAAACGGATAGCATGACATAATTTCACATATATGATGTCTATCTAAACTGGATAGCATAGCATAACATAATTCAAAGATATGATGAATAACTAAACAGGATCGCATGACATAATTCACCTACATGTTATCTAAGTAATCATGATCGCATCATTTAATTCACATATGTGATTTATATGCTAAACAGAGGGCATTAGATATGATGTCTGAACTAAGAACATGGTGTTGAATATTGTGTATATGATGTCTAATCTATGCAATGCAAGACACCATATGCATGATATGAGCAGTATAACCGTGCCAAGTTAGAGCATACACCTCGGTGGGGGAATAGGACTGGTCATCTGTCTCTGAATCCATCTCTGAGGAGCTATCGGGACCCAACAAGAGATCTGCTTCGACAGGTAGCACTGTCTGCGCTGAAGGCCTTGTTTTCACTCCAGATTTTTCAATCTCCCACCCAAATGGCTGATTCACAGGAAGAGTAGTTTAATGTACATACATTGTCGACAAATGGAAATGTAATGAAGAAAAGGATGGGCAAGATATCATTCAAATATATGATGCCTGGTTAAACAGGATGGCATTGCACATTTCACATATATTATGGCTGGCTAAAAGACATGAGACTGCACAATTCCCATATATGATATAGAAACTAAACAGGTGGCATTACAGAACATGTCTAAACTAAGCAGATGACATATATGATGTCAAAAGTAGGCACTGCAAGGCAACATATGCATGGTATGACTAACATCATCATGCCAAGGTAGAGCAAACACCTTGGGGGGTAAATAGGAGTGGTCAGCGGCGTCTGAATCCGCCTCAGAACAAATATCTTCCTCTGGATTACAATCTGGAGAGGGGTGGGGAGGGTTTGCCATTGAACCCACCATGGAGCGATGTCTGCATGACATTGTATTGCCGCGCAAAACTCTTCTCTTTTTCTCTACATGTTCAACATGACTGTGTACAATATCTGACATGCATACGAAAAAAATATGGTGAGATTATGTAAGGAGAGCATGCAGAAATTTAGAGTGATGGTAACAACTAGTGGATGGATCCAAAAATAATGATAGCAGGCTGATGATTGCTTTAATTTAATAAAAAGACAGATGATGATTGCTTTACTATTTGTTTCCCACCCAAGATGAACAACATAGGCATACCCTAGGTGAACCAGATATTAGATAGAGATACTATTCATTGCTTCCTCGATATGTGCCGTAAGACGTCACGGCTGAAGCAGCCCCGGTGAGCCGTAAGACGTCAAGGCTGAAGCAGCACAAGACAGACATCGTAAATCTCAAGTGGGATTCTAATAGCATCTCCAATAGTTGATGTAAAATAGATGTAAAATTTACATCACCAAAAACCACCTGACTACAACAGATGAGGTAAAAACTGTTGACTCTGAACTTAACTATCGAAACTGAAATTTACCGTGGAATCTGAATGTTACTGTCGAAACTGAACGCAATGGTAGCAGAGAGGCACTTGACATGTAGTTTAGGGAGGGCCTGCAGTTCATCTTCAACCTGCACCCCTGAGCCGCCAGCCACCACCGGCCGAACCGCCGGCCCCAGCGCCGCCTCGCCGCCCCGAAACAACTCCCCACCGCCGGTCCGCCCCCGCCAGCCCTATAGGCCCCCCGCCCCCACCCTGAACCCTAAGATAGATAGTGGGGTACCTCTCCGGCGAGCCACCGTCCCCGCTGCGGGTGGTTCTTCCTTAACTCCGGCGAGCCCCCCACCCCCTGAAAATCGATTGACCCAAAAGTCGATTCAGTCGACTGAAGTGTAGCTAAATCAGAGCAGAGCAGCAGCACGAGCGAGGGGGAGAGCAGCAGCAGCAGCGCGAGCGAGCGAGAGCCGGAGCAGCAGCAGCTGGGTGAGTGAGCGATCGAGCGAGAGCCGGAGCAGCAGCAGCAGCGCGAGCGAGCGAGCTAGAGCCGGAGCAGCAGCAGCAGATCCGGCTGGTATGGACACCGCCGCCGAAGGGGCCTCGCACTAGGGGAGAGCCACCGTGGAGATGTCGCCCGCGGCGCCGGCTTCAAGGTAGCCGCTCCATGGGGGTGCAGGATGGAGCACCGTTGGCGCCGGGAGGCCGAGCTAAGGAGAAGGTGCGATGCGATGAGTGTACAACGTCTTTGGTGGCGCCGAGTAGGCCTCGTCTTCGTCCGAGGAGTCGGTGAGGATGTTGCGGTTCTGGTGGAGCAGGTTAAGGCGGCGCTGTGGGGATGGAGCAGCCGCGATAGACGAGGCGATCGTCGGAGCAGCTCCTTGGAGGTGGAGGACGAGGCGGCTGAACCGGCGGGACGATGAGATGGACGACGGATCCTCATCCAGGGAGGTGGACGAGGGACGTCGAGCTATTGCGGTGGACGACGTCGTCGGGGAAGAGGCTCCGGCTGGGCAGCGGTGAGGTGGCGGACGGAGGAGGGTGGGGTTTCGCGGCTGGAGCGGAGAGGTTATGGCGGCCTGGGATTTCGAATGGCAAAAAGGAGGCAATGGGAGGGGGTGAACCATGACTTAGGGACGCGCTTGTCCAAAATGTAGGGTGTGTTACAAAAGTACCCCGCACCGATTTGAACTAGTGGCCCTTTCGGCTCAGGGTTAGAAGGGGGATTTCGCGTGTCGGGATTTGGCAGCTGGAGGGAGTTTTCGCGCGCGTTGTAATTTCCGGATAGTAAGGCGCAGGTTGTGAAGGCGCTAGTTTTGGGAGCACGATATCTGAATTTTCGGGATTAACAAGGCGCGGGTTGAATTTTAGGGACAAGCCTAACGTGTAATATTGTACTTGTACATACCAAATCAATTCGCACTTCCCTCAACCAAAAAGAAAACGAAAAAAATAAAACTATTCACACCACACAAAGAGAGAGTCTTGCCCCGTTTTACTATAAAAATGCTATTTAAAGCTACTCATACCAACAATTTAGTGCAATTAAATGCTATTCGGTAGTATGAATCCATGTTATGTCCAACTAAATTTTTTCGCTTGCTGTATAATGCATGTAACCTACTCATACCAACATTTTAGTGCATTCCAAATGTCTATACTACCGCTGCAATTCGAACTGAATTTGAATTCATTTCTCTATTTCAATAACAAATCTACAATCATGATTGTTGCCAACTTCAACCATCATTCGTGTATTACCTTAATAACACACCACATGATTACTATAGAGATAGATATGAACTATGTGTACTACATGAACTCGAATTCTATTTTTTGAATACACTTGATGTTGATTCCAAATAATAGTACATTTGATGTACTAACTATATATTCATAATCTAAACCATGTTCCATACGTGTACACCGTGTTTATCACACATAGTACAGTGCCCCGCCCCCTACATTATGACAAGTATCTAGACCTCAGCTGCAAAAGCCACACATTAGCCCAAATTATGATCAATGTTCTATATGTTATACGTAGTACTAGCAAGATGCCCATGCATTCCACAGAACATCAACATGATCAAGGGGAGGCCTAATTTGCAAATATGGAGAGGGGTGTGGGTATATTTTTTCAAAATTGCCATAGTTTCCTTCCTATCCGTCAAATATAAATCGGACGGCCTATATTGCAGGATGGCACCATCATCAACAACTCTGTTTTTTATAAGAGTAGAGATAAAATATATTATATGTAGTATAGCATGTTCATAACCACACCATGTGCATCACCGTTATATATATTCACACATGCGTCGATTTAAAACACTATGATAAATTCTTCAAATATCCGAATTCGCTTTTTATAATGAAGTATGATCTCTGTTCGTCTTTTACACCCACACAATCATCTTATCTTTGTAGCTAGCTAGCGCTAACTTTCTCTCATGCATGCAGACGCCCGCATCCCTCTAACCCTCCCTCATCATTCTCTAGCTCCATCGCGCAAATTCGTCTTTTCACTTTAGGTCGTTCACCCACGGTGTGTGTAGGCCCCCCAGCTCCTTCTTTACGGCACACATCGATCGATATGCCTCTCTAGCCAGGTGTGCCTAGCACAAAACACAAGCTTCCCCTCTTCTCTTATCACCGTCCATGCCGCACTCCCACCACTCTTTTCATCGATCTCGTACTCGCACACTTCTCCCCCTCGATATAGTATGACTCTCGCACCACCTCCTAGATGCATCCCTCTCTCTCTATCCTTCTCCCCGTGCCTCATTTGCTTCTAACACACACATGCATGTATACCAATCGATCTCCCAACATATACCTAGGTCGACTTTAACTATTCCCCCCCATCGATCGATGTACCTCACAAGTTATGTCTCTCCTTTCTCTGACAAAGGACGACTGATCTTCCTATGTAGTTATGTCTGCTTACCACATCCATATCGCCCTCCTCATCATTCGTGCATGCCTCCTGACATGTCTCTCACACGCACGTGCACAGACAGGCAGCCATCCCCTCTCTTATTGATATTGCAGGCGTGCCCTCCGGTTTTCTAGCAAGCCTATCCCACCATTTGTTAGAAGCAACTCCACTACCACCCCCTCCAACACTCTAGCTCTGTCTCTCTCCCAACCTTATTCCTCTCCTACACATATGCATGGATGCCGATCGATCTCCCTTAATACATGAGGTAGGCCTCTCTCCTCCTCCACACATATACTAGCCATTGTACCTCTATAGTTAATTAGGCCTCCCTCCCCCCACCACACACCGATAGTCGAGCGCTGTAGGTAGGTATCCATGCCACAGAGACAAACTGCACCTGTCCCCTCTCATGTTCCAGTAGGCCAGCCACTCTATATCTTTGACGTGGGCACACACAAATTCGATGGCACTCTTTATCGATCGCGCGCGCGCACACACACATCATCCCTCTCTTTGATTCTATGGACACCTCAAGCCGATGATTGTTGGGGAACGTAGTAATTTCAAAAAAATTCCTACGCACACGCAGGATCATGGTGATGCATAGCAACGAGAGGGGAGAGTGTGTCCACATACCCTCGTAGACCGAAAGCGGAAGCGTTATGACAACGCGGTTGATGTAGTCGTACGTCTTCACGATCCGACTGATCCATGTACCGAAAGAACGGCACCTCCGAGTTCAGCACACGTTCAGCTCGATGACGTCCCGCGAACTCCGATCCAGCAGAGCTTCATGGGAGAGTTCCGTCAGCACGATGGCGTGGTGACGGTGATGATGTTCTACCGATGCAGGGCTTCGCCTAAGCACCACTACGATATTATTGAGGTGGACTATGGTGGAGGGGGGCACCGCACAGGGCTAAGAGATCAATGATCAATTGTTGTGTCTCTGGGTTGCCCCTGCCCCCGTATGTAAAGGAGCAAGTGGGGACAGGCGGCCGGCCAGGAGGAGGCGCGCCAGGAGGAGTCCTACTCCCACCGGGAGTAGGACTCCCTCCCTTCCTAGTTGGAGTAGGAGAAGGGGGAAGGAGGAGGGAGAGAGGAAGGAAAGGGGGGCGCGCCCCCCCTCCTTGTCCAATTCGGACTAGAGGGGGAGGGGGCACGCGACCTGCCCTGGCCGCCCCTCCTCTTCTCCACTAAGGCCCATGTAGGTCCATTAACCCCCCCCCCGGGGGGGGGGGGGTTCCGGTAACCCCCGGTTCTCCGGTAAAATCCCGATTTCACCTGGAACACTTCCGATATCCAAATATAGGCTTACAATATATCAATCTTTATGTCTCGACCATTTCGAGACTCCTCGTCATGTCCGTGATCATATCCGGGATTCCGAACTATCTTCGGTACATCAAAACACATAAACTCATAATATAACCGTCATCAAACTTTAAGCCTGCAGACCCTACGGGTTCGAGAACTATGTAGACATGACGGAGACACATCTCCGGTCAATAACCAATAGCGGAACCTGGATGCTCATATTGGCTCCCACATATTCTACGAAGATCTTTATCGGTCAAACCGCATAACAACATACGTTGTTCCCTTTGTCATCGGTATGTTACTTGCCCGAGATTCGATCGTCGGTATCTCAATACCTAGTTCAATCTCATTACCGGCAAGTCTCTTTACTCGTTCTGTAATACATCATTCTGCAACTAACTCATTAGTTGCAATGCTTGCAAGGCTTATAGTGATGTGCATTACCGAGTGGGCCCAGAGATACCTCTCCGACAATTGGAGTGACAAATCCTAATCTTGAAATATGCCAACCCAACAAGTACCTTCGGAGACACCTGTAGAGCACCTTTATAATCACCCAGTTACGTTGTGACGTTTGGTAGCACACAAAGTGTTCCTCCGGTAAACGGGAGTTGCATAATCTCATAGTCATAGGAACATGTATAAGTCATGAAGAAAGCAATAGCAACATACTAAACGATCAAGTGCTAAGCTAACGGAATGGGTCAAATCAATCACATCATTCTCCTAATGATGTGATCCCGTTAATCAAATGACAACTCATGTCTATGGCTAGGAAACATAGCCATCTTTGATCAACAAGCTAGTCAAGAAGAGGCATACTAGTGACACTATGTTTGTCTATGTATTCACACATGTATTATGTTTTCGGTTAATACAATTCTAGCATGAATAATAAACATTTATCATGATATGAGGAAATAAATAATAACTTTATTATTGCCTCTTGGGCATATTTCCTTCAGTCTCCCACTTGCACTAGAGTCAATAATCTAGTTCACATCGCCATGTGATTTAACACCAATAGTTCACACCACTATGTGATTAACACCCATAGTTCACATCGCCATGTGACCAACACTCAAAGGGTTTACTAGAGTCAGTAATCTAGTTCACATCGCTATGTGATTAACACCCAAAGAGTACTAAGGTGTGATCATGTTTTGCTTGTGAGAAAAGTTTAGTCAACGGGTCTGCCAAAATTCAGATCCGTAAGTATTTTGCAAATTTCTATGTCTACAATGCTCTGCACGGAGCTACTCTAGCTAATAGCTCCCACTTTCAATATGTATCCAGATTGAGACTTAGAGTCATCTGGATCAGTGTAAAAAACTTGCATCGACGTAACCCTTTACGACGAATCTTTTGTCACCTCCATAATCGAGAAACATATCCTTATTCCACTAAGGATAATTTTGACCGCTGTCCAGTGATCTACTCCTAGATCACTATTGTACTCCCTTGCCAAACTCAGTGGCAGGGTATACAATAGATCTGGTACACAACATGGCATACTTTATAGAACCTATGGCTGAGGCATAGGGAATGACTTTCATTCTCTTTCTATCTTCTGTCGTGGTCGGGCTTTGAGTCTTACTCAATTTCACACCTTGTAACACAGGCAAGAACTCTTTCTTTGACTGTTCCATTTTGAACTATTTCAAAATCTCGTCAAGGTATGTACTCATTGAAAAAACTTATCAAGCGTCTTGATCTATCTCTATAGATCTTGATGCTCAATATGTAAGCAGCTTCATCGAGGTCTTTCTTTGAAAAACTCCTTTCAAATACTCCTTTATGCTTTCCAGAAAATTCTACATTATTTGCGATCAACAATATGTCATTCGCATATATTTATCAGAAATGATGTAGTGCTCCCACTCACTTTCTTGTAAATACAGGCTGAGGCATAGGGAAAGTCTGTATAAAACTAAATTCTTTGATCAACTCATCAAAGCGTATATTCCAACTCCGAGATGCTTGCACCAGTCCATAGATGGATCGCTAGAGCTTGCACATTTTGTTAACACCTTTAGGATCGACAAAATCTTCTGGTTGCATCATATACAACTCTTTTTTAAGAAATCCATTAAGGAACATAGTTTTGACATCCATTTGCCAGATTTCATAAAATGTGGCAATTTGCTAACATGATTCGGACAGACTTAATCATTGCTACGAGTGAGAAAATCTCATCGTAGTCAACACCTTGAACTTTGTCAAAAACCTTTTTCAACAAGTCTAGCTTTGTAGATAGTAATACTACTATCAGCGTCCGTCTTCCTCTTGAAGATCCATTTATTTTCTATGGCTTGCCAATCATCGGGCAAGTCAACCAAAGTCCACACTTTGTTCTCATACATGGATCTCATCTCAGATTTCATGGCCTCTAGCTATTTTGCGGAATCTGGGCTCATCATCGCTTCCTCATAGTTCGTAGGTTCGTCATGGTCTAGTAACATGACCTATCTCACTCTGGTTGACCTACGAGGTTCAGTAGTAACTTGATCTGAAACTTCATGATCATCATCATTAGCTTCCTCACTAATTGGTGTAGGTGTCACAGGAACCGGTTTCTGTGATGAACTACTTTCCAATAAGGGAGCAGGTACAGTTACCTCATCAAGTTCTACTTTCCTCCCACTCACTTCTTTCGAGAGAAACTCCTTCTCTAGAAAGGATCCATTCTTAGCAACGAATATCTTGCCTTCGGATCTGTGATAGAAGGTGTACCCAACTGTCTCCTTTGGGTATCCTATGAAAACACATTTCTTCGATTTGGGTTTGAGCTTATCAGGATGAAACTTTTTCTTATAAGCATCGCAACCCCAAACTTTAAGAAACGACAACTTTGGTTTCTTGCCAAACCATAGTTCATACGGTGTCGTCTCAACAGATTTAGATGGTCCCTTTTTGACGTGAATGCAGCTATCTCTAATGCATAACCCCAAAACTATAGTGGTAAATCGGTAAGAAACATCATAGATTGCACTATATCCAATAAAGTACGGTTATGATGTTCGGACACACCATTATGCTGTGGTGTTCCAGGTGGCACGAATTTGTGAAACTATTCCACATTGTTTTAATTGAAGACCAAACTCGTAACTCAAATATTCGTCTCCGCGATCAGATCGTAGAAACTTTATTTTCTTGTCACGGTGATTTTCCACTTCACTCTGAAATTCTTTGAACTTTTCAAATGTTTCAGACTTATGTTTCATCAAGTAGATATACCCATATCTTCTCAAATCATCTGTGAAGGTCAGAAAATAACGATACCCGCCGCGAGCCTCAACACTCATCGGACCGCATACATCAGTATGTATTATTTCCAATAAGTCAGTTGCTCGCTCCATTGTTCCGGAGAACGGAGTCTTAGTCATCTTGCACATGAGGCATGGTTCGCAAGCATCAAGTGATTCATAATCAAGTGATTCCAAAAACCCATCAGCATGGAGTTTCTTCATGCGTTTTACACCAATATGACCTAAACGGCAGTGCCACAAATAAGTTGCACTATCATTATTAACTTTGCATCTTTTGGCTTCAATATTATGAATATGTGTATCACTACAATCGAGATCCAACAAACCATTTTCATTGGGTGTATGACCATAGAAGGTTTTATTCATGTAAACAGAACAACAATTATTCTCTAATTTAAATGAATAACCGTATTGCAATAAACATGATCAAATCATATTCATGCTCAACGCAAACACCAAATAACATTTATTTAGGTTCAACACTAATCCCGAAAGTATAGGGAGTGTGCGATGATGATCATATCAATCTTGGAACTGCTTCAAACACACATCGTCACTTCACTCTTGACTAGTTTCTGTTCATTCCGCAACTCCCGTTTCGAGTTACTACTTTTAGCAACTGAACTAGTATCAGATACCGCGGGGTTGCTATAAACACTAGTAAAGTACACATCAATAACATGTATATCAAATATACCTTTGTTCATTTTGCCATCTTTCTTATCCGCCAAATACTTGGGGCAGTTCCGCTTCCAGTGACTAGTCCCTTTGCAGTAGAAGCACTTAGTCTCAGGCTTAGGTCCAGACTTGGGCTTCTTCACTTGAGCAGCAATTTGCTTGCCGTTCTTCTTGAAGTTCCCCTTCTTCCCTTTGCCCTTTTCTTGAAACTAGTGGTCTTGTTAACCATCAACACTTGATGTTTTTCTTGATTTCTATCTTCGTCGATTTCAGCATCACGAAGAGCTTGGGAATCATTTCCGTTATCCCTTGCATATTATAGTTCATCACGAAGTTCTAGCAACTTGGTGATAGTGACTAGAGAACTCTGTCAATCACTATCTTATTTGGAAGATTAACTCCCATTTGATTCAAGTGATTGTAGTACTCAGACAATCTGGGCACATGCTTACTGGTTGAGCTATTCTCCTCCATCTTGTAGGCAAAGTAATGTCAGAGGTCTCATACCTCTCGACACGGGCATGAGTATGAAATACCAATTTCAACTCTTGGAACATCTTATATGCTCCGTGGCGTTCAAATCATTTTTGAAGTCCCGGTTCTAAGCCGTAAAGCATGGTGCACTAAACTATCAAGTAGTTATCATACCGAACTTTTGTCAAAATGTTCAGAACGTCTGCATCTGCTCCTGCAATAGTTCTGTCACCTAGCGGTGCATCAAGGATAGAATACTTCTGTGCAGCAATGTGGGTAATCCTCATATCACGGAGCTAGTCCACATCTTTGCTACTAACATCTTTCAACTTATTTTTCTCTAGGAACACAATAAACGGGGAGCAACATCGCGAGCTATTGATCTACAACATAGATATGCTAATACTACCAGGACTAAGTTTATGATAAATTAAAGTTCAATTAATCATATTACTTAAGAACTCCCACTTAGATAGACATCCCTCTAATCCTCTAAGTGATCACGTGATCCAAATCAACTAAACCATGTCCGATCATCACGTGAGATGGAGTAGTTTCAATGGTGAACATCACTATGTTGATCATATCTACTATATGATTCACGCTCGACATTTCGGTCTCAGTGTTCCGAGGCCATATCTGCATATGCTAGGCTCATCAAGTTTAACCTCAGTATTCCGCGTGTGCAACTGTTTTGCACCCGTTGTATTTGAACGTAGAGCCTATCACACCCGATCATCACGTGGTGTCTCAGCACGAAGAACTTTCGCAATGGTGCATACTCAGGGAGAACACTTATACCTTGATAATTTAGTGAGAGATCATCTTATAATGCTACCGTCAAACAAAGCATGATAAGATGCAGAAAAGATAAACATCACATGCAATCAATATAAGTGATATGATATGGCCATCATCATCTTGTGCTTGTGATCTCCATCTTCGAAGCACCGTCATGATCACCATCGTCACCGGCACGACACCTTGATCTCCATCGTAGCATCGTTGTCGTCTCGCCAACTTATGCTTCTACGACTATCGCTACCGCTTAGTGATAAAGTAAAGCATTACAGGGCGATTCCATTGCATACAATAAAGCGACAACCATATGGCTCCTGCCAGTTGCCGATAACTCGGTTAAAAAACATGATCATCTCATACAATAAAATTTAGCATCATGCCTTGACCATATCACATCACAACATGCCCTGCAAAAACAAGTTAGACGTCCTCTACTTGGTTCTTGCAAGTTTTACGTGGCTGCTACAGGCTGAGCAAGAACCGTTCTTACCTACGCATCAAAACCACAATGATAGTTTGTCAAGTTAGTGCTGTTTTAACCTTCTCAAGGACCGGGCGTAGCCACACTCGGTTCAACTAAAGTTGGTGAAACTGACACCCGCCAGCCACCTGTGTGCAAAGCACGTCGGTAGAACCAGTCTCGCGTAAGCGTACGCGTAATGTCGGTCCTGGCCGCTTCATCCAACAATACCGCCGAACCAAAGTATGACATGCTGGTAAGCAGTATGACTTATATCGCCCACAACTCACTTGTGTTCTACTCGTGCATATAACATCTACGCATAAAACCTGGCTCGGATGCCACTATTGGGGAACGTAGTAATTAAAAAAGATCCTATGCACACGCAGGATCATGGTGATGCATAGCAACGAGAGGGGAGAGTGTGTCCATGTACCCTCGTAGACCGAAAGCTGAAGCGTTATGACAACGCGATTGATGTAGTCATACATCTTCACGATCCGACCGATCCAAGTACCAAACGCACGGCACCTCCGAGTTCAGCACACGTTCAGCTCGATGACGTCCCGCGAAATCCGATCCAGCAGAGCTTCATGGGAGAGTTCCGTCAGCACGACGGCGTGGTGACGGTGATGATGTTCTACCAATGCAGGACTTCACCTAAGCACCGCTACAATATTATCGAGGTGGACTATGGTGGAGGGGGGCACCGCACACGGCTAAGAGATCAATGATCAATTGTTGTGTTTCTGGGGTGCCCCCTGCCCCCGTATATAAAGGAGCAAGGGGGGGGGGGGAGGCAGCCGGCCAGGAGGAGGCGCGCCAGGAGGAGTTCTACTCCCACCGGGAGTAGGACTCCCTCCCTTCCTAGTTGGAGTAGGAGAAGGGGGAAGGAGGAGGGAGAGAGGAAGGAAAGGGGGGCGCCGCCCCCCTCCTTGTCCAATTCGGACTAGAGGGGGGGGGGCGGCCTGCCCTGGCCACCCCTCCTCTTCTCCACTAAGGCCCATGTAGGCCCATTAAACCCCCCGAGGGGGTCCGGTAACCCCCGGTTCTCCGGTAAAATCCGAATTCGCTTCAAAACACCATGATAAATTCTTCAAATATCCGAATTCGCTTTTTATAATGAAGTATGATCTCTGTTCGTCTTTTGCACCCACACAATCATCTTATCTTTGTAGCTAGCTAGCGCTAACTTTCTCTCGTGCATGCAGACGCCCGCATCCCTCTAACCCTCCCTCAGCATTCTCTAGCTCCATCGCGCAAATTCGTCTTTTCACTTTAGGTCGTTCACCCACGGTGTGTGTAGGCCCCCCAGCTCCTTCTTTACGGCACACATCGATCGATATGCCTCTCTAGCCAGGTGTGCCTAGCACAAAACACAAGCTTCCCCTCTTCTCTTATCACCGTCCATGCCTCACTCCCACCACTCTTTTCATCGATCTCGTACTCGCACACTTCTCCCCCTCGATATAGTATGACTCTCGCACCACCTCCTAGATGCATCCCCCTCTGTCTATCCTTCTCCCCGTGCCTCATTTGCTTCTAACACACACATGCATGTATACCGATCGATCTCCCAACATATACCTAGGTCGACTTTAACTACTCCCCCCCATCGATCGACGTACCTCACAAGTTATGTCTCTCCTTTCTCTGACAAAGGACGATTGATCTTCCTATGTAGTTATGTCTGCTTACCACATCCATATCGCCCCCTCATCATTCATGCATGCCTCCTGACATGTCTCTCACACGCACGTGCACAGACAGGCAGCCATCCCCTCTCTTATTGATATTGCAGGCGTGCCCTCCGGTTTTCTAGCAAGCCTATCCCACCATTTGTTAGAAGCAACTCCACTACCACCCCCTCCAACACTCTAGCTCTGTCTCTCTCCCAACCTTATTCCTCTCCTACACATATGCATGGATGCTGATCGATCTCCCTTAATACACGAGGTAGATCGATCTCCCTTAATACATGAGGTAGGCCTCTCTCCTCCTCCACACATATACCAGCCATTGTACCTCTATAGTTAATTAGGCCTCCCTCCCCCCACCACACACCGATAGTCGAGTGTTGTACGTAGGTATCCATGCCACAGAGACAAACTGCACCTGTCCCCTCTCACGTTCCAGTAGGCCAGCCACTCTATATCTTTGACGTGGGCACACACAAATTCGATGGCACTCTTTATCGATCGCGCGCGCGCACACACACATCATCCCTCTCTTCGATTCTATGGACACCTCAAGCCGATGATTGTTGGGGAACGTAGTAATTTCAAAAAAATTCCTACGCACACGCAGGATCATGGTGATGCATAGCAACGAGAGGGGAGAGTGTGTCCACGTACCCTCGTAGACCGAAAGCGGAAGCGTTATGACAACACGGTTGATGTAGTCGTACGCCTTCACGATCCGACCGATCCAAGTACCGAAAGCACGGCACCTCCGAGTTCAACACACGTTCAGCTCGATAACGTCCCGCGAACTCCGATCCAGCAAAGCTTCACGGGAGAGTTCCGTCAGCACGACGGCGTGGTGATGGTGATGATGTTCTACCGACGCAAGGCTTCGCCTAAGCACCGCTATGATATTATTGAGGTGGACTATGGTGGAGGGGGGCACCGCACACGACTAAGAGATCAATGATCAGTTGTTGTGTCTCTGGGGTGCCCCTTGCCCCCGTATATAAAGGAGCAAGGGGGGGAGAGGCGGCCGGCCAGGAGGAGGCGCTCCAGGAGGAGTCTGATAACCCACAAGTATTGGGGATCGCAACAGTTTTCGAGGGTAGAGTATTCAACCCAAATTTGTTGATTCGACACAAGGGGAGCCAAAGAATATTCTCAAGTATTAGCAGTTGAGTTGTCAATTCAACCACACCTGGATAACTTAATATCTGCAGCAAAGTATTTAGTAGCAAAGTAATATGATAGTAGTGGTAACGGTAACAAAAGTAACAGTAGCAAAAGTAATATTTTTGGTATTTTGTAGTGATTGTAACAGTAGCAACGGAAAAGTAAATAAGCGAAGAACAATATATGAAAAGCTCGTAGGCATTGGATCGGTGATGGAGAATTATGCCGGATGCGGTTCATCATGTAACAATCATAACATAGGGTGACACAGAACTAGCTCCAATTCATCAATGTAATCTAGGCATGTATTCCGAATATAGTCATACGTGCTTATGGAAAAGAACTTGCATGACATCTTTTGTCCTACCCTCCCGTGGCAGCGGGGTCCTAATGGAAACTAAGGGATATTAAGGCCTCCTTTTAATAGAGTACCGGAACAAAGCATTAGCACATAGTGAATACATGAACTCCTCAAACTATGGTCATCACCGGGAGTGGTCCTGATTATTGTCACTCCGGGGTTGCCGGATCATAACACATAGTAGGTGACTATAGACTTGCAAGATAGGATCAAGAACTCACATATATTCATGAAAACATAATAGGTTCAGATCTGAAATCATGGCACTCGGGCCCTAGTGACAAGCATTAAGCATATCAAAGTCATAGCAACATCAATCTCAGAACATAGTGGATACTAGGGATCAAACCCTAACAAAACTAACTCGATTACATGATAGATCTCATCCAACCCATCACCGTCCAGCAAGCCTACGATGGAATTACTCACGCACGGCGGTGAGCATCATGAAATTGGTGATGGAGGATGGTTGATGATGACGATGGCGACGAATCCCCCTCCCCGGAGCCCCGAACGGACTCTAGATCAGCCCTCCCGAGAGGTTTTAGGGCTTGGCGGCGGCTCCGTATCGTAAAATGCGATGAATTCTTCTCCCTGATTTTTTTCTCCCCAAAAGCAAATATATAGAGTTGGAGTTGAGGTCGTAGGAGCTCCAGGGGGCCCACGAGGTAGGGGTGCGCCCTGGGGGGGCGCCCCCCACGCTCGTGGCTAGGGTGTGGGCCCCCTGGTCTTCATCTTTTGCAAGGATTTTTTATTATTTCCAAATAGACGTTCCGTGGAGTTTCAGGTCATTCCGAGAACTTTTGTTTCTGCACATAAATAACACCATGGAAAGTCTGCCGAAAACAGCGCCAGTCCGGGTTAGTTCCATTCAAATCATGCAAGTTAGAGTCCAAAACAAGGGCAAAAGTGTTTGGAAAAGTAGATACGACAGAGACGTATCAACTCCCCCAAGCTTAAACCTTTGCCTGTCCTCAAGCAATTCAGTTGATAAACTGAAAGTGATAAAGAAAAACTTTTACAAACTCTGTTTTCTCTTGTTGTTGTAAATATGTGAAGCCAACATTCACGTTTTCAGCAAAGATTATGACTAACCACATTCACAATATCTCTTAGGTCTCATGTTTACTCATATCAATGGCATAATCAACTAGCGAGCCTTAATAATAAATCTCGGATGACAACACTTTCTCAAAACAATCATAATATGATATAACAAGATGATATCTCACTAGCCCTTTCTGAGACCGCAAAACATAAATGCAGAGCGCCTTTAAAGATCAAGGACTGACTAGACATTGTAATTCATGGTAAAAGAGATCCAGTCATAGTCATACCCAATATAAATTAATAGTAATGAATGCAAATCATAGCTGCGCTCTCCAGCTAGTGCTTTTTAATAAGAGGGTAATGACTCAACATAAAAGTAAATAGATAGGCCCTTCGCAGAGGGAAGTAGGGATTTGTAGAGGTGCCAGAGCTCGGTTTTGAAATCAGAGATAAATAATATTTTGAGCGGCATACTTTCATTGTCAACATAACAACCAAGAGATGGCGATATCTTCCATGCTACACACATTATAGGCGGTTCCCAAACAGAATGGTAAAGTTTATACTCCCCCTCCACCAACAAGCATCAATCCATGACTTGCTCGAAACAACGAGTGTCTCCAACTAGCAACAGTCCCAGGGGGAGTTTTGTTTGCAATTATTTTGATTTAGTTTGCATAAAGCATGGGACCGGGCATCCCGGTGACCAGCCATTTTCTCGTGAGTGAGGAGCGGAGTCCACTCCTCTTGAGAATAACCCGCCTAGCATGGAAGATACGGACAACCCTAGTTGATACATGAGCTATCCGAGCATACAAAACAGAATGTTTATTTGAAGGTTTAGAGTTTGGCACATACAAATTTACTTGGAACGGCAAGTAAATACTGCATATAGGAAGGTATAGTGGACTCATATGGAATAACTTTGGGGTTTAAGGGATTGGATGCACAAGCAGTATTCCCGCTTAGTACAAGTGAAGGCTAGCAAAAGACTAGGAAGCGACCAACTAGAGAGTGAAAACAGTCATGAACATGCATTAAAATTAATAAACATTGAGTGCAAGCATGAGTAGGATATAATCCACCAGGAACATAAATATCGTGAAGGCTATGTTGATTTGTTTCAACTACATGTGTGAACATGTGCCAAGTCAAGTCACTTAAATCATTCAAAGGAGGATACCACCCCATCATACCACATCACAACCCTTTTAATAGCATGTTGGCACGCAAGGTAAACCATTATAACTCATAGCTAATCAAGCATGGCACGAGCAACTATGATCTCTAATTGTCATTGCAAACATGTTTATTCATAATAAGCTGAATCAGGAACGATGAACTCATCATATTTACAAAAACAAGAGAGGTCGAGTTCATACCAGCTTTTCTCATCTCAGTCAGTCCATCATATATCGTCATAATTGCCTTTCACTTGCACGACCGAACGATGTGAATAATAATAAGAGTGCACGTGCATTGGACTAAGCTGGAATCTGCGAGCATTCAATAAACAGGAGAAGACAAGGCAATATGGGCTCTTGGTTAAATCAACAATAATGCATATAAGAGCCACTTCAACAATTTAATCATGGTCTTCTCCTATCGACCCCCAAAGAAAAGAAAAGAAATAAAACTATTTACATGGGAAAGCTCCCAACAAGCAAAAGAAGAACGGGAAATATTTTTGGGTTTTCTTTTTAATTATTACTACTACAGCAAGAAAAGTAAACTAACTAAAAGTCACTACTAATTTTTTTTGGTTTTCTTAAGGTTTATTAAACACACAAGAAGAAGGCAAGAAAAAGGAAAATAAACTAGCATGGATATTACAGTGAAAAGGTATGAGCACCGACATCTAGCAATGAGTGTGTGAACATAAATGTAATGTCGGTGGGAAATACGTACTCCCCCAAGCTTAGGCTTTTGGCCTAAGTTGGTTCATTGCCAGGGATGGCCTGGCGGATACCCGTAGGTGTAGCTGGGGTCGTACTGAGATGAAGAGGACTCTGACTGCCGCTGGCTGGCAGTCATCTCCGGATCCCAAAAGTAATCAGACTATCGTGGAGGCTCAAATTGTGGTTCCGGCTCCGGGGCTGGTGTAGTGTTCTGGTAAGCGTAAATGGCCGCCCACGGAACAAGATACGGTCCTTCAGATAAATTAAACAAGGAAGGAGCAGGCAAGGTAATAGTCTCAGGGTGATGTTTATCAAAGAACAATTTGTATTTAAGCCCCCCTTCCTTATTCTTAACAATAAAGTCATGCGCTAACATACTCTTATAATCTAAATAAGCATTGGGCAACAATTTTTCTTCTTTCTCATATATCCTAATAGGTATGTTATAATGTGCAGCAAGGCGTGAAGCATAAATACCTCCAAAGATGGGACCCTTAGTACGGTTCAGACTTAACCGTTTAGCAATAATACCGCCCATACTAACAGTGTTATCGGAATATAAACCATGGAGCAAAATGATAATATCAGGAACACTAAGGTTTCCACAGTTTCCGCGACCAATTAAGCAACGACTAGCAAATATAGCAAAGTAGCGTAAAATAGGAAAATGTATGCTAGTGATTCTTGCATCGGAAACCTTCCTGGTTTCCCCCACAGTAATAGTGTCAATAAACCCGTCCACATCTTTACGATGTGGTTCATCTAAGGTACCCTCGAAGGGTATTTTGCAAACCTTGCAAAATTCATCTAGTGGCACCTTCTTAACAACATCATATAAATGAAACTCTACTGAAGGAGGTGTTTCTTTAGGAAAATAGTAGAAGTTTTGCACAGTATTAGTGAGTAAGAGATACTGATGACGTTGGTCGCGGAGGAAGTCGGTGAGGCCAGCTTTCTCAGCCAATAAAAGAAATCATCATAAATCCCGGCTTTTCTCAAGAAATCATCCGAAGGCCATTCACACGGCCGAACCTCCGTGGTGTGAGGCAAATTATATTTGGGCCTCTGTGCTTCTTCATTTTGCTTTTCCTTCGAGCTTCGGCTCGATGAGCCCCTCAAAAATCTCTTCATTATTTTCTGAAATAAACTAAATTTTTTAGTAACTTCAAACAAAAGTAAACCAAACTCAATCAAAATTGATAGCAACTACTCCTACAAGTGCCTAGAGCCTATATCATGCATTAGAACTACTTGGAACCATATAAATTTGACATGCAAGCTCAAGAACATGGTCACCTAGGCAACACAAATTTGCAATGAATAGAGCACTAGAACAAAAACTAATTGGACCAATGGAGGAGTCACATACCAAGGAACAATCTCCCCAAGCCGTTTTGTGAGAGGTGCTTTGAGCAAGGAGATCGAAAATCACAGCAAAATGAGCTAGAACTCGTGCTTGAGCTGGATATTGGTGTTTGTGGGAGGAAGAAGGAGTGTATGGGTGCAGGAATAAGTGGAGGAGGGCCACCGTGGGCCCACGAGGCAGGGGGGCGCACCCTCCACCCTCGTGGCCAGGTGCTTACCCCCCTGCTGTGTTCTCAGTGCCAGATAATCTCAAAAATTCTAGAAAAAACCATATTCCATTTTCAGGGCATTTGGAGAACTTTTATTTTCTGGGTATTTTATATTGCACAGATAAATCAGGAAACAGACAGAAAAATACTATTTTTACTTTATTTCAACTAAATAACAGAAAGTAGAAAGAGGGTACAGAAGGTTGTGCTTCTAGTTTCATCCATCTCATGCTTATCAAAAGGAATCCGCTAACAAGGTTGATCAAGTCTTGTTCACAAACTCATTCCGAATAACATGGAACCGGAGAAATTTCGAATAACACTATGTTACCTCAACGGGGATATGCACATCCCCAGTAATAAGAATATCATATTTCTTCTTGAGGTTGATACTATGAACTTGAGGTTATTTCCTCGGAAAGTGTACCGTATGCTCATTGCCATTAATATGGAAAGTGACATTGCCTTTGTTGCAATCAATAACAGCCCCTGCAGTATTCAAAAAGGGTCTTCCAAGAATAATAGACATGCTATCATCCTCGGGAATATCAAGGATAACAAAGTCCGTTAAAATAGTAACGTTTGCAACCACAACAGGCACATCCTCACAAATACCGACAGGTATGGCAGTCGATTTATCAGCCATTTGCAAAGATATTTTAGTAGGTGTCAACTTATTCAAATCAAGTCTACGATATAAAGAGAGAGGCATAACACTAACACCGGCTCCAAGATCACATAACGCAGTTTTAGCATAGTTTCTTTTAATGGAGCATGGTATAGTAGGTACTCCTGGATCTCCAAGTTTCTTTGGTATTCCACCCTTAAAAGTATAATTAGCAAGCATGGTGGAAATCTCAGCTTCCAGTATTTTTCTTTTATTTGTAACAATATCTTTCATATAGTTAGCATAAGGATTCATTTTGAGCATATCAGTTAATCGCATACGCAAAAAGATAGGTCTAATCATTTCAGCAAAGCGCTCAAAATCCTCACCATCCTTTTTCTTGGATGGTTTGGGAGGAAAAGGCATGGGTTTCTGAACCCATGGTTCTCTTTCTTTACCATGTTTCCTAGCAACAAAGTCTCTCTTATCATAACGTTGATTCTTTGATTGTGGGTTATCAAGATCAACAGCAGGTTCAATTTCTACATCATTATCATTACTAGGTTGAGCATCTTCATGAACATCATCATTAACATTTTCACTAGGTTCATGTTCATTACCAGATTGTGTTTCAGCATCAGAAATAGAAATATCATTTGGATTCTCAGGTGGTTTAGCAATAGGTTCACTAGAAGCATGCAAAGTCCTATCATTTTTCTTTTCTTCTTTTTAGAAGGACTAGGTGCATCAATATTATTTCTCTGAGAATGTTGCTCAATTCTCTTGGGGTGGCCTTCAGGATACAAAGGTTCCTGAGTCATTCTACCAGTTCTAGTAGCCACTCTAACAGCATAATCATTTTTCTTACTATTAATTTCATTGAGCAAATCATTTTGAGCTTTAAGTACTTGTTCTACTTGAGTGGTAACCATAGAAGCATGCTTACTAAGAGTTTAAGTTCACCTTTAACTCTAGACATATAATCACCCAAGTGTTCAAGCGTATCGGAATTGTATTTCAATTGTCTACCAAAATAAGCGTTGAAGTTTTCTTGTTTGACAATGAAATTATCAAACTCTTCTAAGCATTGTCTAGCAGACTTATAGTGAGGAATATCACCTTCATCAAATCTATAGAGAGAATTTACCTTTACTACCTGTGTCGGGTTATCAAGACCATGAGTTTCTTCAATAGGTGACGGATTAAGATCATATGTTTCTTCAACAAGCAGTAAATTAAGACCATGTATTTCTTCAATAGGAGGTAAATTCTTAACATCTTTAGCTTTAATACCTTTTTCTTTCATAGATTTCTTTGCCTCTTGCATATCTTCAGGACTGAGAAATAGAACACCCCTCTTCTTCGGAGTTGGTTTAGGAATAGGCTCAGGAACTGGCTCAGGAAGTGTCCAATTATTTTCATTTGTCAACATATTATTCAATAAAATTTCAGCTTCATCCGGTGTTCTTTCCCTGAAAACAGAACCAGCACAACTATCCAGGTAATCTCTGGAAGCATCGGTTAGTCCATTATAAAAGATATCAAGTATTTCATTTTTCTTAAGAGGATGATCAGGCAAAGCATTAAGTAACTTGAGAAGCCTCCCCCAAGCTTGTGGGAGACTCTCTTCTTCAATTTGCACAAAATTATATATTTCCCTTAAAGCAGCTTGTTTCTTATGAGCAGGGAAATATTTAGCAGAGAAGTAATAGATCATATCCTGGGGACTACGCACACAACCAGGATCAAGAGAATTAAACCATATCTTAGCATCACCCTTTAATGAGAACGAAAATATTTGAAGGATATAAAAGTAGCGAGATCTCTCATCATTAGTGAACAGGGTGGCTATATCATTTAATTTAGTAAGATGTGCCACAACAGTTTCAGATTCATAGCCATGAAAAGGATCAGATTCAACCAAAGTAATTATATCAGGATCAACAGAGAATTCATAATCCTTATCGGTAACACACATAGGTGAAGTAGCAAAAGCAGGGTCAGGTTTCATTCTAGCATTAAGAGATTGCTGCTTCCATTTAGCTAATAATCTCTTGAGCTCATATCTATCTTTGCAAGCTAAAATAACTAAAGAAGCTTCTTTATCAAAAACATAACCCTCAGGAATAACAAGCAACTCTTCATTATCACTTTCATCAACATAATCAGTTTCAATAATTTCTTTCTCTCTAGCCCTAGCAATTTGTTCATCAAGAAATTCACCAAGTGGCACCGTAGTATCAAGCATAGAAGTAGTTTCATCATAAGTATCATGTATAGCAGAAGTGGCATCATCAATAACATGCGACATATCAGAACGAATAGCAGAAGCAGGTTTAGGTGTCGCAAGCTTACTCAAAACAGAAGGTGAATCAAGTGCAGAGCTAGATGGCAGTTCCTTACCTCCCCTTGTAGTTGAGGGATAAATTGTTGTCTTAGCGTTTTTCAAGTTCTTCATAGTGACTAGCAGATATAAATCCCAAGTGACTCAAAGAATAGAGCAATGCTCCCCGGCAACGGCGTCAGAAAATAGTCTTGATAACCCATAAGTATAGGGGATCGCAACAGTTTTCGAGGGTAGAGTATTCAACCCAAATTTATTGATTCGACACAAGGGGAGCCAAAGAATATTCTCAAGTATTAGCAGTTGAGTTGTCAATTCAACCACACCTGGATAACTTAATATCTGCAGCAAAGTATTTAGTAGCAAAGTAATATGATAGTAGTGGTAACGGTAACAAAAGTAACAGTAGCAAAAGTAATATTTTTGGTATTTTGTAGTGATTGTAACAGTAGCAACGGAAAAGTAAATAAGCGAAGAACAATATATGAAAAGCTCGTAGGCATTGGATCGGTGATGGAGAATTATGCCGGATGCGGTTCATCATGTAACAATCATAACATAGGGTGACACAGAACTAGCTCCAATTCATCAATGTAATCTAGGCATGTATTCCGAATATAGTCATACGTGCTTATGGAAAAGAACTTGCATGGCATCTTTTGTCCTACCCTCCCGTGGCAGCGGGGTCCTAATGGAAACTAAGGGATATTGAGGCCTCCTTTTAATAGAGTACCGGAACAAAGCATTAGCACATAGTGAATACATGAACTCCTCAAACTATGGTCATCACCGGGAGTGGTCCCGATTATTGTCACTTCGGGGTTGCCGGATCATAAAACATAGTAGGTGACTATAGACTTGCAAGATAGGATCAAGAACTCACATATATTCATGAAAACATAATAGGTTCAGATCTGAAATCATGGCACTCGGGCCCTAGTGACAAGCATTAAGCATAGCAAAGTCATAGCAACATCAATCTCAGAACATAGTGGATACTAGGGATCAAACCCTAACAAAACTAACTCGATTACATGATAGATCTCATCCAACCCATCACCGTCCAGCAAGCCTACGATGGAATTACTCACGCACGGCAGTGAGCATCATGAAATTGGTGATGGAGGATGGTTGATGATGACAATGGCGACGAATCCCCCTCTCCGGAGCCCCGAACGGACTCTAGATCAGCCCTCCAGAGAGGTTTTAGGGCTTGGCGGCGGCTCCATATCGTAAAACGCGATGAATTCTTCTCTCTGATTTTTTTCTCCCCGAAAGCAAATATATAGAGTTGGAGTTGAGGTCGGAGGAGCTCCAGGGGGCCCACGCGATAGGGGGGCACGCCCTAGGGGGGGGCGCCCCCATCCTCGTGGCTAGGGTGTGGGCCCCCTGGTCTTCATCTTTTGCAAGAATTTTTTATTATTTCCAAATAGACGTTCCGTGGAGTTTCAGGTCATTCCGAGAACTTTTGTTTCTGCACATAAATAACACCATGGAAAGTCTGCTGAAAACAGTGTCAGTCCGGGTTAGTTCCATTCAAATCATGCAAGTTAGAGTCCAAAACAAGGGCAAAAGTGTTTGGAAAAGTAGATACGACGGAGACGTATCAGAGTCCTACTCCCATCGGGAGTAGGACTCCCTCCCTTCCTAGTTGGAGTAGGAGAAGGGGGAAGGAGGAGGGAGAGAGGAAGGAAAGGGGGGCGCCGCCCCCCTCCTTGTCCAATTCGGACTAGAGGGGGAGGGGGCACGCGGCCTGCCCTGGCCGCCCCTCCTCTTCTCTAGTAAGGCCCGTGTAGGCCCATTAAACCCCCCCGGCGGGGTCCGGTAACCCCCGGTTCTCCGGTAAAATCCCGATTTCACCTGGAACACTTCCGATATCCAAATATAGGCTTCCAATATATCAATCTTTGTGTCTCGACCATTTCGAGACTCCTCGTCATGTCCGTAGTCATATCCGGGATTCCGAACTATCTTCGGTACATCAAAACACATAAACTCATAATATAACCGTCATCAAACTTTAAGCGTGAGGACCCTACGGGTTCGAGAACTATGTAGACATGACCGAGACACGTCTCCGGTCAATAACCAATAGCGGAACCTGGATGCTCATATTGGCTCCCACATATTCTACGAAGATCTTTATCGGTCAAACCGCATAACAACATACGTTGTTCCCTTTGTCATTGTTATGTTACTTGCCCGAGATTCGATCATCGGTATCTTAATACCTAGTTCAATCTCGTTACCGGCAAGTCTCTTTACTCGTTCTGTAATACATCATTTTGCAACTAACTCATTAGTTGCAATGCTTGCAAGGCTTATAGTGATGTGCATTACCGAGTGGGCCCAGAGGTACCTCTCCGACAATCGGAGTGACAAATCCTAATCTTGAAATACGCCAACCCAACAAGTACCTTCGGAGACACCTGTGGAGCACCTTTATAATCACCCAGTTACGTTGTGATGTTTGGTAGCACACAAAGTGTTCCTCCGGTAAACGGGAGTTGCATAATCTCATAGTCATAGGAACATGTATAAGTCATGAAGAAAGCAATAGCAACATAGTAAACTAAGCTAACGGAATGAGTCAAGTCAATCACATCATTCTCCTAATGATGTGATCCCATTAACCAAATGACAACTCATGTCTATGGCTAGGAAACATAGCCATCTTTGATCAAGGAGCTAGTCAAGTAGAGGCATACTAGTGACACTATGTTTGTCTATGTATTCACACATGTATTATGTTTCCGGTTAATACAATTCTAGCATGAATAATAAACATTTATCATGATATGAGGAAATAAATAATAACTTTATTATTGCCTCTAGGGCATATTTCCTTCAATGATACCTCCACTCTCTTCTCGTGGATCGCCCCCTCTATATATATGATATATCCAGGACTCTATTTCACACACATTGCATATGTTACATTTTTTGATTGACCCCCCCAAAAAAACTCTCACGAACCCACACACTATATCTCTCTATGTTTGTATCTCTCTCACACAACCCCACGTAGGTGGTGTACGTATACAAGAAGAGAATAGGTGCACCATGCACGTACTCACGCTTCGTGCCCAGCCACACCCGCGCGGGTACACGGTGGAGCTCATTTCTATACGAAATGGCAGCCCACGTGCTAATTTGAACGTGTGTAGCGGCTGTTTACCTACGGAGGTCATGTACCACGCGTGCACGAAACAAAGTTCGACTTGATGCGTTGGCGTGTTATTTTTAAATGAAGTTATATCGCTCAATGGCACGTACACAGAATATAAAACGATTTTTATGGAGAAAAAGGTAGTCCGCTCCACTATATACAATGGAGCCTGCCTGCCTGGTTTGTCTCTCTTCAGAGTATCTCATACAAGGCTGCGGTGGCCTCCCTCTCTCACCGTTGGTCACTGATCCGGCCGCATCCCGTCCGTCGGCGGAAAGGGAGGACGTGCATCGTTTCTCCGTTCGACGGCGCCGAGGCAGCACGTCCCGATCTGCGGTACACGCCGTTCTCTCTGACCAAGCTCCGGCGTGGTAGGGCCTACGCCACCTGCTCGCTGCCGCAGTATGGGCAGATTCCGCCCGCCACCGCTCACCTAGTTACATCCCGACGACCTCCAGGTATCCCCTCCGGCCTTGCTCCACTGCCCGTCTTTCCACGTCGCTGCATGTGGATCTTCCATAGTTCTTTGCCCAAAATGTAGCTCGTCCGGCGTACTTTCCATATTGCAATCTCGTCCTCACACCGTTTTAGACAAACACAACTGTGTTGTTATCTTCCCTTAGGACAAGGAATATGCTTCTTTTTTGTCGTCGCATGTGTCATCAACTGTTATTGGCCAGTAATTGTTTCCTTTCTACCTCTCTTTTGCAAACAGGGCTATCCATTTCACCTCATTGCTATTGCGACCTTTTGGTGAACTGCACAAATCACTTTTTTCCTAAGAGTGTTTTGTGCAGTTCTGCCAAAAATGTCACACGGGCAACGTCTCTACATTTCATTGCGACTGCACAAAGGGAGATTGGTTTTGCTCTATCCTCCTCATCCAACTCCGAGCCTAATCTTCTCCAACTAGTTAGTCTTAAGAGAGACTGCAAAGGTGACCGGCTTCTATTTGTGTGATTATTGTTTCAACAGCAGTCCTCTATTATCATAATCACACTTAATATCTTCGGAACAGGGACGCTCAGCTCTATTTTAGTGGAACTGCACAAAATGATCGGAATGTTGCATGCTCCAGACAGCTACTTTTTTTCCCAAGATGCCTTGTTGATTTAGACAGAGTTGGGGGGACGTTGCTGCCAATGAAAGCATGGATCAATTTTAATTTAACACCTTCTCACAAGTTTGTCTTCAGTTGTGATGTAAATATTAGCTCTGATTAGCAAGGAAGTTAGTTTTTTATTGTTTCCGAAAGAGCATCGATGGCAAGACACACGAAACAAAAGCTGAAAGCTCACACCATTGTACAATTTCATGTCGCTGGAAAATTATTTGCATAGTACGTCAATTATGTAAACAAATGCTGGAAGCTTGATAGCATTGCTAGAAGCCTCTTCGGCATCCGGGTCCATGTGCCATGCAAAAAATTATACTCCTTCGTTCCTAAATATTTGTCTTTTTACAAATTTCAAATGGGCATATTTTAGAGTGTAGATTCACTCATTTTGCTTCGTATGTGTACTCCCTCCGTTCCTAAATATTTGTCTTTCTAGAGATTTCAACAAGTGACTACATACGGAGCAAAATGAGTGAATCTACACTCTAAAATATGTCTATATACATCCGTATGCAGTAGTCCATTTGAATCTCTAAAAGACAAATATTTGAGTAGTCACTCGTTGAAATCTCTAGAAAGACAAATACTCCGGAGTATATTTAAGAACCGAGGGGGTAGTGCACAGCCGCATGGGTGAGTCAGACCGATCGTTGCGCCTCATTAATAGTGAGTAATGAGCAGTCAAATCATAAGCCCCACCTTTCCCACTGTAAGTTGCTCGGAAGAAGCAACCATCAATACGCTCTTCTTTGAATCCGCTCATACTACTCCATCCGTCACTGTTTATAGAGCGCGCTTCAGAAAAAGAGAAAATCTCTGGGACCAAGGCGACTAGCGATTGGCCTATAAAATAGCATTGTTAGTTATAGCACGGTGTCTATTACTAGAGGAAATAATGCGTACACACATGCATGTATTGCTTCCACCCCGGGTAGACACATGCATGCACTTACTCCACTCCGTAGTACTCCCTCCTTTCCGATTTATAGGGCTTATCTCAAAATTTTAGTTTTTCCATTTTATAAGGGTCAATTTGGTTGTTCCCCATCATATGTTCAGATTCCAAGGTGCATTAAATCACTGCATGCAAGTATTAAGAGAAAATTAAGCAATGCATGTACTTTATGCATGCATGCATGGAATTAATGTATTGGTAAACATATTTTTTTGAGGAAAACAAGAGCATTAATTGGGTGCTTTTGCAAACTACAAAAAGTATTCCACCACTCACCATCTACCTTGGTTGGTGAGATTTTTGAATTGAGCCCTATAAACCGAAAAGGAGGGAGTACTACATCGAGAGAAAATTGCGGTTACCACGCCCTAATTAATTGAGCATTAAACCAAACGCGTCTAAAGTCTCTCTGGTGGTGGAAATGCATTGAGAGAAATGCATCATAATGAAGCGCGCCCTGTAAACTGTGACGGAGGGAGGAGTAGTATGAAGGTGCAAAACCAAGTATGCGTATGGCCAGTCGGTCAACGCACCTCCTCTTGGCACATCACGACATGTGGGACCGGAGTGTAAGAAAACCGATCTCAATTGACGGCAAAATGGCCAACCCGCCGTTCCATGAGAGAGACGAGGAGCGAGAACACACAGACGGGCTCGCACGGAGGCCAAGATATATTCGAGCATGGTTGATCGATATCATCATTACATGTTGGGCTGCCGTTTTCCGCCCTTCTCTGGAATAAATGTGTACTTTATCAAAGATTAAGAAAAATAAGAGTACAGAGGCTCCACCATGCGGTTCTAGTAGTAGTACTACTCGTACTACTAAACCTTGCGCTTGGCTCTTCGCCTCTTCGTGAATTTGAACAATGATGGTACTCCGCATGTTCGGTACTACAGTGTATGCCTCTGGCAATCTGACACCGGATGAACTGATGCATGTCCACCGCTTGGGCGAGGGTACGTTGCATTAGTCAAAAGGCGTAAGCGAGCTTCACCTTGTCCTGCAAGCTTCTCCTCGTTCTGCGAGTTGACGGGACACACCAACAAGTAGTGCTAGTCCATACTCCCTCCTTTCCGGTTAATATGGCTTAATCTTTTTTGCGGGTAAATGAGAGAGCTTTATTCATATATAAGCATTCTTAGGACGATCAGCCAAGACACTGGTCACTAGGAAGCGAGGTACCCCGCAAAAAAAGAAGTAGGAAGCGAGGTGTTTCATCAAGCCAGCTCTCGACCACATTCAAAGTGCAGCAAGCACGGTTCGCACAAAGATGCGCCGCAAGGTTTGCTGACCTGTTTACATCCTGAATAACAAAAAAAAGAGGAAATATTACCGAGCGCTCCTATTTGTAACAGGATATGAGCCAGAATTAAGCGAGAATTGTGGCGAGTGTTCCATGCAATCAACTTCCATTATCACATGCGAGAACCCTCGAAGAGAACCAAATGTGTTGAACATTGCTTTATCACATTTTAAAAATATAATAAGAGTGCAGACGCTGCTCCATCCGGTTCCTAGTACTAGTATAGTACCTCTATAGACTATAGTAGTAGTACTAGTAAACTTTGCGCTTGGCTGTTCGCCTCTTCGGGAAGTGCAACAATAATAGTACTAGTATAGTGTATGCTTCTGGCAATCTGACACCGAATTAACTGTTGCATGTCCACCGCCTGAGCGAAGGACAACTTGCATTAGTAAAAAAATTCTCCTTGTCCCGCGAGCCACCGCGCGCAAGCTTCTCCCGTCCTGTAAGCTTCTCCTCGTTCAGCAAGTTGACGGGACACAGCAAAGTAATGCTAGTCCATACTGCCTCCTCTCCGATTAATATGGCTTAATTTCAAACGAGATAAATACACTATCTGTCACTGTATATTTGTAAAAATACAGTTAGTTGACTTCATAATACGCTCATTGCGCTCAATATATACATTTTCCGGTGTTTATACGGTCACTAGCTCACCCTGGCTGAGTATGTGTGTGCATGCACGTGTAGGTGGAGCACTTGAGCGTGACCGTGTGTGTTCCGTCGTGTGCTCGGACATGCATGCATTAGGACGTCACGTGCGTTTTTGCGTCCATGTGTACGTGTGACTGTTGCATACACGTAGGGGGAGTACGTGTAGGGGCCACTAAAGGAGCAGTCAAATCACACAGTAAGTTAGTCGGAATAAGCAACCATCATTTCACTCTTCAATGACACGTACACAATATAAAATGGTTGATATGGAGAGAAAAAGAAAACCACTATATATACACTAGCAAGAGCCTAAGCTACAAGCCTGCTTGCTTGGGTTGCTCTCTTCACAAGCATAGAACGACGGTGGCCACACCGCTGGTCACATATCCGACCTGATCCCGCAGCTGGGGGAAGGGAACAATGTTTTGTGTAGACGCGGTCGACATCGGTGAGGGAGAAAATCCACAGTCGGTGTGTCCCAATCGGGGGTCACCGCGGTATGGGCCGATGCCGCGTCCCAACCGCCCTTCTAGCTACAGCCCGACGTCCCAGGTAGTCCATCTTCCTTTTGGAGCCGGCTTGCTCCACTTCCGCAGCTCCCCACGTAGCTCCATCTCCAGTCGATCTTTCTCTACTTCTACCGGCCTCTACTTGTGATGAGTTTATGTCTCATGAACTAGTGCCAGTACTATTATTCTAATCACACTTCTTCAATATCTTTGCCATCAGGGATGCTCTGCTCGATTTTAGTGGAACTGCACAAAAGCATCGTATGATCCGAGGGTGCCAGCCGTCTTTCCTTCGACAGGTTCTACCTGGCCAGGAAATTAAATCCTGTTTAGGGTTTAGGGTTTAAGTCGTAGTGACCCCATCGGTAGTTTTTCTTCGTACACGCTCTCACAACTTTTGTCTTTAGTTGTGAAGTAAATATTGGCTATGATCTGTGAATCATTGAGATGCATCAACATGCGTGTTAGTTTTCCTTTGTATTTGATGGAATGTTGTAACGCGACAACCTTGGAGTAGGAATGAAAATGGAGTGGAAAGTTTCCGTTTTTCCGGAGAAAAAATGGAAACGGAGAGAAACCAACGTTTCGTTTCGTTGGATCGCGCCATCGAGCAAAACCAACGTTTAAATCACGTCTGTCGCGTTCGTGTCTCACCCTCCTCCACGGCTCGACCCCACACGGTCGCTCGGCATGCCACTCACCGCAAACCGAGTATACGATAACTTTCCCGCCTGCTTGTCGATGGATCGCGCCATGGAGTCCTAGTACTACTGGAAGAGATTGACGAGTTGGGGAGCACAGCTAGTTGTAGCACGGACTCCCAAGAACTTTTTACATGCATGTTGTGGCCGGATTTTGCGACCTTTGAACGCGAAGCAATCGCGTGCACCAGGAAGCGGCGCGGGCGACACTCTCTCGGCCGGCGCGCCACTTCAATGCCGGCTCCAGTGAGAGGTCGCGTCCGCTCTGGCCGGGCATGAATGCGGCACTGACCGTTTCGAGCGGGAAGCACGCGCGGGTGATGAAGAGGGTTCGGGTTGGTCAGGAGCGGCCGTGGCAGCGGTCCGGACGCCCGCAAACAAGAGATGTTGTACGTTAATATTACTGCGTATATAAATAATGTGCCAGTTGGACAAATATGATTGGAGATGGAGATGGAAATGGAATTTTACGTAAACACGGATATGCATGTCTATGTCTATGTGTGTGTGCGCGACGACTCTCGCGACCTGGAAGCGGGGGCGTGTTTTTGATCGAGTTTTCTTTCTTGGTACGTTAAAAAATTGTCCGCCAGTTTTCGTTTCTTTTTTCCGGGAACGCACGTATTCTATTTAAAACCACCGCTATGGAGAGATTGTTTTACTCCATTATAGCCTCTTGTTTGATAGAGTTTCTCGCGTCTCGCTCTCTCACCCTCTCCATATCAAAACAAGATGACAGTGTCCACACTATCTCTCTCCTCACCGGTGGTCACAGATCCGGCCGAATCCCGTCCGCTGCGGGAGGTGAGGAGGTGCAGCGTTGACGTTGTCGCCGTCAGTGATGGAGGAAGCCGATGTGCACCGTCCTCTCGGAGCCGGCGCTGGCGCGGACGAAGGTCCTCCGCGCCCTTGTTCGCTGCCGTCGTGAGGGCAGATCCCGCCCGCCCACCTAAGCGGCATCTCGCCCACCTGAGGTATAACTTCTTGTACTGCTCCAGCTCCCAAGGTCGCTGCATGCGGGTTTTCTTCTATGCGACTACTCCCCAGCTCCCCATGTATAGTAGCTAGGGTTCGTCGGCTGGTCCAACATCACCTACTATTATAGAGGAAATGCCACTCGAAAAGTTGTCCTGATTTATGCCTCGGTGGAGGTATACATTTTGTTTCGACAAAAAGTACATGGTGGTTGTGCGGTCATTGTCCATATGCTCCTATTGCTGCTGCTAATCTAATACTATCACTGGTTAAATGAAGAAATGCTTTTTTTTTCTCGGGTATCCTGGTTTAGTTCCCATCAAGATAATCATGATGCTTCTGTTTGTTGGTGTACTTTTCATAATTATTATTGACAATTGAGATGTCGTTGTTAATCTTGTAAAACAAAGTAACAACACTATATCCCTTTTTTATTTTTTTGGAAACAGCGATGCGTATCTCCATACCCAGGCATGTCTTCCTCAATTTTAGTGGAACTGCACAAAATTGGATGGCCATTGTTGTTCCGCCTCACTGTCCTCTGCCACGTGGTTCTTCCTTCCTCGAGCTTGACTACTGAGAAGAAACAGACCACAATGAGGATTTGTCGAACTTCATAGGTGCCTCACCCAAACTTGATGCCAAATGGATGATGCATCACCACGATGACCTATCGATGCTCATGGTTGTGCCTCATGGTTGCGTCGGCTGGTGAAGCTGATCGATTTTCAATGAAAAACAAGCTGTCTTCCATCAATGCTCTTTGCTTGTTACCCACAAAGATGATATCCTTCGTCAGTTCACCTTGGTTGCATTGGAGATGCAGTCGTCTTTCACGTTGGTGCAATTTTATCACACAATTGGCTATGAACCAAATGTTTCCTCGAAGAAGGATCGACGTTGGTACTAAGAGCATAAGTTTTGTATTGATTTCTAAGCCTTCTCACAACTTTGTCTCCAGCTCCCCTGTAATTTTATTTGTCATTAACTTTGATTAAAAAAATGGTGTGGACTAAAAACCCGGATGGACGTAGTAGCCCTCCATTTTTATTTACTCCGCATATTAGATTTGACTGAAGTCAAACTTTGTAAAGTTTGACCAAGTTTAGGCCGAACACAACAAACCATAATTATTAGAGAGGGCAAATTGTACATACTCTCAAACCTTTCCGATAATTGAAATTAAAATTCTTTATTTGTACACACTCTCACACGTTTCTGATAATTTGGCGCATGTGTGGTTGTTCACTTAAGGGAGGGTAGTGTACCGCACGTGAAGGACAGGAAGTGCGACCAGGACGCGTGGATCGTTAGTTCATCGGAAGTACTCCCTCCGTTCCTAAATATTTGTCTTTCAAGTGGTTTGCTATGGACTACCACATACGGATGTATATAGACATTTTTTACAGTGTAGATTCACTCATTTTGCTTCGTATGTAGTCATTTGTTGAAATCTCTAGAAAGACAACTATTTAGGAACAGAGGGAGTAGTAGTTTTCTTCACTGGTACGTTAAATAAAGAGTTTCGTTTCGTACTTACACAATTTAAAACGATTGTTATGGAGAGAATAAGAAAACCACTCCACTATATATTAGTCGTATACACGAGTACTATATGGACGCAGCTTCATTGACTTTAGTGCACCTGCCTTTGGGTTTATGACAGGTGGGCCCAAAATGTGGCTGGCCCACCTGTCATACAGCCAAAAGCAGGTGAGTTAAGGCACCGGAGCTCAGTCCGTACTACAGTATATATATAAGCTGGAGCCTCAGCGCTTGTTCGCTAGGGTTTGCACTCTCCACACTCTCGCCGCACTACATATATATATACACACGCTGGAGGCTCAGCGTTCCTTTGCTAGGGTTTGCTATATTCACTGTCTCTCACCCTCTTCACCAGATCTAAACAAGACTGCGTTGTGGCCTCTGTCTCTCTCACCCCCCTCACAGACAGCTGGCGAAGGAGGCGTCCGAATCCCGTCGCACCGGGAAGGGGAGGAGGTGCAGCGTTCACTCTATCGCCTTCGGCGAGGGAGGCAATCCACTGCCGGCTGCGCTTTTCTCTTTCACCCAGCGCCTATGCGGGAGGGCCACCGACCCCTTCTCCCTTGCTGCCGTACGTAGCGTGGGCAGATCCAACCTCCCGCCGCACGGCTTGCCACATCCCGACGACCCTAAGGTATAAGTTTCTTTGAAACCGTCATTGGTCTAGCTGCATGCTGATCTTTTTCGATTCTGTAGTCGAATCTAGGTCTTGGTTCAAAGAGGAAAGAAGGTTGCGGTGGGGTGGAGCATGAATCTAGGACGTGGTTTAATGAGGAAAGGAGGGAGGGAAAGTAGTATAGACTAGCTATCCAGCCGCTTTGTTGGTCGAAAAGGGAAAAAGGGGGTAACCCAGTACACACATCTGTAAGGAACCCAACTCTTTGTTGAAATGGGAAAGAAACTGGGGGGTCGGGTAGTTTGTCCAGGACTAGATTTGCTGCCCTCACATCAGTAAAAGTTTCAAAGAGAACAAATATGGGACCAACGCAGATATGTTGCTTGGCTACACACTCTGCATCACCCATTTATACGTGTGGACGCACATGGTGCTGGCATGTCCCATGTCCCATCCACATGATCGTGCAGTGTGTTTTGAGATGTTGTGCTACTTGTATTGGTACTGTTGTAAATAAATGTTGAATTGAAGCTATTGTATTTTAAGCAATGCCACTCTCAGAATTAACTACTGAACTATTTTAAGAGAATTTCTCTGTTAATATGAATCAATGCAACCGTTTTAGAAATGCTACTGTCCTATACTTTGTTTTCCATCAAGATAAGGTAGATGCTTCTTTTTGTGGCCGCATGTTTCATCCTCCTTTATTGGCAGTAATTGTTTCCTTTCTTGCCTCTGTTAAATTAGGGATATCTATTCAACTTGTTGCTATAGCAAACTTAAATGTCTCACCGGCGACTTTACTTGATTTCAGAGTAACTGCACAGAACGAGATTGGATTTCCTATTCGTGTTGGCAGATTCGTACGTGATCTTATGTGCGTCATGACAGGTTGGTACTTGCGTTCATCCACATGATCGTGCAGTGTGTTTTGAGATGCTATGCTACTTGTATTGGTACTATTTTAAATAAATGTTGAACTGAAGCTATTGTATTGCTGTCTTTTCCCATTAAGTAGTGAACAAAAATGGGACCAACCCAGACATTATGCTTGTTGCTTTGTTACAACAAACTCTGCATCACCCCCTTTATAAGTAGATGGAAGCACATGTTGTTGTTGCGCCCACTCTCCCCTGGAACTATTTATACTTTTTGTTAATCTAATGCCGCTGGTAAAATTAAGCAATGCCACTCTCAGAATTAACTACTGAATCTTATTTCAAAACTGCAACACTTGTTAGGGATTGGCGGGATTACCATTTTTGTGGCCGCATGTTTCATCCTCCTTTATTGGCCAGTAATTTATTCCTTTTTGCCTCTGTTAAAACAGGGATATCTATTCAACTTGTTGCTATTGCGACATTTTGCTTCGCTTAATTTTGGTGGAACTGCACAAAATGAGACTGGATTTCCATATATGTGTTGAGATCTCTTTTAGATCCACCTCAGGCGTTGTTTCAAATCTTGGTCTTGAAAGGTCAGTACCTACTTTCCTCAGAATTAACTACTGAATCTTAGTTCAAAACTGCAACACTTGTTAGGGATCGGCGGGAGTACCATTTCTGTTAGGGATCGGCCGGAGTACATGTTTAAGAAATGTATTGTTCAGATAATGTCTCTGTTATTATATATCAGTTATAGTGTTTTACAAATGGTACTATCCTACTTTGTAGTTCTTTCTACATGTTTAACCAAGGTATTGTTAAGATAATGTCTCTGTTAAAATGAATAAGTCGCATTGTTTTAGGAATGATACTTTTCTGCTTTGTCGTTCTTTATACATGTTGAAACAAGGCATTGTTAAGATAATGTCTCAGTTAATATGAATGAGTCACACTGATTGAGAATTGCTACTCTCCTGCTTTGTTTCCCATTAAGATAAGGTAGATCAGTAGATGTTTTTCTTCTGGGAGTACAAGTCATCTACCGTTATTTCTCAATAATTGTTTCCCTTATACCTTTTGTTGCTTACAGGGATATCAAAATTAAAGCTCGGTTTTATTCCGACTTTGATTTTAGTTGAACTGCACAAAAGGAGCCAATGTGTCTAAGGCAAACTACTGCATTAGTGGGTCTAGTTGGTCTTACCACTTTGCAGAAAGAAGCAGTCACTGTTTGCGCTACATTACACAAGGAATGATCGAGAAGCTTTACAGAGTATTAGTAGACGCTGGTGACATGACTAGTCTGCAGAGATGGTTGCTTTACTTGTGGTTCGGAGGAACACTGGGCAAACAAGTGCCCAAACAAGTAACAAGAAGCCAGGACAGGACTCCAAGTCTATCAATGTCACTCTAAGCAACAATGATGGGGCATCTGGGTATGGTAATCTGTTTACCGTACTTTCAGTTTGTTAGTCCACCGATTGGTGGGTTGACACTGGGGCCAATATTCATGTGTGTGCTGATGTGTCTTTGTTTTCTGGCAGCATATAAATACGAAATCCACAGGGATGCTCAGCTTGATTTTAGTGGAACTGCACAAAATGTTCAGATTGTTCGTGTCCTCCATAATAATACTTCATCATGCACAATACATCGAATGGTTCTCTAATCATTCGTCGTCACCTTGAGCCACCGGACTATCAGATGACAAACTGATGACAAACCCTGCCCGTTCCACAATCATAGGCATTACATATTTTGAATGGGAAAAGCTTGTCAAAGTTGACATTAGTTTAATATATTGGAATTGGAAAACCTTGTCAATTTTTGCTGATTGATGTTAGCCAGAAGACATGCATTTGATATTTTTGAGTGGGACGCCCTTTGCTGCGAGCAACGTCGATCGTCTCTTCCTATTCCTCTCTTCAGTTCAGAAGTAAATATTTACTCTGCTGAGATGCATAGTCACATGAATGTTGACTTATGTAAGATTTTTAAGAGTTTGTTCTGAATATTGTCTATGTAATGCCAGGCCTTGTGTTTGATTGCAAAGTTGAGCTTGGAATGTTGTGGCATGCGGCATCACAAGCTGTTCAACGTGCCTCCTGAGAATAATGCTTCGTATTGTTTTGCATGTCGATCTAATGCAAGTGATTTGCTTGTTAGGAAGATCATCCTCTTATGTTGTTTCCGTGCTTAAGAAGTTCATTGTCTTATGTTTCATTCATAGCCTATACGACAAGTCGGGTAGGTTAGACGTGAAACCATATGATCTTCTGACCAACTCATCATCTTAGGCCGTGATTGGATCGTCGTTTTCCAACCAAAACCGCTTGTAAAACTGACGCTTGTAAATAAAAGCAGATGGTCTCGAGCGAAGCGCTTGGTTGGTCGATTTCGACTAGTAAAATATACACCGGTCTCTCAAATTACACGCGTAACCCGCCGGTTTTACTTACAGACCTCGGGCCCTCGGTTTCATTACGCCTGTATTTTACGCGTTGTTTCCGATGACGAGTAAATTACACTTGTATCTTAATACAGTTGTGAAATAAACCAGAGCTCCCAAGCGCGGCCTTACCATTTCATGTTGTCTCAGTCTCTCGAAGGTGCTCATAGGTGTCCGATGATCCTGGCTTCCTGAATGAGCAGCGGGCGCTGTATCAGACCATCCGCAGGGCCCGCGAGGCCCTCTCCGTCGTCCTTCGAGTTGTTGCGCTCGCCGTGGCGCCGAGCATTGTTAACATGGTCAATGAACATGAGGATTCAGGAGATGACTTTATTTTGACCGGTTGACAGTAGGGACCCACTAGGGCCATAGCCGTACGTATGCAAGTGCCTCCTTATTATGTACAACTATATTTTTTTGCTTCCTCCTGGTTTCCTGACATCACGGTCCCACACCATTGTCAACCTATGTAGTCAATAAACGAGAGAATTGCACAAGGTGCGGCTGACAGCTGGGACCAAGCAGCTCGAGCAGTATTTGTGTTTTTTGAGGCGTGAGCACTGCAGAGTTTTTCTTGGCGATGTTTTCGTTGTTGTTCAGAGGAGAGCAGGGTATTAACTGGGCGGGCTGTGGCCCGTCTAGCCCAGGACAGATATCCAGCCCAGATATTAATTTTTTTCAAGATGAAAATGCCTAGCCCAGCTATACGTTTTTTTGAGGAATACCCAGGCAAGGTCAACTTGTTATTCTCCGCCCCGCTGGGCTGCAAATCTTTCCTAGGAGGGATGCATTAGGCTTAACAGGAAAATGGGCTTTAAAAAATAATAAATGGGATGTAATTATAAAAACTGGGCAGTAACTATAAAAAAATGCACCAAGCACGGAATTAGTTTATAAACTATTATTTATGGATTTTGAAAATCTTAATTTTTAATTGTTGCGCGCGCAATGTTTCGTTAGATTTTTACGTAATACAAGTTTATATTTAATCTAACTAGAAATTTCAGGATAAAAATATTTCGGATCCCATCAAAATGTGGGAAATTTTATTGAATTCTGTCTTGAACGGTTGGTTGAAATTATTAATCGTTGTCCTAGCTAGAAAATGGGCTGTACTTTTAACAAACTGTAAATGGACTGTAGTAAATTCCATTAGAATTCAAAAATGGGCTGTACATTCTTACAAATCGCAAATGGGCTATAAGTTCTCTCCCACACACTTGTGGGCCTACTAAGTTGACGCGTGCCCTAAAAAAAGAAGTTGACGTGTATGCAAGGCTTTGTCAACTTATTATAGTCAACACACGGTTCTCGCAGGAGTGGCCGTTGGATGTCCATCCAACGGATGCCGTGCTTCTTCTTCAATCTCGGATATTCTCGCTTCACCCGCCCAAAAAATGATTCCTCCCCCTGACATCTGGGGCGCACCGTTTTGGAAGCTGACCTGTGGGTCTACTAAGTTGACACGTACCAAGGGCTTTGTCAACTTAGTCAATATGAACGATTCTAGGTACAGTGACCGTACGATGTCCATCCAACGGCCGTAGTGCTTCTTCAACCTCTCGTCTTCTTGCTCCAGCCGCCCAAGCAGCGCCGGTCGTGCCGCGTGCTCCTGCCTCCCGTGGCCGGCGGTGATGCTGCGGAGGCCTCACCGCCCCTACTACTCCCACCGCTGGCCAGGCCATCCCTCTACTCAGCCACACCCCCTGTTATTCCGCGGCGATGGCAGCCTCACACCGCAGCCGAACCAGTGAACCCTCGTACTCCTCTCCGCGCGGGCTTCCACTGCCGCGTCTTCCTCGGCTCCGCGTCGTCCCCTTCCTAGGCCTCGCCCTCGTCCACCGCCCTGGTGCTCTCGGCGCGGCGTGGTCAACGTGGTCAAGGAACGGCTTCCATCGGACGTGGACTGTACATGGAGAGGCTGACAGCTGGGTCCACGACGGCAGCAAGGAAGTGCCTCCTTATTAAGCGGAAAATAATGATTCCTCCACCTGACAGCAGGGACCCACCAGACGGGCCACCGTATTTCGCGAAAAAAATGTTTGCCCCCTGACTGCTGGGACCCACCGGACGGGCCACCGTATTGCGCGAAAAAACGTTCCCCCCGCTGTCAGCTCGGACCCACTGGAAGTGCCTCCTTATTACGCACAAAAGATGAATACTCCCCCTGCTGGTTGGGACCCACCTTGGTGGGAGGCTGACTTGTGGGCCTACTAAGTTGACGGGGACAGAGTGCTTTGTCAACTTAGTCAATATGAACGATTCTAGCTCCAGTGACCGTACGATGTCCATCCAACGGCCGTAGTGCTTCTTCAACCTCTGGTCTTGTTGCTCCGGCCGCCCAAAGCAGCGCCGGTCGTACCGCATGCTCCTGCCTCCCGTGGTCGGCTGTGCTGCCGCGGAGGCCTCACCGCCCCCTATTATTCCCACCGCTGGCCAGGCCCTGTGGCGACGGCAGCCTCACACCGCAGCCGAACCAGTGAACCCTCGTACTCCTCTCCGCGCGAGCTTCCACTGCCACGTCTTCCCCGGCTCCGCGTCATCCCCTTCCTAGGCCTCGCCGTCGTCCACCGCCCTGGTGCTCTCGGTGCGGCGTGGTCAACGTGGTCAAGGAACGGCGTCCATCGGACGTGGACTGTACGTGGAGAGGCTGACAGCTGGGTCCACGGCCGCAGCAAGGAAGTGCCTCCTTATTACGCGCAAAATAATTATTCCTCCACCTGACAGCAGGGACCCACCGGACGGGCCACCATATTTCGCGAAAAAAACGTTTCCCCTTGACTGCTGGGACCCACCAGCTACATCTTCGCACGCAAGGAAGTGCGTCCGGGCAGAAACAAAAAAAACGATTCGCCCCCTTGACTGTTGGGACCCACCAGCTACATCTTCGCAGGCAAGGAAGTGCCTGACAGTCGGGACCCACCTGGTCGAAGTGTATGTAGCGTTGTCATTCTGGTCGCGAACGTGTACGTACATACTGGTCGATGTAGAGGCGCACGTGTCGTAGTAGAGGCGCGCACGTAGCATGTACATGTACGTACAGCGGCCAGGGTGCAAGAAAGAAAATACGGCCACGTACGTACATACGGGCAGGGTCTCGAACGCCTACTCGCGCATACGTACGGCCAGGGCTTGTGTACATGGCTGGGTCGGAACGGAGAAACAGCGTCATCATCGTGTTCATGGGGAGCCAACCGGCTGGGTCGGAACGGAATGCGTCGTCGTGTTCATCGGGAGGGCTTGGACGGAACAGCCGATGGAAACGAGGCCTGGCGTACCGCAGAACGGAGGAAACGGCCTTGTGTTCGACCAGCCACATTCGAAACGGGATCCTGTTCATTGGGAGGGGTCTGGCGTGCCGCAAAACGGAGGAAACGTATCTCCTACGGTCGAAACAGGGGTCCTGTTGATCGGGAGGGGTGTGGCGTACCGCAAAACGGAGGAAACAGACTTGTGTTGGAGCGCTACGGTCGAAACAGGGGTCCTGTTCATCGGGAGGGGTGTGGCGTACCGCAAAACGGGACTCCACGGGATACTGTTCATCTCCACCGTCGACCCCCTCCAGCCTCCACGGGCTACTGTTCATCCACCGTCGACCTCCTCCAGCCTCCACCTGCGACTGTTCATCCATGGGCTCCTGTTCATCCAGCCTCCACCGCGCGCTACTCCACCGGCTACTGTTCAACCAGCCCTCTCCACGGGCTCCTATTCAACCACCCCTCCACGGGCTACTGTTCATCCAGCCCTCCACCGTCTACTGTTCATCCTGCCCTCCACGGGGTGGTCCTGTTCATCCTGCTCTCCACGGTGTCCTGTTCATCCAACCCCAACCGACTCGAACGATCGGGGTCCTGTTCATCCACCCTCACCGGGAACTGTTCATCCAAACCCCCCAACAACACTCACTGTTCATCCAGAGGCAATGCCACGAGGTCCTGTTCATCCACCCCACCGGGAACTGTTCATCCAAACCCCCCCAGCAACACTCACTGTTCATCCAGAGGCAGCATCGATCGGCTTCAGTTAGCAGCAGTAGCGAAGGAATCGCTCGATCGGGTTCAGTTAACAGCCATCGATCGATCGCTCGGGTTCAGTAACGCGTAGCCTGCAGTGCAATCGCTCGGGTTGAGTTAGAGCCCAACGCCTCGCACCCACACGCGTGCGTGTGCGAGAGAAACGCGCATCGCTCGGCCCCGACCACCCACCGTAACTGGGAACACCCTGTTATTTTCCTCGCCCTCGCTTCTACCACGGTTTTTTCGTCATGGACGGCCCAAAGAATGTCATGCAGCTGCGTCTCCGGCCCGCCCAGGACGAAAAGCCCATTTTCTTTCATGATTTTTTGTCATATAAGTAGGATCCCACCACATCTATGTTGATACCGGGTTTTGTCACAATTATCGTCATAGAAGTGTCATAAGTATGACAGAATTTTTTTTCGTTCGGCCCAAAATGTCACGGATGTGTCTTTTTTTTGTAGTGAAAAGATGTCATGCATTGGCGTACCCCAAACTAAGTGAAGAAAAACCTCACCCAAAGGATGGTGAAGTCGTCGTTTTCACCGATCACATGAACCGGGGATTTTCTCTGCCCGGATCAAAATTTTCCCTAGACGTTCTGCACTTCTTCTAACTCCATCCTCAAGACATCGAACCCAACTCCGTGTCAAACATTTGCAATTTGCAAGTTTTCTGCGAAGTATACCTTAAAGAGGAGCCCAGTGTTCAACTCTTCAGGGAATATTTTTACTTGAACTGCCAAAATGAGTTTACGAATGGACCCAGCTTGGAACTCGGTGGTATCTCGATTCAACGATGAAGAGGTGCTATCTTCCCCTATGCTTGCTTGCTGAGTCACGCCAAAGATTGGAACCAGACATGGTTTTACTGCAAAGATGCCTCTCAGGCTGATGAGAATCCACTGCCGGGTTATCGTGTCCAGCGTCTTGACCCGAAGCATCATCTTCCCGAAAAGCTCACTGCTGCTGAACGTGCAAAACTTGCCCCCACCATTGCAAAGGTCAAGGCTCTGCTGGGAAACGGGTTAACTGGCATTGACTTAGTTCGGTGCTGGGTTTCTTGATGGATCATACCCTTAAGTCGCTCACCCGACTTAATGTGTACTTACACGGGTGGTGTAAAAGATCCACTGCGCCATAGATACGTGTGTTTAACTGATGAAGCAATCACTGAAATGACAAAGACCCTTCCGAATGAAGAATTAGAAGACTGCAGCAAAGTGGGTCTGAACCCTTTCTGCAAACTTAACCCGCCACCAGATGTGAGTCTCTAATCTTTTACCTCATTATTCAAATATTCTGTTAACTCAACTCTGATGACTTTCACAGGCTGAATCTGATTTTTGGAAAAAGCAATATGATCATGAAGCTACCAAAAAGGTCAGGGCTGCCAAGAAAGCCGCCAAAAAGACTGCCAAGAAAAATAAGAAGAAACCAAGTGCTTCCAGTATGTTTGAACTAAATGACAGTTCTGAGTCGGAGGTAGCCCTTGACTCCCTTGGCTCCTTTTTCAATTATCTTTTGACACTGATTATTGTCAGGATGACACGGGGGCCAGCCAAGCAGTTGAAGAAGAGGTAATGATTATTTCCTCCGACTCAGAGCCTTTGCCAAGACAGAAATTTCGACGGGTAACCCGGAAAGTAAGCTTTTCACACCCCTTAGCTCATTTGGATCCTCACTTTCTTTTGAAGCAACAACAACACGAGAACCGGCGACAGACTCGGACCAGCGGAGGTGAAGAATTATCGTCCGGCTTACCGAATACCCCAATTCCGCAGAAACACTGAAACGAGGTCCTTCTAAACTTTAAACTCTTTTTACCCACTGGCGGGTCATGTTTGCCAGTAACTTAATTCTTTTGATTCAAATGATCAGGAAGCTTCATGTTCTTCTTCCGGCGACTCATCGCAGACCCAGCTGCCAGCTTTCAAAACTGCCCCTGGGTAACAATAATTACTTTGTATCCTCAATCTTCTTATAATCTTATACTTATACTGACTTGTCATAAACCGTGCAGTGGACAAGCAAAGCCTAGTAAAAAGGCAAGGGTGACCAAGCCGGCTGAAGATCCGAAAGTCCATGAGTCGGAGCAGCAAGTCCCAGGATCAGACGCTTCTGAAAAACAACCGGAAGAACCTGCTCATGAAGCCCCTCCAGAAATCCCTGATCTCTCCCCTGATCATACAGATATCAATCCTTTAAACACCGAATCCTTGAGCCCACTTAAACCGCCAGAAGAACATGGTGAAGATGTTATGATTACTGGCACCAGCTTCAGAGAGCCGGGACAACCTACCGTCTTGGCCAAGCACTCCGCCTTTCAACGATAGACTTAGAATAGCGATGAGTATAAAGCATCTGTAATAAAGAATCCTTCCAAAAGCCGTCTTTCACTTTCAGCGTTACACCGGATTTTAATGAGCAAACTACATCCGTAGCTCCCAAGGGTCGGTTTAATCAGGATGAATGAACCGGTACTTATCATTGTTTAAAGATCAAAACTTACTTGTGTAGCCCCCATGAGCCGGCTGTGGTGGTCGGTGGCACAACTGTGTCATCATAAAGTAGTAATCAAACACGAGCAAATATGCATTAGCCCCCAAGTGCTAAGTACTCTTGCTTGCAAAGTGCTTGGTACTTAACCAGATAATCCGTTGGATGAAAATATATTTTTTGGCACACATTAGCCCCCAAGTGCCAAGTGTTATTGCTTGCAAAAGGCTTGGGACTTATATTCCTATAGCCGGATATGAATGTGATTGCAAATCTGTGCTTGTACAGAACACCGCTGCTCAACTTCAATCTCAACTGGATGATGCCAAGACCCGGCTCAAGAATCAAGAATCTGAGACCCGGAAAGCCGATTCAAAATTCCAATTTAGCATGGCTGAAAAGGAGAAGCTGAAGACCGATTTCGAGGCTGAAAGAAACGCCTGGGCTGAAGAGAAAATGGCTTTGACGCAGCGGGCTAAAAAGGTGGAGGCGGCTCTTCAAGAGGTGACAGCTGAGCTGGCCGGTTTAAAACACCGTGTATCCCAGATGGTTTGTGCTATCTTTGGTAAGCCGCCTCACCAGTATCAAAATTGAATCTCTTCTTTTTATATCATGAACCGCCGCTGACCACTCCACAATTGTTATACAGGACCAAGGAGCAGCAATCTGAGTCAAGATATGCTGGTGAAACTTAAAGCTGTATATACGCTTGTTGAACAGCTATATACCGGAACACATCGCATGCTAGCCGCGATTTCTCCAACAAATCAAGGACCCCATCAGCTGAGTGACGTCTTGAAAAAATTGTCAATTCTGCCTGCGAGGATTCAAGAGATAAAACGGTCTTGTGCAAGGGCCGGTGCAGCGACGGCCTTGAGCCGTGCTAAGGCATGGCTACCAGAACTAGACCCGGCTGAGATAGCCATTGGGTATCCAAGCTTGAAAGAGGATGGCACTTCTTTTAACCAGAAAGACTTCGCTACTTGTGTTAAAGGGATACGCCCTCTGGCGACTCTGATTGCTGATGAAACAACTCTCTCAAAATATCAGTCAGCTTATGATGCAGAAAACCAGAAGATGTCCATGCCGGCTTATAAAGTGATGGATCTGATTCCCCCAATCCGTAAGCATACTTTCGCCCCTGAAGTTGATCCGTCCAACCTTATAGATGATGAAGCTGAATTCCAAGATTTGCGTGGCATTGATTGGTCATCACCCAACTTCCAGACGACGGAGGACGAAGAACCGGAAAAGGATGATCCATAAGCTTCAAATTGTCAAGACCAGGAAGATTGATCCGCTGGGCGGCTCCAATATTTGAACTTATGAAAACACTTGATCCTTTAGGCTCATTGAGTCATGTAACAGGCTAGTAAAACTTTGATCTGTCATGCCATCGTGCACGTTTTTGTTTTGTGCAACAATGCTTGACCCGCCTATTTGAAGAGCTATCTTTTGATACTTATGTTGACGTCAATTTATGCGGAGGAGATTTATCATTATCCTGCACACAAGTAAATCACAAGTGCCCCGACGGTTTACCGCGAGGCGGGTCATAATACCCATATAAACCACTAGCAACTGAAATAGGTCATAACTAGGGCCGGTTTAATCATGATTGAATAAAAAATATCATACCTGTGATATGAAATTAAACACTGCCGGCTTACCATATCAAAGCAGTTAGGGTGTTAACCCAAAACTTGGAAGACAATACTCCCAAGTATCATATGCTGCTGGTTCACCATAGACCTATGTTTGAGTTGTGCTGTGCAACAGACTCTCTTTGGTCTTTGTAACCCGGTCAGTAATCCTCCGAGTAAGTTAGAGCTATGCTCATATGAAGTTATAATATTGGCTTGATAGCATAAATCCCAAGGTAATCAGAGTTGTGCTATCATGAAATTGTCATATTGGCTTGATAGCCGAATTATCAAGGTAATCAGAGCTGTGCTCTTATGAAAGTATCATATTGGCTTGATAGCCGAATTATCAGGGTAATCAGAGCTGTGCTCTTATGAAATTATCATATTGGCTTGATAGCCGAATTACCAAGATAACAGAGTTGTGCTCTTATGAAATTATCATATTGGCTTGATAGCCGAATTACCAAGATAACCAGAGCTGTGCTCTTATGATATTATCATATTGGCTTGATAGCCGAATTACCAAGATAACCAGAGCTGTGCTCTTATGACATTATCATATTGGCTTGATAGCCGGAATCAAGAGGGTAGTAACGCTATGTTCTCTTTGGTGAATACACCTATGTTTTAACAGGAAGCCCCCAAGTGATTTGTAAGAACGGTGTTGCGCCGGATCAAGAGGGTAGTAATGCTATGTTCTCTTTGGTGAATACACCTATGTTTGAACAGGAAGCCCCCAAGTGACCATTGGAAATGATAAAGACTCATTACTCTTAGAAATGAAACTACAGAGGCCCTGCTTTATCAGGGATGCCAGCTTTATTATAATCATCATAATATATACATTGTCAAAATATGTATAGTGTAAGAGCCGGTGGCTCAAGTATAGTAAGGCCGAAGATGAGCAATATTCCACGGCCGGTGGGTCTCCTCCTCCCACTTACGTGAATCCTTGTGTTCTCGAACGTCGATAAGGTAATACGATCCATTATTCAGATTTTTGCTGACCACAAAGGGTCCTTCCGAAGGTGGGAATAACTTGTGCATATCAGTTTGATCCTGGATAAGCCGGAGCACCAGGTCACCTTCTTGAAAAGTTCTAGTTTTAACCCGGCGGCTGTGATAACGGCACAGATCTTGCTGGTAAATCACCGAACAAGCCGCCGCAAGGTCACGCTCCTCATCCAATAAGTCAAGTGCATCATGACATCCTCTTTCATTATCAGCTTCAACATAAGCCGCCACACGAGGCGAATCTTCCGTAGACCATGAAGAAAGGTGTGTAACCCGTAGATCTGTTGGGGGTAGTATTGATGCTCCATAATACCGAAGGTAACTCCTCCACCCAACAACCCGGTGTCCTTTGCAAGGGAACCATAAGCCGGGGCTTGATGCCTCTTAGGATCTCCTGATTGGCTCTCTCGGCTTGACCATTAGACTGGGGGTGAGCCACTGATGATACATCAAGCCGGATATGCTCACGTTAACAAAATTCTTTGATAGGACCCTTGTATAAATTAGTGCCATTATCAGTTATGATAGTGTGGGGAAAGCCAAAACGGAAAATCACCTTTTTGATGAATTGAACCGCCGTCGCCGCGTCACATTTACTGACCGGCTCTGCCTCAACCCACTTTGTAAATTTGTCAACCGCCACCAAGAGGTGTGTCTTCTTATCTTTGGACCTTTTGAAAGGCCCAACAATATCAAGCCCTCAGACTGCAAACAGCCAAGTAATTGGAATCATCCTCAATTCTTGAGCCGGTACATGCGCTCGTCATGAAAATTTCTGACAACCATCACACTTACTGACCAGATCCTCAGCATCAGCGTGAGGCGTCAGCCAATAGAACCCATGCCGAAAGGCTTTAGCCACGAGAGATTTAGAGCCCGCATGATGACCACAATCTCCTTCATGAATCTCACGAAGAATCTCACTGCCCTCTTCTGGAGAAACACAACGTTGAAATGCCCCTGTGACACTGCAATGATGTGGCTCTCCATTGACAATTGTCATCGACTTAGACCGCCGGGTTATCTGCCTGGCTAAAATTTCGTCTTCAGGTAACTCGCCCCGGGTCAGGAATAGCATGAAGAGCGGCCACCAGCTGTGCCTCCGGGTCAGGAATAGCAAGGTCTTCCTCTGTAGGCAACTTAACTGAGGGGTTATGCAGAATATCCAAGAAAGTGTTAGGTGGCACCGGCTTATGCTGAGAGCCTAACCGGCTTAAAGTATCAACCGCCTCATTTTTCCTGCGATCAACATGCTGCACTTGATAACCCTTGAAATGACCCGCAATAACATCAACCTCTCGACGATAAGCCGCCATAAGTGGATCCTTAGAATCCCAAGTACTAGAAACTTGTTGAGCTACCAGATCTGAATCACCAAAGCACCTCACCGGCTTAAGTTCATCTCCTTAGCCATCTGAAGACCGTGGAGTAAGGCCTCATACTCAGCTGCATTGTTAGTACAAGGGAACATCAACCAGAGAACATAAGAAAATTTATCACCTCGTGGGGAAGTCAATACAACTCCAGCCCCCGAGCCTTCCAACTGCCTGGACCCATCAAAGTGAATAGTCCAATATGTGTTATCTGGGTTTTCCTCAGGCATCTGCAACTCTGTCCAATCATTGATGAAGTCCACAAGTGCTTCAGATTTGATGGTTGTACGAGGCACATACTTTAAACCATGAGGTCCAAGCTCAATGGCCCATTTAGCTACCCGACCTGTGGCTTCTCTGTTTTGAATAATATCCCCTAGAGGGGCAGCACTAACCACAGTGATAGGATGACCCAGAAAATACTGCTTAAGCTTCCGGCTAGCCATAAAAACCCCGTACACAAGCTTCTGCCAATGTGGATATCTCTGTTTGGACTCAATAAGGACCTCACTAATATAGTAAACCGGCCGTTGAACCAGATATTCTTTGCCTGTTTCCTTCCTCTCTACCACAATGGCTACACTGACGGCTCGGCTATTGGCAGCCACATACAACACTAAAGGCTCTTTGTCAATGGGAGCAGCAAGAACGGGCGGCTCAACCAACTGTCTCTTCAAATCCTCAAACGCTTGATTAGACGCATCACTCCAAACAAAGTGATCTGTCTTCTTCATCATCTGGTAAAGAGGGATAGCCTTCTCACCCAACCGGCTTATGAACCGGCTTAAGGCCGCAATACGACCTGCCAGACGTTGAACATCATTGACTCATGCCGGCTTAGCCAAGGAAGTGATGGCCTTGATCTTCTCCGGGTTTGCTTCAATGCCTCTGTTGGAAACCAGAAAACCCAAAAGCTTACCAGCTAGTACACCAAAAACACACTTGGCCGGGTTAAGCATCATCTTATAAACCCGGAGATTGCCAAAGGTCTCCTTCAAATCATCAATCAGGGTCTCCTTCTTCCCGGATTTCACCACAATGTCATCCACATAAGCATGAACTTACGCCCAATTTGATTATGAAGGCAATTTTGCACACACAGTTGGTAAGTCGCCTGGGCACTCTTGAGCCCAAAAGGCATGGACACATAGCAGAAGGCTCCAAATGGAGTAATGAAGGCCGTCTTCTCCTAGTCCTTAACTGCCATTTTGATCTGATGATACCCAGAATAAGCATCCAAAAATCTCAAACGCTTACAACCCGTCGTAGTATCAATAATTTGATCAATACGAGGGAGAGCAAAAGGATCAGCCGGACAGGCTTTATTTAAGTCTGTGTAATCCACACACATACGCAAAGTGCCGTTCTTCTTAAGCACCAGCACTAGGTTGGCCAACCACTCAGGATGAAAAACTTCGACAATGAACCCAGCCGCCAAGAGCCGGGCCACTTCTTCGCCAATGGCCTTGCGCCTCTCTTCATTAAAATGACGAAGAAACTGCTTGACCGGCTTAATCGGATCAATATTGAGAGTGTGCTCAGCGAGTTCTCTCGGTACACCTGGCATGCCAGAAGGTTTCCATGCAAAAATGTCCTGGTTCTCACGGATGAACTCGATGAGCACGCTTTCCTATTTCGGATCCAGATTAGCACTAATGCTAAACTGTTTGGATGAATCGCCAGGAACGAAATCAACCAGCTTGGTGTCGTCTGCCGACTTAAACTTCAAGACCGGGTCATGCTCCGTAGTTGGCTTTTTCAAAGATGCCATATCGGCCGGGTCAACATTGTCTTTGTAAAACTTCAATTCCTTTGTTGCGCAGACAGACTCAGCATAGGCTGCATCACCTTCCTCGCAATCCAAAGCTATCTTCCGGCTTCCATGCACCGTGATGGTCCCCTTGTGACCCGGCATTTTAAGCTGCAGATAAACATAACAAGGCCTTGCCATGAACTTAGCATAAGCCGGTTGTCCAAACAGAGCATGATAAGGGCTCTTGATCTTCACCACTTCAAAGGTCAACGTCTCAGATCTGGAATCATAATCATCCCCAAATGCAACTTCCAGAGCTATTTTACCAACCGGGTATGCCGACTTACCAGGCACTGATGTCTACTACACAACCTTCTTCTTGTAAACTTTGTTGGGCCTCCAAGTGCAGAGGTTTGTAGGACAGTAGCAAATTTCCCTCAAGTGGATGACCTAAGGTTTATCAATCCGTGGGAGGCGTAGGATGAAGATGGTCTCTCTCAAGCAACCCTGCAACCAAATAACAAAGAGTCTCTTGTGTCCCCAACACACCCAATACAATGGTAAATTGTATAGGTGCACTAGTTCGGCGAAGAGATGGTGATACAAGTGCACTATGGATGGTAGATATAGGTTTTTGTAATCTGAAAATATAAAAACAGCAAGGAAACTAATGATAAAAGTGAGCGTAAACGGTATTGCAATGCTAGGAAACAAGGCCTAGGGTTCATACTTTCACTAGTGCAAGTTCTCTCAACAATAATAACATAATTGGATCATATAACTATCCCTCAACATGCAACAAAGAGTCACTCCAAAGTCACTAATAGCGGAGAACAAACGAAGAGATTATGGTAGGGTACGAAACCACCTCAAAGTTATTCTTTCCAATCAATCCGTTGGGCTATTCCTATAAGTGTCACAAACAGCCCTAGAGTTCGTACTAGAATAACACCTTAAGACACAAATCAACCAAAACCCTAATGTCACCTAGATACTCCATTGTCACCTCAAGTATCCGTGGGTATGATTATACGATATGCATCACACAATCTCAGATTCATCTATTCAACCAACACATAGAACCTCAAAGAGTGCCCCAAAGTTTCTACCGGAGAGTCAAGACAAAAACGTGTGCCAACCCCTATGCATAGGTTCATGGGCGGAACCCGCAAGTTGATCACCAAACATACATCAAGTGAATCACGTGATATCCCATTGTCACCACAGATACGCACGGCAAGACATACATCAAGTGTTCTCAAATCATTAAAGACTCAATCCGATAAGATTACTTCAAAGGGAAAACTCAATCCATTACAAGAGAGTAGAGGGGGAGAAGCAACATAAGATCCAACTACAATAGCAAAGCTCGCGATACATCAAGATCGTGCCAAATCAAGAACACGAGAGAGAGAGAGAGATCAAACACATAGCTACTGGTACATACCCTCAGCCCCGAGGGTGAACTACTCCCTCCTCGTCATGGAGAGCGCCTGGATGATGAAGATGGCCACCGGTGAGGGTTCCCCCCTCCGGCAGGGTGCCGGAACAGGGTCCCGATTGGTTTTTGGTGGCTACAGAGGCTTGCGGCGGCGGAACTCCCGATCTATTATGTTCCCTGATCGTTTTAGGGTATATGGGTATATATAGGTGAAAGAAGTACGTCAGGGGAGCCACGAGGGGCCCACGAGGGTGGAGGGCGCGCCCCCCTGCCTCGTGCCTTCCTTGTTGCTTCCTTGACGTGGACTCCAACTCTCCCGGGTTGCTTTCCTTCCAAAAATAACTTCTCCAGAAGGTTTCATTCCGTTTCGACTCCGTTTGATATTCCTTTTCTTCGAAACACTGAAACAAGGGAAAAAACAGGAACTGGCACTGGGCTCTGGGTCAATAGGTTAGTCCCAAAAGTAATATAAAAGTGTAAAATAAAGCTCATAAACATCCAAGATGGATAATATAATAGCATGGAACAATCAAAAATTATGGATACGTTGGAGACGTATCAGCATCCCCAAGCTTAATTCCTGCTCGTCCTCGAGTAGGTAAATGATAAAAACAGAATTTTTGATGAATGCTACTTGGCATAATTTCAATGTAATTCTTCTTAATTGTGGTATGAATATTCAGATCCGAAAGATTCAAGATAAAAGTTCATATTGACATAAAAGTAATAATACTTCAAGCATACTAACTAAGCAATTATGTCCTCTAAAAATAACATGGCCAAAGAAAGTTCATCCCTACAAAATCATATAGTTTAGTCATGGTCCATTTTCGTCACACAAGAATGCTCTCATCATCACAACCCCGATGGCAAGCCAAGCAATTGTTTCATACTTTAGTGATCTCAAACTTTTTCAACCTTCACGCAATACATGAGCGTGAGCCATGGATATAGCACTATGGGTGGAATAGAATATAATGATGGGGGTTATGTGGAGAAGACAAAAAAGAGAAAGTCTCACATCAACGAGGCTAATCAATGAGCTATGGAGATGCCCATCGATTGATGTTAATGCAAGGAGTAGGGATTGCCATGCAACGGATGCACTAGAGCTATAAATGTATGAAAGCTCAACAAAAGGAACTAAGTGGGTGTGCATCCAACTTGCTTGCTCACGAAGACCTAGGGCACTTGAGGAGGCCCATTGTTGGAATATACAAGCCAAGTTCTATGATGAAAAATTCCCACTAGTATATGAAAGTGACAAAACAAGAAACTCTCTATTATGAAGATCATGGTGCTACTTTGAAGCACAAGTGTGGTAAAGGATAGTAACATTGTCCCTTCTCTCTTTTTCTATCATTTTTTTGGGCCTTCTTTTTTTATGGCCTTTCTCTTTTTTTTTTTATTCCTCACTTGGGACAATGCTCTAGAAAATTATGATCATCACACTTCTATTTATTTACAACTCAATGATTACAACTCGATACTAGAACAAAGTATGACTCTATATGAATGCCTCCGGCGGTGTACCGGGATATGCAATGAACCAAGAGTGACATGTATGAAAGAATTATGAATGGTGGCTTTGCCACAAATACTATGTCAACTACATGATCCTGCTAAGCAATATGACAATGATGAACGTGTCATGATAAACGGAATGGTGGAAAGTTGCATGGCAATATATCTCGGAATGGCTATGGAAATGCCATAATAGGTAGGTATGGTGGCTGTTTTGAGGAAGATATAAGGAGGTTTATGTGTGAAAGAGTGTATCATATCATGGGGTTTGGATGTACCGGCGAAGTTTGCACCAACTCTCAATGTGAGAAAGGGCAATGCACGGTACCGAAGAGGCTAGCAATGATGGAAGGGTGAGAGTGCGTATAATCCATGGACTCAACATTAGTCATAAAGAACTCACATACTTATTGCAAAAATCTACAAGTCATCAAAAACCAAGCACTACACACATGCTCCTAGGGGGATAGATTGGTAGGAAAATACCATCGCTCGTCCCCGACCGCCACTCATAAGGAGGACAATCAAAGAACACCTCATGTTTCAAATTTGTTACATAAAGTTTACCATATGTGCATGCTACGGGACTTGCAAACTTCAACACAAGTATTTCTCAAATTCACAACTACTCAACTAGCACAACTTTAATATCACTACCTCCATATCTCAATACAATCATCAAGCATCAAACTTCTCTTAGTATTCAACACACTCATAAGAAAGTTTTTACTTGAATACCTAGCATATTAGGATTAAGAAAATTACCATTCTGTTTAAGACTCTCAAAATAATATAAGTGAATCATGATAGTTCATCTATTTCTTCAAAATAAAACCACCATTGTGCTCTAAAAGGATATAAGTGAAGCACTAGAGCAAATGACAAACTACTCCGAAAGATATAAGTGAAGATCAATGAGTAGTCGAATAATTATGCAACTATGTGAAGACTCTATAACATTTAAGAATTTCAGATCTTGGGATATTATTCAAACAGCAAGCAAATCTAAAGAAAATAAAATGACGCTCCAAGCAAAACACATATCATGTGGTGAATAAAAATATAGCTCCAAGTAAAGTTACCGATGAACGAAGACGAAAGAGGGGATGCCTTCCGGGGCATCCCCAAGCTTAGGCTCTTGGTTATCCTTGAATATTACCTTGAGGTGCCTTGGGCATCCCAAAGCATAGGCCCTTGCCACTCCTTATTCCATAGTCCATCGAATCTTTACCCAAAACATGAAAACTTCACAACACAAAACTTAACAGAAAATCTCGTAAACTCCGTTAGCGAAAGAAAACAAAACACTACTTCATGGTACTGTAATGAACTCATTCTTTATTTATATTGGTGTTAAAACTACTGTATTCCAACTTCTCTATGGTTTATAAACTATTTTACGAGCCATAGAGTCATCAAAATAAGCAAACAACACACGAAAAACAGAATCTGTCAAAAACAGAACGGTCTGTAGTAATCTGTAACTAACGCAAACTTATGGAACTCCAAAAATTCTAAACTAAATTGGTGGACCTGAGGAATTTGTCTAGTAATCATCTGCAAAAATAATCAACTAAATAGCACTCTCCAGTAAAAAGTTTTAGCTAATCTCGTGAGCGCTAAAGTTTCTGTTTTTTACAGCATGATCATAAAGACTTCACCCATGTCTTCCCAAAGGTTCTACTAGGCACAAACACTAATTAAAACATAAAACCACATCTAAACAGAAGCTAGATGGATTATTTATTACTAAACAGAACCAGAAAGCAAGAAACAAAAATAAAATTGGGTTGCCTCCCAACAAGCGCTAACGTTTAACGCCCCTAGCTAGGCATGATGATTTCAATGATGCTCGCATAGAAGATAAGAATTGAAACATAAAGAGAGCATCATGAAGAATATGACTAGCACATTTAAGTCTAACCCACTTCCTATGCATAGGGATTTTGTGAGCAAACAACTTATGGGAACAATAATCAACTAGCATAGGAAGGCAAAACAAGCATAACTTCAAAACTTTAAGCACATAGAGAGGAAACTTGATATTATTGCAATTCCTACAAGCATATATTACTACCTCATAATAATTTTCAGTAGCATCATGAATGAATTCAACAATATAACCATCACATAAAGCATTCTTTTCATGATCTACAAGCATAGAATTTTTATTACTCTCCACATAAGCAAATTTCTTCTCTTTCAGAATAGTGGGAGTATCATAAGAGACTTGAATACTATAAATTGTTTACACATTAAAAGAGTAATGTTTAGAAAAAGGGTAATCATAATCATGACAAGTTTTATAAATATAATCATCACTACTTTTTATAGCATAAGTTTCATCACTATAATCATCATAAGAAGCAACTTTGTTCTCATCATAATCGATTGAAACCTCTTCCAAGATAGTGGAATCATTACTAAATAAAGTCATGACCTCTCCAAATCCACTTTCATCACTATAATCATCATAGGTAGAAGGCATGCTATCATCATAACAACTTTGCATATCAAAACTTGGGAGGCTAAAAATATCATCTTCATTAAACGTAGCATCCCCAAGCTTGTGGCTTTGCATATCATTAGCATCATGGATATTCAAGGAATTCATACTAACAACATTGCAATCATGCTCATCATAGAAATATTTAGTGCCAAACATTTTAATGCATTCTTCTTCTAACACTTTGGCACAATTTTCCTTTCCATCATACTCAAGAAAGATATTAAAAAGATGTAGTTTTCTTTTATAGACTAAACTAGTGCTAAAACAAGAAACAAAAAGATTCGATTGCAAGATCTAAAGATATACCTTCAAGCACTCACCTCCCCGGCAACGGCGCCAGAAACTGCTTGATGTCTACTACACAACCTTCTCCTTGTAGACGTTGTTGGGCCTCCAAGTGCAGAGGTTTGTAGGACAGTAGCAAATTTCCCTCAAGTGGATGACCTAAGGTTTATCAATCCGTGGGAGGCGTAGGATGAACATGGTCTCTCTCAAGCAACCCTGCAACCAAATAACAAAGAGTCTCTTGTGTCCCCAACACATCCAATACAATGGTAAATTGTATAGGTGCACTAGTTCAGCGAAGAGATGGTGATATAAGTGCAATATGGATCGTAGATATAGGTTTTGTAATCTGAAAATATAAAAACAGCAAGGTAACTAATGATAAATGTGAGCGTAAACGGTATTGCAATGCTAGGAAACAAGGCCTAGGGTTCATACTTTCACTAGTGCAAGTTCTCTCAACAATAATAACATAATTGGATCATATAACTATCCCTCAACATGCAACAAAGAGTCACTCCAAAGTCACTAATAGCGGAGAACAAACGAAGAGATTATGGTAGGGTACGAAACCACCTCAAAGTTATTCTTTCCAATCAATCTGTTGGGCTATTCCTATAAGTGTCACAAACAGCCCTAGAGTTCGTACTAGAATAACACCTTAAGACACAAATCAACCAAAACCCTAATGTCACCTAGATACTCCATTGTCACCTCAAGTATCCGTGGGTATGATTATACGATATGCATCACACAATCTCAGATTCATCTATTCAACCAACACATAGAACCTCAAAGAGTGCCCCAAAGTTTCTACCGGAGAGTCAAGACAAAAACGTGTGCCAACCCCTATGCATAGGTTCATGGGCGGAACCCGCAAGTTGATCACCAAACATACATCAAGTGAATCACGTGATATCCCATTGTCACCACAGATACGCACGGCAAGACATACATCAAGTGTTCTCAAATCATTAAAGACTCAATCCGATAAGATTACTTCAAAGGGAAAACTCAATCCATTACAAGAGAGTAGAGGGGGAGAAGCAACATGAGATCCAACTATAATAGCAAAGCTCGCGATACATCAAGATCGTGCCAAATCAAGAACACGAGAGAGAGAGAGAGAGATCAAACTCATAGCTACTGGTACATACCCTCAGCCCCGAGGGTGAACTACTCCCTCCTCATCATGGAGAGCGCCGGGATGATGAAGATGGCCACCGGTGAGGGTTCCCCCCTCCGGCAGGGTGCCGGAACAGGGTCCCGATTGGTTTTTGGTGGCTACAGAGGCTTGCGGCGGCGGAACTCTCGATCTATTCTGTTCCCTGGTTGTTTTAGGGTATATGGGTATATATAGGTGAAAGAAGTACGTCAGGGGAGCCACGAGGGGCCCACGAGGGTGGAGGGCGCGCCCAGGGGGGTGGGCGCGCCCCCCTGCCTCGTGCCTTCCTCGTTGCTTCCTTGGCGTGGACTCCAAGTCTCCCGGGTTGCTTTCCTTCCAAAAATAACTTCTCCAGAAGGTTTCATTCCGTTTCGACTCCGTTTGATATTCCTTTTCTTCGAAACACTGAAACAAGGGAAAAAACAGGAACTGGCACTGGGCTCTGGGTCAATAGGTTAGTCCCAAAAGTAATATAAAAGTGTAAAATAAAGCCCATAAACATCCAAGATGGATAATATAATAGCATGGAACAATAAAAAATTATAGATACGTTGGAGACGTATCAGGCACCACACCGTGGAAGACAGTGTTTGACGGCTTAAGACTTTTATCAGTCATCCCCATGCGATGGAAGGTTTCATAATAAAGGATATTGATGCTGCTACCTCCGTCCATGAGTACCTTAGTGAATTTATATCCTCCAACCTGAGGCGCTACTACCAAAGCCAAATGACTCGGATTGTCAACCCGGGGCGGGTGATCCTCACGACTCCACACAATGGGCTGCTCAGACCATCGCAAGTAACGGGGAACTGCCGGCTCAATGGCGTTCACAACCCTTTTATGGAGCTTCTGATCCCGCTAGCATAAACTTGTGGTGAAGACGTGATACTGCCCACTATTCAATTGCTTCGGGTTACTTTGATATCCAGATTGCTATTGCTGATTCCCCTGACCAGACTGTTGATGATAACCGTCCTGATTGCCTTGATTGCTTTGGTGACCCTGAAAACCGGAATTAGAACCGCCACCACCGTAACCCGGGCCATGAGAACCGGAACCTGAGCCGCCGCCTGGCCCATGATTGTTCTGGAACAAGTCGGAATTTTTTAACTCCTTCATGATGTACCAGTCCTTCCAAAGGTGCGTGGATGGCCTTTCCCAAGAACCATGCTTTGGGCAAGGCTGATTCAACAGCTGCTCCAGATTTATACCTGACCCTCCTGCCCGAGGAGGTGGCTTTCCTTTACGACGCTGGCCATTGTTCTGTGTGTTGGTATTGGCCACAAAATCTGAATTATTATCAGCCTTGCGTTTATCATTGCCTCCCTGACTCGCTGGAGTATGATGCTGGCCCTTAGTGTTGCCACTCTTCTTTCCCTTTCCCGGCTTTTCATCATCAGACTCGGGGTCCTTGGTACTATCAAAGTCGGCATATTTAATTAGAGCCGCCATCAGCTCCCCCATATCATTGCAATGGCGCTTGAGCCGCCCTAACTTCTGTTTAAGAGGCATAAAACGGCAATTCTTTTCTAACATGATGACCGCTGAGCCGACATTGATGTTATTCGATGAATGTAGGATGGATTTGACCCGACGCACCCAATGGGTCGTTGACTCACCTTCCTCCTGGGCACAGGCATCCAAATCTACAATCGACATGGGCTGTTTGCATGTATCTTTAAAATTCTGGATGAATCGGGCCTTCAACTCAGCCCATGATCCAATTGAATTAGCAGGCATCCCCTTTAGCCAAGTCCGGGCCGTCCCATCCAGCATCATGGTGAAATATTTAGCACACGCGGCATCGCTGACCTCCAGCAGCTCCATGGCAATCTCGTAACTCTCAATCCACGCCTCAGGGGGTAAGTCGTCTATGTAGTTGGGCACCTTACGATGTCCTTTGAAATCTTTGGGCAGACGCTCATTACGTAGAGCCAGCACCAAACATGGTACGCCCGTGCTTCTAGAGGTCACGCCTGCTTCCACCGAAGTTGTCGGATAAACCGGCGATGGTTGACGAGCCATGTACTGAGCCGCCAGCTCAGCCTCCCAACGTGCTCTATCTTGATCCATCAGGGCCTGAGTATTTCGGGGCGGGTCATGTCCACAGGGCGGGTTATGACGCTGCTCACTGCTTGACACTGCTGGGGAGTCCATGTGTCTGCTATAACTCCGGCTTGGGCGGGGGGTTGAATGGATCCTCTCACGGCTGTAAGAATAAGCCTCCTGCTGAACAATGCTGTCTGAAGAAGCTCTCTAGCCCTCCGCGTTTCAACCGCAGCTGGAGACTCGCCTTCAACTAGGAGAGCCGCCAATCGTGATGCCGCAGCGATCATCTTATCGAATGGGTTAGAGTATGGTGTCGGCACATGTTGTGGTGGGATATTGTTCTGACGAGGCGGGTCCGTCGTGTGTGGTTGAGCCGACGCTCCAGTCCCAGGCGTGGCTACTGCCCGGTTTACCCCTGGCGGGTCACTGGTCCCCGCACCGGGTGTGTTGAAGAGGTTCCTTGCCTCGTAAACCAGAGGCAGACGAGTCCGGTGTCTTCTCCTCATGACGTCGTTCGAAGCGTTCTGATCCAATGAGAGCCAGAAGGAATCAGCCTGGATCCATTGTGCCTGAGCATCCAGAATCGCTCGTTCCGCCATCATCCTTGCATCCTCAGCTGACAGGTCCTCCTTAGCTTGAGCTATCTGATCTCGCAATTTTGCGACTTTCGTGTTATGCTGATCTTGATCCGCCGGGTTAACATTTGCTACTAACAATGTTGTCAAATTATACAGCAAATTAGTCAAAACCTGAGCCGGTGGGCGCACAGGGCCTCCTGCCCCGGTTGCCGTTGATGTTGCTGACCCGGAAATCATCGCTGCTGCAGTCGTAGAGTTCTGCACTGGCTGTGTACCGGCCATGAAGATTGCGACCCGGTTCGGCGGCTCATAGGGGTCCGGAATACTGCACCATCGGAACATACCCCAAGCCTGCCGTCCTGCAGTTGATACAACAAGGTAGTCTCGCCCGTGGACGACTCACCATCAGAATAGATGGCCGTCTCACCGCCAGACATGGATCCTCCCTCAAATTCTGCTCCATGGATGAATCCCACGAAGGCACGCTTCATGGCGGGCTAAACTCAGGCGGGTCTCGCACGCTGAGCCGTCTCGATGATGACGGTGCAGATGTCCGGCTCAGGGCCCGGTTCGCCGATTTTACCGATGAAGACGTGGATTCCGCCGAAGGGGACCCGGTACCCGTACTCAATTGAGCCAGCTTCGGGGCCCTAGCCTGCATCGTCGATGTAGAGCTTGCCGCGATGACTATTGGTCATCCAGCCCACAGCGTATCCCTTGATCCCTTCAAAGTTGCCCTTCAAGAACTCAAAACCACCGTGTGCTGGCCCCATGGTGGGCGCCAACTATCGTGGAATTGTCATGGCAGATGTCCTAGTGTGAGGACTTAGTCGTGGAGCCATCGCACTAGGTTAGCTTAAAGGGGTTAAACGGGACAAAGGACACATGAGTTTATACTGGTTCGGCCCCTTGCGGTGAAGGTAAAGGCCTAATCCAGTTTGAAGTGGTATTACTTATGTTTCGATTACCAGGGAGCGAATACGCTTGACCTAGCTTTCGATCTGTTCTCTCTTGCCCTAAACCGCCGCCGGGTCGTCCCTTTATATACACAGGTTGACGCCCTGCGGCTTACAGAGTCCCAGCCGGCTCATAACAACGTGTCCGGCCCGTTGACAAAATATACATGCCTTACAATACAAGTCATACATACATGGCTGTTTACACTTATGGGCTTTAAATCGCCTCTGGGCTCTGGGCCTTTAAATGAGTCTTCATAGTGAACCGCCATCTTAAACATCTTTATGGGCTTCATGATGATGAACCGCCGTTGGTATAACCCGACCCCTTCTGGGCGGGTCATACCCATTAGTTATATCCCCAACATATGCTGTGTACCAGACCTATTGTGTACCTTACCATGAGTTTGGCAAGGGGGTACAATAGTGATCCGGGAGTGGGTCACTGGACAGTGGTCAAAGTTATCCTTAGTTACCTAAGAGGACTAAGGAAATACTTCTCGGTTATGGAGGTGATAAAGAGTTCGTCATAAAGATTTACGTTGATGCAAGCTTTGACACTAATCCAGATGACTCTGAGTCTTGATCTGGATACATATTGAAAGTGGGAGCAATTAGCTAGAGTAGCTCCATGCAGAGCATTGTAGACATAGAGAATTTGCAAAATAGATAGGGATCTGAATGTGACAGACCCGTTGACTAAAACTCTCTCACAAGCAAAACATGATCACACCTTAGTACTCTTTGGGTGTTAATCACAAAGCAATGTGAACTAGATTATTGACTCTAGTGAACCCTTGGGGTGTTGGTCACATGGCGTTGTGAACTATGGTTGTTAATCACATGAAGATGTGAACTATTGGTGTTAAATCACATAGCGATGTGAACTAGATTATTGATTCCAGTGCAAATGGGAGACTGAAGGAAATATGCCCTAGAGGCAATAATAAAGTTGTTATTTATATTTCCTTATATCATGATAAATGTTTATTATTCATGCTAAAATTGTTTTAACCGGAAACTTGATACATGTGTGAATACATAGACAAAACAAAGTGTCCCTAGTATGCCTCTACTTGACTAGCTCATTAATCAAAGATGGTTAAGTTTCCTAAACCATAGACATGTGTTATCATTTGATGAACAGGATCACATCATTAGGAGAATGATGTGATGGACAAGACCCATCTGTTAGCTTAGCATAATGATCATTGAGTTTTATTGCTACTGCTTTCTTCATGACTTATACATATTCCTATGACTATGAGATTATGCAACTCCCGAATACCGGAGGAAAACCTTGTGTGCTATTGATAACCCACAAGTATAGGGGGTCGCAACAGTTTTCAAGGGTAGAGTATTCAACCCAAATTTATTGATTCGACACAAGGGGAGCCAAATAATATTCTCAAGTATTAGCAGTTGAGTTGTCAATTTAACCACACCTGAAAGACTTAATATCTGCAGCAAAGTATTTAGTAGCAAAGTAGTATGGAAGTAACGGTAACGGTGGCAAAAGTAACAGTGGTAGTTTTCTAGCAATCGTAACAGTTGCAACGGAAAAGTAACTAAGCAAAGATCAATATGTGAAAAGCTCGTAGGCAATGGATCAATAACGGATAATTATGTCGGATGCGATTCCTCATGCAACAGTTATAACATAGGGTGACACAGAACTAGCTCCAGTTCATCAATGTAATGTAGGCATGTATTCCGAATATAGTCATACGTGCTTATGGAAAAGAACTTGCATGGCATCTTTTGTCCTACCCTCCCGTGGCAGCGGGGTCCTATTGGAAACTAAGGGATATTAAGGCCTCCTTTTAATAGAGTACCGGACCAAAGCATTAACACTTAGTGAATACATGAACTCCTCAAACTACGGTCATCACCGGGAGTGGTCCCGATTATTGTCACTTCGGGGTTGCCGGATCATAACACATAGTAGGTGACTATTGACTTGCAAGATAGGATCAAGAACTCACATATATTCATGAAAACATAATAGGTTCAGACCTGAAATCATGGCACTCGGGCCCTAGTGACAAGCATTAAGCATAGCAAAGTCATAGCAACATCAATCTTAGAACATAATGGATACTAGGGATCAAACCCTAACAAAACTAACTCGATTACATGGTAAATCTCATCCAACCCATCACCGTCCAGCAAGCCTACGATGGGATTACTCACGCACGGCGGTGAGCATCATGAAATTGGTGATGGAGGAAGGTTGATGATGACGATGGTGATGGATCCCCCTCTCCGGAGCCCCGAACGGATTCCAGATCAGCCCTCCCGAGAGAGATTAGGGCTTGGCGGTGGCTCCATATCGTAAAACGCAATGAATCCTTCTCTCTGATTTTTTCTCCCCGAATGTAAATATATGGAGTTGGAGTTCAGGTCGGTGGAGTCCCAGGGGGGCCACGAGGCAGGGGAGCATGCCCTGCACCCTCGTGGACAGGGTGTGGGCCCCCTGATGCTGATTCTTTCGCCAGTATTTTTTATTAATTCCAAAACGTGTCTCCGTGGATTTCAGGTCATTCCGAGAACTTTTATTTCTGCACAAAAATAACACCAAGGCAATTCTGCTGAAAACAGCGTCAGTCCGGGTTAGTTCCATTCGAATCATGCAAGTTAGAGTCCAAAACAAGGGCAAAAGTGTTTGGAAAAGTAGATACGTTGGAGACATATCAACTCCCCCAAGCTTAAACCTTTGCTTGTCCTCAAGCAATTCAGTTGACAACCTAAAAGTGATAAAGAAAAACTTTTACAAACTCTGTTTGATCTTGTTGTTGCAAATATGTAAAGCCAGCATTCAATTTTTCAGCAAAGATTATGAATTAACCATATTGACAATAGCATTTAGGTCTCATGCTTACTCATATCAATGGCATAATCAACTAGCGAGCAATAATAATAAATCTCGGATGACAACACTTTCTCAAAACAATCATAACATGATATAACAAGATGGTATCTCGCTAGCCCTTTCTGAGACCGCAAAACATAAATGCAGAGCACCCCTGAAGATCAAGGACTAACTAGACATTGTAATTCATGGTAAAAGAGATCCAGTCATACTCAATGTAAATTAATAGCAATGCATGCGAATGACAGCAGTGCTCTTCAACTGGTGCTTTTTAATAAGAGGATGATGACTCAACATAAAAGTAAATAGATAGGCCCTTCGCAGAGGGAAGCAGGGATTTGTAGAGGTGCCAAAGCTCGAGTTTTGAAACAGAGATAAATAATACTTTGAGTGGCATACTTTCATTGTCAACATAACAACCAAGAGATCTCGATATCTTCCATGCTACACACATTATTGGCGGTTCCCAAACAGAATGGTAAAGTTTATACTCCCCCACCACCAACAAACATCAATCCATGGCTTGTCCGAAACAACGGGTGCCTCCAACTAACAACAATCCTGGGGGAGTTTTGTTTGCAATTATTTTGGTTTGAGCATGGGACTGGGCATCCCGGTTACCGGCCATTTTCTCGTGAATGATGAGCGGAGTCCAGTCATCGTGAGAATAACCCACCTAGCATGGAAGATATAGACAACCCTAGTTGATACATGAGCTATTCGAGCATACAAAATAGAATTTCATTTGAAGGTTTAGAGTTTGGCACATACAAATTTACTTGGAACGACAGGTAAATACCGCATAGGAAGGTATGGTGGACTCATATGGAATAACTTTTGGGGTTTATGGAAGTGGATGCACAAGCAGTATTCCCGCTTAGTACAAGTGAAGGCTAGAAAAAGACTGGGAAGCGACCAACTAGAGAGCGACAACAGTCATGAACATGCATTAAGATTAATAAACAATGAGTGCAAGCATGAGTAGGATATAAATCACCATGAACATAAATATCGTGGAGGCTATGTTGATTTTGTTTCAACTACATGGATGAACATGTGCCAAGTCAAGCCACTCGAATCGTTCAAAGGAGGATACCGCCCTATCATACCACATCACAACCATTTTAATAGCATGTTGGCACGCAAGGTAAACCATTACAAACTCCTAGCTAATTAAGCATGGCATGAGCAACTATAATCTCTAATTGTCATTGCAAACATGTTTCATTTATAACAGGCTGAATCAAGAATGATGAACTAATCATATTTACAAAAACAAGATAGGTCGAGTTCATACCAGCTTCTCTCACCTCAATCGGTCCATCATATATCGTCATTATTGCCTTTCACTGGCACGACCGAACGGTGTGGATAATAATAATAGTGCACGTGCATTGGACTAAGCTGGAATCTGCAAGCATTTAATACAAGGGAGAAGACAAGTTAATATGGGCTCTTGGTTAAATCAACAATAATGCATATAAGAGCCACTCAACATTTTCATCAAGGTCTTCTCCTCTCGACCCCCAAAGAAAAGAAAAGAAATAAAACTATTTACATGGGAAAGCTCCCAACAAGCAAAAGAAGAACGAGAAATCTTGTTGGGTTTTCTTTTAGTTACTACTACTACAGGCATGGAAAGTAAACTAGCTAAAAGCTACAACTAATTTTTTGTTTTTTCTTAAGGGTTTTTCAAACACACAAGAAGAAGGCTTAGAAAAGAAAATAAACTAGCATGGATAGTACAATGAAAAAGTATGAGCACCGACAACTGGCATGAGTGTGTGAAGATGAATGTAATATCGGTGAGAAATACGTACTCCCCCCCAAGCTTAGGCTTTTTGCCTAAGTTGGTTTATGGCCACTGCTGGCCTGGCGGATATCCAAAGTTGTAGCTGGGGTCGTACTGAGATGCAGCAGCTACTGCCTGACGAGCTGCAGCTTGGAGACGAGCTGCCTCCATCCTCTCCTCATATTCGTTCGCCTCCTCCCTGGTTATAACATATCTCCTTTTTGCCTGAAAGCCAAAGAAAGTAGGAGCAGGGAGGGCAACATGGATAGTGCGCCATCTGTCAAAGATTAGTCGGTACTAGAGGAACTGTTCATTCCTCTCAACAAACTGATGGCAAACCATGGCACTATAATCTAGATAAGCAGGAGGCGATTCCACACCATTTTCATGTATGGGTACATCAAGATAATTAGCTAAACGAGTTACATAAATTCCACCAAACAAATCTCCACTTGTACCGTTAAGATGCAACCTTCGTGCAACAATAGCCCCCAAGTTATATTGTTTATCACCTAATACGGCCATGGCAATTTGACCGAGGTGTCATCCACAACGGGCGTACAAACCACTATAGCTTCAAGATGAAAGGAAAGGAGTATGTGCTACGACCTATGTCTCCAAGCTAAGTGATCGCCGGCAAGCAAGCCACCCATCATGGAGAGAATAGTGAGAGAGCGAACCACCAAAAAGAGAGTGAGCGCCACAAGCCAAAATTGAGTGCCTCCACGATGAGCGACAAGAAAAACTTAGTTCTATTTGCCACCAAACGTGAGATGAGAGAAGTGTGTGAGAACCCATCAAGTGTCCTACACTATGTCCTATTGTGCAAGGACAAGGCACCAAAAACTAACACCTTTCACAATCTACCTTTGGTGTTATCTTCTCTATTGCAGGCATTCCAAGACGTTTTCCCCGACGAGCTACCTCCGGGTCTACCTCCACTACGAGGCATCGAACATCGCATCGACCTCATCCCCGAAGCACCTCTTCCAAACAAGGCCCCATACCGCGTCAACCCCGAAGAAACAAAAGAAATACAAAGGCAAGTAAAGCATCTCATAGACCATGGACATGTGCATGAAAGTTTGAGTCCTTGTGCCGTACCGGTCATTCTTGTGCCAAAAAGAGACGGTAGCTTTCGCATGTGTTCCGATTGTAGACCTATCAATGCTATCACGGTTCACTATAGGCACCCCATTCCACACCTTGACGATATGCTAGATGAACTTATTGGTGCCACTATCTTTTCCAAAATTGATCTTAAAAGTGGTTACTATCAAATATGCATACAAGAGGGTGATGAATGGAGAACCGCTTTCAAAACAAAGTTTGGTTTGTATGAGTGGTTAGTCATGCCTATGGGTTTATCGGAAGCACCCGGTACTTTCATGCGTCTTATGCATTATGTGTTTCGCCCTTATATTGGTGAATTTGTTATTGTCTACTTCGGCGATATCCTTGTTTTTAGCAAATCTCTCAAAGATCATGTCACACACCTTCGAACCGTGCTACAAACTCTTCGAAAAGAGCAACTTTATGCTAATATGGAAAAAGGCCTTTTTGGTGTTGATAAGCTTGTTTTCTTGGGTTTTGTAGTATCTTCTAAGGGTGTTCATGTTGATGAATCTAAGATCAATGCTATTAAAACTTGGCCCCAACCGACCAATTTGCAACAAGTGTGTAGTTTCCTTGGTTTAGCCGGTTTCTATCGTAGATTTGTGAAGGATTTTAGCACTATTGTGTCTCCTTTACATGCTTTGAGCAAGAAGAATGCACCCTTTGTTTGGGGACCATCTCAAGATAGCACATTCAATGAGCTTAAGAATTTGCTTACTCATGCTCCCGTGCTTGCATTACCCAATTTTGACAAACCTTTTAAAATTCATTGTGATGCTAGTGGTAATAGCATAGGAGGCGTGTTAACGCAAGAGAAGCGCCCCATAGCATACTTTAGCGAAAAACTTTCCGGAGCGCAACTCAATTACCCCATCTATGACAAAGAGCTATATGCTTTAGTGCGAGTTTTGCGTGAATGGGAACATTATCTCCGCCCTCATGAATTCATCATCCATACCGATCATGAAACACTTAAATACCTTAAGGGTCAAACTAAGTTGAACAAGCGTCATGCTAAGTGGAGTGAATTTGTAGAGTCATTTCCTAATGCATCAAGTACATTAAAGGCAAGGAAAATGTTGTGGTGGATGCGCTTTCCCGTATATGCATGCTTGTTACTCAACTTTAATTGAATGTCATTGGCTTTGAGCACATCAAAGATTTATATGCGCATGACCCTACTTTTGCTATTCCTTATGCAAAGTGCTTGACACATACATCTTGGGAATGCTATTACATTAAAGATGGTTATCTTATGAGAGCTAACAAACTTTGCATCCCCGAGTCTTCTCTTCGTTTGTTGCTTTTGCAAGAATCTCGTGGAGGAGGACTAATGGGACATTTTGGACGCGACAAGACCCTTGCTACGCTCTCCAAGAACTATTTTTGGCCCAAGATGTTCCGCGACGTCAACCGCTTCACCAACCGATGATCTACATGTCGCAAAGCTGAGTCTAAAGCTCAATCTCATGGCCTATATATGCCTCTTCCAATTCTGTACCAACCATGGGAAGATATTAGCATGGATTTTGTGCTTGGTTTGCCTAGAACTAGAAATGGCAAGGATTTCGTTTTTGTTGTTGTGGACCGATTCTCCAAAATGGCTCATTTCATTCCTTGCAACAAGATAGACGATGCTTCACTGTTGCCAATCTCTTTTGTAGGGAAATATTGCGTCTACATGGAGTGCCACAGACGATTGTCTCGGACTGCGATGTCAAGTTCTTGAGTTACTTACTTTTGGAAGACCTTATGCGCCAAGCTCGGAATCAAGCTACTATTCTCCACGGCATACCATCCACAATCCTACGGCCAAACGGAGGTGACGAACCGTACGCTCTCCACTCTACTATGCGTGTTGATAAAGAAGAACATCAAGGAGTGGGAGGAGTGCCTACCTATCGCCGAGTACGCCTACAACCGTGCAAGACACTCAACAACCGGCATGTCCCCCTTCGAGGTCGTCTACGGATTCAACCCGTTGTCACCATTGGACATTCTTCCTCTACCACTACAAGAGCACATCAACACGGACGCGAGTGCCCGAGTGAACTACCTCAAGAAGATGCATGAAGACACAAGGCACACCATCGAGCGCCAAGTACAACGACTCGCGACCAAGCTCAAGGACAACAAGCAACCCATGATATTCGACATTGGAGATCTTGTGTGGCTACACCTTCGCAAAGACCGCTTCCCCAACGAACGCAAGTCCAAACTTCTACCAAGAGCCGATGGACCCTTCAAGGTGCTAGCACGCTACAACAACAACGCTTACAAGATCGACCTCCCACGCGACAAGTACAACGTGAGCGACGTCTTCAACGTCGAAGATCTCTCGCCATACCATGGTGATGAAGATTTCGATCCGAGGTCGGATCTTTCCCAAGGGAGGGGAGATGATGCAGAGCATCCCAAGGTCATCCCCATGGACCTACCATCGTCTCACCAAGTTCCTAGTGGACCCATGACACGAGCACGTGCAAGATCTCTCAAAACCGAGGTGACATCTCTCCTCTCACAATTCCACTTCGATGCACATGAGACATGGCTACTACCTCAAACGGAGACATTGTGCATACTCAGGTATCAAGGAGTTAGCCATGGAGAAGCTAAGGAGCAAGGAGAATCAGAAGAGGAAGATGGACGTGAAGGCGGAGAAGAAGAAGGGCAAAATCAGCAGAAGCCCGGATGATCCGGACCGCCGTCCGGACGATCCGGCCCCCGGCCCGGACGATCCGGCTAACCCGCCCGAGCACACACGAAGCTTCACCACGAAGCCGGATCATCCGGATCCAGCCCTGGATCATCCGGACATACCCGGACGTCCGGACCAGGATCCGGACATCCGGACCTCCAGCGGCGCCCACGACACAGCCGGACCATCCGGACGCCGACCCGGATCATCCGAACCCCCGAAGCCCAGATCATCCGGACCAACATCCGGATCATCCGGACAGTGCCTGCGTGCATGATGTTGGGCCGAGGCCCATGTACCCCTTCGCCCCCCAACTTCTATATATACGACTCCACCACCTCTTTTCTAGGGTTAGCATTGGTTTAGCTCATATGTGAGATAGAGCTTTGCTCATCCATACGGATCTACTCCTTGAGAGAGACCGCGGCCCCTCTTCGGAGAAGATCCACGTTGGATTCAAGACCCCCTCTTGGGTGGCCCCATCAAGACCTCCTCACGGAGAAGAACCGGTTACCCTATGTATCGTCCTTTGTTGGTTTTGGACCGTGTGATCTCTATGTGTACTTGGATCTAGCATATGTGTGACTATATCTTGTTGGTTTGAGGGATCCTCTTGTGTTTTCCCTCGTTTTCCCCTCGTGTTCTTCGTCTTCTTAGTTGGGATCCGCTCCTTTCGTGAAAGATCGGCCGTTTAGGGTTCCACCCTACATCAACATGGGGCCCACGAGGCAGGGGGGCGCCCCACGGGGGTGGGCGCGCCCTGGACCCTTGTGGCCAGATGGTGGGTCCCCCTGGTGTGTTCTCAGTGCCAGATATTCTTAAATATTCTACAAAAAATCATATTTCATTTTCAGGACGTTTGGAGAACTTTTATTTTTGGGGTATTTTTATTGCAAGGATAATTCAGAAAACAGACAGAAAATACTATTTTTGCTTTATTCAATGTAAATAACATAAGGTAAAAGGAGGGTACACAGAGTTGTGCTTTCTAACTTCATCCATCTCATGCTCATCCAAGTCTTGTTAACAAACTCTTTCCGAATCGCATGAAACCGGAGAATATTCGAATAACACTAGGTTACCTCAACGGGGATATGCACGTCCCCAATAATAAGAATATCATATTTCTTCTTGACAGTAGGAAAAGGGAATTCAAAACCACCAATTGTAATTGTTGAAATTTTTCCAATAGAATTGATACTGTGGACCCCGGAAAGTGTACCGTATGCTCATTACCATTAACATGAAAAGTGACATTGCCTTTGTTGCAATCAATAACAGCCCCCGCAGTATTCAAAAAGGGTCTACTAAGGATAATCGACATACTATCGTCCTCGGCAATATCAAGGATAACAAAGTCCGTTAAAATAGTAACGTTTGCAACCACAACAGGCACATCCTCACAAATACCGACAGGTATAGCAGTTGATTTATCGGCCATTTGCAAAGATATTTTAGTAGGTGTCAACTTATTCAAATCAAGTCTACGATATAAAGAGGGAGGCATAACACTAACACCGGCTCCAAGATCACATAAAGCAGTTTTAACATAGTTTCTTTTAATGGAGCGTGGTATAGTTGGTACTCCTGGATCTCCTAGTTTCTTAGGTATTCCACCTTTAAAAGTATAATTAGCAAACATGGTGGAAATTTCAGCTTCCGGTATCTTTCTTTTATTTGTAACAATATCTTTCATATACTTAGCATAAGGATTCATTTTAAGCATATTAGTCAAACGCATACGCAAAAAGATAGGTCTAATCATTTCAACAAAGCGCTCAAAATCCTCATCATCCTTTTTCTTGGATGCTTTAGGAGGAAAAGGCATGGGTTTCTGAACCCATGGTACTCTTTCTTTACCGTGCTTCCTAGCAACGAAGTCTCTCTTATCATAACGTTGATTCTTTGATTGTGGGTTATCAAGATCAACTGCAGGTTCAATCTCTACATCATTGTTA